>NC_055658.1:19372237-20572237 GCF_017976325.1 Chelmon rostratus | reverse complement strand
GATGTGGAGCGTGCACATATTTCATGTGATATTTCATACCAAAACATTAAAATGTGATGTTTTTCACACTGAAGAATGTTTTGAAAGTCATTTCTCAGGGAGGTGAGAGCTGCACTGCTTCATTTTTCCCCTCACCAGATGGTCACATAGATGTGCGATAACATGGGAACTATAATCTTAGATCATACTGTCCTCTGGTTTTTAAGGACAAGCAGTTTGGTGTGTTGTGTTTTCCACATAGACCCCAATAGCAATGCATCTAAAGCAGGATCCAGCTAACAGGGATCTGAAGAAAGTTATTTGGGAGGAGATATGGTGCCTAAGCAACAAGGGGTCAGCTGGAGCCCCCTGCAGCCTCATGGGACTGCTGCTGGCTTCATATGCTGCAGCATGACGAGCTCTGCCCACGTACTAAAGTTAATCTTTATATAACTCCAGTAGTCGTGGGAAAAATGAAGTTGAGCTTGACTCTGCGTTTGTTTTTTGTTGTTTTGCAGCCGGCAGGATTTCTGTGTCACTGCTATCAATGACAGCCTCAGACTACAGACTGGGAACTTACTGAGGAGGGACCGTCCACTGGGTTTGATACCAGGAAATGTGGGGTGGGCGTGTTGTGTGTGTTTTGTGTTTTTTTTTTGTGTGTGTGTGTGTGTGTGTGTGTGTGTGTGTGTGTGTGTGTGTGTGTGTGCGTGTGTATGGGGGGGGGGGGGGGGGTTAGTCATGTGTTGCAGGGCTAATGTTTAGCCCAGGAGAATATGTTCCCTGAAGGTTCCTGGGAGGGGAGGAAGATAGTTGAATTCATGCACATTAAAAGCATTCCAGTGGAGTTCAAGCGAGAATTAAAACTGGCTGCGGACCTGCTGGCCTCTCTTCTCCTCTGAGGCTCAGTTTCTGAGCTTGTTTACATGCAAGGATGCTGACCCTCAAACTGCTTCCAGCACTGCGGCTTGTGATGAATACAAATGATACAAATGTGTGGAGAACCTGCCTCTCAGAAGATGTTTCACTGAGCTGCGGTGTGAGAGCCTGGTGGCATCATTAGTCAGTTCGGAAGAATCCCAAACCCCACTCCAACTCTTCGTCTGACACCGCCATGAACTTGGGACTGCACAGTCGAAAGTGGCAGGGGGTGACGTCGCCATGGCAACCACCGCACTGGGGCAGGTTGCGACCCCGATCGAGCCGGGGGGGCAGCTCTTTAACGGGCCGAGGAGAAAAAAAAATGACTGACAGGCCCAACCAATAAAGCATGAAGTGGAATGTGAGGGTGTGCAGCGCCATTGTTCAACAAACATCTCAGGAACGCACACAGGGCCTTTTTCATCCTTTCATGCTGCTATTTGATTCAGCTCTACAATTAACTAAGCCTAGGCTTGATCACTTATTTCCTCATGTTGACTTGCTGCTTGTTTATTTCAGCCTATTGCTTAAACTGTCTGGGGCAGTGTCATCCCTCAGTGGTGTGTTCCAGGTAGCTGTAAGTGTGTATGCGTGACTCAGCTGACAGATGACTTTCATTCAGACATGCAACACCATTTGCAAAAATGTGACACGTTCTCTGGAATAATCAAAAACATGCATAAAATCATTAATTTCTTGGCCATTAGAAACTGAAGATGACTCTACTGATAGTTTGCAACATGCTGAAAATGACAACAAGGAGGGTTTTCTATCCTAAGTCAAACTCACTTTCATCTGTATCTTGTTTCAGAGCCCAAGATAAAAAGGACAAGTTAGATTTGAAGTAAAGTATTGTTGCCTGGCAACAGCATTGAAAACCCAGCAGTGTCTGGGGGTCTAGGCTTTTTTTTTACTTTCTGTTTGTCCTCATGCACACTCTGTAATTGTACCCAGCAGCAAGTACAAGGAGGAGAAGACCTGAAATATATTTTATTTAGTGCGTTACGGTTTATGGTGTAACATGATGTTTGTGTGTGGTGTCTCTCAAACCATTATTGTATGTATTTTATGTTTGTGGGAGAAATTCACAGCCACATTTGGCACACGGCTCTGAAACATTAAGCAAATTAACTTAACATTTTGTTTAGATATAGTGCCAGTGAGGTCCACTCGGTGAGTGGCTCGCAGTCCAGATGCTGTTTAGTCCAGCTGTTTGTTTTTCTCTCTAAATGGATGCTGTGGTGTCTGGGGATTTGTGGGGAGGAACAGTGCAGATGCACTGACCTTTGACCCTTTGTTCCACTGAATAAATGCTGGATGTCTGGGTGGCTGATTTGCTCCCAGTAATTAAATCAAGCACGCTGATGCCATCTAGTGACGTGTTGCTTACATGAGCTCATCGGGTGGAGAGAATGCACAATTTTTACAGCAACATGTAGAACATCTGCTGTGTTTGTGTATGGCTATTTCTTACACAGGGTCATGTGTGATTGACACTGAAACGTTGTGTGAAGATATTTAATACAGAAACTACATTTCTTGTGACAGTGGGGAGACAGTGAGAGCACATTTCACTCTGCCCTCCATAACACTCTAATACAAAAAGCGTCCCTCTCACAGTGTTGAACGAACAGACAGAAAAGACAGCGCTGTAGACAGTCACGATATTCATAATGTGGGTACAAACATAGAGTGCCTCAGCTCGACTGCGTGGGAGTGACCAGCTGCTGCGAGTCTCCTGTCAATGCAGCTCATGAGCTGATTCGATGGATAATGATGTGCAGTAAAAGTGGAAGTTGTTTCAGGGCAACTCAACTCAGGCAAAGTTCTTCTTGAGGAAGTTGATGAGTCCATTGGTGGAGGAGTCGTGGGAGTGGACCTCTGCAGTGTCCTTGAGCTCAGGCTCGATCTTCTTTGCCAGCTGTTTGCCCAGTTCGACTCTAATAATGCAGAGGGGGGGAAGGAGAGCGGAAGAGAGACAATGGGATCAGCGTGATGTGGACGATCGAGGAACATGGGAAGGCTTTAATCAGTCCCGGCCACATAAAACACAGTGGGATTTTGAATCACATATTCTGTGTGTGTTTGTTTCAACTCCAACAACAAGTTATGCTGAGTGAAATATTCGTACCAAAGACTCCATGTTTTATGGATGCACCGTTCCATCTGACAAAAATACTCTAGATGGCTTGTGGATCATTTTACACACATTTCTCCCAAATTCAGCCTGACATATTTTAATTTTGGAAACTTTAGAAACTCCATTAGAATTTTAAATTGAGTTCTGTGGGTTTGAATAAATCTTGTCTTAACAGCACAAGTATGTATGTACTGATGGCGGGCTGCTGCTTGTTAGGGGGCTCTGAAATGAAAGCTTCTCTGTACAGCCAGTAGTTTATCAGTTGTATACATCTAGTGTAGAGCACAAATATAGTAAAAACTGTCTCACCCCCACTGGTCAAAACTGTTGATCTCCCACATTACACCCTGGATGAAGATCTTGTGCTCATACATCGCTGTAAAACAAGACAGAATGATCATTAACAGAACAAATTGTGGGATTTTAGAGGTAACACAATGAACCTGCACATATTGTAGTGCTGTTACTATCTTAAGATATATCCAAAGATATTCTTAAGGGTTTATCTCACAGTCTATAACGTATGGTCATGTCAGTTATTACTGTGCAGTGTGGACTGATGCAACTCAGCGAGATAAAGACAGATTACTCAGATTGTGGAAAGAATTATCTTACAATGTTTGAAATAGAAGTGAGTGAGTTGCACAACATAATGGCCTGTCAGCCTGCGGCAGTGAAGCATGTGAGACAACTTTCAATTACACTACATGGACAACAGTTTGAAGCCAAATTAGCAGTAAGGACAAACTGTTTTTAGTGCGACATAAACAGAAAGTCAACATAAGAGCTAGAGATTAAAATCATTATGTATTATCAAGGATAAATCAAAATGGGTAGAGGAATCTGTCACTAACTGTACGTGTTTTCAACATGTGTAATATCACAGGACTGTAAACTGTAAGTTCAAACAGTGGCTGTCAGCATACTGTGCTGTCATTATGTGTGTATTAGTTCAGATGTATACAGACTTGAATGGGAAATGTATTACTAAATATGAATATGTATAACTGAGAGTACGTGCAGGTATCTATAATCACATGTATATATAATATGTATGCGCTATAGTACTTCTGAAGGTGTTTTATTGTGACTTTCATATAGACTCTTTAGAGAGTTGCCTTGAGCTAGTGGCTGTAAGTCAATAGAAACACTGTTTGCTCTCACCTATAAGTGCTCCAAGTGTGTATGGGGTGAGTTTCTTGAAGATGATTGAGTTGGTTGGCCTGTTCCCTTGGAATACCTGATTTAAACAAGAAGACGTTTTTAATAATACAGACCACTTTGTGCATGTCACTGTCTTAATAAGGTTTGGATAGCTATGTTTATTCATGGTCACTGGGGGGCGCTGTGCCAGGTGTTCATTCTCGAACGTCATTTTTACTTACTTTGTGTGGCAGGATTTTCTCCAGAGCCTCTCCACTGAGGCCGCTGGCCTCCAGCTCTCTCCTGGCCTCCTCTGTGGTCTTACCCGTCATTAGAGCTTCTGTCTGGGCCAGGAAGTTAGCCAGCAGGATCTACAGCCACATCAAACACATACACCTTTAATACAGTGCAGTACAGCATGTTTTCCAGTGATTGTCTGTGGATGTCACTCTAGCAAGCCAGTAAGTAAGTAAAGCTTTATTTATATAGCACCTTTCAAAACACACACTTACAATCCAGAGTGGAGATCTTAAAAAGGCTTGCATATAAAGATGAGTTTTTAGAAGCTGCTTGAAATAGTCTAAAGATTCAGCAAATCTGATAGATGGGGAAGATGATTCCAGAGGGTTGGGGCTAAAACAACAAAGGCACGATCACCTTTTGTTTTTGTTTTTGTATTTGAGTCTAGAAGAAGAGTACGGGACGAGGAGATCAGAAATTTATCTGGGGCAAAATCATGCAGAGCCTTATAAGTAACAAACAGGATCTACTCTGACAATTTGATAGGCAGCCAATGGAGGGAAGCAAGAACAGGGCTAATGTGGGACCTTCAGCTAGTTCTGGTTAGTAGCCCAGCAGCTGCATTATGGACTAACTGTAAGCGGTTTAGAGCAGCTTGACTGAGACACGTGTAGCAGGAATAACAATAATCAAGGCGGGAGAAAATGAAAGTATGAATCACTAGTTCTAGATCTGTAGAAGACAACATTCATCTGATTTTTTGAGATATTTCTTTGCTGAATAAAACATGAATGAACAAGCTTAGTAACATCAAGTCTTATACTGATGAAAGACGGTACCAAGATTCTTAGCTGTAGATTTGATATTTGAGTGAAATGGACAAATGAACACATCAACTGCAGAGAAAAAGTTATGAGGACCAATTAAAAGAATATTTGTTTTGTCAGGTGGAGGAAGTTAGGGACATCCATTCTTTGGTGGCAGCTGAGATATAATGGAGGGATTAGAGTTGATTCAGGTTATTGGGTTTAGGAGGGACATAGATCCGCGTATCATCAGCATAACAGTGATATGACACATCTGGAAAGCAGCGAAACAAATGAGCCAGAGGAAGCATGTGCAATGAAAAAAGGATTGGTCCAAAGAGCGACCCCTGAGGGACACCACACAGCAGGAGAGCTGAGGAGGACACGTGAGTGTTGATACAGACATCAAAATATCTCTTTGTCTAAGAGGAATCAAACCAATATGTTGTATTCCAACATGCTGACATGTTGCCTTTCAGACCTGTAGCAGATCAGAAAGGTCAATGTGTAGTTTTGTTTTAAAAAACATTCTTTTTTAAAATGTCTTTTTGCTGTGTTAAACTGTGAATTTCCTCATTATTGAGTTCTCCGTGTATCTGCCTAAGATAGATAAAGGCTCTGTGGAAGCCCAATCGACAACCTTGGAGCACATGGAGTTTTGATGTCTTTTACATCAGCTTCTCTTGAGACAGAAGACTGTGTGACCTTTAAGGATGTATCCAGTCTTTCAAAAAATATTCCTCAGGTTTTTCAGGCAATCAATACTGCACTACTACTGTACCCATTCAATGCAGTGCTTAAATGAATCAGTCTCCTAACACAGCGATACCTTGTGGTGCAGGTTGTCTCTGATGGGATGCTGTGACTGAGCTGGGATCAGGAAGTCCGAAGGCACCATGCGTGTTCCTGCATTGGACACAGTTGGACTGCATTAACGACACAAGTGACCCAGAGACTCATGACATGAAGCTAACCAGCTAGCACTGCTACCAGTAAAGACAGGAAGACAGTATGTTTGGTAAAATCCAGACTCTGTACCATCAACATGTTTCTGTGACTGGACGATGATCTTTGGTGATGTTACCTTGATGGATGAGCTGGTAGAAGGCATGCTGTCCATTGGTTCCTGGCTCTCCCCACACGATTGGTCCAGTGTGGTAGTTTACACGCGCTCCATGATTAGTGATATACTTTCCATTTGACTCCATGTCACCCTAGACAACAAACACTTATAAAAACTGTCACATGCATTAAATTATCTCCGATGGGTGTGGACTATTACCAGACACATTGTTATGCTTTGCCCTGTCTGTCTGTGTTCATATCACCATGAGTGATATGATGGCATCAACAGTAATTCTCTCTTCAGTCACTGTGAATGATGGAGGGACCTGAACTAGCTAATTCAAAATCATTTTTCAATACCGTATTTATAAGTATGAAATAATAATTGATCTTCCCTTGGATATTCTCCCAGAAACCTGTGAGGCTGACCTGTTGGAAGTAGGCAGTGAAGCGGTGCATGTACTGGTCATAGGGGAGCATGGCGTGGGTCTCAGCGTGGAAGAAGTTGATGTACCAAATGCCCAGCAGAGCCAGCAGGACGGGAGCGTTCTTATCCAGAGGAGCTGTGCGGAAGTGGTTGTCCTGCGGCAGACAGAGCGATTCTAATTTACTTTCATGTGTTCTCTCCAGGAAGGTTTATGTGAATAGTTTTTCTATACTACAGAGGTGGAGCGCAGAAGGTGTTGGAGAGGTACCCACCATCCAATGAGCTCCTGAAAGAAGCTTTTCAAAGTTGTCGAAGCCTGATGAGTGGAGGAGGTGTGACAGAGAAGTTAACTGACAGAATCAATTCAAAACAATAACAGCTGAACTGATCAAAGGAGGGATTGCCATGAAATTCTGCACAAGCATTCTGCAGAACTGGCTGTAGACTGTTAAGTCTGGTCATGTCAGAATAGCATCTTTGAAACTGGAGGGATGATGTGTGCATTGCTGTCTGCCACTGTGTCTTTTGTGATTGTACCACTGGAAGGAGCCAGTCAGACATTTTCAAATTCAAAACATTGTGGATTTAATTGATTTAACTTTGCATTACTATAAAAAAACAATACAAAAATGTGTGTTTTCACTGTACATACCAATATGCAGGGCAATGGCCATTCCAATTGCAGACCACAAGGAGAAACGACCACCAACCCACTAAAAGGAGAAAATAAACACAATATTGAAACTATGCCTATGCCTCATAAAAAACGCATTTGTAGAATATCTGTTTTTAATGAAAGAGAAGTTTGCCTGTACACTCAGGACAAAAATATTTCTACCATTAATCAGAAATGCTTTGTCTCATTGGTGAGTTTTTTTCTGTCTCCTAGAGACAACAAATACTGTATACTTTGTCCATGTTAGGACTGTAAAACACAGGCAGCCATTTTTTCAGTGACATAAAGAACATATTATAACTGCTACCCTTTAAATACCAACAATCTAACTAAAGGCAGCCTGACCTTTGATGCAATGCAGCCTTTACAGTAACCTCTGCAAGAGAGAAGGTCGCTACCAATAATAACTGAGTCTGAAGAGTGGAGGCTTCTGATTACCCAGCAGCTGCTGGCCAGAGTGTTTGTCCCACCTACTTCACAGGTCAAAAGTCTAGCTTATTTATAGCTGCTGCCTGAAGCCCCCACTGCAGTCAGTGGATGGAGACAGGACCTGCTGCATGCAGTCTGCTTCAAGCCTTAAAGAGCACTCACATCCCAGAACTCAAACATGTTCTCTGTGTCGATGCCAAAGTCCTTCACTTTGGGCTGAAGGGGAGACAGAGAAAAGCAGAATAGTCAGCATCATATGTCTGGACAGAAGGTTTAAAGCTGGAGGTAGTGATTTGTGACTTACTCCATTTGTAGAAAGGGCCACAAAGTGCTTGGCAACAGCAGCTTTCTGCAGAAACAGAGAAGATATGATTGAAGTGAAGTGAAGTGATTCAAGTGAAATTGAGCACCAATTAGCCAACTACTGAAATCCTTCTGCTAATGAGGGAGCTGCATACTCACGTCTTTGGCATGTTCAAGGAACCATGCTTTGGCCGACTCAGCGTTGGTTATGGTCTCTTGGGTGGTGAATGTCTTTAAATGGAGAATTAGACAGAAAGAAATACATAAATAACCAAGTATTAATATGTAATGCATTGAAATGCATGATATAGATCTGCCTGCAAAAGAGGAACTAGAGAGTTTCATTCCAACATGACAAGAGAATGAAAGAATCGCACCGTCATCTGTGCTTTAAGATATATACCACTTAATATGAGGTAACAATAAATGTCCAGAGTGGATGTACAGTATTTTTGAACAACTGTTGTAAATCTTTTAATTTTCTTTCCACATCACTTGTGCCAGCGCTGGAAGGCTGACATGAAAGACATTCAGACATGAATATCAACTGATGTAACATTGGCTCAACTTTCTGGAAAGAGCATCTCATGGTGTGCAGCACCACCTGATTTATCTGCATGAAGGGAAACTTCATTTGCTGGTCCATCCATGGACGAATTTCCACAAGCTAAAATCTGAATTAGAAGGTGCTTTTTCTTCAGATGTGAGGTGTTAATCTGGTACAGTTTAAAAAATCTGCTATGTGTGAACCAGCTACCTTGGATGCAATGATGAAGAGGGTTGTCTCAGCATTCAGCTGTGCCAGGGTCTTGGCGATGTGCGTCCCATCAATATTTGACACAAACCACACACGCGGCCCACCCTTTGAGTAAGGCTTCAGGGCCTCAGTCACCATCAAGGGGCCCTGCAATTCAAATCAATTCAAGGTCAAGTTCAGATAAGACCTGCTGTACAGGGAAGCTCACTGTAAAAGCATGGTTCTTTGAAATTTTGCACTAAAATGCATCTGAAATACATCTTTCGCAAATTCATATCACAAATTGCTCTCACAAGGTCAGATCCTCCGATGCCAACGTTGACAACATCTGTGATGGCCTTTCCTGTGTAGCCCTTCCACTCCCCGCTGCGAACTCGCTGCAACAGATGCAAGAACGCTGACAGTTACATCAAACCTCCATGAGCAGGATTACTAAATTTACACTGTGCAACTCCAGTGCAACTTAGATAGTATTGCATCTTTGTGTTAGTGCATTTCACTCACATGACAGAAGCCCTTCATCTTCTCAAGAACTTTGTTAACGTCTGGCATCACATCCTTGCCTGCAACCATGATGGGAGTGTTGGAGCGGTTCCTCAGAGCCACATGGAGCACAGCACGGCCCTTTATATCCATAGCACCAGGAAACAAAACACACACAGACACACACGCACTCACTCAGCATTGTGGCATCGATCCTTTACTGTTGGCTGCTTATACTATTGGTATTTAGGGGTTTATAGATTATCCAGCTGTTGCTTTCACTGTATTCAGTGTTCGTGTTTTAACAAGCTTATGTGCAAGAGTCATAGTGCCACATGGTATAAATGCTGTGTCAGTGGCTGTTTCACCCCACCAGCATACATTTCAAGAGGTAAACGCTGACGTAAATCAAGTTACAGCTGAAATTTGGCAACAATGAGCACCTCAGTGAAGTTGATTTTCTCTCCAGTGAACATCTTCTCTCTGGCAGCCTCGATGCCTCTTGACTTGGCCTGAAGAAGACAACAAATGTGGCTTCATTACAGCAGCAGATAAATATCCAAAATGTAAACGTCAGTAATCAAATGGTATATTGTGGACATGAATCAAATTGATGACCAATGCCTCCAATCAATATACATTTAACTTGCATATATAAAAAGACAGATATTTTGTCTCATGATGAGCTGGTTTCAGATGAATGGGCCCCCACTTGCAGCTTGCAGCAAGGACTGATGGGATTTCCACTGTACAGCTGCCCTCGTTGGCTCTTAATCAAATTGTATTATCAGGGAGCTGATAAGCAGACTTTAGTACTACTTTAGTATCTAAAAAGCCAAGGATAATCAAGGCGGAAACCAAGTTACCAGATCAACCAACATCTTCATGACTTCATCAGTGACGAGATTCTTCGAGTAATCAAGAAGAATGTCTCCATCGTCAGTTTTCATCGTCAGGCTGCGAAAACACAGAGAGAAATCAGTGATGAGAGCAGCAGAGATAGTGACATTTTCTGAATATATAACATCCGAACAAACAGTAGGATTCTGTGGTACTTTTCAATATTATGTAATGAAGCTGCACAGTTGTAAAGGAGGAATCCATCAGAGCATTATCATGTGATTACGTAATCACGCTAATAATACAGCTCATTTAAATACATACAAAACATCTGCATCCTGTTCAGTGATACCGTGCATTTTTGCCCTGTGAAAGTAGTTTTGGATGGATTTCGGACAGACCTGAGCTTGTTGAATCTCTCCTTGTCAGCCTCAAACATATGCCTCATGTTGAGGTTCAGGGCGTGGGCTGTGTACCAGTCCTGCAGCTTTTGGAAGCTGGGGTCCTGCGTGAGTCCCATGATGTCCAGAGGGGCTTGCTGTGCTCCGCTGTGCTCAACTAGCGTGGCTGAGTGCGATCGAGCAGGTCAGAGGGAAAGCTTTTTGAAGGGTGTCCAGTCCAAATCCACACTTGCCCCTCCTACAAGAGACACACCATATTCAGAGCGTGTGTGTCTCACCTCTGCAAGGTTACAGTGCATGTTGGCAGGGGACTGTCAGTACAGCAACAGAGTGGCGTGTAGTTCAATGTGCTGCTGGAATCATCGGACAGTATAGACTGCATCGCAGTTATTTCTACTGTTGCATTCATAGTAAATCCTTCTGAAATTCATACATAAGCTGTTTACATCAGAAACAGTCATTACACAATACATTAACACTTGTGTGTGTTGTGTGTAAATAGAAAAATTGATATGGATAACAATCAAAATGTTCAGTCCCTATTTAAAAACGTACAATAATCAACAATAAGTAGCAATTTATTACTAATTGACCACACAGACACTCTTCAAAATACATTTTTTTTCCATTCCATATGTTCTTTGCAATATATTTATTTTTCCAATTTACTGAAAACTGTGCAAGTTTATCGTAGGCCCTAATGTTTGACAAATGATATCAAATCCTGTCCTTCATTCAGACTTTGGCAGGTCTCCCTCCTTTTTTGTCTTTAAAGTGAAGCTATTTATTTATTCAGGTGTTCACTGATGAACATAACTAATCTTTTTTTATGTGTTTGTATGGACCAAAACTGAAGTTCCTATGTTGTATGTGACTGTACTGCATTGCATTGTGCATTAGAATTTTATATTTTGCATTCTTTCACCATAGAGCTGTGTTTCTGTGATTTTACTTTAACACAATAAAAACAATGTTAGAAATGTTTTATACATTTATGCCAACCCTCACGCAAGTATTCACTTCTTAACAAAAACGTCATTCATAACTTCCACACATTTTTTCTCATGCAGAGTCAGAGCTATTAATGCATTGGCTCAGAAAATATGGCACTTTGTCATTTGTGTTTAAAGTTACATCCCATCCCACAGAAAGTATATTACATAAATACAGTAGCCCTATTTATGAAATATTTCAATACAAAAAACACTCAATGTTTGCCTCAGCGATCTTGTTAAACAAACAAAAGGGAAGAACAACATGCATTAGATAACAACATTGTATGTGCTTTTACACCATCAAAATGAAGTACAGGCAAGAAGCTGAACAGTGAAAACAGAAAATCCATTCACTGAGGCATGCTGTATATTTTAGATTTTATGCACAGTCTGTCTATCTGTCAATCTGTCATTATCTAAACAAAAAAACTGAGACCCTTTTCAAACGTATTGCAGATCAGTATCTTTCTGTCATTACAGCTACTAATTGAAAGTGTAAGTTGATGCTTTTTAAAATGTCCTGGTGTCTTTAGACTGAAATCAGACTTCATGTTTTTTTTTTTTTTTTTTAAGAATGAAGGACAAACGTGGTGCTCCTCACATCCACTTGCTGTTGTATTCAACAGCAATTTGTGGACCTAAACGCCCCCAAGTGACCGCACACCCAAGTCTGGGGCACAGGATGTAATATTGTGGATCAAACATTAGAGGGCGAAAAAGGCTTGGCCTAAAGCCTGAACAAATTACAAATGTATTTATTATTTAAGACATAATCAGAGTCTAAACGACAAAACAACAGCAAATGGTTTAAGTAATTTTGGCCAAAGCTGGATATCGGAAAGCGATGATCTAACATATATAAATATATATATAACTATATAAATAAATAAATATGTATATATGTGTGTGTGTGTGTGTGTGTGTGTATATATATATATATATATATATATATATATGTCTAGTCACGAGCATTCATGCATCTCACTGCATCTCATGCATATATGATATCACCACCATAACAAGCAAAATACAGAGGATACTATTTGATGACTTGAGCTGCATTTTGCACAGTTCTTTGCCGGAATATCAAAATTAGTACTCATATCTCATAATAATATTTCATTTTAGAGTTGTGTCATTTTTGGACAGCAGCTTTATAATAACAGTTCTCACAGCACTTTATAAGACCATACGTCTTATTTCAATGTGTGTGCCACGCTGATGACGACTGCCCTTATTTCGTAAATAACATTTAGATTTCAAAATAAAGGGGTGAAGAGCACTGACAAACGAAATACCCTGAAAAATATCACAAAATTTAGTTAGGGTAAACATTATGACTTAATACTCGAATACGCCTTTATAACACCAACCACTAAAACTGATGAACTGATTTTTTATTTTGTTGTCATGATTATCACTGCGTTAATGGCTCAGACGTAAGTGCAGACATATGTTATTTAAAACCAGGTGAAAGATTCCAGCTGGTACACCAGATTTGCCACTGTGGTTTACTCAGAAACGCTGTTAATACTAGACCCATTTCTCTGTTTTATTATGAAGGTTGTACCGGAAGTATTAGTTTTTACTGATGTGGTCTTAATTGTGGTCACACAGACAGGGGATTCGCTGTCAAGAGGGTGGATGCCTAGAGCTGGTGAGCGATGTGGTGATTAACTTAACCTTTACTAACATTTTCCTTGTGTTTTACTGAAGCCTTTTGGTTTTCTCTGGGTTACGGTAGCACTGACTCATGTTGGCTTGTACTAAAGTAACACTGGGCCGCTTACATTTGCTTGCGCTTTCCACCAGCGCTGACAATCGTGTCGCAGAGGGCTAGCTAGGTAGCTAACGTTAGCTCGTTTAGCAATGGTAGCTAGCCTGCTTAGAACCGATGAAACACTGTTGCGCCCATTATCGGACGTGCATCACTCTGCCATTCTTATATCCGTTTTGGCTCCCTAATTGACATATTCGACCTATTAAAAAGTCGGACAAATGTTTTTAAAGAGGGCTGCAAAGAATTGTACATTTTTATGCAAACATACACTGATATTTTGTTGACAAACCCAGTATGATGTGTGCTGATGAAGCGCATCCGCCTCGGCTAGCGAAGGAGGAGCAATTGGCGGTATCGGTTGCTTCTGTTTTCGTAGCCACTGGCTTACAGCTATGGGCGAGCCCTCAGATTTGATCCATCTTGACAACAGATAATCGTGGCAATGCAGGTAAGACAGACGAGTAAGTTAATGAGATTTACTTAAGCAGCGACCTGGTTTGACTGCACGTCCGATAATGGACCTGGGCGCTCTTGGTTGTAAGTTAACGTTACGCGCTGCAGTCCGTAACGTTAATTGCCCACCGCACAAAAAATGGATGTAGGTTAACATTAACGACAATAAACGAACGACAAAGGCGGAATTTACTCTTGTGGCAGTGTAACTGGTGTCCGCAGTTGATGTTAGACTGACAATATTGATAGGCTTCAAGGGAAGTGCACTAGCTTGCTAGCTCACGAGCGAGCATCTGGTTCTGCGCTGCCAGTGGGCGAGTGTCAAAGTCGGGAAGGCAGCGGACGCGGGGTACCGGCTATGTACTGTCTGAGCACGCTGTGGGGTTTTCGTGTCACTGGCTTTTCTAACGTTTGTTGTCTTGATGCACTGCTGCCGCGGAATCCTTTCCGGCGACCGTGTGTTTAGGGCGTTAAAAGGCCGTATTAATAGCTGCGACATAATGTTCTCATGACTTGGCCCATGTCATCCAGGAGAGTTTCGATGAAACCGGCTAACTGCGCTTGCGGGGATTCTGTTACACCTTCCTGCTAAATAGTGATCTGGGCTTAAAATAATATCTTAGCAAGTACAAAGCTAACCAGGTAGTCACTTTTCTACCTCACTGAAGTTGCATTAAAACCAACAGTGTGTCTCTGTTGCATTAATTTTCTGTCGCACGAGTGGAGCCGTGCTGTGTTTGGTAACGTATAGGGAGCAGCAGTCCTGCAACAGAGGTGTTGTAACTCCTATGTATTTTACATAAAACTGTCCAGAAATGTCCATTGAATGCTTCGGCTATTTCCTTCATCCATTTCAATGGGCTGATTGTAAATGATCTCACTATGCGAACACAAGAACAGCAACTTACACAACCTCAGTGACTTTATATAGGTGGCTTTATATAGTCTTTACCAAGCAGAGGAGATATCTGCAATTGCATTAATAAAAAACGTTGCCCCACTTCTCTCGAGTGGTGTAGGCATCTACATTCTAGCCAGGGATCTGTGTTTTGACATCATGTGGAAAGTACTTCCTGTTTTGGTCTTTGGAGTGTAGGAATCAAAGTAGAAGTGATCATTTAGCTCCCCATAGTATTTGATCATGTAGAGTAAGAAGATTTTTCATGATCACAGTCTGTGGTTTAGATTGTCTGAAGGAAAAAATATCTATAAACAGAATTGGGAAATCGAATTTTGCTGGCTGGCTTGTTGATGTTAACACCAAATTTATTCCACTATGGTGGAAGAGATGGGTTTGTTTTTGCTGCCTTATAAAGCAACATGTGGTTAACATTGCTCAGAAATATGACTGTAAAAAGTAATGGCCTTTTAAACTTTGAATCACAGAAGGTTGTTTGTGTTATTTTCAATTCTAGCATTGTATGTATGTTAATGCTGGTGAATAGGGGCCTAATACCATTTTGACTGCCATTAAGCTCTTAATAAAGTGTACTTTCAGACTTAGAAGGAGGCATTCATGTTAAGGTCATTGGCCTCCTTTTGTTGAGTTTTGCAGGCTTGTACAGCTTTCACTGAAACAATCCTGGACCTACATGTTGACATCTGCCACAGCTGCGTCACTGTGGAAATACGTGCTTTGCTCTGCAAAATTCCTGTCTCTGTTTAAACTCATTCATTTCAATAGCTTATTCAACTGTGTGCCTGAACAGTCATCTCAGTTATTGGACCAGTATTAAGGCTCCAGTTGTTTTTCTTACTTTCTTTCTCTTTTTTTGTCATTGTCAGTATTTGTCAACATGTGACATGACCAGGAGTGACACTTTACCTTAGCCTAACAGTGAATCCGGATGCACATGTAAGGAAGTCTACGTACAGTCACAAGATTACTGTTTGCGCTTGCCTCGGGTGGAGTACAGGCCTGGCCTGTGCTTTACTGGCACTGTCTCCACAGTCCTGAAAGATATTTCCTTCAACAAAGGAGCTTCCTAGAGTTTCTCTTGCTGCACAGTCTTAGATTATACAGATGAGTGATATGGAGGAGTCTCTGCTGGGGGAAGGGACGAGTTAATCCAGGCCATGGTATTATTAGAACCTAGGAATTCTAACAATTTTGTATTGTATTATATTTTCTCTTCTTTTTACTTTCTTGTTTTTATACTTTATCTCCTAAGATTGCACCTGACAGTTTAGTTGAGTTTATGCATTTTATTCTTTTTAAAGTTAGTGATTTGACCACTAGCTATTTTACCTCTGAAATTTGACATTTTGAAAGTTTGATAATTACATTAGTAGTTTGATGCTTTGTTGGAGCAGTATATTTTTTGTGTGCCAGTGATGCTCTGTTATTGAAAGTTTTTAGTCATTTTGTAACATTTTTGACACATTGGTTTAGAGACCCCTGAGTCTAAGTTTTGACAATACTGTATTTTGCAGTACTGTATACAAATGGTGATACTTCACAAAAGGTACAGACTATTGAAATCCACTAAATGTAAAAAAAAATAAAATGCACTAAAGTGAAAAATAATAATGTAAAGAAGATTGGATACAGAAGCATATTGAATAAAGGCAGCACAAGGGGAGTTTGTTGTTATTTGTACAGAATCAAATTAGACATCACTTAGACAAAAAAGCAATAGTACTGTTATGTGATAGTTATGCCATATTATTATATTGTGTACCTCTGGCTTAAGAGTTACAAGCAAAGGATGATTTGTATGCCGTTCTATCAGTGTGTTAGGTAATATCCACCTACAACAAGTTTTGCCAGTCCATGCACCAGAGAGATGCAGGCTTGTATTGTGTGACAGGATTTTCATATGTATGCACAAAACTAACAACTGTTTGCACTGGTGTGTGGCAGGGGGAGGGGGTCTGGTTCGTCTGTAACATCTCCACTTCTGTTTCATCTACTGCTTGGTAAGCACATCTTATTTTAACCAAATAGGCTATTTTCTACTTCAAGGCAGAACTGAAGAAGATGCCAGTCCTCATCAAGAGGGAAGCAGCTAGTGGGTTTACAAATAAGGGGGACAGAGCTTGTAGCCTGGGAAATCTTGCCTGTGTCTCCTGGGAAACCAGTTTAGCCTTAGTTTGTGGTCAGCTATTTGCCCCTCAGTCAAATGTTCCCAGTGAGATGCATGAATGCTCGTGCACTAGAGCTGATCAAATACAACAAGTATCAAGGCTACCACAAGATTCTAATGTAATGTGATACTTATCTGTCTTAATACCTGCTGGAAATATTTTGCTTGTGCTTTTCCACAAGGAGGTCAAAAGTCAGGGTCACCTACATGCCTAAACAGTGAATAGTGGAGCTGATAGAGATTAGGTAGGTTGCTCAAGGGCTCTTCAGCAGTGTCTTAAATCAGGTTTTGCTATTTAAAAAGTTCCTGACTCCACCACCCTACTATATTCTGAAATCATACCTGTCAGCATATTTTACACATAGAAGCAGAAGGTTGTTGGTTTCTGTTACTAATATTACTGAAGTTTCTGGTGTTGAGTTGATTTTTTTTGGTGTCAAAATATATGGGAATAGTTTTGCTGTTTGTCTGACCTAGCCCGATTTACTGGCTTCTATGGGACCTCCATATTCTGTCTCATTGTGCCCAAAGTGGAAGAATTAATTCTTGCTCTTGCCCTGGCTGAAAAAACATCAACCTGGTGGCTGGCATGCAGCACAACCTGTGACCTCAGTATGTAGCTTGCCCAATATAGGCTGAGGGAAGCATTTTAATCTCCACAGGTTGCCAGCAGCCTTTCATGAATGGAACTGACGTCAGAGCCTTTCATCACAGCTCTTACTTTTTGAAACCCACTGGTTGGGCACACTAAACACACACTATTGTATACTGCTATTCTGGAGGGGATATCTGAGCTTACTGTTTGCTTACAGTTGAATACAGTTTGTGCAAAGGCTCTGATTAAATCAAATGAGATGGTGCATTTATTGGCATTCACAAGTATATTGTCATCTTGATTCCCCTGGGGAGACTTAAATGAATTAGTAAATTGATTGTTTTTGTTTGTTTGTTTTTTTTCTTAGGGTGTTGGAACACATTATTGTTTGACAAAGGCACATGTTGAAATTTGTATTTGCATATGTGACACAAATCTGTGGGGTCTTCAAGTATGTCCTTTGTTAGAGTGGCCTGTCTGCTATTTTTATTGGAGCGATAAGCTACTTACAATGTCTGTTACGGCAGAACAGGTTAGCCTAATATTATCCAGCCTGTTCACCAACCGTATCAGCCTCATGACTGATATGAGTATTAGATTTTGTCCTCACTCGCTCAAATGGTTTGTTTCAGCCACAGGAAAAGTTTCACTACTGCTTTAGAAAGTTCAGAATCTTCCAAAAAATACAATCAAGCAGAATTGGCTATGATTTCATAGAACACTGCATATGAACAGCTTTTTATGATAACTGAATATCAGATTAAATGTATTTTTTGTTCCAGATTCTCAGAACAAACATCGGACCAAAACAGGATTAGTTATGGGAACAAAACCAAACATTACACCCAGTCACCTAAACCTGCAGCTGCCTACAAAATAATTCCAGGAGAAATGCTGTATTGATGGCAGAAAATCTATTTTTGCAGTTAATATTAAATTGTAGCCAAAGCCTTTATTTTTCTCTTTCACAGAGTCATGCAGCTGCATGTGCGAGAGTGTGTTTTTTCTATGTGCTGGTATGAGGAGACCAGGGCCTGCTACAATACTCTCCTTGTGTTCTGTGGGCAAGAGGAGCCTGGCTCAGCTCCTGTCACACAGTTGCTCGCAGCACTTGTCCTGTCATTTGGACTGACCTCCTCAAACTGTCTGCTGATTCTCAGACTTTACTATGGCTTATCTGCTCTCTGGAATGTCTGTATTGAAGCTTCTCTCACCAAATAAACAGTCTGGATCTTGCTTTCCAAAACCCAATTAGTTATTTATATATGTATGTATGTATGTATGTTTTAACACAATGACATTACATTTTGAGGAGAATATCTTCCAGTGTATGTCTGGTTTTCCTGACCTGCTTTTTTGTGCTTGTTTGAACCCACATTAAGAGGGTTCTGGGGAAATGCATTCCTTTGCTTCATTGGCAACAGATGTAGGGGATAACTTTTTCTTTGAGCTGAACCTTTTGGAGTGTCTAAAAACAGTGCGGTGTGGACCGTAGGGCAGCTGTTTTGCCCGTGGAGGCTGAAATAGACTTCATGAGAGAGCTAATGTCGGGCCTGTGGCTGGAGCGTCAGAAGGCCTGTGTTTGCCTCACAGTGGCAGATGGATAAGGAGCTGTCAGCATGGGTAACAGCTGCCCCATCCACAGCTATTAAGCTACCTAGCTGTAATGTGACATTCACACAAATATGGCTGCAGATCCAAAAGTAACTGCTATTGGTAAAATGAGTGACAGTATCCTGAAGGTTACAGAAGTGGGCTTGTGACCAGAGGGTTGACTGGTTTATTTTGTCCAATCTGTTTGTAAATCTGTGTGAAGAAAGTGAATAAAAGCAAATGCTTTTCAACAGCTGAGAAGGTGCCTTTGAGCAATGGCACTTGTATGCTTGAGTGAGCTGCTCAGTAGCTGGCAGCAGAAGTGTGCAGATGTATTGGCCACCATCCCAGGTGTAAATGTGTTTCCCATAATGGAAGTAAAGCTGGTTGTTGCAGAGAAGTTGTATGCATGTTCCACCTAGTTTCTCTGAGCTGAATGCTACCACTTTGAAAAACTTCCCTGTAGTTGTCTGTTGATAGCTGCAATTCTTTGGCCAGAGGTTTGCGCAGACAGGTAGATTATGATACTATGATTTACTGCATACCCCTACCCAGTGGCATGCTTGGTTTGACGTTTTTGTTACTGGCGACAGGGAGCTTGCTCCAGGAAACCTTAACCCCCTTCCTGTTGAAGCTGAGCAGCTGACATGTACAGTGAGTGGGAAAATAGAGCTAACATTAGCCTGAAGCAGCCCCTGCTGGAGGAAGGACATTAAAGTGGGCTGGCACAACTCCAGTGCACATCCGGAGGGACTCTCCTATCACATGTGTTTGTTTGGGTGCAGTCTCTTAATACAGTGTGCCCTGCAACGGAAGGATGGCAGCCAATGTAGCTACCCTGAGAAGCCAGCAGGCCTCATTAATATTGATGTTGTGTCGGCTTCTCTTGGGATAACCTCTGCTTACAGAGTTTTATAGCCAGGAAGGAAATGTGGACCGCTAACACTCTCTAATAATGTTACATGGATACATTATATCTGCCTGGAACAACCATGTAACAAAACAAGTAACCCACAGTTTTGTCAGAAAAAAAATCTGGCTTTGTTATTCAGGCTGAATGGACTGTGACTCACTGCACTTCATCAGTTCCTACTTTTGTTATTCACTCTGAGGAGCAAAGAGCCATGGAGTCCATCAAAGAAAGAGGAGGTTTTTACTCTTAGAGTCAAAATCAGTACTAGTTGAAACCAGATGCTGTGTCTCAGTATCATGCTACAAACTAGTATCACACATGATACTGTATGCATATCTTCTTAGTTTTTAGAAAGTTTTCGATGTTTTTACATTTAATATAGGAATAAATCAATGTATTTTAGCATGTTTTTACTATCAAGGAATGAAAAACGATTTGAGTAAATTGATGTCAAAGTGTGACTTTGGAATACCACTGCTAATTGCTGCTGTGACCAGGTCCTTTATTTCATTCTGCATGATGATAGTATTTCCAAGAAATGCTAAAATAGTTAACTATAAAGAGCTGAGCAAGTATAGTATTAAGAAATGAAGTGAAAATAATATCTAAAAGGGACATCACAACAAAAACAAACATGTCATGACATGAAATATGCACATTCATTTAAAGTTTTTTTTTTTCCGTATGGTGGCCTTGCTGACCTGTTAATCTTCTTCCAAACAACTTGATGCACATACTGTATTTCTGTACTCTTCCCTGTTATTTAGTCCAGTAGTGTGAGAACTAGAGTGGTTAGCCTCAGGCTAGCGAAACTCAAGTTTCTTGTTTACCTCACTAAAGCTAATATCCTATTAACTGTGTCAACTAGCAGGCATTGTTGAGCACCTGGCAGGTTCTGTTGCTGTAATCCCTGGGATTTAGAGGTCTGCACTGTTGCACTAGTTAGCTGCTCTCAAACTGCCACTGAGTAACAAGTACACTGTGTGCATGTGCTGTTCACCCGGCAAATGCTTCTTAAAGGAAAACCTCATTCTCTTAGAGTTGGCAACATACTGTACCTTGAATTTATCTGCCCATTTTGTTGGTTGATGTTGTATTTCGTGTGCAGTGCATTTTCAAACTCATTATTGTAAAGCTAAAAAGATGAGAAGTGATGTGGACAACTGGTCAAATGTAGTTGCGTGGTGTGATATTCCATTGAAGAAGTTATAGCCCAGCTGCAGTGCAGTTTGGTAACTAATTAAGAACATTGCTTATATAAGAAAACACAAGGATATGGATCAGAGCAGCCTGCTGTGACTGAATAAATCTAACTGAAATTTAAAATGACTTTGACAATGAAACTATATGCATTGTGAATCTGTCACAACATGGCTGATACCTGATTAACTTAACAAGGTCTGTATTCGTAGCGATACTGCCTTTGCATATTGGATCCCTAGTATATACATAGATCTTGAAAAAGTGTTTACCACATTGAGCCAACAATCGACCCCTGATGTGATTTATGACTGCTGCAGTTAACACAGCAGCTTCTGTTTAGTGAAAATCACCTGGCTTTGTTTAGGGAAACACTGGGTGAACATAGCCTAGGAAAGCTTTGGAAAATGCAAACAAGTAACACTGGTAGAGCAAGTGCAAGCCCACGAGTGAGGTATATTCCCAGTGACTCAAGTGTAAGTATGCATGCATGTGGCTGTGCAAGTAGATAACCTTCTGTATAATGTCTTTAAATAATAACAAACATTTGCCTGTAATATAAGGGTTAAAAATGGGAAGCACGTCTCTGTAGTCCCTTCATGAGGAGGTCACTAGTTTCCCTTGGCTCTGTCTCTTAACTTTACAGCCAGGGACAGATGAGGCTGGGTTGATTTTTGCCGGGCGTACCCCTCTGTTTATGAAAGGAAGTGAGGATTGAAGGTCGGAGAATGTTGGCGTGGATACATAATGGAAGCTACGCATGTAAGGCCACTACGCGGCTGCTTAGCATGCAATGACAGCAGGCTGGATGGTGATGGTGTTTTTTTTGGGTTTTTTTCCCCACACGTTGCTTTTCCTGACTCATCCCAAAACACAGAGGCTTTTAGCATGTTGTTACAAGATAACAGGGTCTGAATGTTCCACAGAATGACAGGCCTGCTGTGTTAGGGAGCTGTATATCTAATAGGGTAGTCTGTCATGTTGATGTTTGGTGTCTCATTGAGGATAATCATCAGGAGTGTATCTATTTCAGTGCCACTGGGGCTCAACATAGCAAAGGAATAGGTTTAGTGATGAACTGTTTTCTTTGAAAGATACACCTACTAGCCTAAAGAATAACACAGGCTCATACTATTGAATCTATTGAATGTTTTACCTCAGATAAATAAAAGTTATTATCTGTCTGTTTTTCAACTTTTCCAATGGGTGCTTTTTATTGATGGATGGGAATAGAAAGATGACAAACAAATGGGTTTTTAACATCAAATTGTGTTGTTTTTTTTATTAGTTCCTGGTTGCTTTATTGACACAGGCATTTTTTTGGTACAATTTGCATGCTGCATTTGAGATTATTGCAGATCAGTAGTCATATTATTTCCTTGTCAGAAATGTAGCTAACTGTGTTCAGTAAACATGTCTTTCTGAATATTTGCAGTCACCAGCTGACCTTTGGCTGTCTGGATTGCTTGTAGAAAGAGATGTGAGGACAAATTCCCCTTGATCTTGACAATGTAAAATATTATATTCGTAATCAAGTGAAAAGGCCAAAGGGAGAAGGGCAAGTCACATAATGCTTGGGGTATTGAATGAGAGTATTGTGACTCCTACTATGTGGAGCTCAACAGACGCTGCAGTGTCTTCCAACAATGGCTTGTTGCAGGAATTTCTCTCCGCAGCTGTGTTCTGCTAAACCAGACACTGCCAGAGATTCTTTTCGGAGATGCTGTCTGTGAGGTATGGTGTTAGTAATCGTCTAGAAATGTAAAACCATAAACCACAGCTCTTAACCAAACTGTAATATAATATTATCACCAAGTTCGAGAAATGTGGCTAAATATGATCCTCTTCTAATCAGAGCTGGAAAATAAGACTCTCCATCTCTCGATACAACAGTTGACACATCCCAAAATATTATGGATGTCACAATTTATAGCTGGGGTTTGATATTGTAACTGTATTGGTGTATCTACAGTGGAACAAAACTAAAACAAGTTATTGTGTAACTTCTAAATTGTGAATTAGGTGTTCTGAACTACACAAGTTACAATGCCAAACAGCATAGGTTGTGCCAAATATCATAATTTGATATGGAATAAAACTGAAATGAAGTATATGTTCGATATTAGTCCCTGTCCTGTGTATAAAATGACCCTACAATTGTTACTTTGAATATTTTTTACTGGGGGATAACAGAACCAAGAAAGACATGTAACAAATAGTGACTACAAGGTTCTGTAAATTAAAGTGTGAACTGCAGAATGTGAGGTGGTGAATGCTGTAATTAAATATTTAATGTCATTTCAGGAGAACAAAATAGACTAGTGTAATTAAAGGGAATGTGATTGAGACTTTTGAAACCATATTTGTAACTCAGATGTAACATTTACTGTCTAAGCAGTACCTTAAGATTGTCACTAATTAGACAGCTGAAGTCAAATTGTTGATACAGTTTATCTCAGCTACTGGACAGTGAGAGAAGGATTTGCTCTCCAAATCGCTTGACCTGCGTTCTCCTTTGAGAAAGAAAATCCTTATTCTGATACAGCCAGTTGAACAGATCAGCCCTAGGAAAGGGAAGCGCGGTGCTGTTTCTGGTCAGTAGTCAGCCTCTGTAGGTTAACAGAGTTTGATTACACTCTTAAATGTGATGACTCACTCCATCTTCATGTTATGTTCTCAAGCGGCACAGTAATTATCATATATGTGCATTTAATTTAGCGAAGCTATTATTGGATCCAAGATTCTCGTTATCTGATCTTTGTAAAATAAGTAGTGTGAACTTTCTCACTTCTGCTTTCGGTGTGATTTGCCACTGAGGTTTTTATCCAACAATATGAACTATTGCTTGACCTGCTATTTTCAAAGGCATTTCATTTCACAAATCAGATTTGTGTTCCTGTCATTCTACATAACACTCAGGCTTGTCATAAAAACTACTGTATGTACAGTATGAATACTAACCATGATTTTATGTAAACACTACAACCCATCTACAATAACTGCATTTATGTTTATGTTTTGAGTCGCAATGGGCAGTTGTTTATTTTGGGGTGTAACAGTGAAATAGTTGAAATGAAGCTCATCCTTCCTCTTTGACATGATATTAGCCCTCTTTTCTGTGTCTCTGCCCTTTCCTCCCTTAGGAAGTGACCTAGAGGCCTTACAGATACATTTGTGCTTTTGTCGCTCTAATCTGCATCCGCGGAGAACAGCGAGATCTGGAAGCACACTTGTTTCCGCGGTGAGTAATATCTACCTCAGCCAGCAGACGGGGAGAAACCAGGAAGCTGCTGGAGACTTCAGACAGGCAGACAGAGCTATCAGCTGGCCGCTTGCTCACTGCCTGCAGAGTCCTGCTTTGTGAAGAGGATTTGAGACGGACTGGATCTGTCTGCCCTTTGCCTCCCGCAGCTCCTCTGCCAGCCAGTGCACGAGAAGAGCCCAAACCACATCCTCTGATTCCAGCATTTACTTACTTGTTGTTTTTGTTTTATTACAGTCATTTTTTCCCTCAGTGCTGTTGACCAGTGTCTCATTTTCCTTGGATTTCATTTTTCCTCTCAGCTTTTAAAAGAATTTTCTACTTTTATTAGTGCAGGCTGGCATAGGTTTATATATGTACATACATATGTGTATATACTCTATATACTGTATGAAGAAGGATTTTTTTCCCACTCTGAAGGAAAGTTAATGCACTTTAAAACTTGGCTGTAGTGTCACTTTAATTATGGAGTGTTTTTGACTTTTCCTCCCCTATTATGATCATTTTGTTTAAAGCTGGAAACAGAGAATCTGAAGGTGTGTCTGTGCTGTTTTTTAAGCTGGGCTGGACGGATCTGCAGCAGGGCTGCATCTAAGCATTTCACTCAGCCTGCTTGTCTTTTTGATCGCCCTCCGACCTCACCCAAGTCTGTGCTGCCTCTCTTCTAGGCACACTGAGATGAGCCTCTGGCAGGTGAAATCCTTGAGCTGTCTTTTAATGTAACTTGAACAGTTTCAGGACCATTGGGTTTGGTGTTTTTGTAAAGAGGACAAGAGCACTTTGCGGGGGAAAAAACAAACTAAAAACAACAGCTTCCGGTGCCGTTGCACCACTTATGTATTGTTGTAGTGCGCAGGAAAGTAAAATGGACTATAAGCGTCGCTTTTTGCTTGGCGGGTCCAAGCAGAAAGTGCAACAGCACCAGCAGTACCAGATGCCTGAGCTGAGCCGGACCCTGAGCGCCTCCCTGGCCTCCTCTTGCTCGGCCTCTTCGCCCATGGGCAGCGGGGTGGGCATGCCTGGCACCTGCCACCCACCTCCTTCTGGCGCCACTACCGCGGTTGCAGACATCCAGCAGGGCATTTCCAAATATCTGGATGCCCTCAATGTGTTCTGCAGGGCCAGCGCCTTCCTCACAGACCTGTTCAGCAGTGTGTTCAGGAACTCTCACTATTCCAAAGCAGCTATGCAACTGAAGGACGTGCAGGAACACGTCATGGAGGCGGCCAGCAGGCTGACTGCAGCAATAAAGCCTGAGATCGCCAAGATGCTGATGGAGCTGAGCGCCGGGGCCGCCAACTTCAAAGACCAGAACGACTTCAGCCTGCAGGATGTTGAGGTAGGTGCTCACACACCATCTCTCAATATCCACTTATTGAACTCATTTATATACTGGAGTATATAAACAAGTTTAAATGTTTATATACTCGCACACAAACACACACAACAGGATTATGTTTCACTGTGTTGTACCTTATATGATATATGACAAATAGTGTACATGTGACAAACTTGATAGTTTGAGTATGTCATGTTGTGTTGACTCAAGTAAAATGAGTCTGTCTCATGCCAGCCACCAAACAAAAAACTCACTGGCATTCGAGTCTACTGTTTGTTCCTCTGGAAAGAATCAGTTAAGCTCAGAACCTGGGGCGCTACAGTTAAGTGCCACATATTGTACCATATTCATTTACTCATGACTCGTCTTCTAGCAGTCGTGCTGAGATGCTTAGCTGCACTCTGTCAGAAGGCTGGCTTCATGAATCAGTGTTTCCTGGCTCAAATATGCTTCTCACGCCCAGTGTTAAGCTGGTGTTAGGATCTGAGGGTGAGGTGTGAAAAACACTGAGGATGTGAGAAGGAAAGTCATCTTTTGTCACTCTGAATACCACACCATCTTTCCATAGCTCTGAATTTGCTGATGTGTAAAATGTGAAACATTGTCGCTGAGGTGTTTTTCATGACTTTTATTGAGGATTTGAACACTGCTGCACTAAATAACCAAAAGGCTCAACTGTGATGTGGGAATCATTTTCTCTCTGTGTCTCAAATTCCTTTTGTACATCTCTTTCTCCTTTACACTGTCTTTTGTCACCTTATTAATAAAGAGAGTTTTAGCGTTCCCTAAACATTATACACACACACACACACACACACACACACACACACACACACACACACACACACCTGCACCTGGTTCATCTGTGGTTCTTGCCGTTCACACAAGAATGGGGTCTGCATCTGCTCTGTGTCACATCTTGTATAAATGTATTTGCTGAACATACTTGAGGAATCTAAAAAGGGGAAAGAAAAGAACATGGACATTATTGAGAGCAGCAGACCTAATGGCTGAGAGAACTAGAAGCCACTAGCAATATTATACAGTGCAGTAATCCTATAGTTGTTGCAGAAACCTCTGCTCATCTTTTTCTACTACAACCCCATTTCCAAAAAAGTTTGGACACTGTTAAATGCAAATGTACGTAAATCATCACATTCTGTTTCGTAAACACTAAAACCACACATTTAACTGAACATAGCACAAAGACAACACATCAAATGTTGAAATTGAGAAATTTCATTGTTTTTTTGCAAATTATATCCTCATTTAGAAATTGATGCCAGCAACACATCACAAAACGTTAGGTCAGGGTCATGTTTAGCTCTGTATTGCGTCACTGTTTCTTTTAACAACAATCTGTCAACGTTTGGGAACTGAAGAGACCAACTGCTGTCATTCTGAAAGTGAAATGCTTTCCCATTTCTGCTTGATGTACGATTTCAGCTGCTCAACAGTTCGAGATGTCCTGTGTTGTATTTTACGTTTCATAATGCAGCAAACATTTTCAGTGGGTGACAAATCGGGAGTGCAGGAAGGTCAGTTTAGCAGCTGGACTCTTTTACTGCGGAGCCATGCTGTTGGAATATGTGCAGAATGTGGTTTGGCATCGTCTTGCTGAAATAAGCAAGGCCTTCCCTGAAAATGACGTTGTCTACTTGGCAGCATATGTTGCTCCAGAACCTGCATATATATGGTTCAGCATCAATGGAGCCTTTACAGATGTGCAGGGGGTGCATTAGTGCCGTGTGCACTAATGCACCTCCATGCCATCACGGATGGTTTGCTGGCTTTTGAACTGTGTGCTGAAAACAAGCCGGATGGTTCCTTTCCTCTTCAGCCCGCAGGACGCTGCGTCCATGATTTCCAAAAAGAATTTCAAATGTTGACTCGTCAGACCACAGGACAGTTTTCCACTTTGCCTCGGTCCATCTTAAATGAGTTCGGGACCAGAGAAGGCGGCATCATTTCTGGGTCTGGTTTATATATGGTTTAATCTTTGCATGGTAGAGTTTCATCTTGTATTTGGTTTTTGGGAGTGTTCCTCAGCTCATGCAGTGATGTCTACTACAGAATCCTGTCTGTTTTCAATGTAGTGCCATCAGAGGACCTGAAGACCACGGCCATCAAATATTGGTTTTCAGCCTTGTCCCTTATGTACATAGATTTCTTCAGATTCTCTGTATCTTTTAATGACATTATGTTCCGTAGAGACTGAAATCCCCAAATTCTTTGCAGTTTTATGTTGAGAAACATGATTCTTAGAATTGTTGCACTATTTGTCAGTGCAGTCTGTCACAGAGTGCTGAACCCCTCCCCATCTTTGCTCCAGAAAGACTTTTAAGGCCCAATCATGTTGCTAACCTGTTGCCAGTTATGAGTTAGGCCACAAAGCCTAATTCATTGTGAGATGTTCCACCAGCTGTTTTTACATTTCACAACTTTTTTTAGTCTTTTGTTGCTGCTGTCCCAACTGTTTTGAAACATGTTGCTAGCATCAAATTCTAAATGAGGATATCATTTTCAAAAAACAATTAAATTTCTTTTCTAAGTTTCAACATTTGATATGTTGTCTTTGTGCTATTTTCAATTAAATATGGGGTTTAAATGTTTTGCAATTCATCACATTCTGTTTCTATTTATGTTTTACATGGTGTCCCAACTTTTTTGGAAACAGGGTTGTAAATCTAGGCTGTGTCAGACCCACTTTAAACCATAGTCAGGAGGTTCATGAAGCCAGGTTGGGTAAAGGATGTTGACACTGTCATACCTCAAACATGGGTTCATTTAAGGTTGCAGCATCAGTCTGAAATGAGCACCTACAAAAGATCTGGACACAATTATTTTTAAAAAGTCCAAAAAAGCAACAAAAAAACACCAATGTTATTGGGAGACAGATATGAAGATGGCAGTTTTTTTTTTCAACTGACAAATATTTGTGGCAGATGAATATTAGAGAAAGAGAAATTACTGAAGGTCTATAAGTTTAGACCTTCAGTAATAATAACATATGAAAGAAGAAAAAGTCCTAAAAACAAAGAACAAAATTTAAAAAATGACAAATGTATGTGGCATATGCAAGAAGTGAAGATGACAAAACAAACAAAATCCACAATGGTTCCATACTCACACACGTTCCATGGTGTGTATACAAAATTCTCAAGGGCACCATCCAGAAAGAAAATCTTGGCCACAATCTTGCCTCAAGGTTGTTTGTTTGCTGGCATTCTGACAGAATTCCTATTTGCTTTACCTGCATTCCTTTATTTCACCTCAGTTCGTCTGAAGTTTGCCACTTTGTACAAATTTAAGAATGCATTTAAGAATTTGGACAAAGAAAATTCTGATTATATTTGATTCTGTGGTACCTGTGACAAAACTGCAGCAATGTGCCACAGGTGGCTCTTCAACAGGAAAGATAAGAGGTTATTTGTGTTTCCATAATCCTTTGGCATGCATCATTGAATGGGTACATGGCTGCAGCCAAGACACTGGAGGGGTTGCAGGACCTCAGTGGATGTGGCTGAGCCCAAAACAGGAAACACTTTTGCACCGCAGTCAGTAAATCTGACTCTCTGTGGTCGTGGTTATGCACATCTGAATATTAGAGGAAGCCCAAGTCTGTGAAAGTGTAGACCGCATGGCTTGGCATTCAAACATGCTGTCTGGCCCTGGGCATAAAGGGTACATTTGTTAAAGCAGAGAAGGAAACATTTTTATACTTTACTTTACAATGGCTGTATTGGAGTGTCTTAGTTGTATTAACCTCTGGTAAAACACTGCACATATACAATAATATTGTTTTGGTATAGTGAAGTATGATGTGCCAATTACGCATGAACAAAATGTAGTGGTCTTATATGGCACAGTAAGTGGGTTCGTTTTAATCCCAAAGGGTGTTTGTATTCATTTAATGGAACGTAATGACAGTAGGCGTAATATGATTTATTCTTTTACTGTTAAAGGATAAAGTTGTCTATGGTATAGGTTTGTGTTCACTCAAGTAGGCAAGTGTTGCTTTTGACTTAAATTCTGCACTACTGCCTCCAATGTTTTAATTAGAAGAAAGTTGCGTATATTCACAGATGAAATTTGTTTGGACCTATCTTGTGACAATCGCCGCTTATTCAGCCTGTGCCGTAAGACGTGATGTATTTTTGACTGTGAAAAGGATTTTCCTTTGTCTGAATGAGTCCAGGAATGCTGTTTGGCAGCTGGATGTATTATGAGGTCTTCAGAACGAACCAAATGCATTTCTGAGTTTGGGGAGTTGTGGTATGTGAAGCTTTCCCCCCCTAGTTCCCTTGCTCACGTCTCCTTCTCCTCTTTCTTTCTTTTGCCCCCCACCCCAGAAAGAGCCCCCATCGTTCAGGTCACTGCAGTCTGCTAAACAAACCACTTTTTTTTCAAAATCAGAGCTCGGCTACTTGGCTGCTCGGAGTGACTCCACTGCCAAATATGCATGAAAATGTCACGGTTTGTTTAGAGGCCGTTTTCCGAGCTTGTAAGTTTAAACCACAGAGTGAAGACCAGAGGCAGACAGAGAGGTCCCCACGATGAGAAAGACCTTCATCCTGCTCTAGTCAGACGACTGCATAAGCCCTCCCAGCCAACCCCAGTGCACACTGAAAAAACAACCCCTTTGTTTTCAGCTGTTAGAAACACTCTTGCCATCTTTTTTTCAAACAGTTGCTTGTTTGTTGATGTAATGTGGTCGTGTCATATGAGAGTTTCATATAATTGCAGTAAAACATATGGTGTATTTATTGTAAGAGTTATTTTCATTGGCTGTTTTGACTTGTGTATGGTGGAGAGATACCAAATTAGAGAAGAAAAAAACCTTCGTGAGAAGAGGCTGATATTTTGAACAGTTCAGACAGCAAAGGACAACATGAATAACAACACACTATTTAAACTTATGAGGCTTCTATCTCTCTGCTGCTCACCAGACTCATGAACATTTGTGTGGCTGCCAGGATAACATGAGGCGAAAGTGAGTGTGTGTACCAAAAGTACAAAACTGAAGTAATTTTAGTTGCAGTAGGTCTTAAGTAACGCTAAACACATGCAGGATTTGTAATGAGATAGCTGCTGCTCACAGGCCAGTGTAACAGCATTTCTGGGCATGCTCCTTTTTTCACTTCAGACCAAAACAGGCACTCAGGGTTAGTTTCTGTCAACTAGTAGGGCTATGGAGCAATGTTTTGATGAGTGGGTCCCTATTTGGCTTGTGCCGTACATGCGCATGCTGGTAATGTGATACACATTCCTGATGATGGTTTCATGCTATTTTGCCAATAAATGTCAGGTGACAGAAACTGCCAGAAGACTGCAAGCTAGCAAACATGGATATAAACAGTGCTGCAATTAAAATGCTAGAAAAAACAACTGGCTTTGGCAAATGTTTGACAAAGAAAGGATATACATGAACTCATGGAAACATGCTGTATGTTTTGGTGAGGAACAATAAATGTCAACATAACTTTTGTTTGTTTACAAGAATGCTCCACAGGGCGCCTTTTGAATATCTGTTTTAGCCAGATCATGATGTCCTTTAAAGTAGAGCCCCACTAAACCAAATGAATACATTTCATATCTACATTTTTTTGACACTTGCTTATTCAGCTGATGTGTTCATATCTAGAATGACTTCCCAAGTTCCACAGTAAATCAGTTTCCGTTTGTAGAGAACTAACACATTTGACCGGTTCTACGAAATGCAGGGGTCGAGACAATTGTCACCTTCCTGTTTCCCAGGAATAATTGTGTAAAAGGGAAGACCCAGAAGAGGAAATTAAAATAAGAGATAGTGAGCCAGTGAAAGGCAAAGATTTACCATTGACATTAACCAACCAATGTAGGCTGTTCGGATAGCGGTGCAACATGATATGACCATCTGGTTATTATAACAGCCTCACTCCCTTTCCCAAGAAGAGGGCTAGATCCCTAGATTCGGTGCACCTACAGTACAGGTGTTCTCAGAAAATGGAAGTATAAATGTTGATTTGATTCATGATTCGCCTTGTTTGGGCTTGAGAGGGGCCCACCGCTGGCTTGGCTCTGCTGCACTCTTATTTCTCATATTTTCCATGACTGCACAGCCAATCACATGTGTTATCCATTATCTTGTGCTGTATCCATGGCCTCCTTTTTTTCCTCACTTGGTTATTGTAGAGGACTTTGTAACACTTTGAATTGCAGTCGATCTCATTGTCAGCCTGCGTTCATGTTATTTTATGTTCTTCATTAGGACGTCAGCAGCGGGCATAGGAATTTCAGATCTTGTGCACACTGGATCTGGGCCTGTGTGTAACAAACCTCCCAGAGTATGCTCAGAGTAGGCGGACGGATAGCCAGTATGTCCGTCCTATTTCGTACAGTGGTTTGAGTTAAAGAACATAAACTGGCACTTTACAGCTGTTGTTCTTAGTTTAGTGTTAGTCTCCATGAAGTGTTGTGTCCTGTTGTTCCTGTCTGCCGTCAGAAAGCAGCAGAATATTTTTGTCTTTACAACTCAGCATCCCCCTTGAGATATTTTCAGCAGGTACCTGAAAAAGAAAACCCTGTGACCATGGTGGACCCTGTGGTGTCCTGTTTCCCTTATTTTGCTAACTGGACAACAAACAGCCTCTAAGCCTAGACTATTCTCTCACCAAACAGACACACACTTGGACATTCAAGTCAGTATGTGTGGAGAGATGTTACCCTAAAATATTTGTCAAGTTTGAGCATTTCAGCAGTGTTCTAATGATCGGAATTGAATATATTCTTGTATGTATTGTTTCATTTTTGTTCCTTGATTTGATCAGAAAATATATGAAAAAATTGAAATTGCTACTGAACTTGAGCAAATTACTGTTTGATTTTAACAAAGAAATCAACAGAACTGCTATTAAAAGTAAGAAAAATATACGTAGGTAAGAATGATTGATAAACCTTGAATAAACAGAGAGACAAAGATAAGAAAGTCTGTACTTTTTCCCATATAGAAGTACATAGATCTATGGCATCAAATGTTGCTGTCCGGGCTGCAATTTTGTGTTCTTGAAGTATTAAATCAACAAACCTTCTATCTCTCCCTTTCACAGACACACGCACACTTATACACATATTCAATCCGATATGTTCTTCGTCTGTCTTTTGCTTGCAAAATACACATTGTACTCATTCTCAGATGTTTATCTGTTTACAGCATGCAGTATACCACAAACACACCATAGCTTTTTTTTCTTGTCAAGCATATTGTTCTCTTCTGTCAAGGTGTAGAAAACGAAAAAATAAGACAAGCTCATTTTGTTGGTAAAGTAGCACAAGAAAGTTGGTTGAGGGTTAACAAGTCACTGAGGTATGTGGACATACATGTTGGTTTCCTACCCTGCAGGCATCCATATTGTTTGTTGTGTCGAACATCATGACTCAGGTTCTCTAGAATGTTACGAATGAGGTACAGTATGTTTTAACAGTAATCTCTGCCATGTCTTTCCAGGTGCTGGGTCGGTGCTTCCTCACGGTGATGCAGGTCCATTTCCAGTTTCTATCACAGGCTTTACAGAAGGTCCAGCCTGTGGCTCAGTCCTGCCTCGCAGAGGCTCTTGCACAGGCCCAGGAGCGTTGTGCAAATTCCCGCTCCCAAAGCTCTGATCTCGGGCCTCTCACAGAGCTAGAGGAAGCCTCCCGCTCATGGAAAGGTGCAGCTCAGGTATGCAGCAACATTCCACCAGGACTGTTCCTGGTCTGGGCCTTGGAAATATGGGGTTTGTCTTGGTTAGGTGAAAAGCCGACTTGTTGCACATTCCTGAGAAATACCATTTACCACCAATTTATGATTTATAGTCGTTTCCTCTTTTTTGGGATGCACCTTCAATATTATGTTCTCTACCCCTTTATCCACCAAGCCATGTAAAGGAGGCAATTTTGTAAGAGGACCTAACTAATCCCCGAGCTAATCAGTCCCACTGGCCCATTTTGAGCTTTGTTGTATAAAGTGAGGCATAGAGTAGAATAGTGGGTTGATCTGTTAAGCCCTGGCATGCAGAATGTTAGCCCTGGAGGGGACTAGGCCTGGATAGACCCCGATAGAATGTGCTGGGCGGTCGTTTAGGCAGAAGGAAATGGCCAGGACAGTTTTTCAAAACTACACACATGCTCTTTGTCATCTAAAAAGATGTTTTTACCAGTGCTTAACGTCTGTTTTGTCAAACTTTTATTATTTCATTAGGTTTTTTTGCCATATTGGAAGAAAATATATAATTCTAATTATTATTTTTTACTTTATTTAGGTTTTATACATCCTCATAAACAGTCACTTAAAATGCTGGTCATTTAATTTTGCAGTAAAGTCTTTTCATTCTGAAGTATTTCTAGCATTTCTCTGTGAGATTGTGCTGTGGTAGTGTAGATAGTCCTACTGTCAGTCACCCAGACCCAGTTTTCTGCTGTGCCCTCAGGCCATGGCCAGGCTGAGAGAGAGGGGCCGGGACGGCTGCCTGGCAGGCATCCAGGTTCAGCAACTCTTCTGCTCCAACAACACCACCATCCCTGAGCACCAGCTGAAGGAGCTCAACATGAAGATTGACAATGCTTTGCAGGTACAGTATAACCCCAAAAACCAGGACTGGGAATTGCAGTACTGTTAGTCCAGTCCCTTGTTGATTTAGCAAGATTGTGAGATATGTTTTAAGAATGAAAAGGACATCCAGCAAAGTAAACACATTTTTTACAACTATTACCTTCAGGTAAAGTAAAGTAATTTTGATTTGCTAAACGGGAACTAGGTGCTGTTATTAATGAAATTGCAATTCAAAGGAAATGTAACATCAAAACCTAGTGTTCTTGGTGATGAAATCAATGTTGGACTGATAGCCGGTCATGTTTTCTCTGTATGTACACAGGCCTACAAAGCAGCGCTAGAGAGTCTGGGCCATAGTGAGTATGCACTGAAGGCCGGCTTTCATCTTAACCCCAAAGCTGTGGAGGCAGCCTTACAGGTGGGTTCACGCTCAAAAAGTGTGAATGGAATGATTAGTAGGGAGGAATGATTTACAGTCTTGTAACCAGACAGATTTATTGATGAAAGAATCAAATTTAACATCCTCTCCATATGCAAAATATTTACTAGTTGTCCTTTAATTATTGTGTTGCTCTGTGCCTCCATCTTGTGTCAATGTTTTTCCTGTTTTACACTGTTGTGTGTATGTTAACGTTTGTGTGTGTGCGCAGGGCTGCTGCAGTGAGGCGGAGGCCCAGCAGGCGGGCAGGATGCAGACCACCTCCCAGCCAATCCAATGCGAGCTGCCCACCATCCCTGTGCAGATCGGCTCACATTTCCTCAAAGGAGTGTCCTTCAATGAGTCAGCGGCTGAAAACCTCAAACTGAAAACGGTACGGTCCCTGACTTGGCTGGTCAGCTTTAGGCTACTTTAGGTTACCCATATTGTTCTCCCAAAAAGTTCAAGTTGCCTTGTCAGTCATCCAAAAGGATTAAAATGACAACCATGTTTCTTGCATGATTGGACTGTTGACAGCTCAAGCTGCGTTTTTTTTTTGTATCATCTGTAGTCTAACATCAGCAGACGGTGATGGCGGACTGCTTTGTTGATGGCCCACTGTGTTTTGTCTCCTTAGCACACGATGCTGCAGCTCATTAAGGAGGCGCTGGGCCAGAACGGAGTGACCCCCAGGGACGACTCTCCCGTCACCGAGGTCCTCAACCAAGTCTGCCCATCCAGTTGGAGAGGAGCCTGCAAGACAGCTGTCCAGCTGCTGTTTGCCCAGGCTGGTCTGGTGAGTAGATATGTTAGAGACTGTGGCCGCTACAGCAATGTTTCATTTCTCAGAGAGATGGAAACACTGGAGACCAAGCCTGTAATCTTGTGACAACAGGGTATTCTCCAATGTTTAGCCTGTTGTCATAGAAATGTATTTGTTTAGAGTGCAACACTTACCAACAATACCAGCAATGAAATAATAAACACTGACAATGAAGTAAAATGATAGAAAAAAATAAGTAAATGAATTTTTTTCTTTTCGTCTTCCTTTCCCCTTTAAAAAAAATCTTTTTGTGCATGATACACAAAGATAAACATTTGTGCAGAAAGTTCTCTATTGGATCCTCATTCAGTATTTTGTTCTTGTTAATATCCATCACCACAGTGTAGTTGATACTACAAAGCAGTGGAGAGAAGCTGGCATGCTGACATGAACAGGCCTGTTGTATCTCACTGACACTTCTGCTTAAGTTACTGAATACTCTCCTTTTGTGCGTCTGTGGGTTTGGCAGCTTGCATCTCATTGTTTGTCAGATTTGTAATGGAGATGAGGAGATCTGTCCGCTCGCTTTGAGGCGGCCGAGAGGTGTAAACAAACACCAGAGAGACACAAAAGAGAAGACACATTCCTGCAGCATCTGGGTGAAGGATGGGCTTGCCTGGGTGGGTCTTCAAACAGCCCCCCCCTCCTCCTGTTGAAATGGAGTCACAGGGAGGGAGGGTCAGCAGCAGGACTCTCCTCAGAGTAACACCAGTGTGTTTATGCTCCAGTGTTTATTTCCTCTGTGTGGTCTGCCCTGTTTTGTATGTAAAGCTGAAGGAGTGTTCCCATCCAGCCCTGTGCTAACTGTAAAACAATCCATGCATGATGGATGAGCGCGGTGCATTAACTCCTTATCTGAGTCCATGGCCACTCAGCTCTAAATAGATCACACATAGATCACACCAGCAGCATGGACACATACTCACACGTTGTATTTTCCCCACATATACATACACTCATCATCTACTCACTGTCATGCACTGTTCATACCTGCCTACACATGCAATATTTTCATTCGTTTACACTTACAGTAAGAATCTCCATATCTATTCTGCTGCTGTTCCTGGAAACATTATTCACCAGTGACTCCCTTTTTCCTTCTAATCATGGCTTTTGGAGCCCAGCAAATAAGTTGACCTTGTTTGTTTTGCTGCTGTTCCTCCTCCTTCCTGCCCTCATTGACCTTGTTGTATGTGTTTCAACATGGCTGACAGACTGTGTGAGTGTGTGTGTTTGTGTGAGTGTTTGTGTGTGTGTGTGTGTGTGTCTGTGTGTGTGTGTGAGAGAGAGAGTGTGTGTGTGTGTGTGTGTGTGTGTGTGTGTGGCTGTCACATAGGCAGCCAGGGGTTTCTGAGGATACACCTGTTTTTTTTTTTTTTTTTAAACAATAGGGTAACTTCCTGTAATACAGGAAATGGACTCCTCCCACCTTCCCTCCCTCTTTGTGACCCAGCTGCGAAGAGCCAGGGCCACTTTCAAAGAACTCACTAATAAATTTGATTAGCAGCAGGCAAGAAGGCTGGCCTGTTTGTTGTCACTGGCTGATTGAATGCGTTCGGCTTACTCACCTTGAACAGCCTTTCTCTGCTTGGTGGGAAATTAATGCCAGATACCACTGAAAAACCTCTGACTTCTTGCTATGTTTCTGATTGGTTTACATAATGCCCTGGGTAAAACCGGCCTGTTTTGTTTTAAGACTGTTACTTTTGTTGAGTTGTATTACACTGGGAGAAGTTGATTCCCACCAGTTGTTTCAGTTACTGCATGTCTAAATAGGTTAACAGACAGTATTCGATAAACTTTTGTTGGTTGCTTCACAATTATGAAGTAAAAAGCAATTAATAGAGTTTTTCTGTCAGGAGATGCTTATGCAGGTGTGTTTCTGTGTCCCATTAGGTGGTTGTTGATACAGCTCAGATTGAGAACAAGGAGGCCTATGCTCCCCAGATCACTCTTGAGGGTGCCAGGGTGGTGGTCCAGGTTCCCTCTACATGGTAAGCACATCAAGACACTTCGTGTTTAAAGAAACAGACATCCATCTTATTTATGTGGGCCTTTCTTCCAATGAATGGTAGTGCAGTTATGAGTAATCAGAAAGTCAAATATTACTTCTCCATTAATACTCCAGTCTTATTCTTTGTCACAGACACTCAAAAATGTTTAATTCCTATTGAAAAATATGAAACATGTGGGCAGAAACTGGATTATTACCAAGGTAGAATATAGTTGTAGCAGGATGAACAGACAAGTCACGTATGTACATAATAATGTAATGTACACAGTCGAGGATGGGAGATAAGAGAGAGCAGACATTAGAGAACACAGTTACAGCATGTTGTTGATTCATGTTGTCAGTGTTTGCTAAGAGACTTCCACAAAGGAGGATATGAAACTCTCAGGATCTTCACAACACAATGAAGAGGATAGAACTGGAGACTCTGTTTATTTCAATAACACACTACACTAATACTGTTTAATACTACAATGTAATAGACATGAGTATGTAAGGCTGCTCAGCACCTTTGTAATATAGTGTCAACATGTTTGTGTTAACCATACTTAGTACACCTACACGGGTGTACTATATATCAGCAATTGCTGGTTATTGGGCTGGCGGTGGCAAGTTGGAAAATTTAACATATCCCAACCGTAGTGTGTTTGATGTCCAACTTTTAAAATGTAGAGAGGCAGTGGGCTACGATGGGCTGAAAAAATTGCACGTCGGGTTGTTTTTGGCTCTTATTTTCTTCTTAATGAAATTAAAATGGCACATATTGTTCTCCTCAGCAACACCTGGGCTTTTGTGTGCTAGACATTGTGTTGGATTTGTAGTTCATGTTCTATCCCGTCATGTACTGCATGTGTGTGTGTATACACGTTCAGGTGTCTGAAGGAGGACCCAGCCACTATGTCCCTGCTCCAGCGGAGCTTGGACCCGGAGAAGACGCTTGGTCTGGTAGATGTGCTCTACACGGCAGTGTTCGACATCGACAGATGGAAGGAGAGAAAGTGAGTGAATTTTAAATGATGATAAATAATCTTAATAAACTTTATTTTATTACAAGTAGCTTGACCAGTTAGCTTTCTGTGCAGGTGATGTGTTTACTGTCTGTTGAGATTTAGCATGTTGTCACACTTAGCCTGTTAAAGGAACACTGGTGTGTTTGGCCAGTTGGTGTGAAAGCTGTTAGTTGAACTCTGGTTTGAGTCAAAACAATTGGACCGATGCCGTTTAAAAGGAGGGTCTTGCTGTTGCTTCCTGGGGGATTATTGTGGGGTTCTTTGTGGTGTGAAAGCAACCACTATTAGTGTGTGATGGTACATATTTGATTTGAGAATGATTTCATAAACTAAACCACTAAAAAATGCATCTGCTGATGGTGAGCAGGGAGCAATCTTATGATTGATCTGTATAAGACATCTATAATTGATGCCACCCATTTGGTAGCCATGGTAGCATGTATGCAGCAGCATGGAGATTTTCCCTGATTAATAGGTCAAAAGCTGTTAAAACTGCTGTGCTTCTGTCTTCTCAGTGTACTTTGTCAGTCACATCTTGGATTATATACACATCACTTCATGTTTAGTCCTCTTCCTTCGTTTGTAAAAAGTCAATGTGAACAGTAACAAGACCACAACTAAAATTCAACAGTGCATAATTTTTTTCCCCTTCGCCCAGACAAATCAAACTGGGCTACATGTGTGAAAACATCCTCTCTCAAGTGAATTCAGATTACTGTATTAAATACTGTTAATCCAAGGAATTTAATACCTTTCTTTCTCTTCCCTTCAAAAGAGAGCAAGCCTTGCCCACTATTCAGATACAGCTTCAGCGGGAGAGCCCAGACTATGGCGTTCAAGCAGACCTGCCTCCAGGCACAACCTCCAAGATGTCCAGCGGATTGCCCAAAACAATATCCAAGCTGACTTCTAAGTTTACCAAGAAAGTCTCATCCAGCTCTAATAGTGGGGGCAGTTACTCCATCCCTAGTACCCCATCTCGCAGCATGCTCACGACCAGTAGCTCTGAGGATAAGGCCAAGAGCCTGGGCCACAGTGACGGGAGGCTACAGAGCATCCTGCAGATGAGCAGCCTGTCCTGCACCCCTGACTCTCCCCAGCAAAGCCAGCTGGCCAACGGCTCCGTGTCCGAGGACCAGGGGATGAACCTGCCAACAGACCAAGAGATGCAGGATGTCATCGACTTTCTCTCAGGATTCAACATGGGAAAATCCCAGCAGGCTTCGCCCTTGGTCAAGAGGAGGAACTCTGTGGCGTCTGCAAACCCTGCTGAGCTGAAGCCCCCGAGTGGACCTCCACCAACTTCCCAGTCTATCTCTCACAATGCCCTGCAGCCCCCAGCTCAAACCCTGCCCCAGGCTCAGCCCCAGCCCCAGCCCCAGGTGGTGCAGAAGCAGCAGCCTCAACCACAACCACAGCCACCTCCTCCACAGCAACAACAGCCTCAGCAGCAGCAGCAGCCCCCTCCTTCAGCTCAACAGCCCTCCCCACAGGCCCTGCAGTACTACCAGCACCTTCTGCAGCCTATCAGTCAGCAGCAGCCACCTCCTCCTCAGCTTCCTCCTCAACAGACCCCACCCCAGGTCCTGCCACAGCAAAGAGTGGCAAGCAAGTGGCTTGGCACCTCTGGGCAACAGCCTCCACCACAAGGCCCCCCAGCAGGACTGTCACCCCTTGGTCCAATTGGGCAGTGGGGCTCTCCTGGACTACCAGATCTGAGCTCGGATCTGTACAGTCTGGGCCTGGTCAGCACCTACATGGACAGTGTGATGTCAGAAATGCTGGGGCAGAAGCCGCAGGGGCCCCGCAACAACACTTGGCCCAACAGGGACCAGAGTGAAGGAGTATTTGGAGTCCTGGGAGACACGCTGCCCTTTGACCCAGCAGGTGAGATCCACCTTGCTTTTATATGTCCACAAGGTGTACTTACGTAGATCATGCACATCACACTGAGACTGAGAGCAGGTTCATTAAGGGAACAGTTCACCCCAACATAAAAATTATGGAGTAATCTGCACATTCACACCCCTTTTATGTGGAGGACCGCCCAGTGAGTCAGTCTTCTTTAAAAGTGTTGAAGTGAGTAAACTAAAGGCGAGGGGCCTGCAGCTTTAAAAGAGCCAAAACTGACACCACATGAGTGGATAACCGTTGAATGGTGGCTGATTGTGGATCAGTAATGTTTATGTTTTCTTGTCTTTGGTCAGATTGAGTTTGGGTTGCAAATAATGCTGAATCCTCCTCAGTCAGACTGTTATGTCAGCAGTGTGAGGGAGGGGGGCAGGCCTGGAGCTGCGCTGACTCCATCGTTTCATTATTTAAAAAACCTGCAGCGAAGCAACTTAGCAACTTACATTGTAGTTATTAGTTACTCATTCATTATACCAGGAGACTAATGTTCAAAACAGGGTTAGGCTGTCTCGACTTACCCTAAGTGTCCATATAATCCAGTTGAAACCATTAAGATGCTCCAGCTGACATATAAAAGGTTTCTCATCAAAATGAAAATCTCTGTTGGCCCATAAAAGAGAATTTGTTTGCATCCATCGGTTGATAACAACAGAAACGGAGTACTATACAAACATCATCATTATGGCAAAAGGCAACATCATTATATCAAAAATAAGCAGTGTAATGACAGTGGGGATAAATAATGTCCTTGCTTATTTATTCCTTAGCTAAAGCACTCTGAAGTGGTGTCAAGAGAGCAAATTGCAGGGAAATAAGGCCAGACTTCATACAAAACCTGTTTGTTTATTAGGCTTTGTTCACTGTATGGTGGGTGTCCTGTCATTATCATACAGTACAGACATCATGCTTCATGTTCATGTTCAGTTCATGCTGCCAGTCAGTGTACAATAAAAATAAGACAGCTTTGGAACCTGACCTGAGTAACATAATCAATGTAGGTCAGATAGTATGAGCAGCTGTTTTCCTCCGCATGTAGCTGCGACTGTAAGTTTGCCATTTATGCTGAATTTAGCCTGTGTCAGTTGCTATTTTTACAGTGCAGCAGACTCTTTTGATTGCAGCCAAGGCCTATTGTGCAGAGTTGACTTACAGCCATTGTGATTTTTCTGCTATGGTAGACAGTCTGGCTAAACGGATTGAGCTCCAGGGACCGAAAGAGAAAAGCTGAGGGTGTCAGAAACTCATAGTTGTGTTTATCCTCCCGTTGCATCCGCAGTTGGCTCTGACCCGGAGTTTGCACGTTACGTTGCCGGCGTCAGCCAGGCCATGCAGCAGAAACGGCAGGTGCAGCACATCCGTCGCCCCAGCAACCCGCGCAGCAACTGGCCAATGCCTGATGAGCAGCACAGGACCTGGTCCCACCCAGAGTACTACAGTGAGGGGTAGGTATCGGTACATGACTGGTCCGCTGCTATACAGAACATTAGCATGTGTCCCTCATCTTTTGTAAGAGAAGATACTGAAAAGGGCACAAATCCAAACCGAAAAGAAGAATAACACCAAACACATTACTCCAGTACAGTACATCTGTATCATTCTGGCCTTCACAAATGTGACAGATTTTTTAAATCTGAAAAACAAGCTGCACACACACAGACACACGTATAGAATCCCTAATGCCCTGTTTCAGGATTAGTTTTAGGCAGCAGTACAGTGCTCAACTGTTGGGAGGGTTATTTAAATCTTAGTCTCATCATAGTGCACAACAGTGTTGAGCAATGTTTTGATTCAGTAATTAATTTGTTAGACATCATCGATACGTGAGACATTTACCACGTTCATCATGACTGTTGTCATTTAACTCGGTGTGAGACAACACCATCCTGCTTAGAGACTAATCTGAGAAAGGAGGCGGCTGTAATACTGCAGTGGCATCTCACTGGTAAACACTGTGCAATAGTGTTGTAGTTTATGAAAAGGATTTCCCTTTTTAAACACTTTCATACAGTCCTTGTCATGAAATAGGACACATCCTGTAGAGCCTGATGTAAAATGTCTCGAAACTTGCAGGCCAAAAGTATCCCACTTTTAACCCTACAAATCACCCAATCACAAGAGAAGTCACTGTTTACAATTTCATACATGTCACACAGACATTTCACACAATTGTGTGTTATCAAGGTGTTAAGACATCATCAAATAAATTTGATCCTGTTATACCTTTTTAAGTACCACATTGTTGAGGATATACTTGGAACAGTGCTAACACCTCCTCTGGTTGTATCCTCAGAGAAGCCATGAACAGCAGCTGGTCAGCCAATCAGGGGGACTCGGCCAGCTCCAGCGACGAGACGTCTTCAGCCAATGGCGACAGTCTGTTCTCCATGTTTTCTGGGCCGGACCTTGTAGCTGCGGTTAAACAAAGGAGGTAAGTCCCAAGCTCGTCCACAAACTTGGATTTGTCTTGTCATTTTCCATCTGAAAATGTGATTCCCTGAACTTCGCACTCAAACACAAAACCAAAGAGTGATCTTTTCTCATTCCTTTGTACTACACACTTGATAATTCTTGCAGAGAAGAGGATGTGCAAGCTTGACTGTGTGAGGAAAATCAAGGTTCAATGTCAATGTCTTTGTTCTCAGAAAACACAGCTGTGGTGAGCCGGAGGTGTGCACCCTGCCCTCTCCACCACTGCATCACATCGGCGATGATAACCAGGTAACATTTGACCCTCGCAGTATTTAGTCCACTGGGCAGGGAGCTTCTTTTTAAACCACAGTCAACACTTTTGTGACTAATTTAACATTTAGAATTCTTTTTCCTGTCTGGGATGCATATATTATGTGGAATATGAAAAATGCTATAGTGTGTGCCTGTGTTTTACCAAATCTACACAGTTGCACGGCAATACCAATTATAATTCAGACTCATAAGACTTTGATGAGGGAGAAAATCAAAGGGAAACTCGGGGTCAGTTTCTCTTTCATGTAAACATTTAATGAACAACCTTTTCATATTTGCATCTATTTTTCTGTTAAGGAATCATCAGAATAAGTGTTTTATGGCACCAGTGAGAAATCATTAGGCATGGAGATTTGAGTTTTTGTCCCCATTTTAAAGGATTGTTATGACCTTATTGTAACTTTCACATTGGTTAATTGACCTTTTCAACTTTGCTGATTGATGTCTGCTGATTTTCACAGGACAGCAAAACTAAAACCTGGCCTCCCAAAGCGCCATGGCAGCACTCCACCCACACCCACACCAACACCATGCCCAATCCCAGCTCTTCCTTGTACCAGATGAACATCCCTCCTTCCTCCCAATGGAGTGACTCCATGCAGATGCTGCAGTCTCCTGTGTGGTCCACTGCCAGCGACTGCTCCCCTTCCACCGGCATCTCCTCTGGCTTTCCCTTCACCCAGCAGCAGCAGCAGCAGCAGCAGCAGCAGCAGCAGCAACAGCAGCAGCAACAGCAGCAGCAGCAACACAAACCCATGACCAAGGGCTTTAAATCCTTCCCCCTAAAACACGAGCACAGGCCCTCTTACCTTCACCAGTACTGAGGGCAGCCTAATGTCCAATAAGACGAGCCGCTGAGTGGGCCGAGCCGCAGGCGTTACAGTCCACACCCACTGAATTGGAAGATTTCAAAGCCTCAGAGGCACAATTAAGCATACACACTGGCTCAACATTTTTGTATCTATATTTTTCCATGTCGAACATCCCCATTTGAAAGAGAGACGTATTTTGAAGTTTTTTGAACTGCCGTGTTTTAACTAGGAAAGGTGCATGTGTCGTGCTGGCAGCGGTCAGTCTAGTGGTCGTTCCTTTTGTCTGTTGAGCTGACGTCTCCTCAGACAAGAGCTGGAGACGTGCATGGCCGTCACCCACTTGCTTCTGCAGCTGAACACGAGCGTAAAGGAGATGATTACAAGGGGGCAGGGGTTTGAAATGCTCTCATTTTGCCCATTATAAATATACTGTGTCTACATAGCTGTAACTGCCAAATCTCACGCAAGATGACTCAGAATACAGCTACCATCTACTGTTTCATAGCTTGTAAAATACTGAAGTTGAAATATAAATATTTAGTTCTTTTTATTAAGAGGCTTTGAGCAGGCTCAGCATAAATATAGTAAGTCACTGCAGAGGTGTAATTTGAGAGAAATACACTACTTTTTCAACAACAGACCAGAGTTAAGAATTATAGCAGTAACAATGTGCCATGTTGGTATTCATAGCACTTGCAGAATATTATTTCTAACCAAAGCGTTGTTCAGAAGATGAACGGTGCTGAGGAGATAAGAGGAGGTCTGAGATTATTGATCAACGGTGAAGCTGAACACCCTACTGGACGGGAGCATTAGGGAACATCTTCACACCCAGAAGCGCTTTCAGTTCCTCCTTTGTAATTGGCGATTGTTTGCTCCAGATTGACACTAACTCCCATAAACCTAACTTTTCTTCTGTTTAATAATACAATATTTTTCTTGTACAATTATTGACAGTATTAATCTTATTTTTGTATTTTCGTATGTTATACCATTACTGTATGTTAGTATTCTTGTAGGCATATTACATAAAACATTATTTTCCACCTCCCAATATGTGAAAAAGCACATTTTTTTCTTACAGAGTTGAACTACACCATCTATCTATAAAGGTTACCAAATATGCCATGCTAAACACTAAAACATTGTGTGATGAGGGTGTTTTCGGGCCCTTGTTTCTTTGGTTTCTATGGCAATGGGCTGCATTTAAAAGCCCAGAATGTTATCTTTTTGTGATGTTTGCGATGCCAATGTTGCCTGTATTTATGAAATGACACCATGTTTTCAGAAAACTAACATACTTAACATGTTTACAGAGAATTGTTTGCTGTATATACATATAAATATATATCTTTTTATAGTTAATGTGCTTTGCACAATCAAGATATAGGGTTTGTTGCTTTTTGTCTGTGATCTCTCCCTAACTGTTGCAGCCTTTTTTAAAGACATCATTACAGACCTTGGACTGTAACTGTTAGCTTCTCAGCTGTGTCAAATGGTTTACTAGTGGCTTCTACAAAAGAAAAAAAACACATAAAAACATGTTGCCCTGATAGAAGATATGAAGGGGGACTGCTTGGCTTATGTTGCTTATTGTTCTCTTGAGCTGGCAACTGAATCTTTCCAAGTGTACCAGCAATGCAAAAAATGAATAAAAATGACTAGCAATTGACAGTGCTGTCTTTGCAGTTTTTCTGTTGAAAAGTCACTCACTTTCCTCCTTGAATGTCAAAATGTCCAAAGTAGCCTCAGCTCCTGCTACATCTTGCAGTAGCATCTTGTGCACTAATACAATGTGCTCTCTGAATTGAACAATTTCAAAAACTGAAAAATAGATTTTTTTTAATGCACAAATCATATTTTACAAACTCTTGAGACTTTTTCCAACATAATATAAACAACACAACTGAACTGAAACACAAAAAAACCTTGAAAAGGGTAACGTTACTGAAAATAACATTTGTTTTTATGAATATTCTCCTGTGATGAAAAACACTCCATCTCAACAGCACCAACAGAAGATGCCATCATCATGGCCCTCCGTGTCCATTCACAGTTTGTGTCGAGGCTGGGGTTTCATTAGATGTAGGCTGGAAACAGAAGCAATAAGAGTATTAGACAACAGACACCAGGAACTGAATCATTACTGCAGTAGTTGCTCGTCAAGTGTGTGGTTTGTCATTACATTTGGACAGGGGGGCACGCTGTCTGGGCTGGCATCAGCTATGGTTGCCAGATAGACGATGTTGCGGTGTAGGATCTGTTGGTATCTAATGGGGAAAAAACAATGGCTGAAAATACCCTGTAGAAAAGCGACGCACCGACGCGATATGCATATACATGCGTGTGTGCTTTATTACTGTGCTAACCGTAAGAGTCCGATGTGCATTCATAGTTAGCCAACAGTAGCAGAGCACTGAGGGTTGTTTTCACTTACTGTACACACTCCACTGCTCGTCCTTTCTGCATGTACTCCGCGATGCATCTAACTAACTGGTCGTTCTCATCCAATAACTGCAACAGAGAAAACAAAAACAAGAAAGAAATCCAACTCGACTTACTTACAGTAGCTAAGGTGTTGATTTCAGCAGGTTTTAATCATGTCTGGAAACAATAAAGCCACTGTGCGCAACACCAAAAATTTCCACGAAGTACAGCAGTAAATGAACGATGCTGTTCAACATACACTAACCTTTGCTGGGTGAACACAAATAGTGACTTAATGGACAAAACCAGTGGAATAACTAGCTTCATTGACATGTCATGCTCAATGACAATGAAGAAATCTTGATTCCTGATGCTAGTGGCTAACCAATAACGCTCGCGCCATTGCTTTCTGTGCGGGGATATGAGCTAGCAGCTTAGCCGCTTTGTTGAATAGCCTTCGCTGGTCTCTTACCCTCTGTATTGTTTCTTGGTTAATTTTCGCCTTTCCTCGTAGTTTCTTTGGCACAAACACAATCGACATGTTGTTGTAGTTGCAGCTGTTTGGCCACTTGCTTCCGTTCGCGACAGAATTCTTCTGCCTCCTTCACCCCGCCACCTTCGTTTTCTTCGTCTTCTTCGTTGATTGTATTGATCGGAGGCCGTGTCGTTCCTGTTATATTACCGCCATCTTCTGGAGAGCTGCAGTCCAGTGATCCTGAACTAAAAGAATAAATACTTTTTGCCTGCCTTAACTCTTCCTCCATCAGTTTCTGTGACCGGTGGTGCCTGTTATTAAAAAATAACTTAAATTAATCAAATGTCAACGTGGTGAAAATGTGACTTAATCGATGTGTTTTTATAATATGGATTACTTTATGTAACCTACGAAGTCCCATCTTTAGTACGTTTATTTTATTATATGAATCTCAGAGTTTCACGTGAGTCCTCCTGACCTCTCAGCAAGCACCACACTCAGGCATAGTTTTACATTTCACTGAAAAATATTTAAATTAATCAGTACATTGTGTCTCCAGTTGATAACCTTTTGCATTTTGAACACTCCATGAATAGTCCTTTTGTGCCACCCACAGGCCAAACTGACCCAGGGCCAGCAGGAAGCCTTCGTGCTGTAGGACAGGGGAAAAATTTTCCCAACATCCATCAGAAGAACAGGGACAGCTTATAATCTATGTTTTCTGTTATGTAAAATATCCACATTGTAGCACTTCAGTTGTGGTGAGTTTTTTTTTTCTCTAGATAAGTGTAATAAAGCTGATGACTGCATCTTCTAACCACACTTGTTTACTGCCTGGATGCACTCTGCGGACACAGCGGATGGACGCTGTAATTCTTCATCTGATTACATCTGGATCAGCACCCAAAATGTAATACTCTGCTAAATGTTATGTCTAAAGGTGTTTTGTTTCAATATTTAATGAAAGAGACTTGATTTATTTCAGGATGGTAATTGGCCTTTTTCTTTTGATGTGTCATAGTGGGAAAAGCACAGGAGTGATTAATGCGATTAATGACGGCCCTGCTGCAACATGTATTATATTACTGTGTGCTGGGAACAGGTTCAGCTAAAATGGAGTGCAGCCCTCATTAATGTTATTAATTACACCCATTGTTTTCCTGTTATGACATGTCAAAATGTCTGAAGTGAAAAGGGCCTCATGTGCAAATACTGCATGTATTTGCATACAAATTCTGATAAGCAGTGTCACACAGAGAGAATATTGTATGTTAGTGAATCACCACTGAAAGAATAGGTTTTAAGTCTTGATATGATGGAACGTTAAAGAGTATTTCTCTCACACTCAGTTGAAAATAAGTACATAGTGGAAGTAAGGAGCTTGTTATAAATACCGAAAAATAAGACGACAGATTTCATGTTCTGTGATCAAAAATCTTTTTTCAGATTCATATTACATGAAAAAGAGAAACATGCATTGCTTGTGTTTCTATTCACTCACATTGATTGACTAAATATTGGAAATAAACGCACACTCGTTGCAACTGCGATCTGGTCTACTCTAAGTACGGCAACACTCTGGGATTGTGTGGCTAATAATAGGCCAAAATAAAAAATAAATAAATAAAACAGGCAGTTTCAGTAACTTTTCAATAATAAGTGCACAAAACAAGCGTATCACTTGGGGAGACTCGGAGATATACTTTTCAGAGTAGTATTTCAGTGAAAATTCAGAACACGTGGATTAAAAATAAAACATCAGTCATGCATATTGTACAACTCTTTATTCAACGTAAAAACTCCATTTTGCTGATATTCTCAAGAAAACAATTCCTGGTTTACAATTCCAGTGACTGGAAGGAGTAACAAACATATGAAAACATGTCAGTTTGTAATAATTCAGTAATTTTGTTTTGTCTAAAATTTAATCTTGCTGGTTATTGCGAAAGCCCATATAAAGTGATGGTTCCTACGGCAATCATGCAGTGATTAGCAATCTGAGCAATATCCAGTTAAACAGCACATTTTCAACTGGGCTGCACTGTTTTAAACAACCACAGCTACTGAGAAGGACGAAGCTTTACCTTGTAGTGCCATCAATTCTTAAGTCACAAGGTAACCTTAAAGTTAAAGGGAGGGCTGTAAAAAAATCATCATTCTGAAGGCAAAACAACTTTGAAGTCAATGAAGTACTACCAGAGCAAAAAAGGAAGAAAATATCCCACCTCCCCCTCAACACACTGGCACCACATCCAGTTCTTCTCCCTTTTGTTCACAAGTCAGTTAAAAAAAAAAAAAATTCCCTCCAGAGAACAATCACATTGACAACAATGCAGCAAGGGGAGCTACAAACAAGCCACAGAGCTGATATTAGAAATTCTGCCACTTGTACTGAACATATGTTGAGACATCATTCAGTCCATTTACAACATTTCCCATTTTCAGTAAACAATCCCTACAACACTGCAAGTACTTAGTTTTGCCATGGAAACGGCTGACTGTAAAGACAGTGGAAAAACAACACAGATGACACAACTGTAAGACAACTCAAAGGTTTGGTAACAAAAAAGAACGCGCTTCACGGATGGCTCAGTATGTTCTGGACACAGAAAAACAGATTTAACACGTACTAAAATGAGAAAACATGTTTTTTTGGGCTGTGAATTGTTTTTGCTCAACCAAATGTCTCTTAGTCAAAACAACAGAGCATTTTTTTATCCAAAGCTAACCTGCTCAAGCTCATTCTGACTGCAGGTCTGGACTGAATAAACTCCAGGCTTCCTTTCCAAAGATCGTCTAAAGGCAGTGATGTTCCTCTTCTACACACACAAAATCTTTGTTTAGTTAACTATATAAAAACAGACCCAGTCAAAAAAATCTACAATCAACAAATACTTCTAAGGCTAATGCTGTAAACCCCGTTTATCTATCAAATGACCGCTTCCTATAGATTGCCTGCGTTAGGCTTTCATAAACAGGCCTCCAGAGGTTCCTGTAAAGCAGAAAGTTCATCTGATGTGAGTTTCTAAATACTGAATACACATTTCAAAAACAAATCTAAACTAAAAGTCTGTCTGGAGAGCACATCCTGTCTGGAGAGACAAACATCCACCCATCAGCTATAACTGCTTATCCTTTGGAGGGTTGCAGGCTGGAGCTGATTCCAGCTGACACTGGGTGAGAGGTGGGCTACACCCTGGACAGACTGCCAGGTCACTAAGCTGAAGATGAGCTACACATACATTCGTTCATGACAATATTCAGCTCAGATAATGTTTCTATTCAGCTGGCTTTGATTGACCTACTTCATTGAGAAATTATGGATGTCCAAAAAGACAAAACTTTTCCTGTAACGGTAAAAATACTGAACATGGGGCAGCCAAACTAAGCAAGTCTGATCAGAGAAATGTATGATTCAAAAGGAAATGCAGAGAACGTTAGTGCTGGCATACATCACAACCATATCAAAAACTGAGAGAAACTAAAAAATAAAGCTATCAATCACATTGACTGTGATCCACTCACAGTATCAGTGGGCTTTCAGCATACAGCTTTAAATATCAAAGACAACTTCAGTAAGAAATGAACTTGATTGATGCAAAAATACAGAATTACTCCAAAGCAACGTATTTACACGTTCTTGTCAATCTGGTGACCGGGGCAAAAAAACAAAATGCCTGTTTCTCAAAGTGGAGAAAAGGGAGCTGCACTCTCACCCCCTGACGTAAAGCAGTCACTCCTGGTGCTGGTGACTGAGAGGATGTCTTCATTCTTTCTGTCAAACATTGAGACCTCCACCAGGAATCACTTCATGATGAGGGGCTACAATTCTTTGTGGATCTGTCGCTGCAGTACTATGCAGCCACCTTGTTGTCCTTCTGGGGGAAAAACAAAGAAAAAAAACAAAACAGCAACGTAAGTCTAGAACAACCACCTCTTCATCTACTTTTCCTATGAGCTGCAAGGAAGTGCATGTTTGGAATACCTTTTCATAATTTACCCTGTATTCAAAATCAGAGAAATCCCGGCCTCCTCTGCCACCTCTGAATCCACCTCTGAAACCAGGAGGGGCGCCCCGGGGCGGCCCAAAGGACCCTCTGCTCAGTGGCCGCCCTCGGCCTCCACGGGGCCCCATGAAGCCTCGGCCACGGAAACCCCCTCTTCCTCGATTGTGTCTCAGAGGAATGCCGAATGTCTCAGAATTCATTCTTCTCTCCTCTGCCCAGGTCGACCGCCGCTCCCTGACACAAACAAAGACCGATCAGTATTCATCTTTTTGGGTAAAAAACACACCTCTAAGAGACACAAACAGGATGCACCACAGGCAAAAAAGCTGCTTCTGGCTCTCAATTTTAACATGTCCTGCACAAATTTATTTCACTTAGATAATAATAACTAAGAAAATAACAATCAGAAGCCGATATGAAGTGTGTATCACTATGAAAAGCCTGTTTTGGTTCCAATCTCTCTGAAGGAATAAATCCCTTTATATAGCTGCTTTAAAAATGCACAGAAATGTATTAATTAAACTTCGAATGAGGCTTTGTCTCTCATTCAATCTTTAAATGTACTTTATGTTTTGGAGTATGTTACGAACACATTGTGCAGTTTTATAGATAACAAAAATCCAATGCCCCTCAATATCTAGAACATGTGGAGCCTTGATAGGATGTTATGGGTACACTGTAAACCAAATAAATAAAACATGGAAAACATTGTGAAGTCAAAATCCACATATTCATGTGCTTATTATTCATAACTTTTATTGTGCCTCCCTCAACACAGCTAAGATAATATGTGACTTGCCTTGAAAATCCTCTTTCGCCCGATTTACTGAAAGAGATAAAAAAAAAAAACAGTATTTCAGTGTATTAATAGAGTACATTTCACATGTTTAACTTAAGGATTATGAATATTTAACAGAGATACCATTCAGACCAACAATCACACCACTGAAAACAGAGGCCCCTGGTGTGTTTCAACACAGACCCTTGCATGTTTTTTGAAGCAGCGCAACAGTAAGTCTGCACACAGCCTAATGCATTTAGCAGTTGGCATCAGAGTCTCCCCCATCAGAGTAGATTTAGGTACAATGACTTCGTGCTCACAGTCCGCACCAAGCACGTATTTGAACTGTGGACGTGTTGAGGTACCTTGGGTCATCACAGGACAGGTTATCAAAGAAGGACTTGGACTTGTCATAGTAACACGTGTTTATCACAGCCTCCTCCTCCTCATTGGTCCCCTCATTGGCTGGATGTTCAGAGTCAGCTTCTTCTCCGTTCACTGCCTTGTCATCTGTGGATATGTCAGAAGAAATTCTGTGAAACATTAAGCACCTTAAAGACAGTCACCTACAATCAATAAGGTGACCACGAGGACAGTGGAGTGTTTTGTGTTTGAGACTGTAAAGCCAAGAGAACTGATAAACTGTCCTGCACTGGTGAAAAATAAAAGCAGTGCTTTTGTTTTTCAACCTGTAGTTGGTTTCCTGTCGTTGCCCTTCAGGACTCAGGTGTGTTGAAGCCGTACCTTTCAGTTTGAGCTTGTTCTGGAGCTCTTTGTCAATCTCATCTTTGTGGAACTGAGCGTTGGCAGTCTCAAAGTCAAAGTCTTCTTCAAATTTCATGGGGCCATCCCTACGCACGTTTACTTTGCCTCTGCTGCGGTTTCCTCTTCCACGGCCACGGCGGTTGGACTGAGCAGCAGCTGAGAAATAACAAGAGAAAACTGAAATCCAGCAAGACTCCAACAAGCGACATCTCAGCCCACTGTGTGCACTCAAGTAATTTAAGATTAAAGTGCTGACTTTAACTGGCTTTAAAAATAAATAAAGACTGAAGGCACTGCAGCGCTTTTAATCTGTCATCCCTGATAGGCGCCAAAGTCATTGAAAAAGTTAACATCAACTCAAAAAAACAGCAATAAAAATGTTTGATGTTTGTAAAAATGTTTGGTTTGTTTGGAAATCTTGTGCAGTCCGTGTCTGGCTGCAGTCTACAACCCACAGACATCAGATGCCTGGTGGCTTTACTGGTCATGTTCTGCCAGAGCTGTAGTTTACATTAAACCTTCAAAAACCCATTAAAGCTGACTGTCAGCACATTAACCTCATCATTCCACCAAATTCAATCCAGTGCATTACAGCGTAGAAACAGAGCTGTGAAACACACATCGCTGCCCAAACACAATTTGACTGCACTGTAGATACCTAAATGTGATGGAATAAATGACAAGACTTATAAAGTGACACGTTTTTTCTCACCTAACATATGTACTGCAATGAGACGCCTTCTCAGGCGAAAACAAATGACTTTATCACCGTAATACTTATGTCCACATAAGTTAAAACCAGTACTACTAATACAACTAGTGAAAAAAAATGTTTGTGGCTGCAATTAAGTGAGTTAATGGTATTATTAAGTAAAGGTAAAAGACTACCTACCAGCAGCTTGGTGCCTGTTAGGATCCCGGTTTTCAACAGCACCATGTTCATGATCTGGCTGCGACACCTTCTGAACCTCAGGAGCTGAACCGCAAAAGACGACATTTACCACCAATTTAATTCAAAATACAGTGAGAAGGCTCTAACAAAGTACAACATGCATGAGCACACAATGGTTGAGTAACATTAATACTACCTCAGATACAATGCAGATTCATCCAGCTTTTATCTCTGTGAAATAAAGTCCAGCAGGTGTTCTTACCTTTTTTCTGGTCCAGCAGGTCTGGGGGCTTCTGGCTGCCAGCGGTGGTGCCGGTGGTTCTGGGAGCTGCCACCCCCGTCTGGCTCCTCTGTCCTACAGGTGCAGGTGGTGCTGGGGCAGCTGAAGGTGGGGCCGGCACTGCCTGCTCCAGGGTGGAACTTTTTGATAAAGCATCCAGCTGGGGACTAGTGCGCCCTGCAGGAAACAGCAAAGTGAGATTTAAACTAAGATTTTCTTAAAAGCAGAGGCAGCATAGTGTCTTACAGCAGCTGACAGAGGCAATGATAGTTTGGTGATACACCTGATGCCGAATGGGTATCTATTAGTCCCTCTCCATTACTAAGATTTACATTAATCTTCAACCCTGATACCAAACAAAGTTGGGATGCTGTGTCCAACACAAATAAAAACAGAATGCAATGATTGGCAAATCCTTTTCAACTTATTTCCAATCGAATACAATACAAAGACTAGATATTTGATGTTTACAGTGATAAACTTTATAATTCTTTATGAATGCACACAAATTCTGAAGTTGATGCCTGCAACACAGTGCAAAAGAAACGGGACAGAGTCATGTTTAACTCTGTGTTATATCACCTTTTCTTTTAACAGCACTCAGTAAGCATCGAATCCTTACCTCCTGCTCCAGAAGATCCAAACTGCTGAGCTGGAAGGGATGAAACACCAAACTGACTGTACGGTGGGACAGGGGTCCTGCTGTATGGAGCATAGGGCCCAGCCGACTGGAATGATGGTCCTGCTGCAGCATTGGTGGATCCAATTGATGACTAGAAAAACAAATGGAAATTCATTTGAGAAACCAACACTGACTGTAAACAAACAGCCCTTTCACACAAATTCCAAGGGGCTACACGTGGGATATAATATAAAGTGGTCATTTCAGATGTCTGACACAGATTAAATCATCATCCACAAGACATGAATGGGACACTAGCTGTGAATCACAACTGCTAAAAAGACTTGCTGTGACTGTCACTATTACAGTTGCAAATGTTCATGAAAAAGCTAGTGCATTCGGCGAGCCACACTTAGATGCAAGACAGTTTATCATTATTTACACCATGAAAAATAAATTATATCAACAAAAGTATTAGCTGGAAATGGTAGAGAATTAATTTTCACACACTTTGACCCATGGAGCTTGCTCTCTCCACAGCAAATATTTCTACTTGTCATAATATGAAAATCACAGATGTGACTTATTGTAGTTACCCTTCACTAAATCAAAAATATTCTTTCATTGCACACATGCTACTAATGGCATTAAAAGACTGCTTTCTTCTACTCAAGTGTCCCAGTAACCTATGACAGTGGGCCAGCATGCACAATGCATGCACCATAAAGAAGAAAAGACCTCAACAATGTTCTTAACAAAGTTTTGCATATATGTTTGTAGAAAATATACAGAACATGTAACAAACTTCCATTTATACAGCGACTTTATAGTACAAAAATAGACACAAATCAACTTACTTGAACTATGGCAGGGTCCTGAGGAAGGCTGCTAGTGGCTTTGGGTGGCTCACAAACTGTTAGGTCTTTTATATCACTTCCCCTGAAGATGATGTACTCAAACACTTCTTCCCGAGGTGGGATAGGCCTGTCAGTGGGCCGGTCTTCAGTTCCAAAAGAGCGAACTGTTGGGAAAATTCAATTTAACTTCATGACTTTACATCATTAGTCCTTTTATTGAGGATGAGTAGATCTGTGGTTCAGTCTATGACGATCCATGTACTGTGCAATATACCTGCATTTAACAATTACTGTGGATCACAGTCATGACATTGGGTACTTTTTAATACTATGAATAGTGATACACGAAAAGGCATTTCATCACAACTGATTTCTTTCGGGGAAATGTTCAAAGTTTAACAGCAACAAGTAAGAGCACATGAGCCAGAGTTCGGAGAGGTATGAGGTTGATTTTCTCTACAGACAGATGTAAGAAAGGCACCCAACAATACAATGTAATAACCACGACACCTGTGACCTTTAAATCACCAACTATTACTCTGCCTAAATAGATCATTTTTCGGGCTTGGAAGGTTAGACTATATGCTTTACTTTACGGTTAGAATATAAATTTGTGAGTGCGTTATGTAGTTAAATAAACACGCGTCAAAGTTTGCTAACCGCACTCAAATAGTGCTTTAGTAAGAGATGTCTGATAGTAACAACGGGTTTTATTTTCTTTATACGGTTTGCCACTGAGTACTCAGAATGAGGGCGACCTATTTCACGTTAGCCAAAACACAAGGTAAACAAAGGACGCAGAGTGAAGTTGGCTGCACGGCTAGCTAACATAGCTAAAAGCACTGACATCAATTTCACTTTTCCCATCTCGTAACACTTTGTTAAGTTGTGTAGTAAACCTTTTTAAGTACTGCGGCCCACCTCTTGGTTACTTAACTTACCTTTAGCAAGAGCTACTGTCGAGTTTTCAGTGTCAATGGTATACAAAATTCCTTCATAGCGAATCTCGGCCTTGGAGATTAGGCTAATTTTGCTGCCAATGTACGGCGTCCCTCCTGCGCTCATATTTGCACTCTGATTTGAATAACGCACTTGCTTCCACGAAATCCCTTTTCTGTCAAACGAGAGGGTAGATTTGTTACTTTCAGAGCTAGCTGTAGTTTTAATGCCACATTACATGAAGTAGTAAGTTGCGACGTGAGTCGGACTCGCTCGTTCCTGGACTGCTTTCTACCACGACATGGCCGTTTTCATTTTCCTTCGCCCGCCGCTAAGGATGTTGGGAAAAAAGGCTAAGCCTCGTTCTTCTAAAGTTGCCTCCTCCTCCTCCTCCAACTGCAGCCCTTTTTCATAAATTAAAAGGGGTGAATTGGCGAAAACACGGTGAACTGAGTATTCCATTTATTGGCCCATAGTTATGTTTACTTTTATAATATTTTAATATTTGTAATATTTTTGAAGGAAGAAATCCGTCAGTTAACCATAGGATGTTTAATAGAGGTTTGAGATTCATCCAGTCTATTTTATCGCGATATTACACAGACTTGCCTTTCTCCGCCAAAGACCGTATAATAGCTTTTATGCGCTTCACCCTGCCCCCATGTTGCCAGATAATACATTGATAATACATTTTTAGATGTAGAAACTGAAAAGATACGGAATTATTTGTTTTTGACGCATCAAATTGCACGATTTTTCATGGTAAACCCTGAAACTTAGACACGTCACATCCTACTTTGGCATTATTATGTAACTACATGGCGCTTGCACTATTTAGAACAGGTCATTATACTACCTTAAATTAGACAAGAAAAATCGTGAAAAATACAACTAGGACGCCCCCCCCCCTCCTCTAATGACGTCAGATTCATTCCCACAATGCCCAGTAACACGCAGGCGCACTGTAAAAAAATATAACAGCTATCTGTGATCAGAGATGGCGGGCGCCTCCGACCCCCTGGAAGATATGCTCTTTTCAGAGGTGGATGAAAAAGCTGTGAGCGACCTAGTGGGCTCGTTGGAGTCACAGCTTGCTGGCCAAAGCAACCCAGCAGGGAAAACAGACGAAAACGGAGGCGCTGGCTCAGTGGCCCCCGCTAACCATCACTTAGGAAAAACGCTACCAGCTCCAGTGGGCACCACAACACTAGAACAACAACAACAAGGACGGCGTAATAAACCTGAGATGCGCCAGGAGATCAACTCTAAAGACGTTAGCCCGGATAAAACTGTCACGTCTCCTTCTCTGGGTTGTACCCCGTCTTTTGGCGAGCCTTCCACCACTTCGGCTGCCGGTGTGAGCGCCACTAGCAGCGGTTCGCAATCACATGGAGCATCCATCACAACACTGACTGCATCTGGTGTGTCAACTTTGGCGTCTACGCCAGCCAGCATCAGCACCACATCCAGCCGGGGGTCTAAGGTTAACACGGGCACAGGTGAGACGACGACGGAAGCTTGTCCGCCGAGAAAACGCATAACCACACCGCGGAGGAGCGCTTCGGCTCGGATAAAGAGTTTGAACGGCGCACCTGTAACGACGAGAAGGACCAGCAACACGGCGGTGGCTGAAAACGTTAGCCCTGTGGATACCAGTGCGACTACCCCAAACTCCACCCGACCGGTGACATCCTCTATCAACACTTCGACTTTCACCTTATCTAACGCTAACCTCCCTGTAGGTCAGTCGGCTATTGCGCTGGACCGGGGGACTCCCACCATCGCTTTGCATCGACTCCCGAGTCATATTGTGGCGAGCATAGCCCAGAACGGCAACGGGACCAGTGTGTCGGCCTTGGTCCAGCAGGGCACGCGCATAGGAACCATCACCTCTTCAGCCTCACCCGGGAACCACGACAAACCGGTCACAGACACTGGGGCTTCCAAAACAGACGATTGTCAGTCCAAAATTGTAATGTCAAGCCAGCCTGGTAGTGTCAACTCTGTAATAAGCACTGTTCCCCCTGCGCCTTCTGTGGTCACACCAACAACAACTACAGCTGCAGCTACAACGACCACAACAGTGACCCAGCCTTTGAGCTCTGCCACAGCTGCTGTCTGTGTTACAGGGGTGGCAACGAGTTCTGTATGTGGAACTGGTCAAACTACAGTGACTGCCACCCTTAGCATGGTCAGGCCCACAGCCCCCTCTCCAACACCTGCTGTGGCCACCTCTGCACAGTCTCAACCCCGTCCTGGACTTACAGCACCTCAAAGGATCGTAGCCCCCCAGCTGATTGTCAGACCGCCTCAGCAGCAGACTACCATTCAGCTGCCCCCTGGGTTTACCATCCCACCGGGTAAGGTTTGCAGGAGGGGGAGGAGAGCAGCAAGGAACTGCTGTTTACACCTGTGTTCAAATGACCTTACTCGCTCATGGGTTTGGTTGTCAGTAGGATACAGGATTCGTGTGACTGTCTTCAGTATGAGGAAATTGCGTGTGTGACATCCTCTTACCATGTTTGTCTGAATGTGTCGGGGAAGTTCTCCAAGTTATCCCGTGTACTGTACATATTGTACTTGTATGTGCCTGTTCCTGAGGTGCTGTGTGTTTTCGCATGGTCACCTAGGGAATCAAACACTTCACCCAGCAGTGTTTAGTGCTGTGATGTGTCAACTGAACCGTGCAAACAATTCAACATACACCAAGCATCTGTAACAGCATCCTAAAACAATGTACAATTGTGATAACAAATAGACAAAACTTACATGAGGTTTGCAGTGTCAAATTAAATTTATCCCTACATTTGAGACTTTGCTGATGCCTAAGTCTTTCAGTCTCCATAAGAGATCAAACCTGTGATTTTTGTTTTTGCTCATGGGACAAATATCACTGCCATTTGGCCATGCTGTCATGGTTATAGCCCAAAACAAATTAGTTTATGATTTATGTTAGTACTCTGTCAGGAGAAGACAAGGCTCTTTCCAATGAAATCATGTAAATATGACCACCATTGTATTCATACATCATACAATGTTAGCAGAATGTCGCATCTATAATAAGGCATTTGAAGGTTTTTCATATGCAACATAGTTTGGTGAATTGCAGCTACTATCATGAGTGTCACCAAAGTTCCAATCACTTGTATTTTTCCTTATAGCATTTCCAAGAATAATAATAATAAGGCTTTCCTTCTCCATGTACAAAAATCATAGAGGAATATGCCTTAACGTTAGTGCAAACACATCAACAACTTGAAATATTCGCCCATAGTGCATAAAGACATACAGTACATCGATGATTTCAGACAACAGTATGGTTGAATTATTTTATGAAAAGTGGCACATGCTTAGAATACAGTGGCTCTTCAGTAACATTACTGCTGCCCAAGAAAAGGCAACTTAATAAGTAGAGACCTGTTGCCATCGCACAGAATTTGCAGAATTTGTTTGTGTTGTTTTGTGGTTGCTGCATGCAGAAGCCGAGCATGGCCGTGCTTGCAATTATAATTTTCTTCAATGCTGTTATCTTGTGATCACAAGTTAATTATTCCATTATCTCAAGACAAACAAAGCTCGTTTTCCTGTGATAATAGGTTAATTTATCTCGATATCTTCAGATAACGAGATAATCAACCCTTTGTCACGAGAAAACCAAAAGTCGTTTCCTCTTCTTTCTTATAACATGTACCAGAGATCAGGAGTGTCATGCCAGCATGCATAGATGGCATCATGACAACTGTAGTGACTGATTTAAGCTCAAAATGTCAGCTCAAGGAGTACGCATTATTGATCAACGCATCAGAATATACTTCAGTCGTACTTATTCTTGTGTTGTATGTATGTATTTATCTGTATCTAAGCCTGTCCCTTACAACATTTAGCCATAATGTAAATACTCGGCTATTAAATCACTAGAGAAAACATTCTTATAACAAATTGCAAAAGCTCATAAAAAGTTAATATGATTTGCTTTGAAAGTCCCAAACCCACCCGACAGAGCAGTGTGAGTGTGTCATGGTCTCTTATGATTCTTATGAAGTGGTTTCTGTAGCTGTGAGTAAAGTTGGGGATGCACAGGGAAATGTTTTTGGGCAACTCAGCTGCGCAGGCAAGCAAACAAACAACTTTTTTCTAAACTAGTTTTCCCCCTTTTTTAGAAAAATGAGAGTGGGGAATTCCCGTACAGCCCCCTGCAAAGTGCTGCAACGTTTTGGTGTTACTATTTTGGCTATCCTGTTTGCCAGGTCTTTTTGACTTCATGGAAATTCTGCAAAGACAAACAAATGTGTAATAAAACATTTTATCTTGCCCTTTAGCTCATATTCTGATACCCATGAGGTCTGGATCTTTTCTTGGAATGCTGTTATTACGATGTAGCATCGTAAGCAGAGTTGTTATACATTATACACGATGGGTTGTCCTGATATATAAAAATAATAGATGAGGAGTAGTCTGTTATTGTCTGTAAGAGGATGCCTCACATTTAGACCATGAGACTTCTTCTGCTTCCAACCAGAGAAGTTTATCACTTTTTTATAGTCAGTTTATCCCTCGGTTAGGTCTGTTTCAACAGGTTGCTTAGAACACTGTATGTACATTTGAAATGGCCTACTTGATTTGCCCTATTACATGATTTAAACAGACACGTTCCAGCCAATCAGAAGCAAGTGTTTTCAGTGCCCATGGTACAAGATCATTCACCATTCAATTCCAGTGTGAAATTAATTAAATTAGTAGTATGTTGCCATTTAGTGTGCCAATCAAATCATCTCATTTGCCGTCTACTTTTCAATTCTTTTCTCTTGAAGTTGTATTGAAGCAGCTTTGCAGGTTAAACATTGCATTCACACTGGCTGCTTGTTTAGAGTATTTGTTTTAAATTGCTATTTATCTTGCTAGAATTTCAGGATGATACTTATCTGTGGAAGTGGTCCGTCAAACCTGCCATGCACATCCACATCCAGCATTTGGCTTTAAATACCATTCAGTGACTATGTTGTTGTAGTGTTTCCTCTAATGAATGTTCCTTGTGATTTTTCAGGGATGGTGTTGGTACGAACAGAGTTGGGCCAGCTAGTGATGGTTCCTCAGCAAGCTTTGGCTCAAGCTCAAGCTCAAGCTCAAGCTCAGGCTCAGGCCCAGAACAACATCTCTCCCCGACCTGCCACCCCCACAACAGGAGCATCCTTCAGAGTAACAACTCCACAGGTGAGGCTCCACTGCAGAACCTATATGGTTATATACTTACCTATACGCTGCCACCGTAATGTTTCTTTACAGTTAGACACAAACAAGAAGAGGGTTAAATTAGAAGTTAAGGAGCTACGCTAGTAAATACACGTGACAGACTGTATAGCAGCTGTCCGTGTACCATGGCTTGCCTTGTTGTAGTCTGTATCAGCACACATGGCACAGTAGGTTCTGTTTCATTTTCGCTTGTAATCGCAGAACTTCCTTTGCTGCCTGTTGGTGGAGACATTGTAACACTGCAACATTTTTGAATGAAGCTTGTGATTTGGCGAGTTTTTTTTCAAATTCATGTAGGTTGTGACACTTCTCTGTCACTGTAAATGCATGTATGATATGAACAACAGAAATGGCTATATATATGGCATAATTTACTATCTTGACCGTAAACACGAAAAGCATGATTCAGTATTATTTTAATATTCATTTCATATCAACACAGAATAAATATAGGCATTTTCAACAGTAGTCTATGCAGAGCAAAATCCATCGGCGTGAGCCCACCTGGCAAAAATAGACCAGCCGTGTAAAGACGATTTATTCTGGGGTAACCAGAACAAACAGAGGATCAGAAATGAATCATGCTTTTAGTTGCCAGAATGATTCATCCAAAAAAGAAAACTGTGCATTGGCACAAGGCTTGTCTAGCTGTGTTTTTGAGCCAATAATGCATATGCCACCTATCCCTGTATAGCCAATGGAGATCCCAGAATCTTAGCATCCCCATTCTCTAGCGTGTGCTTTGTTTGTACATATGGAGTCAAATACATTTTTATTTAAGATCTATTTAGACAGCACGGCGGCTAGCACTGTCTAAACAACGGTAAGGTCTTTGGTGGCCTCTGCCCTGGTGTGTTCATGTGTTAGCATTATCTCCCCATGTTTTAGCGGATCTCATCCCACGCCAAAAGACTGCATGTTAGGTAGCACAAATACTACTGGCCCTTAAAAAGTCACTGGCCTCAGAATTAGAGCTGGTTGCTGAGCGCTGTGCTGTGGCTTTCCACTGCTCCTAAATAGTTAAGATGGACAAATGGAAGTAAACAAATTTCTTTGTATGTTATTAACATGTGATTTACAGCTCAGCTACAGTAATTAGCATTTCCTAGTGAAGCTGTGTGAATCTGTAACCTGCAGACATGTGTATATGTGCCAGTTGTCACCTTTATTAGCTGGTAGAGTCAGTCCAGAGTTTCTGGAGGGTCCAGACAGAAGAATCTCCATCTTGTTCAGACTGAGCTGCAAGAATGTTTGAAACATCCAACAATCAATGTCATTGGGTCGGTGTCTGTGTGTCATCAGCATAGCAGCAAAAAGTGACTTTATGCTGCTAAATAATGTGGCTCAGGGGAAGAATATTGTTGCTGCTTCTGAAAACCATGTGTCTCCAAATGTAATGATTTAAACTGAAGGATCAAATGTCTTTATGGGCAGACGAAATGATTGCCGCTGTTTTATTGGAGATGTCCCAAGCACATCCTAAGGTCCAGTATTGGGTACATCTGGGCACATTTTAAAGAACTGGTATCAGTATAAAGACAATGAATGCAAATCCTTTCTTTACTGTACTGTGTTTTGTCCACCTCAGCCTGCTAGCGTTGCAGTACTGCTGTCCTGTATAGCAGCCAGGCAGTTCTCTACAGCTCTCTATATCTGAGTGAAAATTAGGGTGTGAATGTGAAAGATTCTACTCAATATTAGAGGACTTGGATTGGGATCAGGGCCAAAAACACGTTATCTGGACATCCCTTTACATTACAGGGCATGATTAAAAACCAGCTTTGTGAAAAATGCATTGGCAGGAAGCTGAAAACGGAGCAGTTTTTCTTAACTCAGGAAAAGTTGACATTTTGGAGACACGTGATTTTAACTGAACAGTGACATCATATGGAACGGACTGAACACTGGTAAAACTCTTGTCAGACACCATGTGTAAGTTTTGACGATGGGGAAGACCTCATCCAGGACATGAGAAAAAAGATCACACACATACTGCAGGACACACGGACACCTCCTGGTGTTGATTTGATTTTGCTAAAATAGTATTTGAACATTTACATTTAACAATATTTAATTCAGTATTAGAATTCAGTATTATTTAATAAGAGATTTGTGTCTCAGAAACACAAATGATGGTGAGATTATATTATTGTTTTTGTTACGGTTTGTTGCAAAGAAAACAGGCATTAACAAATATGAGTAAGATACATGTAGTTTACGTGCACCAACCCGTCTTTTATGTGTAGCTATTTTATTTTAAACTGATATTCAAATATAGGAATTCAAGTCATGCAGACGGTTGTTTCGACCTTCATCGCAAAACACACCACGAAGAACACTCACAGAATATGGGTGTGAAGCAAAAAACACGGACAAAGCTCAAAACGATATGAAAGACGACCAGTCATATACATGCACGTACATGTCGGTCAATGGGTCACCCACGCACAGATGGGCTGGGCACAGTCATTTCAAATATAACATGACATTTCATCTTGATGTTTTTATAGACGTGGAATTAAGTCCAGTGTTGGTAGTGTCATTTTCCTCAGAAAAAAGACAGAAGCATTTTGGATTTTTTATTACTAAAGTTTATTTCCGGGGGTCATGAATGAGGTCTTCTCAAATATTGAGTTTTTATAGTGGTGTTTTATGAGTTCTTAACTATTTCCAAATCTCTTATTTATGTGGCTTTTATTGAGTTTTTAAATGTCTTGAATTCTTGTTGTATTTTGCCTTTTCTTTTACATTTTGAAGATACTTGTAGTGTCTGTATATACCATAGCACTGCTTTTAAGTGTTTCTGTATTATGCCACATTGAATTGGCACATTTCATACAAGTGCCCGTAAAAGCACTATCCCTGTTTGTGGGCAGGTACGGTGTTGGCCGAGTCCGTTGTTGGGCACTCCACTTCCCTCTGTGCCAGCTTATAAATGTGATTGGCCTGAAGCCGTGTGGTCATGTGTCCAGCCCACCTGTGTGTGGATGCACATATGTATGTTTATGTATACGAATGGTTGTCTCATATCTTACAAACCGTTTTGCATTTTTTTGCTTCATATTGTTTGAGTGCCTTTGTGGTGTGTTTTGTGATAATATACTACAAGTGCTGCTGGAGTTTTGACCTCGTCAGACTTTTTCATTTCTCCATACACACTGAAAGTAGATGAAGTTGTGCCAGAAATCACTACTCTGCTTCTACAACCTTTGCTGGTGCGCCAAATCAACGCTGCCCAAAATACAGTAAGTGCCCACACCAGTGTAATGCATATTAGTTATGAAGAATACTCCTGGCATTGCTCTTGACTAAGGCACTGACCTCAGAACTGAAGTTAGCGCTGCTCCTTTGCTTCAAATTGTTAGTGTGAGTTTAATGCAGAAGTTGGCATACTGGGATTAGTAGAGGAGAACATAAATAAATAAATTAAAGTTTTTAGACAATCATATGAAACTACTTTTCACACCATTTCATGTGCACTTTTAGGCATCTAGTTCTGCAATGGGGAGCACCAGATCCAGCTTCTTTTCATTTTTAAAGCACATCAACCTCAGACCTCTTTGTATGAGAGCACCATGACCGACAGTGTGACATTGTACGGCCACATCTCCTCTATACTTCAGTCCTTTGAGCTCTGCAGAATTTCTGTCAATGTCAACCTTTGTCAACTCTAATCTGACTGATTGGAGAAATTGGAGAAACTTTGATCTAATTATGCGTGAGTACACACAGTTGATGTTGGGCAGGCCTCATTAAGTGAACAGCTTCGCACTAGACCCTAATTGGGATGTGATTAATATGTTAAACTTTGTAATTATAATGAATGAGTATTCTTGATTATTTTACGTATAGATTAAACTGAGATTAATAGGTAAATTAATGTCTCAAGGCTCCTTAATGACTCCATGGGGTCCTCTCATCAAAATTTAACGAGCCACTGAATCATTAATTGGAATTTGCTTATTATCACCTGTGGATACATCATTCATGTAAAACTTGAGCTTGTGCTGCTGGGTCCACACCTTTGGAACTTAATTGCTTTTAATAATGAGATCGCTGGATAGTTTGTCTCTCACAGTTTCTCTGTCATCACTTAGGACAGATGATATTAGAGCATCTTAACTTCTCTTGACTAGTGTCTTTTTTAATGACATCAGAACATACATGCTTAAACACCGTTGTTCAGTTGAACATGATGGACAGCTGAGATAATGTCAGGTTGGACTGCAACTAATAATTATTTTCAATTATCAATTTATCTATTGATTGTTTTCTTGATAGATTGCTATTATCGCTATTGATCACTATGTTAAATGACTAAAAAGACTTTCTAATACTGTCCTGTGATGTAATCTGTCTGGCACACAGCATGCTGTTGAAAGCACCGTTCATCTTGTACTTTAAGTGGTTAAATCTAGTTGCGGACAATGTGTGTACAATTTTTTTAATAATAAGTAATTCAGTATAAGTGTCTTTTATATAACTCTTGGTCATAACCATGTGCTGAGATTGTGGTCGGCCAGAAAACAGAAGTCTTTAAGACAAGGCTAAGCGCTCAGTTTAAAAGTTAGGTTCTTCCAACACACACTGTTCTGACCTCTCAAGGCTGTAGAGGACCCCTCTTTACAAAAGGTCAAAGAAATATCTGAGACACCTGTTCATCACTAACTGTGAAGACAAAAGGCTGCCACTAGAGGGCAGCATTTCATTGTCTTTTTCAGTGCATTTAGACTTTGTGGTTCAACTTCTGCTTTCACAGATGAATTAAACTGTTTCCTGCTCTTCTAACATTTTGTACTCAGAAAATGTGTTCAATTTATTTGATACTACTATTATGAGTATTATATTAAACAGTATCTGTGAATGTAAAACAGTCAGACACATTAAAATAATGTGGCATTAGTACTATAAAATCTGATCATAAATGTCAAGGAAATACAGCCTACAGTACCAAACACATACATAATCTATAGCAGTGTGTACTGGATTATTGTGGGTATACTGGTGTTAGGAATACCCACCATACAGCAGCAGTATGATGCAGTGTTTGTTAGTTTTACATTCTCACGAGGTCTTGCTACACTGTAGAATGAGCTGTTTGAGGCCAAATAACATGTTTAAAAACTGAGATTAAGAGCTTTTCCTTCTTAAAGGGAAAGTGCACCCTCAGTTTCTCTGATACTTTCGTAGCAAAGAAAGAAAGAAAGAAACTTCATGCTGATACGTCCTATGGCAGGTGTAAATGTTAGCCAAGACAGAAGTCCGCATCAGTTACACAAGAACGCCCCACTCCTGCCTCTGTGCTCGTAGCGAGCCAACCTGTATCCATCCTGATATGAACCCCTCTCAAAAGAGAGTCGCAGATTGTCATCGCCTCTCGCAGTCACACTGATGACAAATTAGCGGGCCGCGGCGTTGCCATCTCGACAGGAAAAGCAGAAGCAGGGAAATGAAAGGGAATGGTGTTTATTCCCAGAGCTCAACCCCTCTGTCGGCCTGTCACTCTTCCCATAACCCTGAGGGGAGAAACGGAAGGCATCCTGAGCTTCCTTCCTTCCATACCTGTTAAATCATTCATCATCCAACTGCCTGATTATTTTAAAAAGCTAACAAGGCTTTGGCTCTTGAGTGTGTTTGTGTGTGGCTGTCTGTGTGTGTGAGAGACAAGAGAGTGAGCAAGAGAGAGAGGCATAGCTAGCGGTGGGATGCACCCTGTGGCTCTAACCAACCCCCCTTCACCCCCACCGCCACCGCCACCCCCATCCCCTCATCCCTCATACACCCACGTCCCCCAAACTCCTCAGTACAACATTCTTTGCATCCTACAAAACTTTTATTGGAGGGGAAACTCCCTCCTCCTCTCTCTTATCCTACTTCTTCTCCTCTACGCTCCCCTCTTTGCCTCTTTTCTCCTGTCCTCGTCACGGTTGTGTGTCTGTTTGTGTGTTTTCATTTGTGCGCAAGACAAATGCAGTGTGTGTGCCTGCTCTCTCTGCTGCCTGTGTGTCAGTGCTTGTCAAGTGTGTGTGTGTGTGAATGCTTTGGCCTGTCTGTGAATGGACGGCTGTGTGCCAGAGGTCGGGGCAGAGGCCCTCTTGGGTTGTCTTGGCTCACAGACAGGATATCAGGCAGGAAGTGTGTGTGTTTGAAAGGCTTTTAAAAAATATCTTTTTTGCTGCTTGTTATTATTGTGCAAATAGCCTTAATTCAGAGAGAACCTACAGCATGTTCTGACCTCATTCCACACGTTTGTAACGTACTTTGAATACATATCTCATGATTGAGTATATTGCTCTAGTGCACGACTGGAAAATACAGTGTGCCATTCCACATACAGTGCATTATGTACTGTACTATAATTATATATATATTTATATATATACTGTATATACTTTGTCTGTCTGATTTATTCTGCTTTTTCAACCTAATAATACACATCTTGGTTCTTAGGTTGAAAGAGATAACAGACATCGACAGACTCCAAATACAAATGTCACACCCAGAATCAACACTAGACATCTTGCTTATTTTGTGCATGAATTAACAATGAAATGAAACACACCTACCCAAGAAATATTTGAGCAACCTATAGTCTGATTGCATTTGCTCCTCTATAGCTGGGGGAACGCATATAAAAGGTGCTGCTATTCCAACACAGTTCAAATTAAAGCTGAATGTCAGCTCTGAAACCTCCCAATTCATGTTTCCTTTCAAATCCACTGTGCCAGAGTAAAATGCCAGCAGTACAACGCTAAATGAATCTGTTCAAGTACTTACTACAAATACTTAACTGCATGTGTAGAGGAATATAACCAGTCTGATCTCTCTTGTATGTGTCCTGCATGATCTGTTTGTACTGAGTGTGAGGTTTTGTCTCTCTGTCGTATGTATTCGTGTATTGTTATGTGAGGTGTGCAACTGTTGACCCAGTGTCATCAAAACAGATTGTTTGACATTCATAACACTATGTACTGCAGTAATCGGTTCCTAATCGCAGGAGGTTTCAGATTCAAACATATTCTTAAGTCTGGTATGTATTTATGTATGTACTCACTCATCAGTTAATAACTTCAGTCATTTAACTACAATGTATGGTGTTGACACTGTACATTTATTTTAATAGATGGGCCCTGTCTACTATTCTTCCATTTGCTGTAACATTCAAGTCAGGTCTCACATTATGAGCCAGAATCAGGACTAGATACACAGGCGAAACTGGGTCTTCATGGATGGTTTCCAATGCACTTTTTTTTTAAGTTGCATTAGTCAAACCAGTTTTTTGGTGTCTGCAGGTTTCATTTAAACAAATTTCAATTAGATAAGCTAATTTCTCACAGGAAATATAGCGTTCCAAGAAACAGCAGCTTTACTCAAACTAATCATCTTGTGTCTGGATTTCACAGATTCCAAAATACTGTAAATGCTGAGGCCTGTTTACGTTTGGTTAAACCATTCAGGTAAGATAGATTTTGAAAGTGAAGTGACCAGCTCCCCTAATAAATACACAAATAAACAACTCTGTCGACTTGATTATAGGCAAGTAGTATGCATGTAGGAAGTGTAAGACTTTGTCATAACCTGCAGTTATCATGAATTTGTTGCTAAAGGCCTCAGGAGTCAGTGAATTAACATCTCTGTCTGTTTTGATGTTGGTCATGTCTGAGAATATATATGAAATCATGCTTTCATGCTCAACCTTCCTTTGAAAAATATCTGTCAACTATTCTGCTGTTAGCTCCATCATTTAGCCAAAAACAAGTGGTCTTGCGTATCACAATGTACACTAGGGCTGAGCGATATGCAAGAAAAAAGAAATCATATTGTGATTATTTTGATAATGATTGCAATTTCGGTATGAGCCACAATTTTAGTGAGAATGGTATTTTTTGCATTTCATTTTCACTGACAAAAAAAGCTGTGATTTTTGCTGGTGTCTGTACAAAAACAAGAATGTTCCCTTACATCTGGAGAATAGGATTTGTAGGCCTGGGCATCTCTGTAGCACCACACTGCTTCATTTATTATGCCTCCACGCCAGCGACAGCCGTGGCTGGAGGCATTATGTTTTTGGGTGTCCTACATACGTTCCATTCTCGTGAATGTGATATCTCATGGACACCTGGAAAAAATATTCTTCAAATTTGGCACAAATATCCACTTAAACACAAGGATGAACTTGTTAGACTTTGGTGATCAGAGGTCACTGTCACCACACACAGCTCATTCAACATAATGTTCTGCAAAAACACTTTTTTTGCCCATTATTTAACACCATAACTTAGCAACAGAGGGGGAGATTGTGACCATATTTCACATTTGGTCAGATACTGAATTGGTGACACTAATCTTGGGTGTTCACGTTGAAGCTGTGGTGATTGCTGGACCTTCTGTGCTGCCGGATTGAAGATGTGTGTGTCTGATATATACACACACACTATCAGGTCAGCAAAGCTTTGCTTGCTAATATCCTCCTCCTGTTCTGTTTATTATCTTAGTTTACTGATAGGTTGAAGAAGCAAAGTGCAAATGCTTCCACAAATGTGAGGATGGTTTGTTCTGCCAGTCAATGCACACCAGTTTCACAGAGTGATGCAAGAGATATCTCTGAGCTGAACCTACAAAAGAAAAAAAAATCTGGACCTACAAAAGGCCTATGAAGATTTGGAAGAGTGCACTTGGCCAAACTCCCGTCCAGTGTGGTCTACACTGATGAAGCTGGACAAGAGCAGCAAGAGAAGGTCAGGGCTTTAAAAAAGAGTATCATGGATCTCAGTGTGACTGCAGCAGGAACATGTAACTTTGGCCATAAGGCTTGTTCCCTGCAACACTAAAGATAGCCAGGAGACCCAGTCTGCGCATGCTGAAGAGGCAGACAAGGTATATCTCCAAATGCAGAAGATTCACGTGGAGCTGATGGACCAGGCCCTGACTCTGACGACTGGTGGGAAGGAGAACAAGGCTCCAACAAAGTGCCGGTGGGACAGAACTCACAGGGACCAAGAACAGAAACTGACCAGCTCGACGAGAGAGCAGAGAGGCAGGCTATAGACGCTGCTGTTTCAGAGCCGCAGCTGCAGCTCTGAAAAGATCAACAGGTGCTCGAGGAGGAGGCTGCCAATAACCTGGTCAAAGACTATCTCCTGCTTTAAATACAGCAGCTCAGAGAAAAGCTCAGTGCTGAAGAGGCCCTCAGAATTAAAGATCTACTGAGGATGAAAGAGGACGCTCCTATGTGGATCAGCTGGAGCACCTGAAAAAGGTGAACCATGAAGTCGCAGCTGCCCAGAAGAAAGCCGAGGAGGGGCTGCAGATACATCTGAAACAGTGGCAGGATGAGAGGACCTCTTTTCTGAAAACCATTGAAAGGCTCCAGCAAACACTGGAGGAGAAGCAGCAGGAGGGGTGAGAGGGAAAAGGAGAAAAGAAGAAAGGCTGGCTGACCAGGCTCTTTGTATGCTCTTTGGTGGAGCGGGATCTTGCCTAGCAGGATCTGGATCAGCAGGATTGCCTGTCATCCGTAATTTGTGTTTGGCTTGTGTTTGTTTGAGAATGTCAATAAATATTGTTCTGTTGTTCATGTAATGAATAAAAATACAAAGCAGTCATTCCTGTATTGTTTTTTTCATATCTGTGGAGAATCATAAGCCACATGTCAGTCAATATATCAGTGAAACAGCTGTGACGAGAACATGTTTGAGGGATCGATGTCTGTTTTTGTAGAAATGTAGACAAAATGTAATTTTAAAAAGATTTTAAGGGTTGTTTTTGCATCAGTCTCACTTCTCACGATGATTTCTACTATTTCCAATGTTAGGTACATATTCAGTATTTATTGAAATAAAAGAAGTATTGGTGCTTAGTGTATGTGAGTTTTGAAAGACGTTTTACTCTGATCTCACTACATTTCACATGTTTATATAATACAAATATTACATTTGTACTTGACTTAAGTGATTGATCTCAGTCAAAAAACACTTCTCCCCAGCGTTACTGAAACTTAATTTTTACCCATGACTAGGGCTGAACTATATGCAAAATATCATATTGTAATTTTCACTGAAAGACATAAGAAATGATGATGTGATTTTTGCTGTGTTCTGTACCAAACAAACATACCTTACATCTGGAGAATCAGATTTGTAGTCTGGGGCATCTCTGTAGCACCATAGTGCTTCATTTATAATGGTAGCTTGCGTTATAATGGTATCTTGTGACACATTTTACATTTTTCCATAAATTGCAGCTCCTGTAATTTTGGATATTTCACGTGGCCATATTGCAATTTTGATATTATTTTGCTGAATTGTTCAGCCCTTTGCACACACTGCCGGTCAGACATCTGCTGCTTCCTCTGCCTAGCAAACTGGCAAGTTTCCTATGGACTTGCTGGTCAAATTGTGCTAAAATTCAAATAGTTTACAGGAATGTTCCCACTTAGAAGAGGAGAGCAAGAGACATCGTTTTCCCTATTGGTGAAACCTTCCCCACATTAACTTCTGTATAGATAAAGGTTATTGGTATTGTTGCCTGTCATGAGACCACAGCAGTATGACACTGTGACCCACTGCCACCTGACCAAACATGCTCCTCTCTGGTTCAGTCGTCAGCACCACCAACGCGCTGCCACCTTTTTTCTTCTTTCCTGCTGTCATGACCTTTCCTTATCTGTCTGTGAGGCACGCGACTGCTCTTTTCTTCCTGTGTTGTTCTGCCGCTCTCGTGCCGTCCCGGTCCTTTCTCTGGCCTCCATTCACCCCCTCTTCACTCTTTCTTTCACCTCTGGAACTAACACAGACTCACCTTTGCTGTTTTTCTTCCTTTGTGTCTTTAGTGGTGTTTTGCATTAATGTATCTCCCCAGCTCCCCTTCCTCTCCCACTTTCTCTGATATCTTTATACTCTCTTGTTTCCCTGTTTGACCTTTTCTTCTCTCTTCTCTCTGTGTATTGCTCTCTTTCTTTCCTACAGTCTCCTGTGACCTCTCAAACCACCAGGCATTGTTCTTTGACCCCAGCCAAGATGGTACCGTCTGCCTCTCCCACTCCTTCCAGCCCTGCCCTCCAGACCTCCTCCTCTTCCTCTTCTTCCTCCTCCTCCTGTCCTGCACTCCGCCCAGTGAGACAACCCTCCTTACTTTTTCAATTCACTCCTTCATATTTTCTTCCTTTAGCATCCCTGACGAGTGATGCCAAGAAATAGTGCAGTGACTCAGTGGTAGTCTAGAGGTCACACGGTAGGTTGCGACCCAGGTGGGGGAATCTAGGAGTGTAGAAAATGAATGAGATCTGTGTTCTACACCCTCAGTTTTCGCTGTATCGGCAGAGAAAAAGCGGCCCCAATACTCACCTGAAAAAAACTGATTCCAAAATGATGGAAGCTGATAGAGACAATTCTTTTTAATTAACATGTACACAAACTTGTGATTGTAGTCTTTTAACATTTGTTAATTACAATGGTTTCCGTTCTGCAGAATTTCTTAGTGCATGTGAATGCAAAGCTGTTCAGCGGCATCTCGGAATGTCACATTTTACCCCCTGCACATGAGGGCGCAATCATAATTTGTTATTGTTGAGCTTTTAAATTTTCCTCAGCATTTGCAATGTTGCTGTGGGATTTAATCATTTGATTGTTAAAAATACAGCAATGAACATCAAGTAACTTTGCCTGCACAATGTATCTGCAGAACGACTTAACCTTTCTTTTCAAACATAATCTTGCAAGCAAGATGTTCGCAGAGAAAAATGGGAATAATAACTGATTTTCACCAACTGAAACAAGTATAGCTGCCGGGTATTGCTGCCTTTGCTACTCATCATAGCATCCTGTGCTGTACACTTGCACTGGTGAAGATTGTATTTTAAGTTAACCTCTCCAATTTCTACAGATCTGAGGCTCTGGAGGCTCAGATCAGACCCACTGTTCCCATCCAAATATTGTGTATTCAGATTATGTTTAGATGCAGTTGAGATGTAGTGCAGATTTTAATTTCTCTGCTCATATTTTATTCGTGGAGGGCTGTGACTTTCGTTAAGCAGAAAACATGGTATGCTGTACACTCGGAGTGCAGGCTCACTGTGGCTGTTTGGGACCTCATCTGGCCTTCAGCCTTGACCTTTCCTCTGTGTTCGGGAGATATCTTGTTATATACACACTAACTAGGCGGCTCTTCGTTGCAGACATACGCACATTTTGGTTTGCGCTACACTGCACGACCACATCACATATGTAGAGATGCTGTGTGGCCTTGCCCCCGTCCACATGTGGCTTGAGTGATCAGAACTTAATGTGTCATCTTTGCATTTTGGGTGCATTCACACCTGTATTTAGAACTGTCCACTTATGATTGCATCACAGAAGATATATTTTATTGCAAAGTGTGAACAGGCCCTGAGAGATTTCAAAGAGGTGATGAGGGCTTAAGAGTGAGAGACTGCTGACGGCACCTCATCTGTTGAGCAAAATTGGTGTTTGGCAAAGTAGACAATGGTTGGCTAATGTTTGGCATGACCAGGAACAGATCTTTAAAGGTGGTTTCCTTTGTCAGGCAGGTGACTATTGAGAAAAGCTTTGATGGCCTCTCGTCTTTCCCAGCCTCTAGCTTGTCACCACCTCTGCTTCCTCCTCCTTGTCTGTTAAGCAATGTCCAACGAAGTCAGGACACAAGATGTGACAGGAGCGCTGTGGCGCCTGCCTCCTGTTCTCTGTGGCCTTGCTGCGAGCGAGGCGTCACGTCCTGTTTATCTCTCTGTCTCTTCCTTGCTCTTCCAGAAGGGCCCTGTGGCACCGGCCGTGGCTGTGACGGCTCCACAGCAGACCCCCGTGGTTATGGCCCCCCAGGCCCCGGCCCCGGCCCAGGCTGCCTCCCAGCCAGTGCAGCCTCCGCAGACGGGCATCGCCGCGGCCCCCGGAGCTCCTGTCGTGTCCCAGGTCTGTTCTCTCTGCCGTCCTTCCTCCCCTTCACCGCCCACACTCCACCCTCAAGGGTACAGGCACTGTCACAGCTGCCAGCAGGCTGGCTGTGTCACAAGCTCAGCCCTGGACCCACAGCCTCACCGCCTCACACAGCTGGCCATGCACCCGGAGTCTCACACATGCCGACACACGTTCGCACTCGTACATTCACAAGTGCATACCAACCCAAGGACATGCAGACGCAGACATAAAGGCACAGACCCGCCATCAATACAGGGACACATGGACTCGGTCGTACAGCCAAAGATGCAGGCTCACATACACATAATTAACACAGAGATACAGGGTTACATACTCTTACATCTCCAAACATCTCCATGTGTTCAGTTGGAGAGCCCTCATAGGTGCTATAGTTTGTTTACACTGGCAGTTTGAGTGGACAGGTACCATGTCTCATTTGGCTACAAAGATGACTGGGCAGCACGCTAAGTGTGCACTATGCTCTGATTTGTCACTGATGTTTGTCAGCTTCTTTATCAGTCTAAGCAATTTCATTCTTTAGAGTCTTTGTACAAGGCCCCTTCGTTTCTTTTAAAGTTAAATGATAGTCCTACATTGGCTCTCATCCTAAACTAATAGCAATGTAAATGTTGATTAGCACCTTAGAAATAAGATCTTTGATCCTGAAGCCTCTGAGAAAGTGAGCAATTTATAGCTTGAGCTGCCAGTTTTTTTTTTTGTTTGTTATTTTTTCCACTGAAGGTAAATAATTGCAGTTTTATCTTCTACAGGAAATGCAAGAGAATGTCAAAAAGTGTAAGAATTTCCTGGCCACGCTTATCAAGCTGGCATCTCACAACTCTCCGTCCCCTGAGACTTCTAAGAACGTCAAGGCTCTGGTTCAGGACCTGCTGGTGAGCTTCAAAAACCAACCAACAAACACTGTTCATATGGATATCATGGAAAAGTTGTGCTTGTATAGTTAAGAAAGTTTTTGCACATGGTTATTTACTCTTGATCAGATCATGGTCACTCACATTTTTTTTTTTAGCATTTTCCACAAGAAGACAAGTATTTTAAGAATCAGCATTTTTGAAAGTCTTGACAAACTTTTTCTTTTGACATTTTTTAAATTGAGTGACAGTATTTTTTCATTCATTCTTTTTAAAGTGTGATTTTACTCTTAGGAGTAATAGTCAGTCAAAGTTGACACCTTAATGTGTTGTATTGACTATTTCTAACCTGTAGATGGCAGCATAAAACTCTTTCCAAAAACCCTCCTTACTCTCTCATGAATTTTCATCTTATACACAGTTACACATTAATGAGCTGCACCCTGAGGTGCCAGGATGAGAGTTGAGCAGTTGATCATCAGCTCATCATCAACATCAAGATTTCATCTTGTTGGTTTCAAGTCACCACAGTGTACTTAAACTTACTGTCTGGCTTCTCTCGTAAAGTGGTGTTCATGCTTCACCTTTCACGTAACAGGATGCCAAGATTGAACCGGAGGAGTTCACCAGCCGGCTGCAGACTGAGCTCAAGTCGTCTCCACAGCCTTACTTGGTGCCCTTTCTCAAGGTATGATTCTTGTTTGTAGCCTTTTTTTTTATTAACGTTCTCTCTAAACTTACCCCATCAACATTAAAATAGTCTCCCACACTGATGTAATTGTTCCCTGAACTTGATCCCTTATTCTGACCTCTAAATTGCTCCTGAAGCCGGTTCTCTAAACTGGTGCCTCTAAATGGTCTTTCCCCTCACGTCTCCAAACCTGATTTCCAAGTGGTCTTCTAACAATTCACCCTAACCTTGCCATCAACACCTGCCTCAAAAACTAGTTTCTGGGGCCCTACATTGACAGTTAACTGGGCCCCTTAGCCACTTTCTAAATTGACCCCTAACATAAAATTGTTTCCTGAACTGCTCCTTAACCCGCCCCTTAAGTCATCCCCTAACCTGGCTCCTTAAGCTGGCCCTCTGTATTTTCCTAAACTGACCCCCTAAAGTAGTCCTTTCTCTGGCACCAGGGTCTGTGATGGCTAGGCCTGACAGTAGAATGATACACACACACACACACACACACACACACATCCCTCTGGCCTGACTTCTGACTGTGTGTGACAGTGGCCCCCGCAGTCATCCCTGCCAGTAGCCAGCAGGTTTCTCCAGCCATCCGTGATGAGCGTCACATCAAGGCGCCCAACCACCCAACCCGGCCACAAACACATGTTGTCATGCAATGTTAGGTCGCTTACGTCAAAAATCTGCCTGAAATAGTCTGTATGGAGCAACATCAGCTCCTCAGGTCGACTGTGACAGTGAGTTATTAGAAATGGCTAATGGCCATGTTTCATGTATGGCATATACAATATTAAACGCACAATAGGTTAATTCTCCCAAAATCTAATGAAAAATCTATTAAGTTTTGTGTAAAACCACATGAATCATTGTGTGAGAAATACAGGTATTGTCCCGTCTCAGCAGGTGTGTCTTTAGCTTCCTGTAGCCACGTATTTATGATAACATTATGCTAAATTAGCCATGACACAGCAGTATTTGTTTTTGCAGCTGTGTGGTGTTTTCTCATGCATGTCTGTTTTGCTCCCTGACTACAAACTCTGGCCTCTCTCTGCCCGTCCACAGAAGAGCCTCCCGGCCCTGAGGCTGTCTTTGCTGAATAGTCAGCAGTCCCTGACCCAGCCCCCGCAGCAGGGAGTCAAACCAGTACCCGGTGGCACCCCCCCTGCCATCGTGGCTGGGCCAGCTGTCCGCATACGCCACCCTAACAGCGTCAGCACCACTGCGGGTGCCAGTGCACTGCCCGCTGGGACGCTCGGACATGCAGCTGCAATGGTATGTATGGAGTGGACCAGCTGGAACCGACCCGAGTGCAGACACAGTTATCACATTGTTTACACTCATGGTTTGTATGTAAATTGAGGTCACTACCATTACAGTTACATTAAATAGACATGTATGCGTGTGGAAACTAGATCATTGCAGCACAATGTACAAAATTAAATATATCTGCACAAGAGCAGTCATTAGATGTGTGTAATTGTGCACAGAAGTGTGTGTAAGGTGTGTGAGGATGGAGAGCTGAAGAGCTATAGTGGTCAGGTAACAGATGTGAACAAAAAATATTTACCCACAATATTCCAACACTCAATAGAGAAGTGCTAGAATGTGATGGATGCAGACCTGCGGGTGTGTGTGTGTGTGTGTGTTGATAGGTCTTATACAAGGCTGAATTATCAGGTTGGAGAGTGTCACAGTGCCATGGCTGGGAGTCACACAGTCAGTAGGGAGTTAGAGTCACACCCAACACACAGACTCGCTGAGAAATCACTCTGTTTACCAGAAAAAAGAAGTTTTAGGAGAGTGGGAGATGGGCCGTAAAGTATACATTTATCTAAACAAGATCGTCAAGAGTCTAACCTGGACACACATGCAGGCAGACACAGGAAGAACATGCTAACTCCACAGAGAAAGAAAATTTGTATTTTTCCAAGGACTTTAATGAGAACACACACACACACACACACACACACATATTATAATCCTGCATATTCACACCTTGAAGATGTGCATTGTGACCAACTGTACTACTGGTAAGTGATCAGAGTTTGACAGCTGATTAGAAGTTCCTGACACAGGAACAGTCTCAAACCAAGATCTTTTTCTTTGCCTTTGAAATACAGCATTTCATGTCTGCAAAGTGATATATAAATAAAGTTTACTTATTTGATGGTGGCAAGGAAAAACTTCCTTGTAACAGGCAGAGACCTCAGAAAGAACTGGGCTGTAGGTGGGCGGCCGTTTGCCTTGACCAGTTATGTTGAGAGAGAGAGCTATAATAATAATAATAGCAATATGACTAATAATAATGATAGTATATGTACATATTAATATGTGCTATAATATGATATAATGCCCACACACCAATGTAGGGCTGCAGTATTTTCTATCTAATTAAGATATTCAGTTTACTATCATGTATGACAGAGAAAAGTATGAATTCTTAACAGTTAAGAAGTGGCAACCAGCACAAGATTATTTGATTATAGAAATAATTGCACATTAGTTTTCTTTTAGGAATCACACGTGCAGAAACCATCCGTTCACCTTCTGTGCGTCTCACAAGGACACGGCGGTTGGAACCAAAAATCTAGAGTTTGTACTCATCAGACCAAAGTACAGATTTTCACAGGTTGAATGGCCATTACTTGTGTTTCTTGGCCCAAACAGTTCTCTCCTCCTTGTTGGTCTCCCCCAGCAGTGGTTTCTTTGCAGCAATTTGACCATAAAGGTCTGATTCACACACTGTCCTCCGAACAGTTGATGTTGAGATGTGCCTGCTACTTGAACTCTGTGAAGCGTTTATGTGGGCTCTAATCTGAGGTGCTGTTAATTGGCGATTTCTGAGGCTCGTAACTGTAATGAACTTCTGCTCTGCAGCAGAGGTAACTCGCGGTCTTCCTTTCCTGGGGCGGTTCTCATGAGAGCCAGCTTCATATCTAGCGTTTGATGGGTTTTGTTACTGTACTTGAAGCTACATGCAAAAGTTCTCAAACTTTTCTGGATTTACTGACCTTTATGCCTTAAAGTGACTCAGTTGAGACTTCTTGCCATAATATGGATTTCTACAGTAGCCGAATAGGGCTATTTACCAATAATACCTCTACTCACACAACACAACTGATGGTCTCAAAGACATGAAGAAAAAAATTAATTCCAATGTTTAACTTTTAAAAAGGCTCAGCTGTTAATTGAAAAGCTTTCCAGGCAACTACCTCATGAAGCTCAAATACCAATAGTATGCAATGCTGTCATCGCGGCAAACAGTGGCTTCTTTGAGGAGCCTAATATATAAATTTGTTGTTTACTGCATAATTCATGGTTTTGATGTCATCAGTGTTAATCTACAGTGTATAAAATGATAAAAATAAAAAGCATTGAATAAGAAGGCATGTCCAAACTTTTGACTGGTACTCTAAGTCTGACCGAGACAATACTGTGGCGACATCTTCGGACTGAAGATAATTGTGTGCTCTATTCCAGTCAAAGAGCTCTGGTCTGCCTTTCCCCTGGCAACTGGACAAGTAGTAGCCAAGGTTGTGAGCTGTACATCCGGCGATAGTGTGGGGATACAGCTGAAGTTAGGCCAGGTAACCTGCAGGGTCCAGCACTGGACAGCTTCACTCGACCCACAGCAGTATTGCATTACCATGTGGGTGTGTGTGTAATACTGCATGTGTGTTTGTGCACACGCACTTTGAAAATGATGTGTCTACTAGGCGTCTATGGATGGGTCAAGTGAGGTCAGACTCAGATTGGTCTAGGCAGAGGGGTGGGCGAGCGAGAGGGCTCTCTCTCTCTCTTTTGCATTTTTTCGCTCAATCTTTCTCTCACTTTCCCTCCTCCTTCCTTCCCTCCCTCCCTTCTTTTCTCACCATTTTCCTGTTTTTTTCCTCTCACTTGCTCCCCCCCCCCCCCCCGCTCTCTTTCGAACAGTTTCTCTCACTGTATCTACCCCCGCATCGCTCATCTCCCTCCCTATACCCGTTAACCGTTGAAGGGTGAAGCGAGGTAACTAGGTCAGCCCCGGGTCAATTTTAAAGCAATGTGGCGGCCGCAGTCTATGTCCAGAACATGCCCCTGGTCTCTCTCTCTCTCTCCATCTCTCTCACTGTCTCTCTCACGCACACACATATGCATAAAACACCAACATAAGCTATCACACAAAACAAGATAAAGTAGTAAATGATCGCCCCCGGCACATAAACAGTCTGAAACCAGACAGCTAGTTGAATTAGGCTAAAAAGATCTGCTCTTACCACAATAGTATGGATAACGTTTCTTACAGTGGTATGGAAAAATTTTAGATGTACAGTAACAGATTGTAAAGATTGTAACTTGAAGTCTTTAGATGTGGAGTTATATTATTGAAAGTTGCTTCTTTAATCACACTGACTGTAATCTCTATAAACAGATGTCTGCATCTGAATGCAGAATCTGAAGACAAGGGACAAGAGTTTGGTATAAGAAGCATTCTGGTTTCAAAATGTTTGTTTTAAAACGTAAATACTGTAACTGGACACGTTTAAGCCAGAAAATCTTAAAATTGTCAATTTAAAATGTAATTTTTTAAAATGTGGATTTTTTTAAAAATGACACCAACGTTGATTATAAGCCACGGTTAAGCCATAGTGTGTTCTGTGTGTGTGTGCGAACATGCTTTACTGTGTTACCAGTTGCATAAGTCAAATATTTCGAATATCAGTATGATTGCTTTAAACAAACAGTGTCATTGCAGAGACAACTGGCAGCCACCTCCAGTTTTAAATTCTATTCTCCTGCATTGGATTTTTCACAGTCACTTAAGTAGTGGTAATTTGAAGAGTACTAGCACCACTAGTATGTGACACAAGTTAGAAGTCATTCAAAAAATACTATATATCATTTGTTTACAGTAATTATAACAAAGTTTAATATCAATTTGATTATTAATGATATGAAAAAAAAAATATTTGAAATGAAAGACCAGCAGTGAGTTCGGTTTAGGTGTCTGATTCCCAAACTTTCTACCTGACTTTTTTTTTCCTCTTAACTGTGTCGCCAGCTGGCCAGAGGTGCTAGCTATCTCTGCCTGTGCTGAATGCATTTTTTTGTTTTTTTTTTTCCCTTTCCCTCCCGCTCTCGCAGGGCCCTGCAGTGGATCTCTGGGAAAAATGGCCTCTGTCTTTTTTCAGTAGCTTGAACAGTAATATAGCATGTGTCAGGGAATGGAAAACAAGGCGAAAAAATATGCAGCAAGAAGCAAACTGGTAGGAATGGATGGCTGAGCCCGAGGCTGGCCCTGTGGCTGCTACCACGGAAGGAAGTGACTCTAATAGCCCAGCACAGCCCCCCACCCTCCCGCTCCTTCTTCTTCTACCACTACTACTACTCCTTCTTCTGAACTACTTTTTCACCGCGGTCCTGACTTCTTATTTCCTTTGTCTTATCTGAAAATGTAGGTCACGTTCAGTGACAGAAATCCATCCTCATTGTGCATTTAAATTGATCCTCACATTCTCAGTACAGTGCGTAGGGATAGCCCCTGTAAAATTCATCACCCTTGTATCTATTCTCCGTCTATCCCACATTACTACTGCAGATATTCTTAATATGTCACACTAGAATGGAAATCAGTCCAAAAAACTCACGTGGCTCTCGGCCACCTTGTCTCCGGATCATTTGTGGCAACTAAGTCTGAAAAGCGAGCGAAAGTTGATTCCTCCCCGAACAGCTCCTCTTGGGGATGGTGTAAAAGTGGAGAAGTGGTTCAGCGGACGTACTTTCATACTTTTAAGTCTCCCCTTTCACTTAAAAGTTATTTAATTCTTGTAACTTTACAGTAAAGTACAATCTTTATTCTTTATTTGTTTTGCTTCCTCAGGGAATCAAGGCGGCAGGTGCTGTCAGTGGCCAGGTCCGCATGCCCGTGGTGATCACACAGTCTTTCAGAGCGCAAGGTGAGGCCATTCTCCAGCCACTTTTGACTGACTCTCCTTAATTCACATCGGATACACATTATCTGTCATTTTTATTTTGGCCATTCTTTTATTCGCATGTCGTTAAAAATTGTGCACGACTGAAGTCAGTTCACTTGAAGACAAAAAAAAGACTTCTCAGAATTTCAGTTTCAGTCTTCTATCTTTGATGAAGTCCTCCGATACACACTTTTCTCCTGTCTCTGGCCTCCAATTTTTACTTCTCCCAGTAAGGCTGCATGCTCGGCCAGATATTTCAAGATTTTCACACTCCTGCCTGACCTTCTGGTTAAATAAAGAGCCAGCGAAATCGGTTAAACAAAGATAGCCATTAGTGAAACTCTAAATGTTCTCTCAGTAGGCTGTAAGATGTGTAAACAGGCAGGAGCCACAGAGAGAACAGGTGTTTTTTCCTGTCTGGTTATAAAGCCTTCTCAAACATTTGCGCTGCTGCTTACTCACACTGATTCACAAACACTCTTCCCACAGAAGCCCACAAATATCGCCCCAACACCAACCGGGCGTAACGCTCCCTGAAGAGAGCTGTGTGCTCTCAGGTGGTGTGTGTAATGTGTGTACGTGTTTGTACCTCTTTTTGCTTGTGCGTGTGTGTGTGTGTGTGTGCATGATCGGAGGTGCATACAAATTTGATCTGCCCCCTTCCCCAAGATTGCCTGCAGTGAAAGATCTGTAGGTTGTTTTATGCCCATAAATTGGAATGCGGGGATAGTTCTAAAAATACTTTTCTGTGCCTCTTGGCTAGGAACATGCCTGTTAAAATCAAGTTTAAATTCACTCTGGCAGTCCTTGTGCCTCTCTGGAAAACGTGTCTCGGAGCAGGATGCGATTTAGGAGTGTAAGGAGAGCCGGTGAAGCGCAGTGGTATTGACAGAGCGTCGCTTTCCGCACCAACCTGGGGAGAGCGACAGTGCCGCTCCCCTGCCACCCCCCTCCATCTACCCCTGAGAGAATGACAGGCACAGTTGAAGGTAGTTGTTAGATAGGAGGATATTTGATGCAGATAGAAAGGGACACTTCAATGATAACATTACTCCTTTTCTGTTTTGTTCTTTAGTGTTTTCTTATTTTTATCTCCTTTGCTGAACAGGCACAATGGGCAAGGGAACCATCGTCCAAGCGGGGAAAAGTCCTGTGGGCTTGGCCGTGCAGATCTCTGGGAATCAGAAAAACAAGCTCAATGACCCCGGAGGAGGCTCTTTCAGGTACATCTCGCCCGGAGAGCGAATGTAGAGTGCCTGTTGTTTCCAGCAGCCGTCACATGGGGGCAGCATTTCACTAAGATGCCTCTGAATGACTACAGGCTACACTCTCAGCTAAGGCTTTGAGTGTTTATCCCAGTTGCCTGCCTGACCACCTGGCTGCCTGCCTGCCTGGCTGCCAGGCGGGTTGATCGGTGGTCCTCTCTCTCTCTGCGCCCACCACATAGCAACACACTGCCAGCCAATAGATCACCCTCACGATCGCCCTCCTTGTGTCAGTGTCACCACTCATCGAAAGGATTACAAATGAGCTAAATCTTAATTTAGAAATAAGGTAATTGTGTCCAGATGGTTGGAATTTCTGGATGCGGTTCTGAAAATACCTTTTGGTTAAGTCAAACATACGGTATTTAGCCCGCAGCTTTGCTCTCGCTCTCTTTCTCTTGCTGGTCTTGTCTCTGCTTCAGCTACGCTTTTGTCTCAAAACATAAAAGGTTCATCGCCCACATGCTGGCCTTTGTGATCCATGTTTTGTGTGAGTCTTTGTGTATTTGTGTTTGTGAGTGTGTGTGCAGCGTATACGTGCTAGTGTGCGTGTACGTGTTTGCATATATGCGTCCATTTGTCTGTGTTTGTTTGTGTCCTTGCTTGGGTGCACATGAGCATGTGTGTATACGATGAAAATCTGAGAATATTGTTTATGTATGTTTATCAAATTGTGTGCATGCGTGTATTGACAGGAGCAGGGGTTTAGGAGTGCCCTGGTGTGACCGGGCTGGGCCAAGAAGAGTGTCTGGGTCACATGGGCCAACGGGTTCATGGTAATGGCTCTCATCCCCTGAGGGGAAAGTCAGCGCCCAAGGCTCTGATTGATAAACCAATAAATCTTTAGCTGCGTTGGTAATTAAGCTGTCAGGCTCGCTTGTTACTGACGACCTTTTTCCCCCTGCGGTGATCATAGTGGCCCTCAACACACAAACACACTGGTTTCAACATAAGCCCAATAATGCACAGCACCACTGTCACGGAAGAAGCTGTCACTGACATTTCGTAGCATAATTTCCTTTTATCCAGGTCAGGTGATATCTGCTCCGACTGCAGTTATGTGTTAAACAAGCTACACAATTCGTGATCCCTCAGCACAGTTCTTGTCCGTCCATGTGTTTTGTCTACATGCAGGTTGTTTGTTTCTCTCTGACAACACACTCCTCAACTCAGATATGAGGTTGCTTTGGCTGATATATATTTTAATGTTTAAAAGTGATGACCTCTGCTGACATTATCTCTCATTTGTCTTCTTCCATATGCATGCGTTTTTGCTGTCATCTTTACTCTTTGTATACACTGCAAACAGTGTGCAGTAAACTTTTTACTCATTAAGGTGTCAGCTGAATTTTAGTTGGTTACTGGTGTCTGAAGCCTGTCAGTCTCATTCACTGTTCATTGTATGTTGTCGTTTTTCTTACCTGAGGATATAAACATGTTGGAACAGAGATCAGTGTTGAAAGGTGGTCGGTCGGACGCCATTGTGTCTTCACACCACGTCCAGAAACCTGCAATATGAACATGATGACTTGACCTGTGAGCAGAGACCTGTGTTTCCTGTAAATCACAGTGGAAGAAAACAGAAGTTATATTCGCGTTACAAGTTGTTTAGAGTTCCCTGTGCGTTTCTTGTGAGTTTGATCTCCAACACTCCTGAGCTGCCATTAGCATGATATAGTCAAGTCAGACTTGTTCTTTGAAGATAAGAGAGGAGCGAACATCCTCCTAAAAAAGCAAAGAATATCCACTGAGTGTGGCCAGCCTGGTCAGTCAGCATCCACCAGCCTCTCACCCATCCAGCCTGGACTGTGTTCAGCTGTAGTCAGGGGACTGATGTGTGTATGGCTGTCACTCTGAGCCACTGGTCCCAGCGGGCCAGCTGTAGCACAAACACACACATACACACTGCAGGGCTTGTGGGGTTTCCAGTACAGCTACAGCCTTCTGTGTAAGTGCTTGTGTGTTTGTGTGTGTGTAGTTTACAGTACAGAGTGAAAGCAGCTGTCTCTGTGCCCCCCCACCCCCTCCCCTCCTCATCTCTCTGTAAACACTCGACATCCGCTGTAATCACAGGCGAGCCAGCCGAGGCCCTCAGCCCTCTGCCAACCTCCGAGCTCAGCCTCAGCCCCTCAAATCCAACCCTGTCCTGCATGGTGGACACACATCCGTGCACATAAACACACAAACACTCGCATAGTTGCATAGGAAAAGACAACACACAGACACACATGCAAAATAAGGAAAAAAAAACGTTTTGTTCACCGATCACTGTTGCCAGTGGATTTAAAAAGTCCACCAGCCCCTTTCCGTCATTTACCAGCAAAGTGATTTCATTCTGTCTTTGCGGTCATATCCTTTGTTGCTCTATAAATTGCTATGTGATGTGCCTGTTTTGCTAAAAAAGGCTTTACAAATAAATGTGACTCAATTAGAACTTAAAAGTGACCTCCCAAAAATTGTTGATGCAGAGACTTGGAAACTCAGCAGCCACAAGATTAGATTATGTTCAGACCGGGTGCTGCACCACTATAAAGTTGCTCCAAGAAATCCATGAAGAAAATGGTGGCACTCCAAAACGCTGAGAGACAGAATAGAAAAGTCTGGAACGTTAATATATTTGTGTTGACAGCCACATCAAACCAAGGCTTCTTGACATACAGCGCACCTTCGTCAGAACATCGTCCATATTACACCAAGTCTGTTAATGCTTGTGAATAATTACTTCTCAAGTGTGGGTGGTCCGTTGAATTAGTAACAGCAACGTACTAAACATCTAGCAGCATTTAGCTCGTTTCTGGGTTTATTGGTTCCTCTTGTGCCACCGTTGCTGTCATCCATTTGGGTCATGAGCACATATTCCATCAGCTGCCCAGTGAACCCCTGGGCTGCTTTGTGGAGGACATTTCTCCAGTGGTTCGTGTCTCTCAGTGTGGGTGCAACAAGCCTGCATGGCCTGGGTGTTAGTCACAGGGATCAATCAGGGCCCCCTGCCTGGGCACAGGGACCTTTATCCATGATGTGGGGGGGCGGCAGGAGATCTGAATGCACCCCCATCCATCCCTGCACACACAGCCTCTAAATGGCAATGCAGTCCTCTCACCACCTATGGCGTGCCCTCTCTGAAACACAAGCTTGATATGGAAACGACATGCATATGTATTCATGTGACCGCCGGCTCCATGTCCTCGAGCCAACCCAAACCAATAACTGAGAGGCTGCTCTTTAGCTTCTGTGGAAGCTAATTACACCTCTGCTTTATTAGCGCAGAGGTATAGTCAGGAATATTTTGCATTTCATATCTCATTCCCTCCTTTTAATGTCAGACCTGTCTTTGGCATTATCATTTGATTTGAGCCCCCGCGGACCCAACTAGCCAGAAATCAGACCATGAAAGAAAAAGAAACGTTCATAATATACCCATAATATTACCAGTGTTCTGGGGTATAGGATATGTTTTACGTACCTATACAATGGTTGCCAGTGTAGTAATCGCTCTCTCACTGTGTTGTACTACTGCTGACATTTTTGTTGTATGTTCTACTGATCTACCCAATAGATCCAGTTGTAGTTTTCCACTGGTACAGTGATTCTGACTGATGAAAATGAAGCACTGACTTCCTTTCAGGGATTAAGCTATGTCGCTGCTGTAGTTGTGCCATTTCTGTGGTGTCGTGTAAACTAATCCTGTTGTTCAATGTAGAGAACTTCAATCTGATATTCTGGTTTTCTGCCCTTATTGTTGCTTATTCCCTGTATTCCCTGGGTTATATCTATACTGTATGAACAGATCACCAGAGGCCTCATAGCTACTTTATAAATTCACTTTAATGTTTATGTTTTTTTATAGGGACAGATACACATGCATATGATATTTGCTGTAGACTAATGCTACAGCCATGTCCAGTATTATCTAATTATCTATAATCTATTATATATATGTGTAATCTATCCTGTTGTGTTGTTCTCTGCCAACCTCAGAATTGTAGGTGCCTACCTAAGTTAGAGAGTAGATCTTTTCAAAAAGAGACTGACATCTTATGCATCTTAGCATCTTATGAAGCATTTTCATCTGCGCTGATATTATCATATTGTTAATCGGTCATGTCCACAGTGTGTTTCATTTCTTCCATTGCTGAACATGTGAAAGCTTATATCTACTACAGCACCATGATGTACTAGTTGTATCCTATAGCGGCTGTTTTTAGGGTTTTCCACACCTCGTTGTCGGTACAGTGTTACACACATGATAAGGTCATCAACCTGTCTTCTACGTATGAAGCTGCGGAAGTAGCGGTGATTCCTCTGTACCTGAGTGAACGTGGCCTCAGGCGGGTTTCTTTTTAGGACAGGTTAAGTTATCCATGAGGACATGATGAAGAAAGGTGCTCAGCCTGAGGTGCAGCACGGGGTATAATCCTATGTATCCATGCTTGTGTTGTTGTGTAGATTCTCCCTGTGAAGGCATAATTAGACTGAGTGCTGGAGGATAGGAGGAAAATAGGAGAGAAGGTAGAGGTGTGTGAGGTTCGGGGAGTTGCTCTAATCGCCTTTGTCAACCTCCTGCTGTGGTGTCAAGTTTCATATCGGCTCTCTGTGGCCACACCACGGAGCAGGAGGGCCTCGGCGGGGTGGAGTTGGCCGTCGGTGTGCACCCACGCCATACACAAAAGCACAGCAACACACGCACGAGCTCTGTCGCAACCAACATCGGTGGCATGAATGTAAATGACTGTGGAGGTGAGCCAGTGAGTGGCAAGAGGCCACCCTGTGTGTGTTCTGTGGTTCTTTGTTCCCTCCGTCAAAGCCACTCAGAAAATCCTGTGCTTGCTCTGGGTCAGTCCTGTAAGCACAACACATCACTCGCTCAGCTAATTCAGGCCAGAGTCAGAATCATTACTTGCCAAGTACAATAATTGTGGGGGAATTTGTCCTGGTGACAACTCAAAGAAAGTTACGGCCTTTTGAGGATGTGGGGACCTCACTGACTGCCAAATGCAATGACCCAAACACAAATCCTGCATGTTCACCCTTTGTCTCTGCCAATATGTAATAACATGTAAACAGTGTTTTCCCAGCATTAGGCCTGTGAGTAATGACCAGTACATCAAGGAAATACAAAGCAAAGAGCGGCAAAGCGGTGTGCAAATACCGTTTGTTGACATTGTTAAATAGCCAGATTCATCACAGCTCCGTGGCAATCCTCAGGAGCTTCCTTACCGAGCTTAACTCCGTCCAAGCGCTCTTCATCTCCCTGCTGACACAAATAGACCCTGAAATGGGAATTCTGTCCATTATGACCAAAACATAGCACTCACTCAACTCATGCATGTTGTCATCTAAGGAAATATTCATGAATCCGAGCAGGATATCAGAATATACTTCGATAATGTTCGTGTGTTTGTGCACAAGGCTGTTCCTTCACGCCCAAACTGAATTCTTTTTTGTAATGGATCGAGCTTTTCTCCTTCTGGTTTCCTTCTTTTTTTCTTACATTTTATTTGTAATAAGCGTTTCCCATGCACTGTTTCTGCCAACTGCGGAAGATGTAGACCGAAGGAGACGGTGCAGACAGACCGACCAGCAGGAGTCGCTAATGCTGCGACAAGGGCACGATCCCTAAAGACAGCTTCCCAAATGGGCCTTTCCCCTGTGCTATTTGGGCGCCATAATCATTGTTTGACCTTCACTGGCTTTAGTAACTTTACCTTTCGTTCACCTTCAAGTGGCGCAGAGTAGACTCTCAATAGAGACTAAAATTAAAAAATATGTAATCCTAACCACATAAACGACATCAAATGTGCTACAATGCAATGCATCGCTTTCTTAATCGATTTCTCCACTGAATCCTAACCACAGTGAATCATTTAATACATTTAAGCATCACCTTCTCCTTTAGAAGAGATGATCTAGTTGAGATTTTAATGCTTTTCAAGTTTAATTTTAATTTAATTTTAATTTTCCATTTTATGTATTTTTGCTAATCTCCCATCTCTCATGTTGCAGGGATGATGATGACATCAATGATGTAGCCTCCATGGCCGGCGTGAACCTGAACGAGGAGAGCGCAAGAATACTTGCCACCAACTCTGAACTGGTGGGAACGCAGATCCGCTCTTGTAAAGACGAGGCCTTTCTCCACCCGGGACTGCTCCATCGACGAATATTGGAAACAGGTAAGATGAGCGTGCCGGGCCCGTCTGGCAGTGAAGCAATGTCGCTGCTCATCAGCATTTAACTGGGAAATGTGCTGCAGTTAGAGAAGGCTAGCCTCTCAGATATCAGTGGTTATTCTAGCAGCAGGACAAATCTTATTGTTCTATCAGTGTACTCCCTCCCATCCACTCCAAACAACAACCCGAAACTGAACATCCAGGCTGTAGTAGTGATGAAATCACTATCTGTTGTCTTTTGTGTTAGGAACATGTTGTTTCTGTATTTATCGTGTCATCACTAAAGACAGTTTTGATTTTCTCTCCTACAGTGGTTCAGGCTGAGCCTTTTCTTGTTTGGCCTCGGTTTAAATTTGATACACTTAACAATTCTTTCACCTCCTTTAATGAATTCTTCAGTGGCTGTCTGAACTCACTGGACCCCAGGCACACACATAAATACTTTATGGGTTTGTCTTTTGAAGGCTGGCTGTCAGATTGTCCTCTGGACTAAAGGAACAGAGTTTAGAGGAATGAGACTTGGCAGTGAGATTTTGATTCTTTCTCTCTTTTTAGTGGATCTTGACACTCTGATAGCACACAGTATTGCGTGTGCTAATCGATACAGGCGGAGAAGTCTTGGTTTGTTTGCAGCATCACTGAGAGTGATAGTGTCTTCATTACCTCTTTTTGCTACAGGCAGTCAATTTTATTGCTTGAAATATACTTTAGGCTCTCGCTGCACAGTGAAACCCGTGAAAACGTATAATGAGCGTTATTACTCAAAATAAAACTGTGCCTAGCATCTTGCTCCTGTGCATCGGATCAAAAAACACACAGTGTAATTCCACGTGACGGGGAGTCTAGCGCCCTCATCTTGTTTTATCTCAATTAAAGTATCTTTAGTGTAGCACGGAGGCCTGCAGGTCATGTTTCGTTACGTGGACTCTTGGTCGTGGTTGTTATCCCGTCACCTTGGGGCAGAGGGGTTGTTTAAAAATATAACTCTTTCCTCGGGGGGGGCACACAGCATGATGCAGGGCAGGAGGCTAGGGCGCCCCCTGCTGGGGAAGTGGCACTTATGCAGCTTTATTGTGTCAGTGATTGGCCTCTCCACGCTCTCAGCTGACAGCAGTCCGAGGGAGGCTCCCCCGGCCTGCCAGCTCCACTCAATCAGAAAGCCTCGGCTGCTCCTCTTTACTGTATGAGCACCAAGTCCGACCTGCTCTGCCTTCTCATTTACATCCTGCTAAAACTTCCCTGTGACCTTTCCTGCCCTCTGGTTGCCCCCACAAACAGATGAACTCCAGCATCTGTTCCTTCTTTGTTACTTTTGTATTTTCATATCAGAGGAGATGTCCTGATTCCCCATTCTTTTCCCCATTTATTTCTTCTCTTCTTTTTTCTTTTTGTAAAGGCTGATTCCAGGACAGGATGCTGGCTGCCTCTTTCTATCCCCTTCTTTATTTTCCTCTCCTCTTGTATTTATCCCCTCCAAACAAACACTTGTGCCGCCCTCCTCTCCCAAACCACTCTCTCCCTCCCCTCATAACTCTTCAGGCTGGTCCATGAGCTGGGGAGGGGAGTGGAGGGGGTGGGTAGTTTCATTTGTGAAGCTGCAAAACAGCAACACCCCCCCCATCTCAGAAACCAGAACACAGGCACAGCTGGAGCTCTCTAGAAAAGCTCCTCAAAGTAGCGATAGTCCGCTGATACCTTAAAGGTCCACACACACACACTCGTGCACATACATGCACATGGGCTTATCACATCAATGTAAACATGTGGACTGACACAGAGCAGGTATGCAACCCACACATGGCAGGTAACGCACAGCTTCTTAAATCTATTTCAGATGTCTTAAAATAATCAAATTCTAAGACCTGGAATCACATTAGAGTGAGCAGCCATGCGTGGATTACTACCTCAGCATCACACTTGAATATCGTTTGGGAGCACAATCTAATGGCCAAAAAGAAATAATAGCATCGAGACAAAAAATTCTTTCCTCTGATTGGATGCTGGGTGTTCTTAAGCACAATTTCTTGCAACTTGAACATGACTCACTTTCAAAACAAAGGAAGTGCCCCATGCAGCGCTCACATCCTGTCAGTTTTACAATGAAATTAGCATGACCTGCTACTGGGTCACCACAAACATGTCAAGGTTCCGATTGTAAGAGCTCCAACATCTCTCTTTGTGTTGAAAATAATGGCGTGAGTGTTTAACCTTTAACCCTCCTATTGTCTTCGGGTCAATTTTGACCCGTTTTCAAGTGTTTGGTTTCTAATTTGAGCGCAATGGCATCATCTGCTACTATTATAGTTACCAGCACAGCTATTAAAATACAGTATCCAACTTTGTCCAATTTGTTAGCTTTCTTCAATAGCAGGGAGTTGTGTTGTGACGTACGTCTCACTTTGCTTGACACAAATGTTAGCTACTGGAGCTTGCTTGAGAGTGAATCATCACTGGAACAGACACTGCCACTAAATAATTGAATTGTAACAGAAAGCAGTTGCATCCTGCCTTTATTTCACCATGCTGTGGTATTTTTATGCTACATACACTCTTAGATCATAGTAGTATCTATACAATATGTATTGTCTCTGCTTTACTAAACACAAAAGGACGTAACGTCCCAAAACTATTATCTGATTTTCATTTCCCCCCCTCATTGCCCCATGAAACCCTTAAAGGTCCAGCGTGTAGCATTTAGATTAATTCATTGGCATCTTAGAATGAGCTCTTTACATCCACAGAGGGAGCCGGTCCTCTTCCATGGAGTCCGCCAAGTTGCACTTCCATGTTTTTACAGTAGTCAACAACAGACAAATTGCTTTTGTGTTTTTAGCAGCCATCGTGGGGGAGGGGGAGGCGAAGGTTACTCAGTTGATTGCAATCTGCAAACTCACCGCTAGATCCTACTGTATAAACTGGACCTTCACATAGAAACACAGTAAGTTTAGAGTGTCAAAAAATAAACATTAACATTTAACATTTTACACTTTAGAAACGCTAAAGTCTCTGGACATTGTTAGACTGTCAAGGATGGATGTCAAGAACATTGCCCCGGAACTGGCAAAGGATTGTTGGTCCCTATTTTTAAAAAGGGGGTCTGGAGGAGGAATCAGGCTGCTCAGGGAACGCCACGGTCCTTGAAAGGAGACTCTAGCTGGTTATGAAACCAAAATATTTCACTGCAGGAACACAACACCAACTTTTTTACATTATCACTGATCATGAAAGGATCAGTAGCATTTGCTAATAGGGTCTGTGTGTGTTTTTTGGCTCTGGAATAAGCTCATAACCATGTTTAGCACCTCAGCAGTGGGAGTATGGTGTCCAGAGGTTACTTTTGTGAGCCATTTGTTCACTGTTTTTATGACTGGCATCACATCAATTCCATTTAGGATATAGCTTGGTGTGATGACATTTCTGCTAGATTTGAGGATGGAGTGGTCCTTGTTGCCTTACTGGACTTTGACTCCTGATGTGGAGGGGAAAGGATTTCAGCTGCCCCAGGTGGAGTTCAGGTTTCTCAGGGTCTTGGGTTTGTGGGCAGAAAAAAAAGAATCACAGTTGCAGGCATTATAATTTAGTATAGATGGGTCGTTCAGGACATTTTCCATGTTCGCTGCCAGCTACATTTCAGGTGGACCCTTGTTGCTATGGATACCATTCAGTTCTATACAAAGTAGATATTAAAGTTACCAGGTCTTAATGCAGATTGTGTCTCTCCATTGGATTCCTTTATGTTGTCTGTTGTGCTCAAAATAATGAGCAGACAACTATAGCATATAGAGTACATGTGGTGCTATTTAGTGTTACAATCTAACATTATTCAATTGTGTATGAAGAGCAGCATGACACAGAGAATACGTGAAAAACAGTCGCAGGTTTTTTAGGTTCAGGCACCAAAACTACTTGGTTAGCTTAAGGAGAGGATCATGGGTTAAAATAAGTATGTTACTGTACCATATGTGACGTAACTTATCCACATTATATAGCTGAAAACCGGTCAACGTTGACCTTGGTGGGTGAAAGTCCTGTCCTCTCATGGCAATTGCAATAGTTCTTTAGACACTTTACTCAAATGTGAATCTCATGGTCACACTTGATGAAGAGGATTACCAAATTCATGATCATATAATGTCTGGGAACCATGGATATCTGCACCATATTTCATGACACTCCATCCAATAGTTGCTGAGTTCTGTATGGACCGAAATGGGGTTTGACCGATCCACTGACTGACATTGCCATCCCTAGAGGCGAAAATGCTGTATGTCCACCGAACTGGAGATGCTACAGTCTTTTGCGCATGTTCTGTCTCTTCGGTTCATTAGTCTATTTCTAGATGTGTTGTTGGCCCTTTTGTCTCGGTGAATGCTGATTTGTATGAAGCTGAAGCTGAAGCTGAAGAGCAGTTGTTTTTCAAAGAAATGTGGCTTTCTGGCTTTTAAGTCTCTCGAACATTCTCTGTCTCACACATAAACTATTAATGTCTCTGGAAGATCTTATTTTTTCATGTTTTTCTTTGACCTTGTGACATTGCTACATGTATTGCCACGGTAATTATAAGGCTTACAGGGCTGCCTCCATCCATTTCAAAGCTTGAGCGGGTGAGGAGTATATGTATTGTTCAGCTGATTTAAATAATTGGTGTGGTTTACTTAAAAGGGTGCCAGAGAGAAAATTATGGTAATGGAATAATTTAAAAGGAAGTTGGAAACAGATAGTAACCCAACCAAAGTCTGTCCTCCTCTCTTTTGTTATGACTTCAGATGGGTTTTGCTCCAAGGAAACTAAATTATCCTTCTCCTACGAAAAGAGATGGTCAATGTCGTTTACACACTCGAAGGAGCTTAGCTAGTAAAGCCACTCTGGAATTTGCACTAAGACTATGAAACAAATTAACTTTTCTGTGTGATGAGTCCTATTTCTAGGAGTTAATTGCACGTACTAATCCAGACAGTTGTTCAGTGTGAATGTGTGTGTGAGTACAGTAGGTGTGTATGAGTGGAGGTACTGAATGAAAGTGGTGTGTTTTGTCGGTGTGCATTTGTGTGTTGTTTGGTTGTGTATACGTTTGTAGTAAAACAATTACCTTCTATGTGCTGATGTGCGAGCTGTTGGCATGATGATAAAATAATCGCTTTCAACCTGTTTATCCCAGTAGTAAATTAAAAGTGAGAATAAGGGTTATATATATATATATATATATATATATACACACACACACACACACACATACATATATATATAGTTATGTTGGTGGTAAAGTGGAGGACCAACAACTTAACTGGGACAGAATCGGTGAGGTGAATGGGAAATGTGGTTGTGAATATGAGAAGCAAAGGTACTAACTGTACCTGTTGTTTGGAGAAGAGGTGTCGTACTTAATATTGATACACTGATTGCAAAAGTTTCATCATGTCCTAAATATGTGTTGGTGTGTGCGTGTGTGCATGTGTGTATCCTTCACAGCCAAGAAGTTTGGAGTCACAGAGGTCCCTATGGAGGCAGTGACGTTCATCTCACATGCCACACAGTCACGACTTCGGACTGTGGTAGAAAAAGTATCTACTATCGCACAGCACCGACTGGACTCCTGTAAGGTAGGAAGAACGCAAACACATGTGCCCGCACACACACACACACACTCACACACACACACACACCCAATAATGATAGTTATTAATATTGTTCTCTGAGACTTTCTGTGCGTTTTTTAAAGTCTAATCCATTTCCAGTCAGTTTTTTTATTGTAACTCACTGTGCTCCACATGTGCCAGCTGAAGCAGCTTAACCTACTGGCTAACGAACAGGTGACACTGGGAAAAAATCAAATACTCTCTTCAATCCTCTTTAAAAATTCAGAGTTCATCATGTATAATCACAATTAGCTTTCCCTTGTCTCCAGTAGGGAGCATTCCCACAATGCACCACTTGTCTGTTTGCTGACTTTGTAAAATGCAGCTGCTTTGTTATGTTATCTGGCCATTAAAGTGAAAGCAGTCAGGCTGGATTTTACCTGCAGAAATGAACTTGTTTGCTAAGGCAGAAGGCAGGTGGGCACATAAAGTTGGAAATTATACAGTGTTTTATAGAAATTTCATTAATGCTCTAGCACTCATTGCAGCCAATCAGCATGCCTCCCTCTCTGTTGCATGTGCTGTATTCCTTCGGCTATGGTTCATTAATAGCGGAGGCTGGTGGTTTGATCACCGACTCCTCCTGTAAACATGTTGAAGTTTCCTTGAACAAAACATGAACCCCCCAGAAGTTGCTCCTGATGGGCAGGCAAGCGCCTCACATGGCAGCCTGGCCACCATCAGTGTGAGGGTGGGAAAGTGACTGATAAGCATGTGTGCTTTTTTGGCATAGCTTATGTGGATTATGTTCTAATTAATGTGTTAGTAGAATTAACAACAGACATATGTTAAAACACTTTATTCCACCATTTATCTTTCTCTTTTCAATTCCTGTAAATTATCCTTCACAAAGCCAACACATGTATTTTCTTGTGCAAAAACGGTTGATGCATTTCAACATTATCGATAGATGGCATGGTGGATGTATCCAAGCAGCCCTTCATATAAATGGGCAGACTGTTTTGCAGGGATATAATGCAATAATAATACGTAGGGAAGTAAATATTGGACCAAAACATATCCGGAAGGGGATATTAAATCAGTGGAGTTGGGAAAGAAACTTCATCAGTACATTCAAGCACACACATATTTAAACACACAAACTTGGAATGTTTGTATGCTCCCAACATTGCTGCACAGACACGCTGTGGCATGCACACAAATGCACTTTTATCTGTCTCACACATAAACTCACAGATAAAAAAAAAGCAAGTTTAGTAATCTTTTTTACCCTTGAGTTGATAAACAGGAGAGCTCAGACTTTTCAGTCAGTCAGCCAAAACTTGAGGTCTGAAAGAACTTCTAAGTGCTCGTCTGCGTACACCTGCGTGGTGACTTCCTCTCTCGTAGCCCTTGAATGTAACTATATAACCACATTTAATTGGTGTACATTAAAGCACAAATCCTTCTCAACTACAGTCCCAAATCTTGGCGTTGTTGGGAGAACTGGGGGGAAACTTGTGTTTTTCATGACACCACGAAGGGAGGAAGAGGAGGAGGGAGGAAGAGCATCGCTACAGCTGTCCCCATCTTGTTTTGTGCTTCTTCTTCCTCTTCCTTTCGTTCGGTCTTTTCCTTTTTTGCGGTTTTGTAAATGAGGTGTGTGTGAGAGAGGCATGAAGCTCTGTGAAGCCACTCTGTTGACATCAGCGAAAAAAAAAGACAGGGGGAAAAAAAAGAGAAAAGACCAAAAGACAAAGCGGCCTTAAAGAGCAACCGGGCTTCAGCGGCGGCAGCAGGAGCTACGGCAAGAGTGCGGGCTCAGCGCTGCAACAAAGAGGAGGGAGGCTGGATGAGAGAGAGGGGAGCCGGGGGAGCGGGGGGGTGCTGGCGATGAGCCTCTTCTGATGTGTCTTTGTGCTCTGTGCCACCCAGCTTCTCTCATCCACTCATGGAAACACACACACACACACAGACCTGACACACACACAGATGGAAAAGAGAGTAATATAAAAATCAAGTGCACAAGGAGAACAGAGCTGCAGAAGAGGCGCACAGACATACACACACAAACATGTGAAATAAGCAATTATCCTATTAACTTTTGATGACCTACAAAAGTTGCTTTTACACTTGCCTTTCCATTTCCCAAGTGGGAGGTGGTGCGCCATATGCAAAGAGAAGCATCGTCTGTAAATAGAAAAAGTTAGTGCGCTCCAGTCTGTTGTGATCAGACTGATGTTCCAGATGAGCTGTGACTTAACTTTGGTTTAACCAAATGTGCAGTCAATGATCAGGGTATTTTTTATGCATCCCTGCCTTCTTTATTGTAATCTTCGATTGTAATCATAGATCTTAACAGTTTTGGTAGTCCATCATGCTTTTTTGCGTGCATTGGCAAGGAAACAGAAAGCACTTGCACCACAATTACAGTCAATGCATCCAATCAATCACACCCGGACGAGATGTTTTATTCATTTGGTATCAGAAAAAGGTGCGTAATTTCTACAACGTTTTAGTGAGTCAGGGAATGCATACATAAAATGTTCAGTTTCTTATTATCACACCTAACTAATAGTGAGGACAGACCCATGCATGCTGTCTGCTCTCTACTTGTCTAGCTGTCCCTCCTCTATGTCTCAGGTTAGCTCAGTCTCTGCTTTTTTGGCATGTCAGTATTTCCATTTAGTGTCAAAACAGAAAGTGACACAGTTCCATTCACAATGGAGTAGTGCTGAAACGAGCGGTTGATTAATCCTGTGTACGTGTCAGTCAACAAAAATGTGACCTGCAGGCAAAATGGCCAAAAGACATTGCTGGATCTAACTTTGTAATGTTAGGAATCACTGCCTTTCTCTGTTTTATATGATTTGATTTGAGTATCCTTGGGGTTTGGACTGTTGGCCATACGAAAGAATTCATATGAAGATGCCTGACAAACTGTGCCAGACAGTTGTCACCATTTGCAGGCCCATAATATAGTAAATGATTAATTGAACAACAAAGAATTATTGATTAATTGATTGATTGGATTAATCGATAATGAAAATAATCATAGTTGCAGATTAAACAGTAGAGCAGGTATCTTATCAAAGCCGATTATTCATCTGCTGTTCAGGACAATTTCCTAATGTTGAAAGACCCCTGTATGTATGACAATAATTACTATTTAGCAACTTAAAATGGACTTGGCTACATAACTGTAAGGTGCATGTACATGACTCATCTTGACAAACTTGGTCTCTCTTAAGTCTCAGTTTTCTGTAATTGATGTCAGACAAATATTTTATTACCACACTGCTTTTGGGGAAATAGATGTTCTAGTAATTTATTTACAGTTGATGGACTGAGGGCTGCCCTGAACTTCTGAAACTTGCCCAAAGCCTCAGCCGCATCGGCTGAACGGGAGTCGTTGCTTTTTTCTGTTGCAGTCGCAGTGATTTTCTCTCTATCTTCTTGTCAGGATGATGAGTGCTATGAACAGTCTGCAGACGTTCGCTCTCAGCTTCGCTTCTTCGAGCAGCTGGAGAGAATCGAGAAGCAGAGGAAGGACGAGCAGGAGAGAGAGATCCTGTTGAAAGCCGCTAAAGTAAGTTATTGTCACCTCACCACCCGATTGTGTGTGTGTGTGTGTGTGTGTGTGTGTGTGTGTGTGTGTGTGTGTGTGTGTGTGTGTGTGTGTGTGTGTTTGAGACAGAGAGTTATGTCCCCATGCAACAGTGTGTTTTTGTGTACTGCCGTGTGTATGTGTGTGCATGTTGCTCCTGCGCAGGCCCTGACAGATGAATTAGAGTGTGACACCAGTGGATGAAGTGACCTCCCTGTGTCCTCCCAGGCTCCTGGCCCCAGGGCTCCTCTGTCCTGGCTCTTCCTCCCCGGACACGGCGAGGGGGGCGCCCTCAACCCCCATGCACCATGCAGTCGACACATGCTCACCCACCCCCATGTACAAGCTGCAAAGTGTCCCTCTATCACAAGCCTTGACAGCTCAGGTGTAACAGAGCATCAGTTTTGAGTGTCAGAGAGGCCAGCATGTGATTGTTATACCAATATACTCTGTACAGCTTTTACATATGTTGTTCTAAACCTCTGGTGTCCTGTACCAGAATGATTTCGCTGTGCACAGGAAGTATTGCAGGTGTTACTTTGGAAGAACAGAGAGAGTTGCTTTGTGTAAACTTTATGAACAGAAATTCTGAGTGAAAGCCTCATAATCCTGACTGCACTGCTCAATGTAGAGGTGGGGTCTTTAGGAACAACACAGATTCACTACAGCAATAATCATTTAGGAGCAAAAATGTTGCAAAGACATATAGAAAACTGCAGATGTCACATATCTAAGGTGGCGATCACAAAACAGATCATCAGTGAATCCACAGATGCATCATTTGCACACGTTTTGTCAACCCTGGGGATCAGCTGTGTTGGCTTGGTGGAGTAGAGTACACGTCATCTCAACTGTTACATAAATCCTTTCAAACACAGTCAACTACAGACACCACTTTTTACTGAATCTGGAATGAAGGTGAATTTGTGGATTTTGTAATTAGTATATATTTAGTAAAGAGAAACCAAAGCGATCTTATTAGGTCTTAGTTGAGTCTGACAGTGGTCAAGTCTAAATCATGTGACATAATATTAACATTTTTATTAGGTGGTGTACAAGGCTACAGTATGTGAAAAAGTTTGAAATTTTGTGTTGTGCAACTCCTCGTAATGTTTCTGTTAGACCATGCAATAGGATTCATTAACATGCACTGCAACAAAAAAAAGGGGTCAGCGCTAACTGAAAAGTTATGCAGTTTGTCTGGTATGGCTTATATCACTGGTCTAGTCCTTTCGGAAGAAGCACCACTAGTGTGGACCCTTCGCAATAAAGAGGGTGTAGTCTTTACGTTTTTTCAACATCTTTTTATTCAGTGACATAAGTTGCCCTCTGTCCTTTGAAAAATAAAGCATATAGAACAGGAATACCTGCACTAACTTTGCAAGGAAGTATTTAAGTTACTTATTCCCAACAGGGTTGCAGTGTTACCCGTCCACTACTCTGATCTCATTCCTGTGCACAAACGGTCATTTGTTTATCAGTTAAAAAAGGGTCTTCAAATTTGGAAAGATCACCACTGAACAAAAAAAGAGAGAGAGAATCTTTTGCAAATGAAAATGCCTCGCGGTGCAACATTAGCAGAAAGCTAGGTTAATTTAATTAATTTTGAATGGAGCCAATGTCCCACAGTAAAGATTCTCATTGCAGCACACCTCACCGTCTTAATTGCATTATTACGCTCCGGTCCTGCCATGCAGGATATTAGAAAATCCTCTAGTTGATGAAAACTGGCCACCAAGCCTCATGACCTGTCTGCTTTTTCTTATTCTTATAGGAGAGACCAGATAGCCTCACTCCTGGTAGTGAAAAAAGACATTACCTCAGCAAGAAAACGACACTGTGAAGTGTGTTGTTAAAAAAATGAACAGTGACGCTTTTATTCCCTCTGTCAGTGCCAAGTTCTACATGGTTACACTGTGCAATCTTGTCCTTTTTTATTTTTAATGTGAACAGTTCTCTCATTAACAGGATTAGTAAAGAACTTTTGCAAATGTAGCCAAGTTCCTGTTGGAAGGGCTTACCTCGGGGCTATTTGGATTGCATGAGCATCGTTGAGTAGTTTGACTTCACCTCAGAGCCATGTCTATGGCTTTTTGGCCCCTGTTGCCATGGCGTTTCACTTCAAGGAGAAGTTTGGAAAGCAAATCTTTGCCTAATGATTGTACAAAATATTACACCACAACACTGCCTGAGAACATGCTAGTATTTTTTCTTTTTCTGTGTAACCATGTGTGCTATATTTTCTTCTGAATTATTGTATGGACAAAGGGCATATTTATCACGTCTGTGGTATCATAACAGGGAAAATCCATCCTAAAACACTTACAGACTGCTAAAACAGTCACTGATTATGTAACCATGGATGTAGCACAATTTTTTCCTTTTGTTTTAGACTGTATTTTTCATGCTCCCAGTGATAACTGTCCAAACCCTAAATGTCATGTTTTGGCATTTGTTGTTTGTAAAGGCAAAAGAGAGAAAACATTTGTATTTTCACACATCTTAGCCCAACGTCCAACCATTATAACTGGAGAAATCTATCATCATAAACCTCAAAACTCCATAATGTTATGCAGCCAGAAGACATGTTGCGCATTGTTCATCTCACTTTTTGTCAACATGCAACACTTGCGCTCATGTTTAAACAGAGATGTAAAGTGAAGCTCGATATTGATTATGGAGGATATTTGTGTCTTTCACTTTCAGTAATTTGTAAAGCAAATGAGAAAAATGTAGAAGTAAATGTGTCAGTGATTACTGCAAGACGAGTTGTAGCAATACAAGTTTCACCCACTGGACTTAATATTTGGGAGAATATATTTACAGAATATTCAATATCAAGTTAACTTCACTCTTTCCACATAGAACCCACAGCTAAATGAAACAAGTACAGCCCAATGGGGGTTTAAGAAGTGAAAGTAGACAAAACTAGTAAAGGTGGAAAAAAAAACACGGCATCACAAAATAACTCGTGGAATATGATCATATACTGTAGAACGCTGTATTGGAGTATGGAGTTTTTTCTTTATTATTTAAGTACCGTACACTCCACTTCGCCACACCCAACAAAGCTTGTCAGCATCTACTACCCAGTCTTTTTCTCCCCTCTGTTCTCTCCTGTAAGTGGGAGAATCGGGGCAGCTGACAGAGGAGATGTAAAGCATGCCAGTGGCACCGCTGCTCTTTGTAAACAGTCCATCTGTACCAACCCCTCCCACTCCTCCTCCACCCACCTCCCTGCCTGCCTGCCTGCCTTTCTCCTGCTCGAGCGCCCGCTAATTTGACCTCTTGAATAAGAAACCCACTAAAATAATCCCCTCCACCCCCGTCTCCTCTCCTCCTTCCTTCACAACAAGCCCTCCCCTCCTCTACGCCGTCCATTTAAAATATGACTCAAGTCTTGAGGGATGCTCCGGCCGACCGGAGGGCAAACACATTAGTCTTAGTTGCGATACCGACCAGTACGTGAACCGCCTGATATATTTAAAGCCAATTAGCAGGAAGGCTAGGAGGAGCGACTCTCCATCCATGAGGCAGAGAAGATGACGGGAAAAAGGGTGGTAGAGGGTCAAGGCAGGAGTGGGGGTCCTGCTTTGGAGTGAGGCCTATTGCTCGCTCTGATTGATTTGGTTCTGGAAGGAGAAATCAAGTATAAAACCACAATCGATATTATTACTCTATGATGTACAGAGTTTGTTGTAAAAAATATTAAAGGGTCATCTTATTTTTTTATCCTTTACCTTTTCTTCATATAGGCCTACATGATACCTTTTGAAAAGTGTTAGTGAATAAAAGACAGGTATTAAACTACATCGGCGTAGGCCTGATGCTCTAGAATATTTGCCAAAAGACATATTGAACAATGGGGGAAAACATGTTTTTTCATGGACCTGACCTAATTTTGGTTAATCCAGCAAAAATAAGGCTGCACAGATTATATCCAGACCCACAACATAACAGCACTCAGTGTGTGTGTGTAGTACCATAATCTGCCCGTATTGCCTGCAGTGGTCAGCCGTACATGTACATTTGGCTGTGTGGTGAAGGATTCCCAGGGACAAGTACATTCACCCAGATCTTGGCTGGCTGATTAAAATAGAAGTGCTGTGTTGTTACGCCAGGGAAACACACACGCACACACACACACACGCACACAGCAACGGATGGCCACACTGGCTCACAGTGACACACACACAGCCACTGCCACTGATACTCACCAACATCCTTTGCCCTGTGTGTGTGTGTGATTGTGTGTGTGTGCTGGCTCGTGCAGAATTTTTAATAACCTCTTTTGATTAGAATCCCCCTGCAGCAGCTTATTTAGGGCTGGATTTGGAGCGGGTTTAAAGGCCACCGCCCCCCGGGGGGCGCTCCATTGCACTTCTCTGAATTCAAATACGATGTCCTTGACACCTCTGTATCCTGTTCCCATTTTGCACTATTTTTGCTGCAGCAGCAACAGATGAGTAGCGATGGGGGTGGGTGGGGGGGGGGCTCCTTAAACCAGCTGTTAACCTGTGTTTTTCCCCCCTTTACTCCGCAGAGTCGCTCCAGGCAAGAGGACCCAGAGCAAGCTCGACTGAAACAGAAAGCTAAGGAGGTAAGCTGCTGCGGAGATCATTACCCTTGACATTTCCCCGACTCTAGTGTATTAATTTTTCATGCCTCACTACATATGTAATGCCATTTAAAGTCGGACTTAAAAAAGTTTGAGGAATTATTCGCGCCGATTGATACCCATGTGTGGAAAAGGATTTTCTTCATACCAAAGAAACCCTCCTCTTCCTCCCCCCTTCTTTTTCTTTTATTCATCTATTTCAGCCTCTTCATCTCGCACCAGTTTGAATTTTGACTTCATTGAGCCCATTGTTTGATTGACGGGCTATCAGGGGAAGGTTATACAGTTATAACTATCACCCCCGCGTTCATTTCCTCATCTCAGTCCTTTTTCTTAATGACTTTTGCTAATGCTGTTTTGTTGTAATGCAAAACTATAATATCTGTCTCTCAACCTACTTACTGTGTTGTCTCTTAAAAGAGAGCAAACAAGCATTTTGTTTGTTTTTGTTTGTTTTGTTCTCTTTGAAAATGAGTAAAATTGCAACAGTAGTTCAGTACGAGCATGAAAAGAGAAACAAGTGAATGGTGAATGAGGCTTTCAGATGTACCAACTCATGCTCTATATTAACTTTTACTGCTACAGAGGAGTAAAAAAAAGTTATTTCCTTGTTCATGTAATAGGCCAAGGCACAACACGTAGTGTTACAAATTGGGAAATGTTTTACTGATGTAGTGCATTTCTGTTGGCAGTACGATGCTATATCCTGTTCATTTTAAGTGCAGGTCTCGTATATGGTAAAATTCCCAGTGGACCTCAGAAAGTAGACCACTCTTCTTCTAGTGGTTGGTTAATGTTGTTTACGCAAAACGAAATAGTTCTGTCACAGCGGAAGTTTGTGTTTGTTTTTTTTTCTTTGTTTACTCCAGAAGAACTTCACTGGGTGCTTTCAGTCCTTGGCTCGCTAACAAGGATCAAGAGGATTGTGTGGAGCTTCCATAGAGTAGTCTGAGTAGGCAGGAGGATAAAACAGGCACCATTCACCTGTTGTTGTTGTTGTTGCTGCCGCTGCTGTTGATGTAGAACTTAAGGAGCAGACGCGGTTTCTTCTAAGTCTCTTGCTCTTTTTAAAAAAGCCTTTTATTTATCCAGGTAAAGTTTACTGAGCACGTATGCACTTTTCTCACTAACACCCTAATTTATACTTCCACAGTTCTGCAATTTTCCACCTGACTGCTCCCCAGTGCAACCATTGTCTTTTAATGTCAGCCACTTACATTTGGGGGTAACTTTAAATGCCTTGCTCCATTGCAACTCAGAGTTTTTATTTGGCCAAAATATTAAAATTTTAAGGATTTTCTTAGCTTGTCTGTGGTGTTGAACTTGTGACCTTCAAGTGACAAGTGGACTTCTCTTACCTCTGGCTACTGGCAGAGAGTCTTTTCTCTGCGTCTCTCCTGGACATTTCTTTCTAGCAACATTGAGCCCTGCTGCAGTTTAGAACATTCACTCTAGATCTCAGCCTACCCATAAGCCCCACATATGCAAATGAAGCAGCGTAATAGGCAGCGTGATAGGTTTAGCCCCAGGGGCCATGTGATCAAAGTGGATCTCCTCCCTGTTAAGTGGCAGTCCGCTCATCATCTGGATACGGCCAGATTAGTGCCTCGTGAGGAGACGCTGTGTGCACACATGCACATTTTCATTTTCATCTGGAATTTTAAGAAGGTGGTTTGGAAATTGTTACTTTATGTAATGCTTTCTCCCGAGAGAGACTCCCTACCCCCCAACTGCCCCCCCCACCCCACCCACACACACACACACACACACACACACACACACACACACACACACGTCTACATATACAACACCTCTCTTCCACCCTCCCTCACCTCTTTCTTTTTTGCTTAATGGCCGTCGTTTCTCAGCCCCCGTGCCTCTCCGGTTTTCATCACCTGAGCTGGCTGTTTGTGTCACTGCAGAGTCTGTCGGCAGCTCACACATCTGTGCAAATTTCATCAGGATAATGAGCCCGAGCTACTCTTCCAGGCGACGGGCAGAGGAGCCAGCCTCTCTTTAAGCCCCTCTCCGTGGTCACGCACACATGTGCATACAAAACAACCAGCACCACCAAACAATCATCATTTTGGGGAGATGGAATTACAACGTGTTATATACTTGAACCAAGTGTTGCCATGTAAATTGAGCTGGCACATGATTTGTTTTTAAAAAGGCTGGCGCTGTGTGTCGGGAAACTACGGTTGCAGACCAGTCCAGCGGCCTGGTATTAACCCATGATAAGCAAATGAATGGTATGAATGGTCAACCTCAGGTTGACTGTCAAGTCGAGTTTGCCTCGAACGACTTTACCATCTGTACATGTCACACCTCCATCCTTAGACCCTCAGGAAAAACTCCACAAAGGAAGGGAGAGACTTCAGGAAGAGCAACAGAGACGGGATGGCTCTACCAATGTGTATCCAGGATCCCTCGCCATACCCGGGTTTTAATGGGTGATAGTTTTTTTTGTCTGATCACTTGGATCTTGATGATCCACACAGGCCATGTAGACAGTGCTTGAATGACAACAATTAACTCACTAGCTTTACTCACAGGCGCGCTTGATGATAGAATAACAGAACACCTTTTTACAGTACCTAAATGTTGATATAAGGCCAGGTTAGTAAGAAAATACAAAATACATGTTTAGATCAAATAGATTGTTAATACACAATTTTAATGTGTGGTTTGGTGGAATCCTGACTCAATATACTAGTGGGATCGACTACCTGTCCTGCATGGATTCCTGAGCCTGCTGTGCTCAGTCCGTCCGTTTGTGTTCCCCAGGATAATAATCCTAATGTTTTTATCGCCTCTCCTTTAGCGCCTCTTTCAGGCCAAATTGTTCAGTTGTGAACAACAAATATCAGAATCTAATTGGCAGATTGCCATCACATTCACTGAGCACATTCATGCTCCCCAGCAGATGACACATTTCTTTTGTCAGCAATCCATGAGTTTTCTGCTTGCGCCACCTTCAGGCCAAAACTGGACACAACATACAGTATCGCACAATATTCGAGTTGAATGAATTTGCCATGAACTTTACAGAACAGATTTATAATCCCAAGGGGATAACACATTTGGTTTTTAATTATTCCTCATTGAAATGTCCTTTAGACCTTTTCTCAGGATAAACTCAACTGCCATATGAGACCAAAAAATACCAAAATTAACCATATGGTGTTATTTGTCCAACAGTTTTGTATTGAGGGGGTAAGGAACATTGTTGGCTGTAGGTGTCAGGAGCAGGGTTTAGGATTTTAGTCTTGTACGTTTACGTAGCTGTGCCTCTCATTGTGTGTTTGCACCAGCAACCTAACCCACAGCCTTGTCACCAGCAGAGCAGGCTGGTCAGATAGACGCTGGCAGAGGTTTTGCGTGAGAGAGAGGCAAAGCGGTCTAGCGCCTCTGTTTCCTCCATTCACTACCATTTGGCCGAAAGGTCAGATGGGCTATTTCAGAAATGCCCCCAGTGAAAATCAATGGGCAAATCGTGGAGCTCAGTTCCTGTTTGTTGTTGTTGTCGGTGGTGGGTCTGTGTGTTCTGTCTGTTCCATCACTGAGGTAGGAGGCCAGGCTATGCCTAGTTATTGAGAGTGAGACAATGAGAGAGAGAGAGAGGGAAGGAGACAGAGAGACAGAGACAAAGAGACGGAGAGAAAAGGAGACTTGGGGGGGGGGGGGGGGCCGGGAGAGATAGAGAGGGAGTTAAGGCCAGAAGAGATACATCACGATGTCAGACACACAGACACACTGCAGCCACAGATTCATCATCGCAACCGCGTCTGCAGGCACAACTGGACACAGGAAACGAGTGAACTGGAGAAGAGGAGTGGAGCAGGGACAGGCAGAGAGAGACGAGGGGAGAGGAGAAAGACAAATTGGCTACTGCATTTGGCCAAAATCTGTCCAAAAGCTCCTGTTAGAGCCTGTCCAGCTGCTAAAGCAAACCGCGCTGTGCCAAGAACACTGATATTTCCACAGAACGACATTGTTAATATGAGTTGGTTATGGACTCAAACTATTGCTCTTTTTGCAGTCTTTCTTGCCCTCGCAGAAAGACTCCACTTCTCGCTCAGAGTGATTCCAGAGGCCTTGTGTGAAACAGAGAACTGTCCTATAGGATTCTCAAAGGCTTTAGTCCGAATAATTTTCCTCAAATATTTTTCGTCTTCAGGCATTGAGAGATTTTCTTTTGCCCATTTCGACTCACCAGCATTGCTTGAAATGTCTTGAACCTCTACTGAATGAATTCTGCCCTAGCTCAACTTTCAACCTTGCGTGTTGTACATCCTTCCTTGCTGTACAAACATATATGTCAGAATCTGTGAGTCATATTCGACAGATACTTATGTGACATATGCACCGCCGTGGTCAGATTTAGCGTATTGTGCCTCATTGCTCAAGCACTGTTCACATGAACATTGTGTGTGTTATTTAACCCTCAACCCTCTGCTCAGCCAGAATGCATCAGGTCTTAATGCACACATACATGTTTCTTGATTGGCCAGGCATCCTCCACAAGTGGCCAGGTCATGGAGATACTGGAATCCACCCACACTGAAAGCTCCGTCAGCCAGAGCCTCACGCTTCTCCAGAGAGGAGAGGCATTTGTGTGTCAGAGGACAATATAGAAGCCCCTTAGTTTTTATTAGGCCAGATATATCTGCAAGTTCATAGGCTCTCGTCCTCTGGCCCTCCACAAACTGCTCTGCTCAAAGAGGCGCTCTCCCCTATTAGGCAGGCCCCGGGGCAAAAGCCTGCTACCCTCCTCCACGTTCCCTCCCTCTCTGTGCTGACTTTCAAAGAGAATTCCTGCTGTTTTGTGTGTCCCAATTCATAGTTGTTATATTCTTGTCTTCTGGCCTCACAGATACACAATACCTTAATATGAACAGAGCAGCAGCATTCACGGTCAGCTCGTGGGATTGTGAGTCGAAGAACGTTATGCTTGTGTTCGCCTCAAGTGGGAAGATCATGTATTTTTAAGCCTGCTTCTTTTTTACAAATTAGGTTACGCATTAGTTTAGCAGGTGTCCTTTTATTTAATATAATTTCAACTGAATTTTAATGTTTTTTGAAAGAGGGGTTGTGGATAATGTAATTATCACATAAGAAAGGTCTGTTTCGTAGGTCCTAAAGATAGTACACTAACCCTATTTTTATTTGTTGCTTTGTTGTCGGTAGTCTCAACTTCAGTTTTTTTCTTCACCTCAAGACATATTACAAGAAAAAAAGAAGAAGCAGGCTTTAAAAGTACCTTTGGTGTTCCTGTGTGTTTTCGAATATTACAAAGTGCTGTAATGAGAAGGAAAACAACAAAAAAAGGAGATTTTTTTTTTTTGCCTCAGAGGGAGATAGCGACTCGTCTCCTCGCTGTAAAAGCCTGTAGGTTCACTTTTCTCTTTGTGCGTGAGAGCACTCCTTGGGACTCAAGCGACAGGGGAATTGGGCATGCTGAGCTATGCTGGTGGCGAGGTGCCAGCCTCCTGTGCCTGAGATATAAGTGAGAGGGAGGCAGGAGGCAGGACACGTTTCAATTAGGCAACAAACACCGCACACGGAGGATGGAAGGGGAGAAAAAACACACCTCACCCTCACCAGCTAGCTTCTCCCTTCTGACCTCTCCCAAAAACATACTTCCCTGAACCTCTCTGCCCCACCTTTCTTCTTCTCTTCCATTTAAGATCGGAGGTGTCATTTTTGCGGAATTCATATGGGAAGGACAGTACCGGGGGTCTTTGTGAGGTGATGCTAAGTGTGCCAGCTCGGCCTGCATGTTTCCATTAGATTGTCATGTTGGCTAATTAGAGAGCGGCAGCATGATTCACCTTGTTAATTAGGAGGACTTGCACACCATGTGCCTGGGGGCGGTGTGGGGAAGAGGAGCCCAGCCTCAGAGCCTGCTAGTCGCCTGCTGCCTATGAAGATTCCCCTTCTCATCTACCTTCCTTTCACTCCTTTTTTTTTGATTTGGAAATGAATAAATCATTGACATCGTCCTCTCTCGGAGTGTGAATATCTGAGTTCTCATCTTTTCCTGGATGCAAATTAGGCGTGATCAATAGAAGGTGACGAGCGGCGAATCTAAATGTTAAAAAAAAAGGAGAGAGACAGGGAGAGAGAAGACTGCTAGACGAAGCACGCCAGCATAGAATGAGACAAAGCGAGAGAACATTTAAAGTAGGAAATTTTCCCTTAGATAAGCAGTATTTTTAATGATCACCACTCTCCTCTCAACGCTCCGGTGTAACACCGTCAGTTTCTGCTTAACACTGATTTCTGGCTCCTTCATTAAATACCGTTCCTTGGCAAAATGTGCCGTGCAAATGTTATTATTTATAAAAATAATACTCACTCCGAAGTAAAGGCATCAAGTCTCTTAGACACATTCAATTTATCCACATATTCCACATAGTCTCCCTCTGAACGGTTTAATTCCTGCAAATAAGTTGCAGATGAGGAGGAACCGTAGGGTCATGATAGTGACACTCACATAATGACCTTAGCTCCAGGGACGGCTGTTGGCTCTGAATAATTGGTCCTTGGCCCTGGAAACACTTCTGACATACTCAGCTTCAGAGGAAATGGAACACTCTGAGCCAAGACTATTAGCTCATGCATGTATTTTGAATCCATCTCCATAGGTAAAATAATATAATCACACACAGGTTTACTGCAGGAGATTTGTGTGTGCTGAAAGAGATTATGAAACAGAATCTCACAGCATTTTTAATAGACTTTTTCGATTTGGACTGATTTATAATCTGTTATTCAAGAAGACTGGTTTTGGCACAGTGGTGCAAACACAAATTGTTTTAAGTGCTGTGTTTGAACAGTAAGGGTTATTGTGGGAAATGTAAATACATACTAGTACAATTACCTTGAAAACAACATACTGCACTGAATCCATGCATTTGACTCCGCTGTATACATTATATATTCAACATTGAATACAATACAGCATTATACCTTTAAGACCAATTAGACATGACAGCTCACAGTACAGCACCACCATGCACACATTAGACATATATTTTCATATACAACATCAATATTACAATGTTTTCTCCTGAGGAACGCTGTCATATGTAATTATTGAGTTCTGTTGATGAAGTCGTACATGTCTCGATCCAGTTTTAACACAAAGACTTGCCTACATTAGCAGTTTAAGACTGAACTCATCTCTTTGTAGTGTCTGACTGCAGATGGAGAAGTGAAACGTGATTGGTTACCGCAAATGGCCCTTCTCCCTGCAGCAAACTAACTGCCAGGCACTTCACATGAAGAAAGGCCTCAAGATGCAGCTCGCAGATGTTCATGTAATGTTGGCCATGTGGGTGTCAGGTGAATGAGATCCATGGATTATAGACGTGCATAAAACACATACTGTACATAAAATGTCAACACACTCTCATGTGAAGTAGTACGGAACACACACTGCCCTGTTTTGGATACTGGTAAATGAAGCACAAAATCATTATTTGGAATTTGTATTTGATGAATCTGAGAAAAATATCTTCCTTTCCAGGTGACAAATTGCAGTGGGTCTCATTCGTGAAACATTTATACACGCAGTTTTGATCTTAGACACAAAGAACTTTTTGGAGATGTTATTCTTTATGCAGTGTTACAATGCGCACAAGTTCTTTTGTTTTCAGGTATCAGTTATCAGGTCGTGAATTCATGTGAAAACAAGACTATGGTCTACAGCTATCTAGCAGCTCTGTGAGGTTGTATGTACACACAGCTAATATCAGCATGCTGACATGCTCACAATAACAATGCTAACACGCTGACGCTAAGCAGGTGGAATGTTTACCATGTTCACCCTCTTAGATTAGCTCAGTGGTTCTCGAATTGGGGGTCTCTGTGCTCCCCTGCAGAGGACCTTAGGGGGTGGGAACCATGAAGATCTGTGCACAATACACTCTCACTCTCAACTCATCACATATGGATCACTTGATCAGGACCCCTTGCCGTCGCTTTTTAAGGCACTGGGTACGCCTTTAGCCTTGTTTTTCAATCTGCAGGGCTCTGCAGTCAAGTTAACAATGATAAATACACAACGGCTGGTTGCGCTTTTAAAATCAAGCCTGTTGAAAACAATAATAGACACATGGTTAATGTTGTGAAGCGGTGGCTACAGGGGAAAATATTGAGTGAAACTAAGTTGAATGAATACTGTATGATTTCTGTCGAGAAAATTAACAAACAAGAGTTTGCTGATTCTATAGTGCTGACCTTTATTTCACTGTATTTCAACTTGGAACATTTTTTATTAGTTGCTTTCCTTGTCATTGTTAATGATTGCTAAAAACAGTGGGCTGGGGGTGTGAACATTTTTTGGTGTCTGAAAAGTTTGAGAACCACTGGTTTAGCATGTTAGCATTTGATAATTAGCACAAAACATGAAGGACAGTTGAGGCTGATGGGAATATTGTTATTTTTGCAGGTATTCGGTCATAATGGTGAAAAGTCAGAAGTTCGCCAAAGTTATTACAATTCATCCTGAGGGGAACACCAGTATCTGTGCCAAATATCATGACAATTCATCTAATAGTTGTGGATACATTTCACTCAAAACCACAAATTTGAACCTTGTGGTGGCGCTAGAGGAGAAGTCAGGTGATCATCTTCATAAGGAATCATCCTCTGGGATGAAATGGTCCTGCTTTGGTTAGGTACCAAATCCACTTACTTAGGTTTAGAGAAAGATCATGGTTCCCTTGGAATAAATATCTTTGTTATGTAGGTTACTTAATTCATAAAAGAAATCAACCTTCACTTCTTTTTGTCACATGGGACACAAACTCATGTCTCCTGGGTGAAAGTCCTGTGCGTAATCCATCCAACCGCCCTCATATCCCTACATCGTTTGACACGTTGGGAGTGAAAAATGATGCTGAAGCAGTACCCCATGCCTTAAAAAGTGACAACAAGAGCTCCTGACCAAATTGTGAGTAAAAATGTGTTGCTGTGCACATTTTCATGGAAATCCATCCCATACTTGGTGAGATACTTTGGCCTGGAAGAAAATGGTGGACTGACCAACAACATTACCATTCCTAGAGCCATGCTGCTAAAACTAGTGGAATATTAAACATTTCTACAGAGTTACTAGATTCTGTTTTGGTTTGATTTACAGTTTAATAAAAAATGGTTTCAGTCCTACACATTTTTTCTTTCTGCATCTGCATAGCTACAGGGGCTTGCGTGATGTAAATTTCTTCATCTGTTCATGTCCACACAATGACAGTGCTTTTATGACAATGTCGACAGATGTATGAACATGTCTGCCTGGGCTCACACCCATAAAATGAACAGAACTGTCCCTGTATTCGCGATGTTTTTGATATTAGAAGGTGCATGGCTAAATCTGCCTTTATTTGCTACACATAGAGAGGTGACGGTAAATGAGAGGAGACGGCATGAAGTAAAGATCCTGGTTGGACTCCAGCCGGCGTTGTTATGTTATTGTTTTATCATGCTAGGCCACCAGGACCACTAACATACTTTACAGTAGATAACAGAAATAAATTTGACTGTCACCTGACAATGATTGGTGAAAGGTTTCTGGTTGTTAATCAAGCCACTAATTATTTTGTTTCACGTGAAGTTTTGAGCTGAATGTCAGTTACATCCTCCAAGGCTTTCTCGTACACTGCTGTCACTAAATGTCATTATGATTGGTGTTCATGTAACACTGTGCTAGTGTGAATATAGAACATGCTACTAGAATTAGTTAATTTAATTAGACAAAAGACGAAAATGTTTTTAGTCTGTTTTTTAACACTGTACATTAACTTATTTATTTATTTATTGCTGTTTTGTGCATGGCTGCATTTTGATGTATTTTAGCTAACAGCAACCTACTCACCATTATGCAAATATGGTTAAGATGCAGAAATTGCAAGGTTGAGCACAGCAGATATCAGCAGTCAGGTGACCATCTTTAGTGCCTTCACTGCACTTTCTGGTACTTCTCTAGTACTTCCCATAGCATGGTCCATACCCGGGTTTTGTACCACGTATTAAAAATAATTTTTAAGGTTTGTAGTTATTCATTTAGCTGCAGCTTAATACATGTCAACAGACACACTCCATTAAACACTTTCTGTTGTAACCTAGCCCAGTCTATAGGCTAGTGGTGCAAGGGTTAGAACGATGACAAGAGATCTGATTCCCGCTGCAGCCACCCAGCCTTGTTTAAAATGTATGCACTTTACCACGGCCTTTTCGGGAAAAAGAAGCATTAACCAAAAGTGGCATATGTTATGTCTATATACTGAGAAGCTCCCTGCTGTGTCCTGTCGGACTAGAGCTTTCTGGGGGGAGGGTAAGAGACAGACCAACTCAAAACCCACGGTTTGGCTTTTGTACTGCCGCGGTCTTTGCAGGGCAGACAGCCCTTCAGCTTCCTTCACAGCCCCGTAGCTGCTTGTGACGTCAAGCAGAGCGTGTTCTGCTCTACCAAGGACATCTGTCTGTAAGCGTCTGGGGGTCCACGAGCAGCCCCTCAGGCCAGGAGGAGGGAGGGATTGGAGGATGGAGAGAAAAGCCTTTGTTAAAAACAGCAGAGATGGAGAACGGCAGGTTGGCCATCATGGCTCCTGCAGCTCACCCCCCTCTTCACTCCAAGCGTATCAGAACGCTCTAAGGTTCTTGCCGTATTTTGGACATTTTTGCATCATAAGGGAACATACACTCTTTCTTCTGTGTTGAGAAAAAGCCCTGATATTTCTTATTTATGTCTTGATGGACATTTTTACCGATCTATTAAGGGTACAGAGCTTGAAGTTACACAAGATGTTGGAAACAGTTAACTAAAAATAGTAAGACAGACAAATGGATGTCATTGTTTTCAATCGTGTACATTCATGCATGTTCTCTTATTTTCTCTTTTGAATCTATTTGTAATAATGATAAAAACCAAACCATGCTTAGAACTGATTTGTTCTTACTTACAGGCGACAGCATGTGTAGTGTGCTGGTATAAAAAACATTGGATTTCATCCAAACTGAAAAACTAAATAGTGAATTAGTGAAAACTCCATGTTGAGAAACCAATATATTTTGAAAGATTTTATTTGAATGCTGTGTTAATTATAGATATAATTCACATTTGCAAAAGGGCCATAATCAGTTCAGTCAACAAGGCAATAACAAACATGTAATAATGTTGTATAACATTATTTAGCTTTCATTTTACTCAGCCCCACCTTTTAGTTTGTTCGCTCTAGCTGTACTGATTCAGCTGCTGTGTGTTAAACCAGCCGTCTACATTGCTGATAAATATTAACTTCAACTGCCCTCAAACTAGAGGTCTTAGTCTTATTTAAATGTGATTTTGAAGAATCTTCCAGGACATAACCCCATGACACGAATAATCTGATGAATGCCTGTAATTTGATATCCAGGGCCTGGATTTTTCAAGCATGTGAAGTATTCATAGCAGGAAAAAAACATATTGTTTTTTTGGGGGGTAATTTTATGTTGTATTTTTTACTGTCATAAAACATTGGGTGATGTTATTTATACTCAAAGGAGAGCTCTGACTTCTTGCAGTGTGTGTTGAGGCCAAACCCAACAGTGTATTTTTAGCTGTAATCAAACTTTCAGTGCAGATTAGGAGTGACTCTGAGAGCCTTGATGATCAGAGGTCCTAATCTGATTAATACCATTTAGACCTTAAATGTTTGCACTTGCACATTTTGTCATCAAAGTGTTAACTGATGCACATTTTGTAGGGCACTCAACATGTGTAAGAGAGCTTTATGTAACTGCGACAAGTGTTTCCCCGGATGCATTTCCCCACACAGACCATAACATCATTGCCTGGCATTGTGCTTTTTGCATCAAGACTGAAACCTCTTTCTAACAAAGCTGTTGATTGATTCTGTCGGGTACCTTGAAAATGTTCTACATCTCCTGACCTTTGCTAATAATTTGACTTTACAAGTTCCAGTTCTCTGCTTTAAAAGGGCACACAGGCAGACTGGAAGCACTGGTATTTACGTGACTTTGGAACAGCAGATATTTGTGTGGTATCATTGATCGGACCTGGCAAATATATGCATCCTGCCAGCTGGTTATTCTTGGAGCCTCAGACAACTTTCTCTAGTGACCGTTGCAGTTTTTGGTCATGACTGTACCTATGGCTTAACGTTGCTGACAGGGCAAGTCCAGAAGGTAATGAAAGATTCTTGTATTCACAGCAACGGTCTACATTTTCACAGTTTTAACTTATCAAAATGATGCCTTGGTGGCTGACTCTCTAAAGTCATTTAATAGACCAACAGTGCAGGTCTTTAAAATCATGACGGGTTCCATAACAGACCAATAGTATTAGTAAAGAGGCATATAGACCCTCACAAAAAGCATTTTTAACAGGGCAGTTGCTTAACACCAAAAAATAATAACCAAAGTGAATGGCTCCAACACCTCATGTCCAGTTCAGGACAGTTTATGACAGCAATCTAAAGTCTGGATCTGTTCAGAAGGCAACTTGTGTCCACATTCCTTCAAAGGTAGTACTTCATTGCATTTGTGCACTTTTGTGTGTCTGGATAAACATACTTCATATATATGTTATGTGAATTAAATGGTGGTCGAAACGGCTCCTCATGGAAAAAGATTCTATCAAAGTCTGGCCCGGCTCTAGCTTGTGTCAGTTGGCAGTCATTAAAGGAAGGTAGACCCGGCACAGTGGCACCAGATTGAAATCAGAAATCAGTCTCCCTATGTCATGGCGGGCTCTTTATTGACGGGAAACACAGACTGGAGGGTTGCAGATGGTAAAATGAAGTCTTCATTTATCATACAGTCATAAATCTGAAAATGCAGGCAGTTGCTGTGGGCGCTGGGAGCCCATGCCTGGTGCCAACTGCCAGGCGGAGATGCCGGCATCCTGGTGCCATCAGTGAGATAGCGGACCTCTCTCTTTCTCTCTCTCCCCCCGCCCCCCCCTTTCTCTCTTATTCTCTCTTCTGCTCTATCGCTCTCTCCCAGCTCACTTTGCAGCGGGATTCTTTAAGGTCAGGCCTCCAGAGATTTGTGTGTTGTTTGTGGCAAAGCCTAATAAGGTTAGCATTGATAACATTAATGCTACATTTGCCATGTGGACAAGGGCAATAATCATCCGCAGCCTGTTTGCCTCATCCAGCCACAATCCCGTTTGTGACTCTGTTATACCCTCTGTCTCCATTTGCATAGTATTAAGAGCCTCGACACTGCTGAGAATCACTCCATGGACTTGTCCATACTATTGTTACTAATTAGAATTTGTTTTCACTACAGTGTATTCACATTTTCACACCATCCATTTTAAAAATGGACAAATAAATGTGGTTTAGATATTCAGCTGGTTGGTACCACTGCTATTATTTCCCTACTTTGTGTTGTCAGCGTGTTTGAATCTTTCAACAGTTCCGCCGTGCTAAATATGAAGTGGCAACACCCTAAAGGGCATGCCTTGCCACCGGGGTTTTCGGAGAAAATCAGAGGCAACCGCATGCACATTTTAGATCAAACTTTATACACCAAAGCAACCTTTTACACAGCGCCATCTGAAAGTAACATGAAATTTTCCCCTGATCAGACAACATACATGCCTCACACAAACACCAGCATCCAGTGAACGCATGCTGAGAGATAACATAAAAGAACATGAAAGACATGAAAGCACACATTGATTGTCCCTGTTCTCTTCAACCCAGGCCTCTCTCCCCCAGCAGGCAGGCACGCAGGCAAGCTGGTGGGTAGGCATTCCCTGTGCTGTGGCCAAGAGTGATAGGCACGTGTGTGTGTGTGTGTGTGTGTGTGTTTGCATGTTAGAGGGAGTGCTGACACCCTCTGTGCCATGGCCCCAGGCCCTCACACATCCACCTAATACAAAGGGCAGCTCCCAGCAACGCTGGGTTCCCCCTCAGCCCTGCAGGTAGACATGACATTACCTTGGGCGGTACTTCCCCACAACTTCCCCCTTATACATCACGAACTGCAAAAATCACAATGGGACCATGTGACCACGCACACATACACACTCAGTCTTTGACAGAAGCTCTGTTAATGGCTGACAACAGGCTTCCATTTTGTTCAGCTCAGGAGAGCTTATATGGACAGACAGGAAGGAAGAAGAGGGATATCTTTCTCCGTTATGCCTCCTCCTTTTTTAAACATACGATCCAACTCTTCCCTCAATGCTCCCTTATTCTCACCAGGTCTTACAGCACTCTAAAATGTGACAGCATTTAATTTTATCAATACATCAAGGGATGTAAAAATTGGTGTAAGATTCAATTTTTTGTTTTGAGACATTGAATGTACTTGAATTTGCCAGTCTGGCAATGATGATACCTTGCATATGACTTACTTACTAACCCGAACAGATGCATGTGATACTGGGGCGACGTTGCACCGCATATCGTGTAAAGGGTACGGTTATTTTCTAATCTTTGTGTCATCTTCTCCAGATGCAGCAACAGGAACTGGCCCAGATGAGGCAGCGAGATGCCAACCTTACAGCACTAGCCGCCATCGGACCCCGCAAAAAACGCAAAGTGGATTCACCAGGAGCCACCCCATCAGGGACAGAGGTAAGAACCAGACTCACCTAATGGCTATATTATAGTTTTTTGTCCATATTCACATGATGACTTGATATTTACTGTCAACAACAAAACTGTCACCATCAACTTTTTTAGAAATATATATATAAAAAATATATTCCACCATTCCTGATAGACATCTGAGCAGAGCAGGATTCAATGCATTCGTGGTGATGAGGAGGTGTTAGTCTCTTACCACCCTACTGATGATACTATAACAATAAACATAATGACAACCTGCCTGCTGGGCTTTTCCAGGACAATGTATTGCTGAAGTTTTTTTCTTACAGTGTATCTTTTTGTGTAGACAATGGTAATTTTCATGGTCCTGTCATCCCTGACTGTGATGGTTCAAACATGGATTGTTGCTAGATATGCAAAACATGAGTCACCGAATATGTATCTGTGAGACGGTGAATCAGAAATAATCCATAACTGCAGGTAAAGCAGCGAAGTCCGATTCCAGCTGCTGGTCAGAAAGTTGTTTGAAAGAAGTTTTTGTTTTAATGCAGTGTGTTCTGAATCTAATTACCGTGCTGTTGTTCGGAGACTTTAGGTCGTAAGCACATCAGTCGCTTTCTACAGAATGCTGCAAACCTTTCATGCATGTGTAGGTCAGGGTGTGTGGTAAACAGAAACTCGACAGTTGTAGAAGATTTCTGATATTGACTGACGCTGCTCCTAAGACAGTTAATGAATACTCTCAGATAGGATGTAGTATTAGGGTTAAAGATAATGCAAAATCACAGCAAAGATTTCTTGCTGCTCACTATACTGTCTGCTTTTTGTTTAGTTGTTCCCACTGTTCCCTGATAATTTGGCATACTTCATGTTTGGAACTCTTCTTCACCTGCTCTCGTTTTCTGCCTGTTTTATTTATCTGCCTAATAGCTCTTGTCATAAATTCTTATATATCAGTGTTCAACCACACATCTTGTTATACCATATTTTCCCGTTGCAGAAACAAGATTAGTGCCTCAGTGCCAGCCAACCAATGTTACACTAATCATTTCTTCCAAAAAAAAAAACAACAAAAAAAACAATAAAATCAATTGTTTACATTATGTTATCTATCCAGGCACAGCCTCTGTAACCCATTTACTCACTGCTGATAGAATAACATGGGGCCTCTTTTGGTGGAAGATGTGATCACATCACCGTCCACTCTTGGGACTTCCTTTATACCAATAGGCTTCTATTTTAATGCCTTTTCAAGTTCATTTAACTTCACACAAAAATGTCCTATTGTCAACAAAAGTTTTTATAGTGCAGAAAAAAACAAGCATGATCATGAACGCATAATTTAAGTACTTCATTGTTTGAAGTTATGCAATATATTTGAGATGTATTTGAAATGTCAGAATGCATAAGACGACATAAAAGTGGAGACTGAAAATGAAAATAAAACTCCCTGAGGGACTATGACCCTAACCTCTCCAACAGTTTTCTCTCTGTCTGCTCTTCAGTTGTCATGTAGAAACCAGTTTGACATATTATATGATCTAATGTTTACTGAGGTGAACACAATGTGAGAGGATAAAATGCTGAGAATATTTATTTTTCCATTTTTTTCTGCGTTAAGTGGATAAATAACTGCTTACTGGTTGATTGGTTGAGTCTGTGTCGGTTGTTGCCATGTTTTGCACTCAAACGTAGTTGTAACTTGTAGCAGATTATCCTGTATGAATGAGTGATTTATAAGCACATCTGAGAGCAACATTCACTCACAAAGGTGCCATGCACAACACAATCACACACAAAGAGACAAATGAGGATATGAAAAGCAAATAACTACAATCAGAGGCTAAAGAATAGGGGTTATATCAGTGGATAGCAAATTGGAAAATAAAAGTAATGTGCCTAGTTCAAGCACTAAAATAGGATTACTTATAGCAATATTAGAGATGATTGCATGAAAATAGAGGAAATATTGGGAAAACATGATCTGCTGCATCTGGAATTACAACAATAAGATGCCACAGATGGGCTGGTTGACGGGTTACTGTCGTATTCATCAATATTTCACTGTCCACGTGACCAAGTGAAGTCATTGAAATGAATGAAAACTCAGATGAGATGAAGCCTTCCCTTCATTCTGTTCCATCTGCATGTGTTCATATTTATATTTTGCTGGGTGGCCACAGATCACAGACTGAGAGCGAATTCAGTTCCAGCCTGGCATCCTTATTCCCACAGAATCGAGCTGATTGTGTGTTTCTGTAACTGAGGTTGTGTGGTGAGGGAGCTGTGAAGTGCACTGGTGGGTTGGCGACACAGTGTGCAGCCCTCTGAACCATTGTTCTCATGTTTATTCATCTACAAAGTGGATGAAGATGAACAAATCTGAAATCTCCGATTAGAGTCACGAGCCAGTACCTTTCTGGAGGCACCAGGGAGTGGGTTGGTTTTGTGGACGGGGTTCTTTGTTGGACTCCCTTCCCCCCAGCTTTAGTTTTTAGAGCCATTGTATTCTTAATACCACACATCCTCTTCATGCTTAACCTTTTAAGAATTAACCAAGTTTAGAAATCTGTCTAATAACCCAAGCTTGGCAATTTTGTTAAGCTGGTGCACATGATCTAGATGGTAGGAAATATCTGTGCATGGTAGAGGGAACATGGTGACATACTCCCATGTGACTTGCCTAGTCTGTTCTTAATTAAGCTGAACTGTATTATTATAAAGAACCGTCTCCTCTTTGAGGTTCCATAAGCAATGACTTGAGCATCGTCTTTCTCCAGCACAGGGTCATTCATGAAGTCATGCACAGTTGCTGTACCAAGTCACATTTTCCTTTAGGCGGGAGGGGAAACATTTAAATTCCACATATTCATCTGTAAATATGATGAATCTAAAATAAGACTGAATTTTGAATGTCAATTGGTCATTTTAATAACCTGCTTATCGAGTTGCATCTTCACATCCTTCGCTTAGCAGCAATATGCTGCAGAGGAGCATAGTAATGCACCCGGTAAAAAAGCATAAATAACAAAATAAAAGCATTACTTCTGGTCCTTGAGTGCAGTGCCAACCTCTTTCAGAATGTTTTACCCTGATGGGTATTAGCCCGCGACCTTCTGCTGCATTCAAAAAAAGCTGCTTTCTCAAGCTGCTTTCCCAAATGCAGTTACACAACATAAACATGAATATACATTATACTGGAGTTCTTTCTTTTTTACCCATTTTTTTCAATGTCCTGTTCATGTTTAATTAGAGGGGCATAATGAAGTGAAGCTACAGTGTGCCCCTCCTCTGGAGTGATTGCAGAGGGGGCGGAGGAGGAATCTTAACTTATTTTCACTTCGTTTTCACCTCCTCACATTTCTTCATTTCACATGGGCTGGAAGTGCCTGCAGCCTTCTCTTTCCCTTCTCCAGAGCAAAGTGAATGTGACTTTTCTAAGGGGGTCACAGGATGCCTGGAGGCCTGTGGGTGTTACTGGACTGTTGCCTGCTCTCAGCTTCACTGAGGGGCTTGTCATAGATTTCATCTCCACAGAAATGAGCCGGGGGGCCCTGGCCAGGAGCACAAGCAGCCAACGTTATGAAGGGCCCGTGCTGATTATTTCCCTCTGACATCGCATCCTGAGCTTTCCGCATTAATCCCAGACAAAGGCAGCCCTTCAGTGCTGTGCCAGAGTTCAAATTAGGAGCCAGATAATGGCCTTGTTGAGATCCTGCTCTGTTCACCGAGAGTCAGAGCTCCTGTTGAAATCCTCCTCTTCAATTTTCCTTCCCTCCTGCTTGTTCTTTTCCTCATCAGACCACCTTTTCACCATGTTCAGACTGTGACGGAATTCAGGTGACACAATTTCGCTCCATTCCCCCCAACCCAACCCCCACTTCCCCTATTCACCCACCTTTAATTTGATGGTGGCTTGGCCGGGCTTGGGCCTGTGCCTGGATGAGGATCGCCACGGGCTGTGAAACTGATAGCCAGTCAAGACTGGAGTGTCTGTCTCCAGCCTGATCTAGTCTGCAGGAGGGAACAAAGGGGGCCTTACAGGGCTCCGCAGGGTGGATTAGTTCCAAGGAGCCAATGGCTAAGGCTGCTGGCCGGCTGGCTGGAAGAGGGCCTGCTGTGGCCCCAGCGGTGGGTCACTACACAGGCAGGGGCCGCACAGGCACACACACTGCTAACAGCCCTCCAGCTCAATAGTCCCCATCCTACAGCCCTAACCCTCCAATCAGCACACGCAGGCTTTTGAAGTTCAGCACAAAAGTCAAGGGTGAGCTACCTTGAAGACGGCGGAGGGATGATGTGCAGTGACAAAGGGCAGCTGAAGGAGGATGGAAATGTGGCAAAGGCTCAGTTTCCTCGAAAACACTAGCTTGGAGATGTGGACATATATTATTATAATGCCTGATTAAAAAGTGTTGAACTATTGAAAAAGAATATCTTAAGTCCTAAAAATGGATTGTTTCTTGTTAAGCACCGAAAACTCATTCACCTCTATAGGAAATGTACAAAAAACTAAATGTGGATCACTGCTAGAAGCTGATTTTTCTTTCATTCTTAGCTATTAGCATCTGCTCAGTGGTATGGTAATACAGCTTATGCACTGCATTGACTGCATACCACACTCAGCTCGTTGCTGTTCTGTAGCCACATCAGTATTTGTATATTGTTCAGAGGGGAGATAAAAATGGATTTTAGCTCATTGAATTGGGGATCGAGCACAGTCTGTCAAATAGAGCGTCATTCTCAACGATTATTCCATCACACACTCTTTATTCTGTCCTTTCACACATTTCACATTATTTGAACACTTCACTCTTTCATTTCCCCCTCATCGATTTTTGTGTGTTATGATTTCTTCTTCTCCCATTTGGTGCATCTTGACTAAACTGCGTGGCTTCTACGTTGCTAGCTTACAAAAGACAGATAGAGACCCCTCAGTACATCTGAGGTTGGAATTAAAGGTTCTGCGATGTGAAATGTGCCTCAGCGCACAATGTCCTGCAGTGTTAAACATGCTCAGAGCTTTGAAACATCCTTGACACATTTAGGAGCTCGTAGTTATCATCCCGCCACTGAGGCCATTTATCACATCAAAGGAAGAGCTTTGTTTGTTGACGTAAAAGCGACAATAGCAGTTAAATTGCCTGGGTTTGTACAGCCACACTGCCTTTCTCGTATCTGTCTCGACCAGGCGCAATGCAAGGGACAAAGGTAGGCGAGCGATTTAATAGTGAGCACAGTCTATTTTTCCATTTGAATTCATTTCACCTTCTTTCTTTGAGGCTGTAGATCAGAAAGAAAGAGTGAGGCAATAGAGTGAGAGGCATGGGGAGAGAGGGGGAAAAGCACAAGGAAAACTGATGCCCTTTCCTCCAGCTAAATTAACAGGAATCATGTGGAAAACAATCTGAGTCTCCAATGAAGGAGGGAGGGGGGGGACCATTAAAATTAGCCCCAAGCTATGGACTGCACCCAATATCACTAAAGCTGCACTCACTACAGATGTGGAGGCTGGCTTACAGGCAAACTATGCTCTGTTCTATAGCTACAATTAAAATCAACCTCGCTGCCAAAAAATAGGAGGGGGATAGAGGGGGTAGAAAGGCAGACATGGAACATCAAAGACAGATTGAAATGTGTAGTCAGTAATAAGAGTGGTCTCCAAGCCCCGAGGTTCTCCACGGTCCCCTTGTTAATGAGAAATTTTGACCTCTGGTTTGTAAGTTAAACTTGTAATCTCGGTTAATGAAGTAAATCAATCCCAACTCGGGAGTGTTCAGTGTCTCTCCCTTTGCCTTCTCCCCGCCAACCTCCCCTCTGTCCTTCTCTCTTGTGCTTTTCTTCGTCTCCTTCTCCTCCTCCTCATGCGTTGCTCCCAGTGTGCCGCCTGGGAGTAAAACGGCCAGGTCTTCAACCAGACAAACAGGAAACTCGTAGAGCACGAGAGTTCCGGAGCTGGGGGGGAGGCGTAAGGACTCAGAGGACTAGGACCAACCAGGCTGTTTGGTTAAGAAGGAGACAGGCCAACTGAGTGCTAGTAGAAGGGACAGCGTGGAGGAAACCATTCGCTCCTCCTCCCCGTCTCTCCTTCCTTTCCATCTTTTTCCCTTCTCTGCCCACAGTCTTCTGGGGATAGCATTTGGTTAAAAAGTCATGCCTGCCTGTTGGTCCAGTAGGAGAAGTGGCAGTAATGTGCAAGTTTACAGTACTCACCACAGCCTCCTCCTGTTTTTACTACCACAGCATCCCTCCTTCTCCTGCTTCCCTCTTACTCTTCTCTGTGTCCAAAACAAACACTTAGTGAGAATTTTTAGTGGAAAAGACAGCTAACTTGACCTTTTTTAAGCTTTCTTAAACATGCGGAGCTACATTTTTGCTCGTAACTATATGGAGACTTCTCAAATCCACTGGGTGCATTGACATTAACCCCCGATTAGCCATTGCATTTGTGTATTTATTTCTCCACTGAAGGAGAATGCAATGACTTTCGTGTGACTTATGTCAGTCTGTAATGAAGCAGAAGGAGTCCTGTGTGGGTTCTTCTTCTCTACATGCTACATAAATATGATTAAAGAGGGTACAAAGAGGCTGCCATTGGTTTCATAATGTCAAGAAGATTGTAATATTAGTTTGACTTCACATCTCAAGGCAGTTCTGTATTTCCAGCGAAGACACAAAGGAGACAGAGTTGAGTCTTCGGAATGGTTACAGGGGCTCCTTGGCTGGATGCCATATGTTCTTAGAGCTTTAACACCGTGCACTTTGCCAACTTTCCCTTCCTCCTGCACAATGTGGAGCACAGTGGTACCCACCAGTGGTTATTGCACTGTGGACTATGGGTTAAATCATTTAAAATACAGCCATATCATTAGCATGAAAAGATACATGTATTTGTTTTTTCTTCAATTATGTGGAATGCATTTATCCAAGTATAGTTCTGTATTGAAATGCACAAAATATGAAACACGCATTTCATAATTACAACTACATATCATCAGAAATACCTGAGTGTCAATTGAACAAGATAATTGCATGTATTACATATGATATGTAATATATGTAATATGTAATTTTGATGTTAGTTACTGCCAAGTACTAAGAAAATGTCACAGTGTGTCAAGGATACAACACAGCTACGACGTACAGTGTAACACACATTTATACGCACAGTTATAGAGAATCATAGCGTAGAGCAGGATCTCAACAACAAGATAAACCGTACGACATATGGATGACGGAATCTCCACTCTTCAGCAAAGATGAGATCTGGAGTGCACAGTTATGTTAAGAGTTACAGTAATCAGGTGCAGCAGTTATTGATTTGACATAAAGCATATATCCCTTCAACAAAGAAGTATCAGGTCACAAGCCAAAGCATTGGACAAAATAATATTTTGAAGTCAGGCTGGCCCCAGATGAAAACGCACAGAATCAACAAAGTGATTACAATTCATCCTGAGGGGGACATAAATGTTTCATGGCAATCTATTCGATAGTTGTAGAGACATTTCACTCCAAACCAATAATGTCATAGTGGTACTTAAGGAAAAGTCAGAAGATCACCAACCGCTTCATCCTCTGGGAACCATGAATGGGTGTACCAAATTGTGTGGCCAGCCATCTAGTAGATGTTGAGTTGTGAAGGGAAAACTTTGACCTGCTGGGGGGTGTTCCAGGGACAGTCAAGATCACCAAAGACATTCAGATTCCTCATCTTGGCACCATGGGTATTTGTAACAACTTTTGGCAGTCTCTCCATTAATTGTCAAGATATTTAAAAATATATATCAACCTCGTGGTGGTGCTAGAGGACAAGTCAGAGGATTGCCAAAGTCATTAGGATTCATGCTCTGGGGACTTTGAATGTACAACACATCACGACAGTCTATCTGTGTGCTAACTTGAGTCAGCATGCCTGGCACAGATGCACACACACATAGGCTGTCCACGCTCCACCTCCTAGGTCATTCAGGTTGCATTATCTAGTGAGTCACATTGAAAGAAATACTGTAAGACAGCAATTAAACATTCTCAGAGAGGGAGAGAGGAATCCTACATATGAATATAGGTATATCCACCATATACCATTCAGACCATAAAAGAAAATGCATGATTCATAATTGCACAGTAACTGTGATACATCAGTTGATGGTGATGAATTGAATTTAGCTGATGGTGCTCCTTCTTAACTAGGAATCTGCATCATTACAATAAATCTCAAGCTATCTTAAGGTAGGTGCACACTCAAAAGCGATAAGAGTATGCACCTACACTAGAGCCTGACACATAACTGGCATTTTTTTGATGAAAATGTTAATGAAATATTTGTAGTGAATGTGTAGTGTAGAGATTTTTGTATTTATGCCGTTGAGGGACAGGTGTAAGGCCTTGGATGGCCTTGTGGTCCACACAGTGGTCTGCGATTCAATGTTGAGCTCTGACTAAGCCTGCTGGGCCTATTCACAACTGGCTGTGAATAAGAGGGCTCAGTCTGGGCTGGAAAAAAAAATCATGACTACAGATTTAGGAATTTTGTAAAAATGTAGTTTATGCAGCTCGTTATTGATGCTTCATTTTTGAAAATTCCTAAATGGACCTTTATATATGTACATAAATGTACACATTCGTGTTAACACTGTAATCTCCCTATTTAGATAAGAACGGCCTATATATCCATATTCGTGGCAAAGTAGTGATCCCCCCTCATTTCTGCCTTTAAAACTTTGCCCTGAAATAATGGTTAAATATACAGTTTTGACAACAAAGTTGAGCCCCAGGCACTTAAAAGATACCCATCTTAAAGAAATTAATTACCTCCCTTGTTAATCTTGATATAATTAAATTTCTGAAGAATGAAATTTGCTGCCTTTTTTTTTTTCCCTCTCCGCCTCGCTGCTATGGAGGCGAGCCGATAATGGCTGGCTCTCTAGCTAGCCTGCTGGCCAGGGACATGGGGACAGCCTAACATCCTGGGCCCCATGCTGTGCTATACCGCACAGTGCAAACCCACTCTCCTCATCCTACGCCTTCACCACTCATAGGGATAGGCAGAGAAAACGCCTCAGTCACTACTTTGCCATTCTGCGCCTGCTTGTGTTTCCTCCATCCTGGAGGAGATGGAAACTCTGGGCCTCCAAATTCTTAGTCTTTAACACGTGATAATGTTTTTGAACGACTTGAGAGTCATAGCGCGCGGGCGCTGCTAATGAAGTTGTCAACACGGAGCCTCTGAAACTTACATGGTGGAGCCCTGGAGAGCCCGGAGAGTTCTTTCTGTTATGGCTCACTTAAGAAACTCCTGTGTCTTTGTGTGACTTACTGTCGTTTTTTATAGGACCTCCTGCGATGCTGTTACATTTAACCCTGATTGCTTTGTGCAGAGCAGCACCGTGGCATTACCAGGGAGCAGTGCATTTTCTTGTCACTATGTATTTAAGTTTGTTTTCCTTTGACTATAAGTTTTATGTCAGCTCCATTGTCAGCTGTCAAGGTTTAAGCCTGAGGAAAGAAAGGAGAAAAAGCTGCAAAATATCTTTCATTAGGTGCTGGTAGGGGGGCAGAAGAATGCCAAGGAGGGCGGAGGAGAGGTGGTATTATGTATGGAGTAGGCAAAATACAACAACTACATGGCAGAAATGTCAACATAGAAAATAATTTGAGTTTTGAGAATCTGATTCAGGACTTTTCATTGTGGAGGTGTATGTTAGCATCCTGTACTAAATAATGGGGCACATCAGCGTCATAGCTCATCTCCAGCAGTTTGCTTTTTCCCTTTTTCCTGTCAAAAACTGTTTTTTGTTGTTTTTTGTATGACATACACACATACTTTGTCAGTGGATAACTTTGATGTCTTTGATTATGTATCCGGGAATGTCACTGGAGATGAACCCACTCATACTGTACAGAGGTTGAACATGGTATGTTTCAGTGCCATTGCTATACTAGAAAAGACTGCAATGCAAAGGTCATCCATTCAACAAATGTAGGTAATATTTCAGCCGTCTGTCGAATGACAGAAAAATACTTAGTGTGTTTGTCAAAAATATATAACCTCTCCACATAACCTGCCGATGGATGACAACTTAATCGTATAGCAGGAATGTTAATTGCAAATTTCAATTTGTTCTGACACAACACGGGGAGTTTTTGAACCATTGAGGTTCAATTCTGATTATGAATAGTGAATATGTTGCTGACTGGTTCACCAGTGATAAATCAATCATTTGTTCTCACCCGTAAAAACCCCTGATGTTAACTACCCCCTTTATTCCGCTCTGAGCTTTTTACTGCAGGGCCCAGAAGCTCACTCTCCTGCTAGGAGAGGCCCTGTTTTGGCTTCCGCTGACACTTGAGCTACCCCTCATAACCTGGACCAACCACCAGCTCCTTGACTCCATAGCAATTGTCCATTTAAATGAATTGCTCATAAAGTGCAGTTCTTATCTGTCCTTCAGTCTGAGGAACATTCATTTCATTGTTTTGTGCTAAAATATTGTTGTGATGCATTGTCCTCTATTTTGTCTTTTAAGGGAAAAACAGAACATCTAAAATTAGCCTCAGAAAATGGTGAAAGAGAACAAACAAGGCGATCCATTAGTGAGGATGGGTTATTGGCTGACTTGCCTCTTCTCATGGCGGCCCATTAAAAGTGGTAATGTCTGCCTGCAGCAGTGCCTGGGGAAGAAGAAGGAGGCCATGGAAGGCATATTTCACATGCATCAGACACTGGAATTAAATAGACCAATGTTCCCTAAAAAGACTGAAGTACATCTCTTTCTGATGTGCGTCCCGGGCAAAAATTCATTGATCTTAGAATGTCCCTTGGCAATTATAAAATATTAAATCCAAGTCGCACTTTTCGGCTCGGCTTAATTTTTTTTTTCCTCGCTTTTCACTGCTTTCCATTTGACCAATTTAGAAAAAAAAGTTAGAAATGGATGGCCATGAAAAAAAGGCACTGATAATAAAGACTGTGCCCCTTTTAGATATCTTTTGTTATGTTTCTGTATTGTTTTTGTGGAACGTCTCAGATCATTAAATGGGACGGGGTCCCAGCAAAGCAGAGAGTGCCTGAAACATGTCTTATTACAGCATCAGGGCAGTGTGAGCCAGGACCATAAACGACTAGGATTGAAGCACACAAGGGAGTGGAATATGTATGATATCTTTATTCCTGACGCGCAGGGTCTTCTGAGCCACCGATGCCTGTTTCAGCACTCTGGGGATGACAAATATTTGTCAGCTGCTTTCCATTAGGTCTGTGGCCCCAGTGCTCGCCTCCCTGGCCCCTTTATGTCCCTCAGAGATTACAGAGGGGTCTACAGTTAATTGCCCAAATCATTAAATTTAACATATATCTCAATAAATATAATCAGCCAGCTGTTTGACAAGGTACACAGTTCATTAAGTCCCCTTGCTTGTTTGTCGTTTCCCTAATTAAGATTTAGAATCGATCATTGAGTGTGTAATGTACAGTGTAGCTCGGCTTGCACCGGGAGTCTCTCTGCTCAAACGAAAAGGAATGGCATCCGCTTGCTAAAGCTTTACCATTTAGCACACTGACTGCAATGGGAATTAGACATCCTGTGCTAATTAGGGAGGCCAATTAACTGTGAAATTCAGGCGTTTTTGACAAATAATCTCAGCAGAATTGAGACATCACCATGCACATGAATGTTATCAGTCCTGAATGGAGGGAGCATAAAGGCTTGCTCAAAATGTGAGCTCCCAGTGGTGTGTTGGTCATGTCAGTTTGTGTGGAGTCTAAACTAATGTCTCCCAAGTTTCCTAAATGGGGCCACACATGTCCACTAAGATTCATATATATGATGCCTTACTGTATATTTAGTGTAATTAAACAATAGGTTAGCAACTGTTGTTCAATTTACTAAACTGTTACACGGATAATAGAGGAAACTATTATCTCTGAGAACTGCTGCTATTTTAGAGTCGAGTGTCACCAGGTCTGGCTCTGGTCCGGCCTGTAAGCAGCAGAACAACCATGTGGCGTCTGGCCACGTTTGGCAAATCAGCTGCCCGGCACTTGACCTCTATTCCCTTTTCCCGAAACAAAGAATCGGCATCACCAGAGCGCCTCAGTGTTTCTGTGTCTCTCATTCCCATTTTGATTTATGATCACATGTATTTTTTAGATTGCATAAATTATGTATTTGTTGGACTAATGAATGCCTTCCACTGATGGAACTTTGGGAGAGTTGTGAATCGCTGGATATGGCCTCTGTCACCCACATCAGTGTTCTGATTACATGTTATGGCAGTTCAGAGCGGCAGATGTGGTTTGGCTGAAAAAGACCCGCCTGGTCTTTTGGAGCGATTTTTATATACACATACAACAAGGTTGAGAGAGCCACAAAATGTAAACATACCTCGTGGGCCAGCCTGTGTCACTACACCCCACTGCTTTGTTTTGAGTTGGTGTATGTGTGTGTATTAAGGTGTGTGCAGTTATGCGTGTGTGTGTGTGGTCTGACTCGCTGACAACCATAAAACAGGCCCCTGCTGTCTTTATTACCTGTCCGACCTATCCCAACTTCTTTGTTCCTGCAACACATAGAAAACACATTTAACCGTGCTTGCGTTGGCGCTTTCCATTCACTTGGAGTGTAATAGAAAGCCGCCATTACACTATGGAAGGCAATGGCTGTGGGTGTGTGCCGAAGCTGTTTGGATACCAGGCAGCGCCGGAGGTGTGTTTGCTGGGCGCCGATGGGCAACTCCTGCAGCTGCCCGCCTCAGGTGCAGGAAGAATTGAGCACTTCCTTTTACAAGATGTGTAATTATTATGGCAGACAAGGGTGTGGATTTAAACCAAGTCAATATGTAGATAAGCGTTATACACACACACACACACAGCTGCCTGGAAAATGATGCTGTTGTACGTAGCATAATAAAGCAGGTTGCCAAAATGCTGTGCAGGTAGGAAGGAAGCCTTCTGGGCCTGTGGAAGAGAAACCTGATGGGAGGAATGCGGCCTCCAGGAAAGTGCCAGAAAAGCTGTAACGAGGAACCCTTAACTGAGTCTAAATTTTGTGATGCTGCCTGCCATTATTACCCCCAAAGCCACCAAGACTACTAACTGACAGTGTATCATATGATTTGAATTTTGACATTGTAGTGCCAAATATGTGGCACTGCGGAGTCAGTTGACTTCTACTCATGTTTATCAGCAGAACTAGTAAAAAGTAGTAGCAGAAGTCATATATTCACATTAAAGTTGAATTGACACATCTAAATGCCCAAAATGGTAAAGGAAACATTTATTTCTGAGTAGCTATAAAAACTGTGTGAGCCTCTCACCCTGGCAGCTTGTTGGATGAAAAACAATGTCACTGGGGGTCACAAATGTTCACAGACGCACAAAGAAAAAAAAAAGAAACCTCCAGTAAAGTTTTGGTTCGTCTTTCTGGGCCATCTATATAAAACATGAAACTCCACTCTTTCCCCAGAAGAGCCTGGATTTTAATCAGACCTGCTCTTCACACAGCCGTTTTCTTGCCTCTCACACTTAGCAGGCGTCACATCAGGTGCATGGGGACCAGTGACAGCAGTGCTGGAACTGAGCCTGTGATGGCTAAATGATGTCAAAAATGGCCCCATTTATGTCAATTTGAGATCAAGGACCATTTCATAGTGTGAACCTCTGCCGTAAATGTGCTTTCTAATCTCTACCATCTGCATATCTGCTGTGGCCCCTTGGTGCGTTCCTTTTCTTGAAAGTGAAACGTCTCACTGCTCATATGAGGATTTATGTGAAGACTGACAGTTCAACATACAGCACATGTCTGCCGAGCGGCGGGATCCGTCTCCCGCCTTTTGCTCTCCCGTCTCATTCTCAAGTCAGTGTCTGTTAGTGCTCGGATCGGGTGTTATTCAGTGCCATGCTATTTTGCTAGCATACTCCTTTCCCTAATTAGGCCATTTGCAGGATGCCTCCCCCTTAGTGTGGTCATTTATGTTCGATACCACTCTGAACTGATAAGCTTTTGTTAACTGGTTGTTCCTATTTGGAACGTTTCGCAAAGACATCAAAGGGCGGACCACAAGCCTCATTTGGCAACTTCTCCCAGCTATCCATCGGCTGCAAAACACCCCGGTGCCTAGATTATTAACTCAGTCACCACCCTCTCATTCAACTTGAATTAAAAATTAAAAACCAGCAGAAATGACAGTGCCACACCATTGAAAGTAAAGTCTGTAAAACCAACAAGGGCTCATTAGTGAATAGTTCTGAAGACAAGCGTTCTGACTTGAGACTCATTACACTTCTCCTATTTTAACTCTAATTGGGTTCATTTTATATATGAAACGCCTTGAATATTTAATGTTGAAAAGTTCTACTTCTGATACTTTATGTAGCCAAAGATACTTGGCCTGAGTTAATTGTCCAGGTTATCAGGCAAGCTGTTGGCAATTTCTCAGTTATTTTTGCTCTCCCCATAGAAAACAAGAGAGAAAAGACACTGAATGCATTGCTTGGTGGATTATTGATTGGATAATGAATCTTCATACAAATAAAGCTGATTTCTAAAACACAACAATAAAATCATCATCTGCTTTTCTGATTGTAGACAACAGGACTTCATATATATCAATAGATAATAATTAACAATATATGGGTATATATGTCATTACCCCACTACCCTATATGGTGTTGCCAACTTAAGCTGCAAAGACCTGGCGAAGAAAGCCTTTGTAGTATTTAACAAGTTGTTCATCTAGCCAGGCTTAGAGCATTTTAATTAAATAGATTAAAAACAATGTTATGGTTTCTTCATCTGGTTGCCTTCACACAATCTTTTGTTTCTCTCAGGTTGAAAAGAAAGAGAGAGGGGGGAAAAAGCCAGGATTGTGTTTCCAGGCAGCAAAGTTTGAAGTTCTTTGTTTGGAAGCGAGGTTCCGGGTGCAGCGCACTGTTTAGCTTGGTGACCCTGTGACTGTCTTCTGAGGAATTGTATGAGCAGCCCTGCAGAATTGTGCTCCAGGGTCAGCTTTCATCTTAGCAGTAACCTGTGGACTTTGAAACTCAGGGCGATGGAATTGCAGCTTTGTCAGTACACTACTAATTAGAAAATTCCTGACCTCGAGCAAGATGTTTTAATTATGTGTTGTGTCAACGAGTTTGCAGATTTAATCCACCGTTGATACACACTCAAGTGTGCAAACTGTGTCGCACATTGTAGTAGATCAAGTGGAATGGTGAAGGGGCTTTTTGCTCCACCTTTCTCTGCCCCATATAACCTTACGCCTTTCCTGCACCATGTTTGTTAAGAGCCATCACATGCTTAAGTAACCAAATTAGACGTGGAGTTAATGTGTTAGCTCGTGAAAAAGCTGGTCTGATTTGCCTTGGTTTGTGGGAGGCTGAACAATGTGACAGTATTGTGCTGGGTGTGAGCTCTCTGTTGCAGTGAGTCAGTGTGAGGGAAGGCAGGAAGGGGTTAAACAGAAATTGAGCGGGGATGCTGGGGGCAGCAGTGCTGCAGAACATAGCAGTGTTCGTGCGAAGGCAAGTCATTTCCCGAAACACTGCAGACACATGGCCTGCGGCGCTCTAAAACCTTTGGAGACCAAAATGGCTTGCAGGAGTTAGAAGTAATAAGGTGTTTTTTTGCCTTCTTTCTCCTTGACTGAAATTCTGCACGGTTGCTATGCATTGCCATGGAGCTGTGTAGCTGTTTTTATGGTTTATGTGGGTATTAAGATGCTCTGCAACTGGCCATTTTTGAGATTTGTTGTTCTTTAGCTGTGAAGCAAATGGAAGTTGTTTGTTTTGAAAGTAATTCCCTCATTTTTTTTGCCGTGATCAGAATGCTAGACCTCGCTCCTACCCATTTGTATTTATCCCCGTTTTTCTTTCTGCTCTACACAAAATGACAAATTAACAAAAGCATGTATGAGACAAGAAAAAACAGATGCGGCAAATGTGTTTCACTCTGCTCAATTTTTTGAAAAGCACGGTGACAAAAGCAGCCTCTTGTTTAGCCTTTTCACAGAAAAGGAACCTGTGATAGGAACAAAGGCCGTCTCTGTCGGTGCATGCACATAAAGCTGTGGTATTAGTCCATCCTGACCTCTCTGATTGTCAGTGGGCTCAACCAAAACCCTTTTCATCCTTTCTCCTGGTTCTGTTAATCTTGGCTGCCTTGTCTGCTTCAAAGAGAGGCTCCAGCATATAATCTGGGTATGTACATCTGTGAATTATTATTCTAATTCTTTATACGTTTATTAGAGCTGAATAAACTCCACATCAAATACATCACTCGGGCAATGTCAGAAAGCCCGGGGCAAATCAGCCGACATCTGTTAACTCTTTCAAAATGGCCTCATCCAGCATGTCTGTGGGCGTAGAGGAGCGAGAAAAAGGAGAGGCGAGAGAGGGAGAGAGAAAGTCTCTGTTGCTGATTAATGGCGGCCGTAGGAGAGGCGTTTCAGGCCGAGTGTGGAGATGAAGCGGGGCTGCACTCCCACGGCTGGGCTCCACACTGTAAACACTGTGAAGGGACGAGACAGCGTTCCCCAGCTGAAATGCGTCGTGGAGGAGAACATGTGGGAAAGCTTTGCTTCCTGGCAAATAGTCAGTCAACCAGGCAGTCAGTCAGTCCTTCAGTCAGTAAATTAGTCAGCCATTCAGTGAGTCAGTCAGGCCCTCAGCCAGTCTGCCAGACAGCCAGTTCTTCAGTTAGTCCGTCAGTCAGCAAATCAGTGAGTCCTTCAGTCAGTCAGCATGTAAGCCAGTTTGTCAGTCTCAGGTACTCCTGATGAGGGGAGGCCCATCATGAGCACCTGAGTACCTGCAAGGTACTTTAAAAGTTGCACCTAGCAAATACAACTGGGCCACCAAATCCTGCCTGGCTACCTGCCACAGTGGCCAGCATCATAGACAAAATTCATCAATATTTGACTAGTGGCTGCTGTTAATTTCCACCCTGGCTTCAGCATTAAAAAGCACCACCTGGTTCAGCTTTTGCTCCACTTCTTTGTTTAGCTTGTCAACAGTCTGTCTCTGTTGTGCTATATATGTCCTCCTTGCCTGAAGCATAGACATCAGTGTTTAAACAGATTTTTCAGCATCAAAGTAATAACAACAAAAGAGAAATGTTGCATCATGAACAGCTTATCTGTTTCTCAACCAACATGGGGCTAGTCTTTATCCTTCAACATGAATGCTGAACATTGTTTTTCCAGCAGTTTTAGTTAGCACAGTTTGCTAGCCAGGGTGTCGTCACATACCGGTACATACAATACACGTGTATGTGTGTGTGTGTGTGTGTGTGTGTGTGTGTGTGTGTGTGTGTGTGTGTGTGTGTGTGTGTATGTTGTCTTACCGTGCAGTCTGCAACTTCTGCTGTGAGGAGTGGAGTGCTGAGACAGCAGGTTGGCCAGTGCAGGGCCGAGCAGCTCTGTGTGCCTGGCAAAGTGGGCCATTAACCCACCGCCCTAAGGTGTGACCTGGGCCAAATCCAATATTGGCTCCGGCATCAAGGCACAGGTGCCACTCAGGGTTCAAAGCCACAGATCAGCAAGAACCCCACCACTGCTCCTGTCCCCACCCCCCTTTCCATTTTTTCAGACAATAAAGTACTAAATGTAAATTCCTCAAGACACCTACAAGCATCGCTGCTGCCGCTGCACAATGGGAGGCGGGGAGTCAAAAGCAAAGAGAGAGAGAGAGAGAGAGAGAGACTGAAAACATACATTATTAATCAAAAGTAAATTTAGCAAAATGGGAATTCATTTTAGTCCTCCATAGCTCAATGTGGCTGGTCATTGGAGGTCTGAGAACATGAAAGTGTGGCCTGCTGACTTTGTCCTTTTATTAAAACATTCACATTTTCTCTGCACCTTTGAGTGTCACAGACGTGTTAAACAACGGATGAGGTGTTCAAACATGGCGGCCCAGTCATTCTGTTTACACATAACAGTACACAGAGAAGTTGTGATTATTCAAAGAGACGTTCTGACATTCAGGAGCATTTCTTCATACTTCTACAGCCATTTCTCTTTCAATGGATGGAAGAAGCCTTCATGGAGCCCAGGACATCGTGTGACCTGCAGTTGACTATGGATACAGCTCTAGATCTACACACACATACTACTGTTGTAAATACTCATGCGAGCATCAAGTGTGTATTCATCTGTAGGTCAAAGTAGTCCCCAACAAGTACACTTTTACTCCCGTTTGAGTAACGTCCAATAAAAACTACAGTTCACATCTGATTTTTTTAAAGGATATTCCTTTTTTATGTATTTGTTCCCAGGAGTACAGTAACATCTTCACCAGCATTTGAAGACAATAAGATTAAAAACAGACTTCCTTATATGGAGACTACAGTGCTCACATGGTTGGAACATTTGTGAATCTATCGTGAGGTTTATGCACACAAGGAATTATTGAAGTTTCAGTAATTTGCCTGATTCCTGTGTCAGGATGTGCATGCGTGAAATGCATCATGTATTCTGTTTTTCCTTTAGTCTGTCTCATATTCTATTGCATTCTTTTCCACACACTGCACTCCATTATACTAATTGCCAGCTACACAAGCACGCTCAGGCTCTGTCTTCCTGCTCTTGTGTGCATGAACATGTGTGTGTGAGAAACCATACAAGGGTGAAATGGTGTAAAATAATGTGTCTGGCCCATTGGCACATTGTCATGTATGTCAACACAATGTGGCTGAAGACCAGAGCCCGCAAAGAGGCCTTATTACAGACAAGCTCCTCTCCTCTCCTCCACTTTTATGCATTTCTCTCTCTCTCTCTCTCTCTCTCTCTCTCTCTCTCTCTCTCTCTGTTTTTCTCTCTGTCCCCAGCTCCAAACAAGTCAAATGTCTGAAGAGATGTATCGAAGTATCCCTGCACGCTCTGTACGATGGATATGTCATATGACATAATGCCTCCAAGCGCCCATCACAGATAAAATGACAGATGCTGTTTTTTGCCTCATGGATCTTTCTTGGCCAAGCTGATTTTGAGACTTTTAGTTTTGCTCCTCCTCTCTCTCTCTCTCTCTCTCTCTCTCTGTGCCTCTGCTCTCTTGCATTTTCTCTTCTTCTCACTTTTTCTTTTCATCCACCGTGACCTTACAAAGCCTGCCATTTTGTTTTTCATTGAATTTCATACACAATTACTGCGTAATTGCCGGCGACAGGGAAAGCGTGGTTGCTGATGTCTCGCTTTCCTTTTTAACTGACACTCAGCCATCTGCTTTGTTTAGTGTTGGTGTTTACCCCTCCCATCCCCGCTCCCTCCTCCACAACATGATTTCCTGCGTGTACTGGCGAGAGGGATCGGTCTCCATAGATACCAGTGACAACATACCGGTGTTTGGGTTGCTGGCACGTGGAGGGCATACAAAGACAGCGGCGAGAGGAGAGGCTGGGTTGAGTGAATTCCTGGACTAGCGCTGACCTTTCTGCCTGTATTTGGATCACTTAAGGCCGCCCCTGTCCCTGAAGGGAATGAGGCATTTGGGGAGCTGTGGCACACTACCTGAACAGTGATGGCTACTCGCTATCTCCCTCCTCCCCACCATGAGCCACTGAGGCTACGGCACCACTCCAGCACCAACCGCCCGTGGCTGCTACTGCCCATCCGTCCAGGTGGATGGATGGCTTTGATTGGTAAAATCTGTGGCCCTGTCGCCGGCCTTACTTGTGAGTGGCAGTAATTGGCATGGCAGCAGGCAGGCCCATCTTTCACATGTAGTCAGCCATGATTGACCTGATTAGGCCGGGGTCGCGCCCCAAAGTGAGGGTTTGGTGAGCCAGAGGGTTCCTGGGGCTGTACCCCTTTGCGCCTTAACCTGCGGCCCTCCCAGCATGTCATTACTGACCAGAGACCAGGGCCAGAGCGGGATAATAATTCATCCACAAATTCACAGCAGACCACGTACACTGAAACTGTTAAGTTAATATATTTTTCCTGTTTGCTGTCAATGCCAGTAACGTATCTTTTTAATTATTACGACACACAACTGTGTCAGCAGACATCCAAAATAGTCAAAAACAGCATCTTCAGTTAGTCAGTTGCATGTCCATAATCAAGACTACAAGAATAGGTATGTGTATATATAATTTTTATGCAGCTTTGAAATGTTTGTTTTGCACCTGGCATTTTCCCCAGAGCTCTGGCTGGTTGATCATCGTGAAGCTCTGGTAGCCCTGAGTATCTGGACTTCTGCTTGACAGAAAATCGTATACATCTCTTTGTTGTCTATATTATTTCCATGCACAGACATCTCCTGCTTTCTCCATAGCATGATTAAGTGTTGATGCATTTTAGTAGTTTTCTAAAACATAGAATCAACTCATGAAGGGTGTTATTACGTGCTGAGGACGGCCCTGCTAGCAGTTTTTTATTGCTAACCTTGAAGTCTGCTCGTGAACATATCCGTCATTTCAAATAATTAAACAAAATCCAATCCAATCCAAGCAGACACATAGAAGATAATTTGACACACGATATGAATTTTGTTGGAAAAATCACCGGTACGAACATACAACAACAAGACAGAACAGAACAGAACAAACATCATCATTTTGTATACTGTTCCTCTTCAACACTGGCCACTGGACACTCGTGCTGACACAGTCCTGGCCTGCCGGAGACAGTAGGTGTGGTTGAGGTAAGCTGGCGGTAAAAGTGGCCTGGCTACCCTCAATCATCATCCAGCGTCCAGGGGTCAGAGAGTGTACTGAGGGAAATTTGAGAAAAAGCACGGTCATACAGTGTACACAAAGACAAGTATGAGGGGGCGGGTGCTGGAGGGACTTTGGTTTGGTTCTTGTAAATTCATACCCATCATATGTTTGCAATTAAGGCCTGTCTGTACTGTGTGTTTACAGAGCGGTGCAATCAATGTAATTGTGAGAGGGTGTTTCTTACTGAAATGTCTGTCTTATTTCTCTCTGCCTGGGCTCAAGTGGGCACTTGCTGGATTTGTTTCCCAGTGTTTCTCATTTCCAAATGTAAATGCATCTCCTGATTTGTATCTGCCTCTGTATACACTCCCTTTTTTATCGTTCTTGTTTTTCCTGGATCAAATACAAACAACAAGGGCTCCATTTCAGAGTGAGGCGTCAGCTCAGATCTATGTCAGCAGCGTCGTTCATTAAGAGGGAAAATCTGTTCGACGTAAAGAGCCGTAGAACACACAAGCAAAAATGATGGTTTCCGTTGCCGTCGGAGAACGTCGCCGGCGTTGTTTCTTAGCCTCGTGTTTAGCTAGTTGAAGAAAAAAACTCTCTGAACACTCTGCTGCACCTGAAGATCTGGGCCTTGTTAGTGTACCTTTTTGATCTCATTCATGCTCTGTTACATGCGTTATTTTTCTTAACTGGAGGTGTACACATGCTTAGAGTCTGCAACATTCCTTACTGTTGTTTGCCATTTAACAACGATTACTTTAGTTGGGACATGGGAAACATAGTATTGTTTATTACTTATTGCTTCTTAGCTGTTCCTATGTTTCACCACAGAAACTGTCCCTTTGACTGCAACATCGAGACAAAGATACTCTGCTTCACTAAAGACAAAGTGAGGGCAAATTCTCGGACAGAAAAAAAGCAAAACACACATCTATAAATTATATTATATTATATATATTGTATTTTTACGATAAAGAGTGCAATAATCTCATTTTCAGCTTGCCTAAAAACTCACATGCACGAAAAGCTTGATACATAAAGGGACTTCCTCAATGAAGTCTGTACACTCAAGCAATTTGGATGGTCACTGTAGCTTCCTGTAGCTCTTTTCCATACACACGTGCTGGCTTGGCTTGACTCGGCATCAGCCCAGTGTGGAAGGGACTTGCATATCCATAACATATAATAATAACCATAACATGGTTACCTGCTTGAAGGATGCGTCTTTAATTGATGACACACTTGAGTCTTGAGTGGATGGCATTTAAAAAGTAGCACCCTCTTTAACAATGTGAAGTGGTTGTTGGTAGCCAGCTTTTCAGGCTGTTTTTTTTTTCATGGCATCTATTGAGTATTGCTTGAAAAATGGAAACTAGTGATTGAAACTGATGATGTGTCTGTCATAGCAGAAGTATATGTCTGTCATATGTCATTTGTGTCTAATGATAGCAGTTTACTAAACATGTTGAATCATCCCTGAATGACATGGTACATTTCGGGTGTGATTTGGCACTGCTCAGGGTGTTTAAACCCGTAATGGAAACACAAATCAACGTAGCATGGGTTGAGCTATTGGAAAAGCTCTGTTCGTGGCTGCTGTTGATTAATATCAAGCACTTTTGCAGGTTGAAAGCTTCAAACTGGAATATTCCTTCCTGTCCCCTGATTAATTTCTGGACTCCTACACAGCTTTGGAAGTGTACGGAAAATCAGCTTCATCATCTCCATGTCTGGAAGAATTTTGTAACTGGACAGGAACAAGATTACGAGTCCACAGCCATGCTGTGAGGCTGTACTGAGGCACAGCAATGCTTTGAGCTAAATGCCTGCATCAGTGATGAGCAGTCAGGGCAGGCAGTGCCTGCTCAAGGCTATTAGCAAAAAAGAAATAATCCAGTTAATGTTAAGTTTACTTTTCAATTTCAGATACCTAGCTTACAATATGTTACAATGTGGCAGCATTTGGCGCTTTTCATAGCCTTAATAAAAATGACTCAACCTCACGATCTTCTGGCCAGGCAGGGGCTGCACAAGCCATTCAGCCTCCCGTTGTATGGTAGCCTTGCCTGTGGGAGTTAGCCATTGCCATCCCCTTTGCATGTCATATTATTGTAAGGGTGTGTGTTTGGCCATGCACAGTCATGTCTTATATATTTACGTTATATAAATGTTACTATACTATGTCAGTGCTGCACTTTTGTGTTCATGGAGCTTTTGTGAATTGACAAGTTCACGCAAGCTGAACTGTACTGAATGGGACAAAAAGAAGGACTGGCTTCATTAATGTGCTGTTCTGTTTCCCTTGTTTGCTGTTTGGCAACATCATCGGAAAGGTCTGGACTAATGCAGGATATAACGACTTGAACAACTTGTCCTGTGTGATAGCTAAGCAAGAAAAGTCAGAGGTCCACATTCAGAGCCAGATTGCTCTCAAAACATTTGGACACAACAGGCTCGACCTGGCGTTGGATGATTAATAGTGGCTGAGCAGTAGCATCCACAGTGAGAAGAAGAAAAATAGAGGAATCCTAAAAAGTGTGATAGGTGCTGTATTTCTCCTTGGTAAACATGAGCTAGCTTTGCATGGGAACAATGAGAGTAAAAGTTCCTCATTGAACTGTTGTACCTGATAGCCGGCAAGGATGCTAATTTAGCCTCCCACATGGCGCCATCTATGGTGTTTTCCAACATGTCAAAAATAATCTTAATTGAAGTGATTGCGGATGTTCTGAAGGAGGACATGAAAGAGGAACTGAGTGTGGCACAGTTTGTTGCAGTGGAGGGAGATGAAACTGCAGATATCACAAACAAAGCTCAACTCTTTGGTATGTCTCTGATAGTGAGTTGAAGGAGGTTTTTTTTGGGCTTTGATGACAGGACAGCAATGGCAGTTACTGCGTGTTAGATGTACTGGACAAGTATAATCATGCACACAAGCTGGCAGCACAAACATACGATGGCGCATCTGTTGGCGCACCACACCTAAATGGAGGACAGGCAAAAATTAGAGTAAAACTCCCAGAAGTAATATTTACATACTGCTACAGCTGGAACAGACTGTTCCAGAGGCAACAAAACTGCTGAAATTGGTGTTGGTCATTCCAGCCACCACAGCATCTGTGGAAAGGTTTTTTTCATGCCTCAGTGCATAAAGACCCGCTGCTGCAACAGGACAGAGCAAGGAAGACTTTCATGTCTGGCTCTCATATCAGTCAAGACAGAGGGACTCATTTTACAATGCTGTCATCAACATGTTTGTCAAGGACAGGCGCATGGACTTCATCTTTAAATGAAGTAAGCAGGCCTAAATGCTCTCTCTCTCCCTCTCCTGCTCTTTAACACACACACACACACACACACATGCACAGGCACACACACACACACATGCATGCACATGCACAGGCTAACTGCCCAGATTGCCATATCTCATCTGCTGTTAACCTTGTAATCATAGCCTTGTGAGTGCAGTTTCCCCCGTTGCTGCTTCAGTTTGAGTGTTGTGGATTTTTATTTTTGTAGTTGTTAATTGATGTGTGATGACAGTTGTGAAATATTGTACATGGTCAGAGAGCGCGATCTTGTGTTGCACGTTAAGTTTATTGATTTTAAATGCCTGTTCGTAATAGCTGATGTGAGGAGAACCCTGTGGATGCATGAATGAAGGATGAGATGCTGCACATTTTGATTATGTTTATCATTATAGTCTACTTTGTGGAGTTTTTGCTCTCTCTCTGCCCCCTCTGTCACTAGAGCTGTCGCTCTGTCTCTGCCTGTGTGTCGCTCTTGCACAAACAACGCTCTGTAAAAAATGTGTAGCTCATTGGGAGAGTGTAGTAATGGGGGCTGTTATGGAGTAATAGTTTAAGGTTGGTAATAGTATTTTACAGTCTTGATTTTGAAGGATTCTCTTAACATAGATTTCCAACATCAACATGCTGACATGCACAGGGACAATGCTAACACGCTGATGCAACGCAGATATTATGTTTACCATGTTTGTAGTTTTGCTTGTAGCATGCTAACATGTGATAATTAGCATTACACACAAAGTACAGCTGAGGCTGATGGGAATCTCATTCGTTTGGCAGGTCATGAATCAAAATATTGGACAAGTTGAACATTTGACCAGACAGTTGCACAATTGTAAATGAATAGTTAAGGGCTCACCAAACTTATGACAGTTCATCCTGTTGGGAACATAAATTTCTGCAACAAATTTCATGAAAATCCGTCCGCTAGATGTCCAGACATTTCACTCAAAACCACAAGCTCGTGGTGGAGCCAGGGGAAGAGTCAGGGCATCGCCAAAGTCATGAGGGATCATCCTCTGGGGACCATATATGTCTGTACAAAATTTCATGGCAGTTCAGCTGACGTTCTGACAGATTTTCCCATCCCTAGAGCCTCTAGCAGGGCTAAATATCGCCCAGTCGCAGTATGCATGATGAGTCATGTCGTCACATGTTGTTGTTTTTGTGATATTTGTTAATTTGATGAAAACTACATACTGCTGTAGAATTTAATATCAACTACCACATGTTATTTAGCAGACACCTTTAGTGCTAAGTGCTCATTGCTGCTGTGTGTCTGCACTTTACTTCCCAAAGATTTCTTGTCAGTCAACTGGGTTTATGTGTATCCGCTCGTCAACATTTTGTTGATACAGTTTTAATTTTTTCACGCACTGCCTTGTTCAGCTTTTTAAAATATCATTGTTCGTGATTGCTTCTTGGGCTCTCTGCTTCTGCTGCTGAAAACAAACTGGACATAGGTTGGATCATTGTCGTAGTATATTTAAAGTCAGTATTAATCATTGAAAGCTAGCTTGTAAAATGTTACGATGTGAAGTCGCTCATCTCACCTTTTGACCTCTCCTTGTCTGCAGGTTTCAGGCAGCACGGCGGGCTCCCTGGCCAGCTCCTCCACCCCGTCCACCTCATCGCGCCAGTACACACGGCAACGCATCACTCGCGTCAACCTCAGGGACTTAATTTTCTACATGGAGCAGGAGAGAGAGACCGCCCACTCCCTCCTCCTTTACCGTGCCCTGCTCAAGTAGCCTCTGGTCCCCTCAGTGCCCACCTCAACCTCCTCCTCCTCCTCCTTCACAGCCACGTGCCTTCAGATCAGGTCTAATGTTTCAGCTCTGTGTCTCCATATGTACTGTAGTAACGTTTTATGTAGCTTTTCATAAAAACAGAGAGAGAGAGAAAAAAAACGTACAAAAATGAAAACTGTTGTTCCGAGTCTTCTCCGTTTAGATTCACTGTGTGTAGTTAGATAATTCAGTTTAACGGCCATATCAAATTCTATCTGTTGTAGTTGAATTTGTTGAAGGAACAAAGCGGTTTTTGTGTTGCAGGACTTGACCCACAACTCGTTCCATGTATGTTGGGTAGCTATTTATTTGACGCCGTTGGCAGTAGCTTCAATGAACCACCTCAAAGTAAGGATTATTTTGGCGAAGAGAATTATGTTCACACCTCGATACAGCCTACGAAATTTTCCACGAGCTATTTGTTGAACACAGTTCAATGAATGTAGTTAAGCTGAATTCAGTAAGAGGCTTTACTGACTTCTATACCGAGACATCATTTTAAAACATTAAGATTCCAAATAACAGCATCACGTTAAATTTCACGTATTTGTAAATAGTTCTTTTTGAATTATTTTACAGCATGTATATTTTTATCACATGTAAGCTTTGTAAGAAAAGGAATAACCCATGTGTCAATATTCTGAAACCTGATGTTTTGTAAAACCATGTGCTTTGAATGAGTCAAAATTAGACAGTTTGTTTTGTTCAAATGTAGAGTTTTTGTTATAAGACAGAGTCCCCATGACCCCTCTGCAACGGTCAATAAACAAAACCATGGTCGCACTATGACACCATTTTCTGATTGGTCACCCTAGTTCAGTAAGTTGTTGGTTTTTTTTACCCACAGATAATGTGAACATTGTTTCTATGACTAAATGTTTGTACGTTGTGTACTATCAAGCTGACTTCTTGAAGAACTTACCAGGTCGAGAAGGTAAGTTTTGGTTCAGAGAGGTCAATATTGTGACCTGTCCTCTCTGGACCCCCCCTTAGCCCCACCCACTTTGGTAATGACTGATGCCTTGTCCACACGTACACGGACATGTTTTCAAACTGTTGGAAAAAAAAAAAAGACCTTTGTGATCCATATATCTCCGTACACAGGAGAACGCAAAAAACGATGATTAACAAGTATGCCAGGCCAGTAGGTGGTGATAAAGCGTACATCAACAATAAATCAAATACTAAAGAGGAACATTGTGAACATGTGTGGTGAGCTTATTCCCCCTTCTTGGTTGAAGTAACTTAAAAAAGAAAAAACTAAATGAGCTATTTATTTATTTATTTATAGTTATTCAACACCTATTTCTTCACCTTTCCTTATTTAGCACCTTTCTGCCACCCGGCCAAGCAGTGCTAACCAAACGTTAAGCAACCAGCAGCCTGCCGTTGTTGCTGCTTCAGGCACATTCTCATTACCCAGAGCAACAATGAGCAGCACGAATTTAGATGATAGCATCATAGTTTCCCAAACGCTCTGCTTTGCACGAGCACACACATACATGGACACTGGAGTTTTGAAAAATCTCCGCTATAGAAGATGTTTTAAAGAATCTTGGTTCTAGTGATTCTTCACATGTGAATGAGAAAGCAGAGGAAAATGTTTGTTATACGTGTGGTCAAGGCCTGAATGATAAAGGTAGTCCATAAAGTGGTTTAGTGCACAGCACTTATTCTTGTCTGCATTTCGATAAATTAAATATCACGTCTGTAAAGTAATGTTTAACTGCAGGAGGCAGCGGTTGGTTCAGCCTAAAATGTCTTTTTTTGTTGCCATTTTTGCTTCTGTCTTTGCGTTACTGATTAAAAAGAAGAACGGGACAAAACGCCTGCTTTTAACATGTTGTACTTCATTGTCGCCTTGTTATTGTCATTTGTTGTTGTTTTTTTTTTGTTTTTACAAACCCTTATTGTATTATGTAATATTGTCCATTATGTTTTTTTTTCTATTTAACTGAATATCTTGGCCTCTATGCAGCTTTTCTTGTCATATTGAAATTTATTTAAATATGGGTGACATTTGAAACAATTGTTGCATTGTACATTTTGACAGCACTTTTTTTTATATCTATTTTACCTGACAACTGAAAGCTGTCACTGTATTATAGCAAAGAAATGACTCTTTTAAGTAGTAAACAGTATTGCCAACTTCTGTCAAAAGAGACTTATTTTTAACAATTAATATATTTTCCTTTTTTTCTTTTTTCTTTTTTTGGATTGGCTTTTATGCTTAACACATTTTCGTAAATTTTATCTCCAAAATACCATGTTTTAAAAACAAGCACAATATCTATTGTGATGATTTCACATGATTTTATTAGTGATTTCTATGGTTTCTGGTGGTTTCACAGGACGACATTTCTACTACTACTACAGCTTTTTAGCCAAAATGTTAGGACAATGTTACTGATGTAAACAGATGGAGGAAATAGCATTTCAATGTTAAGGATGATTTGTAAATATTGTTTACAAAACTATGTGTTTATTAGAACCACGTTATTTTTGGTAAACTCTTGTACATATCTTTAAAATTTCCTGTTTGTGTGAAAAAAACAATACTTATGTATTTGTACCTATTTTGTAAAGGAATAAATGAGCTGTTTACTAAACTGAGCAGATGTTGACTTTGACCATGTCTTCTTTTATTTTAACAGCTCAACAACATGCACATTGGAATGTGTGTAGGTGCTGTGAGAGACAGGAATTAAAAAATGTATATTTTACTCTAAAATGTCTTAATAACTATTGTTCATTCCTCACTCGTTGAAAGGAAAATTAAGCTGTTATGTTTTTGCAAGACAGCTTTACCTAACTCAACGACTAATTCAGCCTGCTTCATTTCCATTTCTAACATTGCACATGCTAAGTACAAACTGAGTCAAGCGCCGCTGCTCAACTATGAAAAGTCCCCCTAGGTTTCTGCTGCTAATTAAGCAGAAGCATTTTTGAAAAGACCAAACTGTTTAACTCAGTGTAAAGTATTGGGGTTTGGGAGCATATTGGTTTTTCAAGATCTCGGCCTATTCCCCAATCCCTCTGGAGCTGTAGACTGCTGATCTGGATTAAGCCCTGAAGACGACCTTCCCGCTTTGTAAAAATGAACGGGTCCACATACGCTCGGGTTTCATCAGTTCAGTAACAGAACACAGACATCAACATACTGACTACAGCAACCACATATATACTTACATGTTTCAAGCTGGCATGAACACTTCTATAGATCACCAACAGTGCAGGCAAAAGAGAGCGAGAGGTAGCTGCTAAACAAAGGCTTTGTTCTTCCCTTTTTAAAGTGAAACAACATGACAGCACACATCAGATATACAGTACATCCTTTTATTATCGCAAATATGCAAGAAAAGTCAAATGGAGACACTGTAAATGAACACATGCCCTTTAATACCACAGTCTAATTGTTTTAAACACTTTAAATAATATACATTTGCACCTTATGATACCCTTTGAGATGTCTTAATGTCCATATGTACACAATGTAATGCGTTGAATTCTTTTCATTCTTTTTGTGAAGAGGACTGAGAGGTCCCTTAAAAACGCGAGGGTCCTGTAAAACCCAGAGTCCTGATAATTCAATATACAATAACTGTACAACTGACCCGCCTCAGAGGTGGAGCGAATGCCATGTGAAGTGGCTGAAACACTGACCAGTACTTCATCTGAAAGGGTGGCATGTGTGAGCATGTCTGTGAAGTTTCCAGTCCTGTGGAGTTTGTCTAGCTCTGCAGTTAACCTGCCACTTGTATGCAGAGTTGGAAGGGGCGCCCCAGGTTCGGCTATTGCAGACAGGAAAACCAAAACTGCAATTTTTGTTCCTTTTTCTCACTTCATGTGTCGAAAAATGTTTGAACGGTCATTTCTGTTTTTATTCATACGTGCGTGGCCCCTTAGCGCTTTAAAGCTGTTAAAAGCCCATTCTGTGATTCCAAAATGCCACATCAGTGAGAAAATATTCCCTTCTCCCTGAAAAAAAGTAATTCTCGCAGATGTGTGGTTTTAGTACAACATTGATCCTTTTCTACCCGTTTCCTCAAGAACTAACCCAGATGAGTTTCCACACTTCATATCAACTGGATCAAAGATCAGTGGATCAGCAGCAGAGTCAAGTCGCCTGGCTGCACAGAATGTTCTGAGTATGCTCAGATTTGACTCATCAGTTTGTTTGGTTTGTTGTGGTGTGGTCCAGCGAGCCACAGCATAGGAGGGCGTTTTGAAACGCGGGGCACGGGGATGACACAGCAGCAGGAGGTGCAGCCCGAGTTTCTACTGGCACCACTGAGCTGGGAGCCTTCGGGGAGGCGGAGGGGGGTGAGGAGCACTTTGAAGAGCCCAACATGCCTTGGCACATGAAAGGCCTGGTTGACCATTCCCTTTGAGGCGACTGGATGCAAAGGCGCAGGCCACTGGCAGGTCACAACAAAGATGGGCTTGATTGTGAGAGAGAGGCCCAGGCAGGAGTGCGCTGGACTGGGAGCTACACTCACACCAACCTCATCTTTATCCACTCACTGGCCTTGTTTAATCAGTGGCCATCCGGAGAGAGCAGATATTAGGACAACATGGTCAGAAGGAACCGCCACCCAACCATTTTTAATGAACAACTACTTTATAAAAACAACCCCAGTTAAACTCAAACAACAACTGCCAGAGCCGACAAAGATCAGAATGGGCTTCTTCTTTTTTTATCAGTCTTTTGGAATGGAAGAAACAGCATCTGTAAGTTACACACAAATATAAAGCATGAAAACTTGGCCTTTCTTGTCTCTGTCTTTGATCCAGAAATGTTGAGAATAAGACCAAAAGAATGAGAGCAGGATAGAGTAAATGCCGCCCACTCGCCTCTTTGTGAATAACACGCTGATGCTGCGAGTACAGTTCACTTTGGGTTCTGCCATACATACAGTACATGTGACAAACCATTGAAATAATCTTGGCTTAGAAGTGACAATATTGAAACAAACGAAGACTTTGTCTCTGAAACTTTGTCTGGAGGTGCTGTGAGCTATTCTCAACAAAACTGTCGAGACTGGAGGCCTGGAGGAACGCATGTTGGTGCCCTTCATACAGTTCTGAATAATGCATTGTGTCTTCCTTAGCTATAAACTGTAAAAACAGATGATGTCTCTTAGTTTGTACAATCAACAAAATAGGCACCTTGTCTCCTTTGGTACCTGCAGTATTTGTTCTGTTGTAAGCTCTGCCTGTGTTAAATGTTGTGATGTTCTAGAGGAAAAACAGCTTGACTTGGCACTGGTCACTGGGTTTCGACAGGTGTTTGGTGGGAACTGGTCAGGGCAGCTCTGTAGGAAATGTTTAAGTGCAAAGAAACATTAAGCATTTAGAGTACATCTCTTGCTGATCACAAGACATACTGGTAAACGTCAGCTCACCACGTTGGTCCTCAGGTCTTCAACATTCTTACTCCACAAAACTGCAATACACTTAGAGCTTGTGCAACTTCAACCTGAATTTCAAATTTATGAGCTTTCTTAAACTTCTGCTAAATACAAACAAAGGTTTGCGCTTGCGAGAGAGAATCCGATCAGAGACCCGAGATATGTTTTAGAGCTAATAAGCAGGAATTGCAGAGCACTTTTTTGTGCGTGCTACACATTTGACTATAAACAATGTCGAAACATCCAGGTTCTCTTCATCCCCGTTTGAACAATGGGACTTTTTCTGGCTCTGAATGCATTGCCAGCAGATCGCTTTAGCCACATAGCCTGCAGACATCTGAGTTTCTGCAGCTACTGCCAAGAAACGCTCCCTCACAAGCTCTCAAAGCCTAATGAATACAACGCTCATACATCCTTCATATTGGAGAAAGGAAAAAAGAGACATTAAAAATAATCCTATTAATAATAATTGTTTACACCATGTCATGATAAGAACAGCAAAAGGAGCAAGAAGAACATACTTTAGAAACAACAATGAAAATCGTAATAAACAATCAGTTTGGCAAATGATGCTGTTTTCAACGAGGCTCCGCCGTCTGCGGCGAGGCCTGTAGAGTGAGGTGGGACGGGGTCGGAGGGTCGCGGGGTCAAGGGAATTGAGGCCTTTCGGGGGGACTTGCAAGATGGGATCATGTCCTCTTCCTGTCATCCGTACTGTCTGCCAAAACTTCCTTGTCCACAGCAGGCCGGACTTGTCACCACTCAGACAAGACATGGGCCTCATACAGACGTAGAAGTGTAGGACACACTGCTGTGGGAGGGGTAGATGGGTGGGGTGTGTGTGTGTGTGTGTGTTAGGGAGTGGAGTGCATTTTGATTCAAGGAGAGGGCAGTTGTGTCACTCCAAAAGGGTCAGAACACCTTTTTCATAAGAAGATGAGGGCAAAATCAACCAGTCACGGTACTTAAATGGTTCAAGTGAGCTGCTATTCAGTCCATTTATCATTGTTGTTGTTTTCATCACAGTCCCAGATTCTTTGGGCGTTATTTAACATAATCAAAAACTTTTGCTGCTGATGCTTTTTTTCCTTTGTTTGGTACTACATTCCCCTTAGAGTTCTGCAGAGCTGGCGAGGTAAACAAGCCTCTGCTAATACTTAGGTATGTTGGCGGGTGGCTGTGGTTCTGTTAGGGCAGGGACGGGGAAGGGGTAGGCAGGGTGGGGGGGGGTGTGAGAACATGGAAGGAGTATTGGTGGGGGGGGGGTTGGCAGTCCCTCTCCCAGAATGCTCTAGTCCAGGGGTTCCTGTTTTATCCTGATGGGGGTGTTGATGGAGAGACTCCGTCGGTCCTCGCGACACAACACGTACTCGCTGAACTGGGACGAGTCCACGCCGCCTCCACAAGACGCCGCCACGCTGAAACCTTTCTGAAAAAGGCGCTCAAGAACCTGAAAACAGAGGCATAAAGAGAAGAGGCATTCATGAGTGAGCTGCCGTGGCAACAGAGCTAAATCTAACTGAGAGGTATTACTGACAGAGAGGCAGGTTTCAGGTTTCCTACTTTCTAAGTTCAGCATTTTGGGAAATATCTTCATTCACTTCCGTCGTCTTGTTTGATGGCATACTTGTTCATATTTAGCGAACGTGTATGTATGTTAAATATGAAGCTACCGCCGGCTAACTTAGCTTAGCACAAACGGACAGAGCAAGGCTAGCTGTTTCCCTGGTTCCAGTCTTTATGCTAATTTTTTTATCTTCATTTTTACCGTAAAGACATGACAGTGGCATCAGTCTTCTTCTCTCACTCTTGGCAAGAAGTGTATTTGCCAAAACGTCAAAAGCACATGTTTTTAGTATGATACTAACTTTTTCGCTTGAAATGCATGCTCTTCAAACAGAATCAGATCAGACCATAAAAAACATGATGACTTATAGGAAAGCTTAGGAATATCTCATTACCAGAATTATACAGGTTTTCAGTGCATTTTCAATAAATGATCATGCGCAGAAAATAGTAAGTAAGTAAGAAAGTCTTGGTTAGGTCTCACTTCTGATATCCATCCATCCTCACATCAACCTCAGATCTTCATCAACATACACCATGTGTCATTACCTCACCCTCCCCCACTCACACGTAGTGATGGAATAAAACCAGAGGGCACTCAGACATCACACCACCTCTGCAATATTCATGGCGCTTGTGCGGAATTGGCTACTGAACCGAGGGCATGAGCTCAAAGGGATGAGGAGAGCGGCGTGTGAGTGAGGTGTGTTAAGGGGCTCAGCATGGTGATTACTGGAGCTCCTAATTTGAGTAATGAGGCTCGGGTGAGAGGAGAAGTGAGGTCCGTGAGCGAAGGAGGGAGCAACGTGTGGGGAATGAGGATGGGGAGCTATGGGTGATCTGTGTGAGGACAAAGTGTTGCAGCTGCAGGGAGGGAACGGGAGACGGGGATGCATGTTAGCCCTCGAGTGTGGCCATTGATACACACTCAAGTCCAAATGCAGATAAGCTCAGACGCAAACACGTGAACTCCAACATCACTTTTCTCTCCTCATCTGCTGAAATTCTTGTGGGATGTTGTTTTTTTGGAGGGGGCATAACTAAATCCCAGCGCGAGGAGTGCCGTGTATTTACTTATTCCCCCGTCCTTTTTAATGGAGTGTGCAGCGCATGGAAATGAAAGGTCTCGCCGAGGGCTAACCCCTCCTGCCAAATACAGAGCAAGAGAAGTTCGCACAAAAAAAAGATCGGTTTCTTCAGACTCCCTTACACGCACGCACACTGACACATACACTCATGGCGAAGGATGACCTCTCTAATTACAGGAGCGAGGGCCCCGTCGGACGGCTAAAGTGGGGCGTTTAGGCCTCCAGGTCGAAGGGCTGCAGCCTCCCCTGACTGGGGATTAGCGCAACAGAGGAGAGCAGATAAATCGCACACACACAAACACAGAGAGACAGTCGTGAGCTGCGTGCAGGAATGCAAACTTACAAATGCAATTTACAACATATTCACCCCCAAACTTGATGAACAGACCTGAAATATGCTTCCTGATTAAAACTAAAATGTGGGCCGACGTGCTGTTTGTAAACAGAGAGGACCACTTGGAAAAACTACCCCCTCCTTTTTCGTCCTCTGGCCATACGACGACAACGACGACGACAAACTCTGTAATTTGTGAGACAGAAGGGGCGGCAGACAGCTGATGGTGAGGATGGCTAATTAAGAGACCTGCCCAAGCATCAAACACTCCCAAATCCATGACAGACGACGGAGGAGCCTAACGATTATGGAAATGATATTACATAGCCTTCTTTGATCATTGCATCACATTGCATTTTTCCCCATCATCTCTTAACGCATGTGGGACTCTGTCATGTTCGGCAATGAATTTGGTCACAGAGGAGAATGGCCTGATCAATAAAGATAGTCTGAAAACACTTTTATCATTAATGCATGGCAACACAAAAGACTTAAGGATATTATTATAGATAGTCGTAACTGATTCAAGAACACTGTAATGACTATAAGAAGCTGTAAAAAAACTTCACATTCAGTTTGACACAGTGAATTAGTGCCACGGGGGAATAAACAATACATTGAATAATTAAGATGTAGCCAGGCAAAAGGTTTCAATGTCCACAGGACTGCGCCCTTGAATCAATCCCAGCTGACAACAGAAAGCAATGCACCCTCTTAAAAAGCTAACACATGTCCTGGTGGCTCAGTGCAGCACAACATACTTGTGACTCCAGGCTTTCAGATCCCAGCTTATGTTGTACTTATGCAGATTTCTCTGCTTACTTTCCAGCCTCACTTGAGCGAAGCCGTAGCAAAATATTCCAACAGCCAGTTGCATGTGAGCCATCTGATTGGTCAGAGTTTCATTCCTAGCTTGATCATTTCCGTGAAATGGAGTTAGAGCCAATTAGCATTCTTTTTTGTACACTGCTTTGAACTCAGAGATGACCTTCCCAGACAGTATTGTCCAGGACCAGGCATGAGGTATGTCACAGCCCTTCCTTTTTTTTCATATGGCAACACTTTACTAAAGTTAGCTACTTCTACAATGAACTTTAGCGCTTCTTCTTGCCTTTTCCTGCCTGTGTGATCGAAGCAGAGCACTGAATGAAAGCGTCTCCTCGCCCTCATCATCCCCAGTGATCCTTATACATCTGAAACATAATCAACCATTGTCACAGTTACAGGGTCGACTTGGCTGCACAGGGATCTGCCCTCAAAACACACACACACATTCAGCGTATAACCATCTCACTGAGCTGCCAATCAATCTAGGGTCGCAATGGGGAAGAGGAGAGGATATATCAGCCTCGCCACTCTAACCTCCCAACGCCGTACATTTCCAACACAGCAAAGATGGCAGAAATCAAAGTGGTTGATTCTCAGGGCTGGAAACCAGAGCACAATGTAATATTGATGGCCACCGGAGTACACACGCACTCGCAACACCTCTCCGGAGGCGCTGGAAGACACTTGCTCCTCATGGCACAGGGCTCGGAGTTGATTGACACATGTGACACGCGCGCTGTATTATGTGATGGGCGCTGCACTCAGGGGGTCGCTTTTGTTTAACTATGCAGAGTCTTTAATATGTGACAAGGAGCGCTAAATGCAGTCTCTGCATCGTATCCTCGGCTTATCGCAAGCATCTGGCACAAAACTCTTTCTAATTCTCTAAGCCATCTGCCAGCTTTTTTAGGAATCACAAGCGACAAAAACACTTTGACAGTGGAATATATTCCTACAGCATTTGCGTCACATTATCTAGTAGCTGTCTTTGTGAAGCTGAGCTCACAGCTACAAATGGACACTTTGACTTAAAGTGTCTTTAAGTAGTATGAATCCACACAGTAATTTAGTTCAGGTGACCCTGTAGCAGCAATGCGACCCCTACCCCAAGAAGTGTGAATACCCAGTGAGTTAGACAGGGTGCAGGGGTGTTTAGGGTTAGGTCACTCCTGCACATACAGATCAGACTAAACTGAACAGATGTGAGCATGTGAGGGTGAGGAATCTCACACTACTTCACTCATTCAGTAAGCTTCATCTGTGTTCTGTAGTCTGGCTTTACTAGCTGCAGTTACCATGGGTGGAAGGTGAGTTTATTTTACTTTTTATTCCACTACAGTTGCTTCTGCAGAGTCATGCTTAACATACAAAATCTTTTAAAATGTGATAAGATCTTAGAAATGAATTCATTCTGAATCATGAGCTATCTTCTCTCACTTTTGATACTTAAAGCACATTTTGTTGACAATATTGACCTGAGTATAATATTATATGTAAAAGTAGTGGAATTAATATGTTTTTCTTAAGTAAAGGATCTGAGTAATTCTTGCTATCACTGATAGTGATGTTTGCACTGCAAAACCTATTTTATGTGACATTACAAATATATCTATATCTGTATATACAAATATAACTCTTGTATATAACTTATGTAATTATGTGGAAAGAGGCACTTTTTCATTCTACATTCCATTTTATATTAAGTCTATTTCTTCTTAATAAATTGTGTACAAACTTGGGAATCATCTGATTAATTCTCTTCCTGTTCCTTCTCTTTTCCCTCCCGGTGTATCATAACTCCCGTTTCCTGTTGCCAGGGTCACTCTTGAAAGATCTGCTTTCCACTACCTAACCATACTACGTCCTGCAAAAACATTTTTCTGCCACCAACTGCTGCAGCTGTCAGCAGGCAACACGGTCCAGCCTTTATCCTCACCAAACTGCAGGTTAATCTGCTGCCTGTTGGGCCCGAGTGCCCCGGCGCTGTGCTCTACCCACTGAGCCACACAGGCGGTACAGGGACCCCTGGCCACAGCGGTGTTAATGTCTTGTTCAGCCACTGAGGAGCACAAGTGAGGTGTTTGTGTGGCCTTGTCTGCTCTGATGAGCTGTGCTCTCTCTTTCCACCCAGCGCAGGATTGATGGAGTGGCAGTGTGACATGTAAGAGAGCGTTGCGACGTGTTGCGTTCCCCGCCTGGGCAGCAGGGGGACAGGGGGCCCTTCTCCACGACTGCCTCCGCTGTCAAATTGATGAAGGACGGATTGGCTCTGGTCTGATCTGAGTGCTTCATCATGGTGATGTATGGCGCAGCAGGCCCGGCTCCAGCTCTGGGACGCGTGTGTGTACACCTCTGTGGCTCTTTGGCTAAATGTTTTCCCTCCGTTAAGTGCCTTTGCTGCTCTCTGTTTCTCTCCGCTGGATCTACATCACAGCGCAGGTGGTTTGCATTACTCCCTAAATTCCATTCATGACTTCATAGAGAATCACTCGCCAAGGTGGGGTTGTTTATTCTCACTCTCTCACATTTGAATACACAAGATGAAGGACTAGAGAGCTAAATTTACAGCACACATTGAAAGACTGTAAGAATTTCCTTCCAAGATATGCTCTCTGTAGATGCAAATAGTTAGTATTGTTATATTTCTAACTCCAGAGGATGATATAATAACATATCAGGAATTTTGATGCTCTTGAAAAAAGCCCCAAAAAGAGAATCCTTGAACTGCTTTGACTATCGTTGAGTAAATGAGTGAGATGTCTCACTCCAAAGAATAACCAGTTTAACTGACCTGAGGGATGAAACTGAATAAAAACTGGAAAACTGCTATGCTCGGTGTACAGTAAAGTGTTGACAAATGTCAGGTTATCTCATTGTGACCAGTGTACTACAAGGTCAAGCAGTTTTCCAGCCCTGGGAAAGACAGCAACAATACCTTCACTTCAATAGAACCATTTGGGACTAAAATGAACTCCCTAAGCCAGTGGTATATCGAAAAAGGCAAACATTTAAAAGTTGTCAAGTATCCATCTCTTTCTTGTCAGGACCTCCTAAAAAACCAGTCAAGTCATAAACACTCTGTTCCAGACAGTGCTACATCTGCACCGCCCCCCCCCTCCTTGGTCTTCCTCTGTGGGCAGGGTGTGGTTGTGTGTGTGTGTGTGTGTGTGTGTGTGTGTGTGTGTGTGTTCCCCTGGGTTGGGGTCCAGGGCTGAAATCAGATCAGAGGCGCATTGTCTGGCGAGTAAGACGAGGATTATTTTCCTAACCTTCTCATACCTTCACGCAACAATGAGAGAGGACAGAATGAGTAAGTTGTTTAGAAAAATCTCCCCTTACACCGAAAAAACACCTCCATCTGCTCCTCGTGTCCTCATCTACATCGACTCAATGAGCCGGGCCCCTCTACTGTGCTTGCATATGTGTGTGTTTGCGCTTTGATTTTTTCATTCTTTTTAAACATAATTTTGTGTATATGTGTGTGTCTTAAAGGGGCCAGCATGGGACAAAAAAAAAAGAGCCTCACACCACGACTAACGCCACCTTAACCGAGAGAGGCCATGCTGTGAGACAAAAGGGAGCATCGCTTACAGGAAACCTTGAAGCTCCAGCTCCTCTTTCTGTTGGCAGTTTGTCTGAAAAGAGGATTTCAGCTCGCTTCGCCCTCAGAGGAGCAGCCCAATAAAAACCTAAACAATAAAAACTCCTTTCACACCATGTTAGTCAGATGCGCTCACATTCCATAACCAGTCTCACTGGTAAACAGAGTGGGAAAATGTTGTGTTAGTTGATGCGGCCAATTAATTATATTGCAAGTCATTTAAAAATCTATAAAAGAAGTATAAACCGGTTTAGGCTGTTTGAGAAATTGTAAGTATGGTATTAAAAAATGCAATACGTGTATTTCAATTGCCTTGAGCGGTGTTATATTGGAGTCTTTTTTAAAAAGGAGCTGTGTCTTAAAAGGAGTAAAGCGTAAATTATGCATATCATCCCCCCCCCCCCCCCTTCCATTCCTCTTCTTCATCGTTTCGCAGGAAAACATGGCCGCAGTCCACACGTGCTTTGTCCCGCTTGCTCGGCTCTCCTCCCTGGAGGAGGTCTCTCGCGCTGGCAGGAGGGAGGTGGAGGTGTCAGAGTGCACTAGCCTGCCTGGGAGAGGCTCTCTCTGGGTGCTGGAGGGGGGAAGGCTCCTCTATGTGTTGGCCTGTTCGTGGCTGTGGGCACTGGAGTGTGTTATATCGAGCCTGTGGTGTGAGGCTGTTATGTTTCCCCCTGTTCTCTCTCTCGCAGCCCTCTCTGGGTAACACAACTGTTGAACTACTTTTCTGAAGTTGTTTTTAGCGTCTTACTGCTTCGCTACTGCGCTGCTGTTACCGTGCAGCTCAGTCAGACTACCTGTTTGAAAATAGTAAGCAACCCTGTCTCCTAGATTACGTCTGTATATTACTGAATTGTTCTCATAATTGCGTTGTGGTGACAACATAATCGCTGCCTGGATTAGGTTCAGAGACAACGTTTCCTTGAGTGAATGAAACATTACATTTCCTGCACCGTGCTGGAGCTGCGGGGAGGTGGTCGAGGTTGGATGATGGAGATACAAAGTGAAGGACTGTGACACCATGAATCCAGGTTTCACATCCAGACTGTCTGTGGTTAGGTTTAGGAAACAAAAGCACTTTTGGTTAAATGTTATTAAAAATCTTATGTCTCAAGTCAGTGCTGACTTGTTCTGCATGAAAACAGACCATAATTTCTCCTTAATGTTAACCAAGGGCTACCAGTTCTTAAACAGAGCCATCAAAATGTTGAATAATGCTGTAGTCACTACGTGTGGATAGTGTATTGCAAGATTGCTTTCTTCTGTGGAAAACAAATGAAGTACGTTGTCAGTGAACATTTCACCGATGCGTTCAGTATCAACATTTTGCAACTAGCCACCAGCACTGACGACATTTCCTCATTATGCGACTAGAAAACATAATTTGTTCGGCATTATGTCTCCTATAATCTTTCTTATTATGTTTTCTCAAAATGTATTTTATGTTGCAAATTACGCAATTTTCAGGAGACAGGGATCTAAAAAGATCACAAGCAGCCACAGACTACAAAGGACAGGCCGAGCTCAGATTTCACATCAGGCTACAGCCACGAGAGCCACTTGGAAACTGTGATAAAATGAAAAACTACACACGCTCTGTACACCTGTTATTACCTCTGGTAATCTCTTGACAAACTGACTGTAGCTCCATCAGAGTAGCTATTATCTCAGTTAGTGACAACAGGCTATTATCTCTACTCTGGCAAAATGCAGTATAAAGGGCCACAAATCTTGCCAACTGCCTTACAGCAAAGCATGGAGGTAGAATTCTAGCTTATAGACGATGAAGAAAACCAGTGTATATACCAGCTTTTATACTGGCTAGCAACCTGAAAATAAAATCTGCAAACTGACATAGAATATGTGGACTGAGAGGGTAAAAAAGATACGGTCTCCTCTCCTTCAGCCAATACTAAAGCTCAGGAACAGCAGTAGAGCTGCACAGCAGCCATCAAAGCGCTGGTTGTACGGCACAAAATGCCAGCCAGGTGTACAAGTGTGTCGGAAAGTGGTGACGGGTGGTGGTGGAAAATGGTTTGCTTGCTCAGCGAAATCCTCTGCTGGATAAATAAAGGTAAGAAAAAAAAAGTCTCCACTGTGGCAACATGCAGAGTGTACACAAGGCCACTAATCTTGTTGACTGACTCATAGTGAAGTTTCTCTGTGGAATCTGTGTCCTGTGGTTAATCTCAAATACGGGACTGAGCCCATAAAACTCATCCCGTGCCAAATCAAACTCTAACAGATGCAGGGCTGCAGACAAACTGTATACAAGCGCTTCACTGGAAAATCTTGAGGAGACCTGTGCTTTTAAAAGAATAACTGTCCCCTCCTGATGCAGAAGAGATTTCATTCTTTAAAAAACAACGCTAGGAAAGAACCTCAAGCTAAAACTGCACATTATATTAGGAAACACTGTGCTTTAAGTCTGTCAGCACTATCACATTCACATCTGCCAAATGCATTCACTGCATAATGACATCCAGCGTAACACCTTATGAATGAGTTGGGCATGTGTTCATTAACGCTACTGTATACTTGATTCAGGAATTATTCAAGCCTGCATGCCACGGATTGTGTCTATACACCAGAGGCGAGAAACTTCACTGGATGCTGTCCTACTGTAGGTTAGCAGGGTGCCAGTTAGCCATTAGTCAAATTTTTGTGCATTCTTTTCCTTACAATATGTCAGTTTATTGTGTTGCATGTTGTGCCCTTTTAGCTTGTCTTGTATGTATTCCACCAGTGTGAAATACATAATCAGAACGTGGGACTTGTTCTGAGTTTAATTTCATATCAATAATCTCAAAACTCAGCTTGTGCGTCTTGTGCACAACTATCCCGTCCTACCTTCAAACTACACACACATTCACGAATGTGGCACCACGACAAAAACTGAACAGTGACACTGGACTCAACTTCGCATGAGGAAGTTGTGCGTCCTCAAGCTCGACAGTCATTTGTTGTGACCTGCCTGTATCGCAGTGTGGCCTCTGGTTTGAACTCATGTCATGGAGCTTAATCAAAGCTGCACTTAATGTTGCATCAGACTGCATTGAAACTGTAATTTTAATCTCCATTCGTGACATGAAGTCTTTACAGCTGGCTCTCCATTGTTTGGGTTGCATTATACCTTCGGGATGCGACAAAGAGATTTTAAATATAAGCTCAATTTTCTGAGTAGAATTTGCTGCTGACTGGTTTGCCGGTTCAGTGTGTGTGAGGAGCAAATACTGCGCTACTGGAAACAGGATTAACACATTTTTAACAATATGTCAGAATATTCCTAAAATGAAATTATCTGGAACTGCATCTGTAGTGACCTTAACATACAGGATGATTAAAAAAAACAGATATTTTAATTCATAAAATCACTAATGATTTTAAAATGACCCCTCATTACTCACAGCATTTGTCCGTCACCTAATATTGAATTTATAAACTAGTGTACTGTATCTTTAACAAATTCTATGCTACGCTGGCGACAACACAATCTGTGTTGAATACAGAATTTATGGTATTTTTCTCACATGGTCGCTCCAGTTTTAGAGTAATGACTGATTTGAAGTGTATGCTCTCGACTTCTATCGTGTTGTATTTTGCCACATCAGTCTGTGCAAAAGGAGAAGCAGTTTGTTGGATTATCTGTCCCGTGCTGTCATGCATTACTCAAACCTGGATTTTGCACTTGCACCAACATCAGGAACACCACACCAACCCACAGAAATGGCATACTGGCATATCCAACACAAGACAGCTATGTAGCTCAATTAAAACACAGTGAAAACACTATGCTAACAATGTGTACTGTTGTCAGATGTTTTAGTCACAGCTAGATTTGGCAGTTGTGTTTTGCACTGAATTGAATTGACTAGCATGTATTCAATGTGCCATTTGCAGAAGGAAAGAAAATCCCAACAAACAGAAGGGGGTTTCCAGTGTGTTACCTGGACGGAGTTAAGCCTGCAGTAGCCATTGAGGGGAAAGCGGATGACGTGCGTTGGGTCCTGGTTCCAGCCGGCGTTGACTGAGTTGCACATAACATCTCCAGTCTCAGGGAAGATCTCCTCGATGAGCACCTTCTCCCCACTCAACGCGATCCTCTCGCCCAGGTCGGGCGTGACGCGAACCACCAGGCAGTCGCAGGGCTGCGCCATCCGTCGCTGCTCGCGCTCCTGCTTCCAGCGCTCCAGCTCCTTGATCATGGGTGTCAGCTGGTAATAGCGTGCCTCCTCATACAGCAGGTGGAAGTCCTACACAGGCAGAATGGAGATAAGTGCAGTGAGTTCGCGTGTGTGTGTCCCTCTTAGTTATATGTGTGACTAACACACTGTGAGTTTCACGACATTACAGGTCACCATCAAGGTCACTGGGACGAAACCATACACAATATACAGTTTTGTGCAATATTAGCGTGACAACAGGTATACTTACTGGGTTACCTGATGGCTTCCCCACAGCAACTAATGACAAAGTGTCCTTGAGCAAGACACTTAACCTCTCATTACTCCAGGAGTGCTGCTCTGGCTGCATCTGCACTTTGACCATTCTACAGTAGTGAAACACCAACGGTGCAGGCATGCATGGCAGAACAAATAACCAGTGGCAGACTGATGAATATGCTCACAATGTCCTACAATATTTCTGAATATTTTTCGGATACACATTCATATACAGTATGCGTGCCAGATACAACCAGTGTCCTTGTATTCACTGTCTGTTATAGGAAACCATTATTAAGGAGCGCAAAGGGTCAAGGCATGAGCTCATTATACTGAGGCTTCTCATAATGTCAGCCATGTATGAGTTTAAATTCATACTCCTGCACTCACGCTAAATCGATCCGGATAAGAATCTGAAATATGAATGTAAAAATGTGACCTTTGTCCTCATAAACTTAAAGATATCTCATTGCCACAAATTTGAAAACAGGGTAGTTTAATGTCTCACTTATTGTCATGTCATACATCTTCTGGAGAGATGAACAATAAATCAAGATTGGTGAAGGCCTCCGACCAGCAGGACAACGCTCTCAATAAACAAAGCAAAGCCATGCTGCTGCTCTCCTCCACGGTAGCTCTTGGCAGAGCTGTGCTAGCCTTTAGCATGTTTTAGTGAGCTGACTCCAGAAAGGCCGTCAGTAGGGCTCCAGTGAAGTGGGATGGTGCATTCCTGTGTGCAGACAGTCTGCAGCAGATTGTCTGCCTCTCCCTCCCGGGCAAGGCTTGCTGGGGGCCATTTGCCCCTGTGCTCTTGCCTCTAATTTCCCACAAGACCAGATGGCACCATCATTCACCGCTACCATAGAAAATACAGGGAGGCGGACGTTCGCTATCGGAGGCAGACGGGAGGTGAGGAAAAGATATGTGCAAGTGAACATGAGGACAATCATCAGCCAAGGAGGGTTTTAATGTATTCCTCACATGGAGGGAGTTTTATGTTAATGAGGCTTGTGGCCCGATGTTAAGCTCCTATTAGAACAAGATTTAATTAGGTTATACCCAAATGCTGCAAATCTTTCTGCTAAACAATTAGTAATTAATAAATCTGTGTTCTGATTAGTGCGTCGCAGTGACAAAGAATGACAGCTTAATACATTCTTAGTTTGTGAACTTCCATTACTGCCATTCAAAGTTTATCCTTACATGTTCCTACGCTCCTGGCGATAGCTGGTTTTAGTGTCTGGACATTGTCAAACCACAGCAAACAACTGATTTGGCTACATATTGAATAGCTGCAGATAGAGGTTGCTCCACTTGGTGCAGTGCAAAGTCTAAACACCCTTGAAAAGTGACACAGTGTGTGTTTGTGCGGCGGAAACAACATATGTTTCATATAGTCTGCATCACTGGCGGCTGTGGGTGTTGGGTGCTGGAGCCGCCAGGGAGCCCTGATCTAAAAAGAGTCTTTCCCCTTCCCTTCTCCAGACCACTGCTGGGTATAGAAACAGAGCATGGCAGCAAACAGCATATTCATTAACCCTGCTGCGTCTCTCATACTGTTTAGCCTTGAAAAGCCTCCCTCTCTGGTTTACCCCGTCATCTAAGCTGCGCCTTCAACTGAGGCGTGTGAACGACACCCAAATACAACTCCATCTGGATGAGCGTTGACGCAACACATCTTAAGCTGACGGTCTAATATTTAAGATTTCAGAATGCAAAAGAAGAGAGGGGGGAGTGGGTCCTTTTTTCCCTTTTTCTCTCCCTTTCTCCCTGTCTTTTTCTCTGCTGGCCCTCTTGCTGCAGCTGACAAAACTCATACTGAGACGCTCCCCTTCAGGCAGCTCTCTGTATCAAAGTGTAGCTCCTCATCCTTCACAGGTCTGAAGCCATGGATGGATATGTTTTTAACAGGGGTCTGTCTGCGAGGCACTTTAGTCATCCTGAGCAGCGCAGAAAACAACAGAGTAATCCTAAGCGCTGAGGTGAGGATGAGAGGGAGACAGGGCCAACAGCTCCGTCCTGGCTGCTGGAGCTGCTGCTACTGCTGCCAGCTCTACGAGACAATTCATCCCCCAATCCTGTGTCCAGACAGCCCGTTTGAGCTTCAAAATAATGATCCGACCTGATCGCCCACCGGCAAGGCAACATCTCAGGGAAGGACAGAGGGAGGGAGAGACAGAGAGGGAGGCAGGGAAAGAGAAGAAGAGGAAGAAAATGATGGAAACTGTCACTGTGAGGGAGTCGGAGGACTGATAAAGACCTACCGTATGTTTTGGACAAAAAAGGACTAAAGCCACACAAGCAGAGGCTCACCGGTTGTCGATTAAACGGCTGCCGACGGAAAATCCAGCAGACTTCCATCTAATATACAGCACCCACACAAAATGAAAACATTTGCTCTTTCCTATTATTTTCAGCATTTGATCGCTAAAGAAACAAAGTTTTATTGATTTAAAGTGCAACACAAAAGCCGAATAAACCAGAAACCACTAACCCTTAACGGTTTATAACCATGCCATCAATATGACTGAGCATTGCTTACACTCTCGTGATTAATTGTACTTTGAATAATGAGACAAGGGAGGATATTAATAGTGAATATTTGGTTCCACTGATGTAGCTGAAAAATTTCTTTTCCTATTCTGCTCAGACTTTCACATTGATTTAGCAAAACACACAGCGCCGTGGCTGCCAGCAGCAGAACAGACCCAGCCCTCTGGCGACGGCAAGCCTGATTGTGTTCAGATAAGGACATGCTCAATTCCGCCTCGCACTATTTGCATTTTTTTTTTCCCCCGGCTTCACGCAAATTGAAAGGTATGCAGATCAACACAGGCTTATTGCGGAAGGGATCATAATGAGTTGAAACAATGAAGTCCAGTGCGTTTTCTTCCAACCGTGGTGCCTGATTGGACTGTCGAGACTTCACAGAAAGGGAAGGAAAAGCATGAATAAGGAGGGAAAAACTAATCTTACTGAGTCAGGCCATCATTTTCAGAAAACATGCAGGGCTTTCATGTCATGTTCTGCTGTCTGAGGTTTGGCTCTTGTTCAGACTATCCGTGAGGCCTGGAGAGTTTGCCCCTGGCTCTGTGTGGCTTGGCCTCGCCTTGTTCCCTTGTAGAGAATGATGAACAAGCGCCAGCCCGGTGGAAAGGTCACAGAAGTTAAGGTGGAGTAGAAGTGAAGAATAGAATACACCTAGGAAACAGTATCACTGAATAAAAACCTTGAACAGGAAGGAGCTGTAGGCAGAATATATAATAATTCTGACAAAGCCACATGTGCATGTGTGGGTACTTGTGGGGTGAGACTAACTTGCTAGTAATGCCATCAGTATGGTTTAAAGCTGCACCACTGAATATTTTTATATCAGCAATGGATTAACTGACTGCAATGGAAATGCTCTACAGAGCATTTTATCATCTTTCAGCCCATTGTTTTGGTGTTATGCCCTTTTACTACTGTTTTGGTTCACTCGCTCTGCTCTCATCAACCTCACTGAGCAGCAGAAGGCAGCTGTTTTCAGTCAGAAAGGCCTGATAAGCCAGCTGAATGGTTCCTGACTAGAAACAAATGGCAGACAGAACACGTCAAAGAGTCCAAATGTTGCACTTACATTTGGCAGGGGGCCAGAAACACAACTTCAAATAAATACTGATGTTGCTAAATAAGCAACATGTTCTCCATAACATCTTCATAGATATAAACTCTAACAGTGGCTCACATGAAAAAATATTACAATTTTACACTATTAAGTTGGAACAAAGACATACTTGCTCATATCAAAAATATGATATATTGCGTGGATTGGAAATCTGTACCAATGAAGACCTTTAGAGTGTGTTACGTATTATCTGATACCAAGCCTGACAGTGTTAGTACAATAGCAGACATAATGTACTGTGTGTTCAAGAATGGGATTCGTTCATGCAGATGCTAAAACAGGAGCCAGGTGTGTGCAGCCTCAGTGGCCTAATATGGGCCAAAGCAGATTCAATGGCCCACGAAGAGTAAAGCGTGTGTGCACACATGCATGTATACAGAGCATATTGGTATATATTAAACTGCTCTCCCAGCGGGTCCCTGACTGTTAGTGAGACTTCCTGTCTGTGTAGGAGTCAGTCATCAGAGCGTGGGGGAGCGGAGGGGTGTGCAGGCTATTTCACCTGGGCTCACCTCTATAGAAACCACTCCGAGTGAAAAACAACAGCTCAGGGCTTTGGCACACACATCACCGGGCTATGCTCCAGTTAGCCAGTTAGCATTTTACCTCTCCACCACTGTAAACTCAGCTCAAACTCAGACTGTTCCACCCCCTCCCTCAAAGTTTCCCTAATTACTGCTTATAGTACAGGTAATTAATGTGTTGAATGGGAGGATGGTAAGTCTATGTTGTCGCTGAGAAAACAGAACTGGCTGCTCTGTTGTGGTATCAGGTCTATTTTGAAAACATGCAACCCCAGAGAGGGCAGGTAAACATTAATAAATACAAACATATTCACACGTTGCTGTACTGAGAAAAATCGGGAACCTCACACAGTACTACTGCGTGTCTGGGCAGATGGCTTAACGTACTCAAGCTTTTTATGTTGTTCGAATTGTGCGAGCTGATGGTGCAGTCAAGTACACACAATACAGTATGTTGTGGTGCAGATATATACCTTGAAGTCATCTGGAAGGAGCAATTTGCTGGTCCTGAGGAAACTGAGAATGTAGCGGAATATCTCGCCGTCTCGATCTATGAAGTAGTGCTGCTTCAAGCTGTCCAACACGATGGGCTCGGTGCCATTGAACAGACGACTGATTCTGAAAATTGAAATACACACACACACACACACACAAACACGCGCACATGCAGGCAGCCGCACACAAACACACACACACACACACACACACACACACACACACACACACATAATGGAATGAGCCAGCTCCCTTCAAATGCATGAAACAATTACCCTCCATTTATTTTTCAATTTTATTAGCACTAAGCTTGAAATGCATTAGCATCGCAGGTTGAAACAAGGGGCTTAAGGCACAGTTCCTCCATTCCAGACTTGTTTGAAGTGTCCCTTCTGCAGAGAGATTATAACAACACACACGCTTGCTGCTTGTACTTACAGAAATTAATGGCATGAATGTAGCATTACAGCTCTATTATTCCATCTGTCAGAGGGCTGGAAATGAAACAGAGGTAGGAAGTGGTGGAGGTCCACATACTAATGTGAGAAGGACATCTGGAAAAAATATTTGACTTTTACAGTTTGACTTTGTTATGAATGTGCGAGGGCTCTGGATAGCTGCACCTCTACTGTGTGCCGTTTTTACAATTTGTTCTTACAATTTATCTGACGATATCTATCAGAGGCACTGTATCTTGTTTGTATGAGACATGATGAGAGATAGTTTGCTTGAAGGTAAATTAATGACTCTTGCATTGTCCATTTAAAACTATATTTTCTTACGTTTCTGAGTGATCTGCAGCAGTGCAGAAGTTTAATGTCAGATGCATATTTTGGTAAAATTGGACCAAATAACTGAAAATGAAGTCAACATATTTACCTTTCAAATGTACATTTGTTATCACAGAAAATATGTTGCATTTTCTCTTTGGTCCTTCTTTATCATCTGCATACGTTGAACGCTGAACTAGATGAGTTATTCAGCCTCATTTTCAAAGGCGAAAACAAGGACTGAAGAATATCTAAAAGATAAAATAACAACTGAAACAATGAAAATAACATTACCCGAAATTACATCAATAATGTTTTTCTATTAAGAAACACAATAATTTATTAAAGACAGTAATTAGATGCATGTGGTGAAGCGTTTTGCAAATATTGACAAAATGTTGGTGAAATAATAAGACACTTGTTGCTGTTAACTCCTTCCACTAGTGTTCTGCAAGATTAAGGGCTTAGCTGAAGTTGGCTACAGGGGCTCATCAAAGCAAAGAGTGGAAATTGCTGTTATCTTTAAACTTTCATCACACCATGTTGGCGCTGTGCCTTGAGATACCCTTGGACAGATATTCATTTCCCCTCATCTTTATGTGCTTTTCCTGCTGCTTACCTGCAGCTCCCTCTCTCTCTGGTCTAATAATCTCATCTGGGCACCTCCACTCTGTCTGTTTGTTCGCTCTCTTATGCTAAATATCGCTATTTATTAATTAAAACCAGTTTTTTTGAGCATCTCTAAAATATTGAGGATGCAGTTTGTGCAAGTGTTTCCAAGTGTTTGTAAAAGTTTTGTACCCCCAAAGCTTAAAGTTATGTAACTCTGAAGTGCAAAAATGTGCTTTAATTTTGTGACTCATTTTGAAACGAACCTCGCATCTCCCTCAGCAGAGAAACCTGGAGTGCCTGCGCAGTGCAAACAAGTCGTACTCGTGATTTACACAAGAAATCTGTTGCATGCAGCTTCCTTAACGGTTTCGCCGCACATTTCCATCGTCTTTCTGAGAAACAGCTCTTGGCATGGCACCGCGTTGCTGTGATTATCATCATTTTGATGCAATCAGCTCTTTAATCACAGCAACAGCTTCTAGGTTGGCTGACAAACTTGTATGACAAAGAAAATCGTAAAACCTATTTGCAAACACGCCGGCCGGCGCACACAACTGCCTGAGCGCTGGCTTTGTCAAACTCTATTACAAGACACTGGAAGGGAGCCGCAGTGGGAATGTCAATGAACAAACAGCGGGGCTGGCTTCACTTACACACTCATTTTACTGAATTTACAATCACAACCCTCTACTTTGTAAAAGTGTGCAAGATGTATTTAATGGTTGTATCAGGTATCTCCTAACCCCGATGTGTCGGCTCAACACGCTGAAGCTATCATGTCAAATTCACCCGTTTCTTTTTCTTTGACTTGACTGTGTGAAGAAGCAGAGCAAAGATGGGTCTCCCTCCCTCTATCCCCTCCTGCCATCCCTTCTCTCCTTCACTCTCTCTCTCTTTCTTTCTTTCTTTCTCTCTCTGTCTCCATCCTTCTCCCTTACTCGCTTTCTCTCTGGAAATCGATGCAAAATGCTTTATAAAAAACCAATACTCATCTCCCTGTTTTGCCCGAGGTGTTCCTTTCTCATATGGTCTTGCAATTCTTCCAGCTAGAATTTCACCATACCCCTCCAGGCTAACTCTGTTTTTCATCTCCACTTTTTTAAAAAGCAATTAAAATGCTGCCTGTTTTTCTTTTTCTTTCCCTCTCTCTCTCTCTCTCTTGCTCTCTCTCTCTCTCTCTCTTTCTCTGTTGGTCTCCTCATTTTTTCCCCTTTCTGTTCAATCCCTGAATTGGGGGTGGGAGGGTGGGGGGGTGCGTGTTTTTAACAGGTAGGTAGAGGGGAGTTGGGGGGATACATAGAGAAATTAAGGGAGAACATGCATAAGCAGACAGGCCAAAAGACAAGGAGACTGACAGGGAAAGGCAAAGATAAAAATACAGCGGAAGTGAAGAGGAAAAAAGAAAGAGGCAGGGAACGAAACAAACACAAAACGAGAGGAAGACAGAGACAGATGGAGAGAGTGGGAGAATAAAAGCTATGACAGAATTACATAGAAAGAGAGAAAGAAAGAGAAGGAGGGAGGTGGTGGGTGTGGGAGGTTATCAAGTACAGGAACAGCTCAGATCTCCCACCCCAGCGGTGCCAAGTGAGGGCAGGCAGCGGGGCAGTAGGTGGGCAATATTTGGCAGGATCGTCGTGCAGCAGCTACAGCCGGCCAGCGGCTCGGAGCTGCCAGAGACATGTCTGCAGGAGGTGGGAGGGGGACGCAGCGCAGGTATCACTCATTCTACAAGGACAGATGCTATCTGGAAACTGTAACACTAATGGACGCCTAGCGAACGCAAGACACCCAGCAACTTCCTGCACAGTGAAACAAACACACCCAGGGATCTCGCTGAGTGTGTCCAGCCTGACATCAATGGCTGCCCGCAGTGGCTTTAGAGTAGGAGGAATCAGAAATTTAAAAAACAAGTCGCTGCTGTGCCTGCTTAAAAGTGCATGAACTGATGGTTCTAAACAGCTCTCCCAAAGACTGTGTGAAAAAAGTTTCAAAAACAAGAAATACAATTTTAATTCTGCTGAATATTATGACTTAAAGGGAATATATGACAATGAAATCAGGCTGTTCCCTGTGTACACATTTCCACATTTCAATGCTAAATCAGCAACAAAAATCTTCTGACACGGTTCTCTGGGAATAAATCTCATCATGTTTGCTCAATATTTGCCTGCATGGCTCCATGATATGAATTGCACATACACTAATGAATTGACCGCATTAATGCTTTTACCAAACATCCCCACTTTTATTCTCACAATATGTGCTGCTAACATTCACAGCGATTATGTGCAGTTCATGAAATCATTTTTTTGGGCAACATAACTTGACTGTTTCTGTGCAAGAGCAACAATTAACTCTTATAATTATTTTATGTTAAGTGATTAAAACTAAAAGTCTTACAGCCAAAGTAAAATTACAGCTAATTTTACTTTGGATCATGGCAGTGTGTTAGTGCCATATAGTCTTTTTAAAAGAAAAAAACCCCCAAAAGACTGGAGGCCATGTTTGGAGGCCTTACAATGGGATGGAAATACAACAGTTTCTGAAACGTGCATAATGATGAGACATCGTTTGCTATATTAAACATGGTAATTTCAGCTTACAGAAAAGGAAACTATTAGATACAGAGGAGCACAAAAGAGACCAAAAAAACATGAAGCCAGTATAGATCTATCGTCTCTGGACACAGAGGACTCGTCTTCAAAGAGAAAAATGTCCAGTGGTCCTTTCAAAATAGTTTCCTTGTCTCTGGAACATTTCCCCTAATTTCCTCAGCTTCTGTTCAAGTGACTGCTCAGACTGTCCTCCCTGAGAGCCACACAGAGTGTGCATCAATGTTTCATGACCCCTGTCCCTTAATATGGGCCGCACAGAGGAAGATGAATAACCACACATTAGTTACTAGACTAACTTTCTCTTGGCATGCTACATTATTTAGGGGCCAATCTATTAAAAGTAATCATCAACTTTAAACTCTTTAACCCTGCTCTTTTATTCGTCATGTTTTCAGTTTTGGCAACGTGCCCTGCTTGACCGGACGTGGCTGAACGCGGCGTATACGGCTATGCCAGTGTAACTGTTTTGCTTTCTGCTGTCAGCCATTATCCTAATTCACACAAAAGGGCCCCTCCTTCCACTGGCTCCAGTGGAAAGTGGAGCCCTGAGGCCAACTGTACACTGAGGAGGCTGAGAGAGAGAGAGAGAGAGAGAGAGAGAGCAAGGAACAGTGAGTGGATGTGTGTGTGAGTGTGTGCGTGTGTGTGATCCAGAGTGAGAAAGACACAAAAAGAGACAGAGAGAGAGATAGCGAGGGAGAGGGAGCAAAGGAGCATGTGTGAAAGAGAGGAAGAGTGAGAGAGAGAGACATAGAGAGAGAGAGAGGGAGAGAGAGAGAGAGAGAGAGAGAGAGAGAGAGAGAGAGAGAGAGGGGAAAGAGCACTGGGATCCAGTCTTTACTCTCAATGTAAAAACACTCTTTGGGTGACATGACTCTGTGCTCCATGTGCACGGTGCCCTGTGTGTCTCCCCCATGAACGATGGATTACTTATTTGTAAAGGGTAAAGCTGCACCAGAGCGTAAAATATATATATATGTATATATATACAGCAACACAATAGCAATACACAAAAACGAAACTGAAATTAAAATGTAAAATAGCCCTGCAGTTTTACCTCTATCTGAGGTGTGTTCAAACATGCTTTAAAGCAGATGAAAATCTGCTATCAGTTTTAATTGCTGCTTCAAAAACGTGAAGATCGAAGTAACATTGGCACATTTGATCTAAGTCTATGTCTCGTGGCCCCTGGATAAATGCAGTGTAACCCTGAAGCAGTGGGCCAAAAAAACAAACAAACAAAAAAAAAAACAATCATAAACCCTTGTCTGGGATGAGCTTTATTTTTCTCATGACTTGTTACAGTCAAGAATAAAAGAAGAGTTGTCAGGGATTTCCTGTCAGCGGCCTCTATGAATATCACGACTTTATTACCAAGGGATTATGTGGATTGTTTCCTGTAGCCAATTTGGCAGATTTTCTAACAACCTGGTGAATGTTTACCTTGGCCCACATGGGACTCTGTCAGCTGACGCAGAAGCCAAGGCTGTATAATGTAACGAATGACACACTGCGTTAGAGGAAAAAGCAGGGGGCCTAAAACATCCCAGAATTTTAACGTGGTGAAATCCATACAGTGGAAATCAGCAGATAGCAGAGATATTTGATCATTAGCTGTGTGTGCTTGCTTCCAGAGCTACCTCCGGTGGAGTCACCTTGTTTGTGGATGGAGCTAAAAACGTGAATAAAGTGGGAGGGTGGATTACCAACAGCTCTTACACAATCTGAATCATCATGACTAAATCTTGCAATGGAAGTGCATCAAAAATAAAAAGCCTGTTTGCTGATGTGTGAGAGGATCAGATGCCTGACAGTGCAGGTGCCCCTTTCCTTTTCTGTCAAATGCAAATATTCAGTGAATAGAAAAGACACTCTATTAGAGGGTGACATTTCAAAGTTTGACTGTAATAGAAGCCGCGTTCTAGGCTACTTGAAAAATTAGAATAATAAGGTTGTCTCACAAAATAGGAATACACAGCATGAAAGTCAAAAAAACTTTAATTATAATACATTTATCTTGAAAAATAACTCCTGTGTTTGATCACAAATAATGACTACAAAGAAGAGGTGATGGTGATAAATGAATGTTCTAAAATAGTCACGAAAATCAATATGTAACACGCCAATGAGCTGGATTTAAATCAGATTTAAAGCTGCCCCACATCTGCTTTGATGGCAGGGTCCGGACATTTATGTCATTATTTTTCCTTTAAGGATTCTGAGCAGCACCCTGATCTACTGACAAAACAAAACAAAACAAAACAAAAAAACAAACAAACAAAAGGCTGTGAAAGGGGGTGTAGTGCACGCAGAAATGTTTGTGTGGTGTGTAAATTCACACAAACACCGCCATCCAAATCAGCAGCACAACATGCGAAAGGTACGTCACTTGACAGCTTCACAGCAGCTGAATTTTCATATGTAACCACCTTGTGTGAAAGGAGATTAAATAGAATAAAAGCCTTGGAGGTGTTTATTGAAAAATTAAAACAATCAAGAACTAAAGCAAACAAAGAAACAATCGAATTCATCATTTAAAGCCATGAGAGTTTGGAAATAATGAAGGCAAATGTCCCCACATGCTTTGAAAAGATATCAAACTGGTAGCTTCCAAGGGCAGCTGTCAGTGCAGAAGTTAAACTGTAGTTGTCCTCATGCCAGCCAGCTAAATGACTTGTTAACAGCATAAATCCTCTAAACCTCTTAACTTACTTAATTAAGACAACCAGTCAAATAATGCAATAATTGATTTAATGACCAGAATGCAATATGAAGCCATTAAATAGTGGCATAAAGTTGATTACCATCTACTTGAAGATTTAATTAGGATTTGTCATTATAAAGAAGAATAAGAGGCTTCAAATCCTACAAATTGATGATCTGATGTCTCATTTGGAACAAGCAAAAAGGCGCGAATCCACTTCCTCTTCAACATGACAGTTTTTCTATAATAATGATTTCCCATAAATAAGCTGAATGAATAAGCTACCCCCCAGCAACGAGGCTAAAGCGTGTGAGCGAGCCAGGGACGTGTCTTACCTTGAGTCTGGGTACTTGGTGAGGGTCGCCAGGCTGCTGGTGTACATGTGTCCCCCGACATCGATGTGCACCGGGGCGTTCGCCTTGGTCAGCTGAGCCGGCAGAGGGATCCCCTGGGCGGCCAGAGGAGAGACCGGGGACCGGGTCAGAGACAGCCGTGACATGCTTCTTCCCTCCTGAAAGCAAGTGTATAGAAAAGCCATGGGAATAAAGATAAAGAAAAAAAACAAAAACAAAAAAGCCAAGCAACAACAGCACTGATCCTACACAGGGAAGCAGGTAGTATGCTTTCTGAATGCTATCAGATCACTTCCATGTCTGTCTGGTCGCATATTTAGCCTGGAAATTATTGCCACCGCTCTAATTAAGTATGTTTGCATCTTTTCATGCAGCACCGGAGGCGAGGATAGGAGGATGCTTATTAGAGAACCGGGGTGAGAGAGAGAGGGAGAGAGAGCGAGAGAGAGAGAGGGGAGAGAGGGGGGAGAGATGGACGGATAGAAAGACAGAGAGAGAGGGAGGGAGAGAGGGAGGAATGCTAGGTGTCAGCCTCCAGGGGAATAAAACAAACTGCTGCTGCAATATTCTAATTAAAGGTCGCCTTATGTGTTAGACGTGATGCGCCCAGACGCACCAACCACCAATCTGAGAGCAGGGAGACACGGCGGGGTGGAAGGGGGGGGGGGCAACTTTTCCTCTTAGCACGCGCACACATTCAAAACAAAAGACTGAGGTGATGACTTGTCATGGGGAGACAGATACCTGTGACTCATTGTCGCGCTGTTATGATCTATGGCACGGGAGAAACACGTTTAGAACTGAACGTGCGTCAAAACGCGCCAGGGTTCAGTTCGTGATAACGCTTTATCCTGCTGTCCACGTTAACAGGCCACACCACGAAACAGCTCCCTGTGCGCTGGGACTCAGTATCAGAAGGACGGTGTTTCAAATAATCTCACAGAATAATTAAAACCTCGCTGTTCCTGGGCCAGCACATTGAATTGGCGGATGTTTGGGAGGGCTGGCTCGGGAGCACGCCGGTGCACCCAGAGGTCAGCGCGGGGCTGAATAGATCTGCTGCTAAGATCATGGAGAAATATTTTTAATTCACTTCGACACGCCGCCATTTGATTCCGCACTGCTCGTGGAAGAGCACAGGAGGCGCTTATCTCCAACTTAGTGGTGCGTAATTTGTTTGCTGCAGGTGATCCGCCTAACCTCAGATTGGCCACATTTTAAATATGACTTAAAGTCAAAGTGTAAATCACTGAAAGAGCAAACAGAATGTCAAAGTGGTTTATATCATGTGATGATTTTATTTATTTATTTTTTAAGCAAATAGAACAAATACTGTTCTAAAAAGCACCAGGTCTTATTTTATGTTTTCCTCATGATCACTGGCTGAAGGTCAGTTTGTCCACTTCATCATTACTCATCTCCCTCCAGGCTTCAGTTGAAATACAGATCTTTCCTGACGCAATTTACAACCAAACTTTCAATAATTCTGGGAGCCACACAACCGGCTTTAAACAGATTGAGATAATACCATTTCATCCTTCAGTAAATCAGCAGAATTGATCCGTTTGTTGTTGCACATATGGACTGTTTTACTGTCACGGCTGGTAAAAGTGGAGGCCTTTGTGAGAGTCCAGATCGGCCCCTCGGCTCTGAGAGAAGTGCCGCCGGGCACCAAGTGAGACTAGAGCTGTTTTTGCGCAGGGTGTTGCCCGCCTCACAGCAGTATCATGTTCGTTTAATACGATTACAGGAGGACGGGATTACATTTCAAATCCCAGGAAAAGAGAAAAAACTTGGAAAGGTTTAAGAAGTTTGGGGTACATACCGGGCTGTCCCACCGCAACTCTCCCTCTCTCTATGTCTCTCTTTCTCTCTGTTGCTGTCTCTCAACCAACCAGTCAATTAACGGATTAAATTGGACTCGGACACATTAAAAGTAAAGAAATAGGAAGAAACAGACCCATAAATCTCCTCACTCTCCCAATCACGATTTTAGTGATTTCAACATTTTGTCTCTCCTGATCCCTCATCCTGTCCGTGTTACACACACACACACACACACACACACACACACCATATATGACAAATTCCTCCACAAGCTCACAGCAGCTTCTAAGGCATCAACTTTCTCCTCAGAGCTGCCGCGTCCCTGCCTCCTTCCGCTGACCCTCTTCAAGCGTCGCAGCCAATTTCACAAATAAAATGAGCATAAAACGGAAACGAAAACGTTGGAGTGGGAAACAATCCGAGGCAACATCCCGCTCCACACGAACACCACAAGCCTGCGCTCTGCCTTTAATTCTACCAAATGCTCAATATGGCGTCTTATTCCTGCTGTACAATTAAAAGCATAATCCCGACACGTGTGATTCATCGCCCGCTTGATAAAACCCGCACGTGTTAACTGTCCAGTCTGTGGGAAAAGAAGCAAAAAAGCCTTTTTGGGTCGAGCAGTGTTCGCGTTACACTTCAGCACCAGTTCGACTATGCTCATCGAAAACTGTGCAGCCTGAGCCTGCACTGTGCGTAAAAACATTGGATTCTGTAATATTAAAAATGTCACCCTACCGTTTCAAACATTGTAGGGAGTCCAGAGGAAATCCGTGCCGGCGGTCAGTCCCAGCTGCTGTCCGCGTAACACCCAAAATTTTCAAATATTTTCTCCAAATGCCCCCGAGTTTGTGGTACAACTACACCACCATCCAGCTCCAGCACGAACCTATACTGCCGCTCGGGAAAGCCAAGTCTTTGCTCCGTATCCCACACAAAAACTGCTTTTTAAAAGACACTAGGCTGTGGCCGGGATGAACTGCTTGCAAAGAGTCTCTGTGGCTTTAAAGGCTCTATTGCAAGGCTGGCTCGACCTGTCCTCACCAAGCTTCTTTGTACCAAAGCGCACAGGAAGCGTCCTTACCTTGTACATAGATGAGATGATCTCCTTCCCCTTCTCTGCTCTTATTTGGATACGCGTAAAAATGTGCGCTCTTGTTGGAATCCTGCTTCGTATTTCAGCTTCTTGTCTGCTTTTTTGCCTAAATGAAACTGCCCCTGTGGTTTGTTATGAGAAGAAGAAAGCCAATAATCCGTCTCTAAATAACAGAGCAGAGCTAAAAAAGAAAATTCTTGCTCCGGGCTGCCCAAGCGCCTCTGGGCCAGGGATTAGGCTACAATTAGCTCAACTCCACTCTCTCGCCCAGGCAATTTTCTCAAGGAAGAAAACGTGATACCCGCCTATTGCCGAAATTATGACTGCACAGATATAATAACTTATCTTATTTTTTCCGGCAAAAGTAGATCGTTCCCCTTAACGGTGTGAAGTTGTGGTTTAGATGGGGTAGGAAACAGGCAACTGTTAGTCGCTCAATAGATTTAGAGCAGCAAAAAGCAGATTTTAATCATTGTCATTTCGTCTGATGTAATAGTTCCCCAGGCAGTTCCAGCTAGTAGGCATACATTTCCATCTCCATCTCCAGCCTAAATGTAAAGTTTAAAGCCAGGCGAGCTGCCATAGTCCTTCACTCAGGCAACATGCAATAAAGGCGCAGTAACTTGTTGATAAAGTCCCAGCAGAAAAATATGTTGAAAATGAAGAGATATCCTTGAACCAATATCTTTCATGCGGTGATTTTCCCCGTGTCCCCGCTCTCTCTTTCTCTCCCTCTCTCCCTTGCCTTAATGTCTGGAGTTGTAACGCCAAATTTCCTGCAGGCCATTAAAATCAAATGACGTCTGTGGACATGCATGCATGCTGCTGCAGAAAGCGCCCTCACAACCTGCCTGCAGCCAAATGCGCCATTTCAATTATAGCGCAGGGCTTAGATGGAGATATCTGCCCAGAACACCCCCCCTCACTCTCCAGTGAAAGCAGGCAGCCTCCAGACTTTTGGAAAATAAGGTTTTGGCTGATCATTGTTATTTTCCAACGTATAAAGACACAATGCAAGTGATGGGGCGCTGAAGTGGTGCGCCAATTTTGCACCGAGTGAAGGGAAAGAAGAGAGTCAAGCAGGTGCTCACACCAAGGAGACGATTATTTATTTATTTGCATGTTTGTTTATTTGCGGGTAAATAACTGTGAATAATTGATGCAACATTGAGCCCAGTAATTAGCTGCTCTGTACCAGCATCCTGAGAGAGGTGTGAGATTCGTTTCTTGATATTTGGCGCCAACCAGTGTAGGAACTTATTATTTGTCCACAGAAAATATAGTCTCACTATTTTGGGAACCTCTTCTGATGTTTATCAAAAATGCTGTTTCTTATTGAGTTGATGCAACTAAATGATTATTTTTATCTGGTAAATACTCATATAATATCTCCTTTGGCTTCTACGGACTCATAGTAACTTGCACATCTCTTTTTTTGCACTAAGTGAAATTAGTATTTAAAGAGGAAATAAAATAGTTATGCTGGTGATCTGACAGCAGTAGTGTGAGAATGCGTCCCTCCTTGAAGCAGGCCAAGTCTGCGTAATTAGACAGACCTCAGAGCGCCTCAGAGCGCTCCCATCTTCCCCTCTGGCACAGATTTGTTGTTTCCAGAGGTACAAACTGGAGGGGAAACTGGATTTTTTTTCTCATTAAAGGAAACAAGCCCGGAGTTAGTTCAATTACATGAAGTATGCAGGGATGTTGTAAATTTAAAGATTTAAATAGCTTACAAAGTGGCCCCGGGCCCCATCAGTTAATTTCCTTAATTTATGGATTTTAGCGGAGTGTCTATGTGGAAGGGAGAAGTAGGTCATCTTGAGGATTTGCATGCAGCTTTGAGATTTCACAACAGATCCAAACATCTGACCCTCATGACCAGCGCCTGGACAGGTGGAGGGACACTGCGAGCATTTCATTTCTGACACTGACACCAAAATATCAACATGGTTCAAGAACAAATGACTGTTCGTATTCAGGGAAGAAAAAATGCACATCTGATTGTAATATTTGACCCAAGTAATGAGATTATTGATGTTGGGTGTCCCTGGTGCACGCGCAGACAGAGATAACGGCTCTGTTCTAGTTTCCATTAAAGGAAAGTTCCACTACATTTTCGCACACTTCCAAATGTTTGCCTCTGTTAAACTACCGAGGTCAAATTCATCTCGATTTTTGCTATAAATTTCGAGTTAAGACGTTCAAGATATAATGATAAAGATTAAACTGCGTACATGAAAGAAGGAACTGGAAATCAGTCAAAATTTCCCTTCAGTCTCCTTCAGACATCATATGCTAATGAAGTGTATGAATTAATGCATGACCCTATAAGAATAATAACGTTGCCTGTAGGTTCAAAAACAGGTGCTATTAGTGGTGTTGCCTAAAGTGGCACAGAGGAGGACAATATTGTGCCTTTCTCCACCCTACTAGCTTTGTCCTTTGACTCTCCGGTGTGTTACAGCATGTAGCAGCACTTCAGAAAATAACGCTCTACTCAAACAATCCTCAAAAATATTCTATTGTCACAGACAGATTATAAAGATATCTTCACAGGCTGCACAACAATATCATTTTGGCCACATTAATTCATTGTATGGTGTGTTTATTTATTTATTTTGGAAAGCCGGATTGTGCACCCACGTCACCCCCCCACTGAGGAATCAATGCATTCTGATTTTTCTGTTTGTATACACAATAATGCAGGATCACACGAAGTTGGGACATAGTACCATCTGCTGGTTAGCTGCAACACTGTGCATGAAGCATCATGCTGTATGATCTCCGGATGCACCTACTGGTAATGTGACAGTCCTGTAGGTAGAGGTTGGTTGAAGATCATCTGTATCCAGGGTTTAAGGTTAAATTCCCACCTGATCCCAAATTCAAGCACTCAAATGAAGTACTGTCCTTTCAAGCCTTACGAGCATCTGGTTAATAGGTCACCTACACACTGTACTTATGTACTAAGGTGAAAACAGTAGATACAATACAGACTCATCCTCCCTTCTAAATGCGGGCATTTGCAAGAATCTCTTTCAAGCGTTTCACATCAGATCAACACCCCTGCTTTCCCCTCTGGCATGTGGAGAAAGTTTGAAAAGAACATTCAGAACTTGCTTTTAGTAATCTGCATGCCTTGTGGAGCCAGGCTGCTGTCAATCGCTCCGCTCTTCCAGCCATTTGACATTCTGCTTGATGTTGGTGTGTGTCTGAGGTGCAGCAGCGACACGTATTGTTCATTATTTCAGAGAGAGAGAGAGAGAGAGAGAGAGAGAGAGAGAGAGAGGGTAAGAGGGTGTCAGTTTATTAATAGAACGTGTGGGGTTGTGTTGCACACAAACACCTAACAAGCACAGCACTGAATTCCCTCAAGTGCTTAATGCCAGCAATTAAGTTTCCGAAAAAGCTGAGCACAAAGAGGGTACTTTTCTGTGTATCTCTGACAGCTACTGTTCTGAGTCAGTTCCACTTTTGCAGGTGAAACTGCGATGAGCCTGATACTGTCAAATCATCTCTTTCATGTACTCAGAATATTGTGTGATTGGTTGAGACATTTAGTAAATATTAACCAACTGGAAAAACGATGAGTGCCCTGTACGCAGTAGACTGTTATCCCTTAAAAACACAGCAGACCTGTCTGCAGTCTGCATAGCAGTGTGCAGCAGTAGAAAGTAACTAAGTGTAATTATTTCAGTAGATATTTGAGGTACTTTACATTGTGCTGCTTAGTATTAACTTATTTCCAGTTCATGCCACTTTATACTTGTAGCCCACTAAAAATCTGAGAAAAAATATAGAGACTTTGGTGCAAAGGAAATGTTCTTGTTTTTTGTTTTTTTACTCATTTCACATCCCCATAGATAAATTTCTACCTTCAAGTCCTTTTGGGGGAGTCTCCTCCCATAGGTTGGGAAGCACATGTGAAGGGTAAATTAGTGAGTGTCAATGTTAACTATTGATTGCGCTGATCCCATTGGAGCTGAAATTGATCTCATTCACTTTTCAGCTCAAACTGGAGGGATTTTCTGCCTCAGGTTCAGGATAACCCTATAAAGCCAATCATTACATCACTTTTCTGGTCTTCTGGAACATCAAAACCTGGACCGAGAGTTGAGATTTGGCTCAAGAATCTCCTTTGCTGCCATCATGTGGTCTGAAACTCTAATCACAGAATATATGCAAGCTGTAAGTAACTGCTGGGTACACGTGAAGGAGAGCTTGACGTACTAGTGGCCTTTCGCATCATGTTTGGGGGATGATTGCCGTTACATATCTGTTTGTGGGTAAAGTGTTAAATTATGATGTGTGCGTGTAAATGATATATTTACAAAATGACATGAAATTAAGGGGGAGGTGATACCGTGGCTTTGTTTTGCCTTCATTGTCATATCATTCACCAAACTCTCCTAAGCAGGCAGTTATTCTAAGTGCAGTACTCTCTGAAAGTCTTAAAAATCCTCTGAAATGTGTTATTCTGCTCCTGGCTGCAACCAGTCTTACACATTTCCAGCATCGTGCTTTGAATGTGTGAACAGAGGAAAAATGGTCTTTTGCTTTTGTTACTGCTACTATTTGGTTAGCAGTAACAACGTGAACAGTGTGATGTCTCCAATCACATCTGGTATGCATCACATAGCATTCCCCCCACTCAACATGCCTTGGGGGAAGTCCCTGGCACTGCGGAGCACCCACAGTCCTCATTAGAGTGCATGTGTCATGATGGCATCAACCCGCAGCCTTGACTTATGCTTTATATTTACAATCATCCATCACAAAATGTCATCACAACAGTCAGAAAACACGGATCTCGTCTTGAACGGTTTGAGCTGATCCGGCTCGTGTTTGTAACTCGTGATGTGTACAGCATCCTCGAGGGCCTTTTTCTGTCTCTAGCCATGTTGTTGGGACTAGTAATGGCCTGAGACTGAAACTGGAGTCCCTGTCCTTTTGTTGTGCACTGAGCTCCCTAACAGCACAGAGGAGGGACAAGGTTTGATGTGTCTTCTGAAGGCCTGCTGCTTTGTCAACACTGAGGCCTCCGCACTGACACTATGGAAGCTGAGCGCCTCAGGGTGACAGAGAGAGGAGGGGCGCGAGGGAGGGGTGGGTCACTGCACCCTGGCTAAAAAGAGAGACAGAGAGAAAGAGAGACAGACAGAGGAAGAGAGAGAGAGAGAGAGAAAGAGAGGGGGGAAGGGTGCCAGCTACTGTGGCCAGCGCCCAAGGCGAGAGGAGAGTGCTCTGTGCAGCAGACTGCCTGATAGGGACTGAGGCTGCTGGCTGATGACATTTTATGGTCACAACATGCAATCCCACCAACTTTAGTTGGTGAAAATCCAGTTTTCATACTGAACGGTGGTGTTTTTTTTTTCTTTTTTGTTGCAGCCACACAAAGAATGACGCAGTTCTGCGTGTCATCATGTCCTTTGAGTTTTAATTCTATTACAGTAAACGGAACAGTGGGTGGCAAAATAATCTCTAAACTCGGACCATATGGAGGAATAATAGACTGTTTCAAATACTTGTGTAGCTTTTATTTAGCAAAAAAAAGAACTTAAAAATCGCTGTGCATAATTGCACTTATGAACTTTAATTTGCAGTCAGTTGTGGAATGTAGAGTGAAATGTAAAGCACAACGTGCTGCTTAATTATGCCAAATATATTGTGGTGGAAAGTAACTAAGTAGATTTACAGTACATTGTTGAGGTACTACTTTACTTTAGTATTTTCATTCAATGAGACTTCAGACAGCCTTGGTTACTTTTCAGATGAAAATTTTACATATATAGCACATATAGTTAAGTTTATAAAATGAATTTGAAAATTATTCCAGTTGTTTCCAACCTTTTTGGCTTGTGACACCTTATAAAAAAATAGTGCCTATTGGATTTCCTTTAATGTGTATGAATTGCAAACACGTCCATCATTTTTCCTCTGTAAACCTTTTCATTTAAATAACTACTTGAGCCCCAAAGAGGGAAAAGTATAAAATTATCCAATACTTCAACATTAGAGAAGTTCATATAAATTTCACAACTGAATTGTGTCGACTGTGAAATGCCAATCATGCATTGATTCAACACTATTAACAATATAATGCAAACATTTAGCAGCAACAGGGACCGTCCTTCTGCAGAATGAGTACTTCCTCTTTGATGATGATACTTTTGTCCTACTGTACACTTTTGTTTTACTGCAAGACTTTTACCCAAAAAGGAGTATTTTGACATTTTCTTAAGTATAATATCTGAGTATGTCTCCCATCACTGGCTAAATACTAATATAATGTACCAGTGGTTGATATGATACACTTCTTCCTCCTCTAAGTAGCTTTTATCTGCATCTTTTCCACATGACAACTAGAGCCAAACATCTTGTTTTTGTTGGATATGGTGTTACAGGCCTGTTAACCTATGATGTATCTGTTTTGTGCTGTGATTCACAGTCTGAATGTGTTTGCCGTCCTCCAGAGGGTAAGACAGAGCCGAGGCCGGGGCTCGCCAGAGGCGCCGATCTCTCCCAGGCTGGTCTGATGCAGGCTGAGAAGCCAGCGCCCCACAGACGCCGCTTTCTTTCACCAACACTTTGTGTTAAATGGCCATAAGTAATACTGGGTTTCTATTGTGCATGCAACCAGAGAGTTTATTCTCTCACACATCATTATATGGTTCACTCGTGTGTGTGTGTGTGTGTGTGTGTGTGTGTGTGTGGTCTCAGTGTTGCTTTTCCCTGTGTTTCAGCTCTGACCTCATCCTGTCAGTTTATTCCTCTGATATGAAGCATTACTCCACTTCTCCGTAGATGACTAGCAAAGCATTGTCAGCCAGTCGTTTGGATCTTCTGTCGAGAAGTAGAAATCCAAGATTCAGAAGTCAGTTTCCTGTGGTTGCTGTGTCTGTCCCTTTTCTTGTTTCTGTTTGAATTAGAATTTGTTTACTGATCAGCGAAGTGGAAATCTGAGTATATCAAACATGTGGAAGGTTTTATTCCAAACGTGCTTCTTTGTTTTCTTCAATTAAAAATATTTAATAATGGGCTAAAAGCTGAAGCTGCACAAATCAATATTTTTATATTAACAATGGATAAAATGAACTTAATTATTGTGGTGACAAACACACACAGAATGATCACCTGGTTGCTGTTCAGCACTGAGTGTTTTAGCATCCTTCAGCTCATTGTATTGGGTTTATGGCCCACAACTTTCAACAACTGATTGGGTTTCGTCAACACCGTAGCATAGAGTGTTTTCTGCTAAAAACCTATGATAAACCCACTGTTCACAACCTGCTCACAGTGAAATAGCACGCAAGCCGAGTGTAGCAACCCGCCGGTGGACATAGTGGATCATTTAGCAGCGAAAGAGGGATATTTCCCTCAGGAGTTGGTAGAGACCACAAACAGAGCTAAAAGAGAGAGAATATTGATCAGACACATGACTTCAAATGAATGCTAATGTTTCTCTGTGTCTGCTGGATGTAAGTAGGCCATTGTCTGCCAACACATTTACCATATCAAGTTGGCCCAAAGTGGCTAAAAAATCAATAATGGCATATTTTAAAAGGGAACTTTTTTTTGTCTAAATATGTTTAACTATTTTTCAGTACTCATTGAGGAAACTCTCCCTTTGGAAACGTTGAGTCCTGGGATTCATCATCAGTCTAATGAGTAACACCACCACTGTGTCCTGCTCGGGAATGAACTGCTGTGAGTCGGCGTGGTGCACCTGCCTTCTGCCAGGCAGCCACAGTGCTGCAGCCTAGCCCAGCCAGCCTACAGGCACTTCTAGATAACTCCTGTCTGATTAGCTCCTTAGGAGGACATTGTTCCAAAAGCAATTCACTAGACTCCTAGTATTAATTTAGTCCCGAGAGAGAGGCCCATCCATCCTAGGTAGGACGGGCCGTGCTCAGGGCCTACCCTACGGCCTGCTAATAGCACGGCACCTCCTGGCCTGTCACTATAAGTGATAGTCTCTGCAAGTTTGTTGCCTCGTCGTGTGTTTCTCCCATCAGGCAGCGTGCCTCCCTCCCTCCACCTCTCTCCTTCTTTCTCTCCCTCTCTGGTTCAGGGCAGGTGTCTCCTCTGTCACTCCCATCACTCACGCTGCTTGACGAAGGGAAGACACAGTTCAGAACACGGCAGGAGCAGGGGGTGATTCATTGAAAGCTCGCCTCTCTCCTTGAAAGGGAGCGGGAAAGAGAAACAGCGGATGCCTTTTTTGGGTGTTTGTGAGAGCTGCCAGCAACGAGGAAATAAGAGGAGAATGTGAAAGCGCTTTCAATACCGTTGAAGCTCTCAGAGTTCTTTTAAAAATGAAAGGTTGACGCTTTCTCTGATGTGCGAGGCACCTTTATTGATAAAGAAGCCATGCTGTTTTAAAGTGACAGGGGATCCCAGCTGGCTTATGGAAAGCACAAAATGTTTTCCTCCTACAAGCCTGTTGTTTCTTTTTGAGAAGCAGCACTGGATTGTTGGGTATAGGTGAAGGAGACTGTGGCACTGCAGCTTTTTTTTTTTTTTTTTTTTTTTTTAAACCAATGGGCAGATATGTTTACACAATGTGTTTGGAATGCTGGTTAGAAAGATACCAATCAAATGCAACCAAATGGCCAAAATAATGAATGGAATCCTTTTGTGATTACAGTTGGATGTTTTTTTCCATTGCAGGCTTCTTATAGTTAGAGAATAGTGTCTGCATTTTGCTTAACATCCCCAAACTGAAGGGCAATCTGCAGCATAGCAAAAACTCCACTGGAATTTCTAGATATCTCTGCAGTTTCATCCCATGCATTCATTTCTCCCTGAAGTTTCAGACACTGTTGCCAAATAATGAAGTTTGTCAGTAGATCTCTCACACTCCTTGGCAACTCCAAAGGTAATGGTAACAGCTACTTTTTTCAGACCGTGACAGAGAATTTTAATATATTTTTCTTAATGGACGCAAATTGCTGTTATTCATGCTATTGATCAGTGGCTCCTCTGATACAAACAAATCGGATCATTGCGCTTTGACACACAAAACATACTGAATTGCATACTCATCTGACTTTTTCGCTCAGCCAAGAGAGTTGGCAATATTGTTTGCAACACTGGAACACTGTGCTCAGTGTTGGAAGGCTTTGTTAGGAACATGCTGCAACACAAATCAACTGCAAAAGCTCACAAACCTTGTTCTCATTCCAGCAAAAGAAACAACAAATCTGCATTATTGGTATTATTACCAGGACTGTGAATCAGTGATATATTACCTCTTTGATACAGCAGGGCTCTCAGTTAGAGCCTGGTCTCTACTACATTCATGTAACATGTAACATTACATTAATGTGTATGACAGCCTAAATATGAGGTTTATCTTTGCATTTCCTCGTCTGCTCTTAACACATCTGCATCTCAGCGAAGCTCCTTCCTCCTCCTGTCCATCAGCATCACCACACAGATGTTCGCCTCAACCCTTGATGTGCTTTTACATTAAAAATACATCCACAATATGCTGTTATTACAGATGGGGAGGGGTGTGCTAGTATAAATATGAAAAAGCAAAGATGAGGATTATGTTATCCACCCAGGGTTTCAGCCATTCCCGGCAGTTGTGTCAGCCTGGCAGAGACACAGCCCCAAGGTTAAATAACCACTCTGCCCACAGCAGCTTGTGTAACTGGCTTCATTATAGATCCTGTGTTTATTGATTCGAGTTCATTAAAGCTGCTGCATAATTCATGCAAATGCCAGCGTATAGCTTAATTAGAAGACTTGCCGTAGTTTTCATGGCCGTTTTAGTGTCAAACGGAAGCATGACAGGTGGTGGCAGCAAATTGGACATCAAAGTGCACATTACTATACCACACATACCACCATGTGCATGAAAGTACTAAGGTGGCATCGTTCTTTGAAAAGCAAAGCAGTGTAAGAGTTTGTAATATTTCAGATGCAGTACTGCCATCATGTGGTTATGTGCAATATGTCTACAGTATGAGACAATAGACAGCAGGGCTTTCCATGCATTTTAAAAAGGTTTGCCTCAGAGACAGCCATCTGAAAAGAGACTTTATAGCATAGGAGAGAAGGTAACAATGAGAAAAAAGGGATGTCCGATCAGAATACTGCTACATCCTTTGTAGCGCACAATAGCAGTGCATTTAAATGATTCTTAAATGTTCCCACTCTGTCAGAGTGTCCAATTTTTGTGCAGAAATGGAAGCGGTTCATGCATTGAAAGTTCCTGCTGGAGCACATAAGGAAAAATGAATTAATGACAGATTGAGATTTTATTTTTCTAAAGCCGTTCTCATGATATTATCTCTGGCTCCATCCTGCCAAATGATACATAAGTGCTTGTTGCCAGAATGAGCAGCGTGTTGATGAAAGGGCCAGGGCCAGTTAACCAAATGAGATGTTCAGGAAGCTCAACAGGACTTGAGTTTTGAGATTTCCTCCACAAAATTATTTCCCACTTGTCATTTTGCTTAGCTTGATTAATAACAGAGCTTGGGCAAATCATTTTAATGAGGTTTATATCAGTGAGAAATGTGTCTGGAGCGCGGTGCTGAGCATTGCCAAAACAAACAAGGATTTCACGGGAAGGGGGGGGAGAATAAACCTGGCATGCATGTGAATCAGAGAAGTTTTGTGTTTGACGTTCAGGGAAATATTTTCTGCCTCTCAGATGTCGCCCCATTGAACTGAGAAGTCAACCCCTCAGATTGGTTTTGCTAATAAATGGAAGATATTGCAGTGGCACAGTTGATGCAGTTATTGCCGGGTGAGTGCGTGAAAGCAGCTGAGTGTTTGAGTCTTTGTAATACTGCGTGTGTGTGTGCCTGTGAGTGTCTGTGGGAGCTCTGTCGTCAGGGAATCAGCCGAAACCTGTCATCAGCCATGTTAATGCTGGCTGGAAGGCAAACATGAGGATTAACAGAGGAACCTATAATAATAATACTTGAAAAATGGAGCAAAGTCTCTTTTTACAGTCCTCCCAACCAAGGCGAGGTTGTTTATCACTTTGAGAAGATGTTTGGTTGCCTCCCTTGTATGTCTGCTTTGGGCCCTTAAGCTGATTTAACTACACAAGCACGTTCTCTTCAAAGCATGTCAAGATTTTCCACGCACACTAATGAGGTAAATGGATGGCTTTTGTTTTCTTCACAGTTTTAACTTCCCCCAAAGTGCTCTCATGACTTATACAAGAGCTGTTGCGGAAATCAGCCTTGAGCATTTAATCAAATTTCTAACTCTACAGAGTGATCAATTTGTGCTGCAATATTCATCTGCCACACAGGCATACACATAATCTCACGTAACACACACACACACACACACACACACATGCACACACACACACACATGCCAGCACAACAACAAAAGCAGTAAGGCTTTGATTTGTTCTTATTTAACACAACACAATGACATTTTGTAAAAAAAATAAAATAAAATAAAATGCTGTGACAGATTTTTCTCCCTTTTTAAATGTAGGTAGAGTGTGTGAGAATCATGCAAATTATTGCACATTCAGGCACCATACGCTACCTATTCTGATCTAATCACAAGATGGAAATGAAGCAAATCCTTTCCTCCAGAACAGGCACTATATGGCTACATATGACGGAAAAATAAAAGCACCAATTTAAAAAGCGTTTAGATCTCCAAATGAAAAGTTTTACTTCTAGACATGAAACAGTGCGTCGACAGTTATTTCCAAATCGGTGGGTTTGTGAGGTGATGTGAGGATACCCTCGGGGACTATAATCTGACTTCCAACCCTTTGTGGCACAGAGTGGATCAGTAGACATCCCTGTGGGTGAACTGCGATTGAACTTGAAGGGATAAAAATTCCCAGCTGGCTTGTGTTTATGTGCATATTAACAAACAAATGTCAAAGTTTGAAAAATGTATATACAGGACATAAATAATTTGCAGCAGAGGTAAAAAAAAAGAAAAAGAAAAATCATTACAGTTCATTCTGGAAAGTTCTCTGTTCAGTTTACTGGAGGAAAATGAAGTAAAATAAGTGAAACTTTTTTATCTTTTTTTTTGGTCTTAAAGTATTGGGTAAATTCCAATTTTGCTGTTATTCTTGTGCTGTACTTGTTGTTGCTGTGTACTCAAACAGGTCACAAGATCACACATAGTGTTTGGGAGGAACCTAAAATCCCTCAAAGCGCCCTCAGAGGCAAACACTGACTAACTAAATACAAACTAAAGTTCTCTGCCTCTTTATTTCTAACTAATATATTATTCTAACTATTCCTCCTCATGAGATGTGCATATCTGAGAGTAAGAATTACATTTGATGTAAATCCCCGGTGATAACGAGGGTTAAGAGTCAATGGTTTTGCTGTAATGTTGTGCGGGAAAAAAAAAACAGTTGTCAGTGAATAAGAAGCTACTGAAATGCTAATGAGACAAGCTTAAGTGGTCATTGTCGTGATAAACTTGAATGCAGTGACAATAAAGGGCTAATGTTTCTATTTGTTTGTTATGCTGATTTATTAGATGCTTTTCTACAATAATTAGTGCAGTCAATGAGAAATGAGTTAGTAAATATGAGGAAGAACTCTACTAAGTTCTAAGTTTGTATTTTGTCATTTTATGTGAAAAAGTAATAACAGAGTAAAAGCTACAGGAAATGCCAGCATGAAATAGTGAAAGAAGAACAAATGGTTATTCTATTATACAATATTGTTTAAAATGACATGATATGCAATTCAAACACAACCGGGCATAGGGGCATTTATGGGCATTAATATATATAATATGTAATAATATCTGTTCATGTGTTTACACACACCACGGTTACGTATGTGTTTTCTGGAGATGCTGCAGTATTTGTATAACCTGAAGGTTCTGTGGATGCAAGGTGTTGAACTGGATGACTTGTTCTGGTTAGTGACGCTTGCCTGGTGCAACAGTGCTTGCGAGATTGTAATCAAAAACCTCTGAACATAAGTTTCCTGTGCTGCCTGTTGCACTTGCTTTTTGACAAATCACACCAAATGACATAGCTTGTGCTCTAGTTCAGCACACTTAAAGTTAATTAAGCTCCATTAAGCTTAATTCTTGTGTTGTGTTATAACTCCTTGTATGTAAAAAAGCTGCATGTTACTGCTGATCCCGCTGAGAATCAACAGCCAATCAAGCACCCTCAGCTCTGTGTACCTTTCAGCTTCTTTCCGCTCATTGTTTTGGTTTCCTGGTTTGTCTGATTGAGTCGCTCGACACCCACATTTTATATCATATCAATATGCAGCAGCTCCTGGTACACATGCTAACTGTGCACTGACTGTGGAGTGAAAAATAGCGGAGAGCAAAGTCTCAAAGTCTCCGATGGGACATTCATGTTGCTCTGATTCTGCTTGATGCATGAGGGTCATCAGCTTCTGCTGCGTGCTTGGTGACATTTTTTTGTAAAGATGAAATTTGAAATGATCTCTGGCCAGAGGAAGTAACAGAATAAATGAAGGGGAGAGGCCATCTAAAGCATTTAAGTGTCTTTTCAGAGCTTCCACCAATGCTGAGTTATCACACAGTGAAGAATCCATCACAGCACCGGCAGTAACACCGCTCCCCTCAGTCGACCGCGGCGCAGCGCAGCCGCTAGATTTGTTTTGAGTAATCGTCAACACTTTCTTTGTTGTGACTATCAAACGTCATTGTTGTAAACAAAGCTGGAAAGACTGCAGACTGTAGCTGCTTTTTCTCTTTCCTCCCTCGTGTAAACCAGCGGCTGGATGAAAGAACTTACTCTCTGGGCCGTTTCAGAAGCCATCCTGGGAAATGATGAAACCACTACATGAGGTAGATGTAGGTGAGAAGGACAGAGAGAAAGTGCACCAAAAAAATTTCATTTTCACAAAATCCCTCCTCGGGAGCACAGAACATCACAGACAGGTGACACATAACAGTTTTCGTGGCAGCAAACAAACTCTGAAAGCTTGTCAACATTAGATACTTTGCCCTATTAGTCTGATCCTTTGATACAAACGCTCACTAACTAAGAACGAATGAGCTGTAAGCAACTCACTGCTACTGATCAATGACTTTATCTCATGCATTCAATCTATTTTTATGATGGCATTTTAGAGCTACCTCTTGCTGCCAGTTGAGGCTGTCAACAAGCAAAGCTGCTCTGTGCAGCTTTATAACTTCCATTAAATCGTGTAAAGCCACCCGGTTGACAGCAGCAGCAGGCTGTGGTCATACTGGACAGCTGCAAGCATGCACATCAGGTCTGTGCTGAATGATAACGTGGCTGGAGAAGAAGCAGGACAGGTGTAGGAAGTGGGATGTACGCTCACACAGTGTGCATGAGCTGATGAGTAATGAGTCTTTTTTTAGCAATGTCGGTCAGTCTGTCGGTCGGTCAGCGGCTACAGATTCTCCTGCTCACTGGTGATGCCCTGACTTTTTCTTCTCAAGCCTCAAGCAGGCTGACATTTTTGGCTTTTAGTAAGACGTCGTGACATTGGATGGGTGGCCGTGACATTTCATCGAGACATTTACGGCGTCCAGAAGATGAATCCCATTTACTTTGGTGATGCTATGATTTTTTTTAATAGAACCACTGCTCATTTTTCACTTATGTTTGATGCACTCTGGATCCTTCTGCGTCGTTCAATCCAGTGCTTGTGTGCACATCAGCTCTGATGCATGGCTCCTTTCCACCCTCGGCTATCTGAAGCAACACATTCATTTGCAATTGGGTATAAATGCCACTATTTATTGGTTATTTACTTAAAAATCATTTTCCAATGATGCATTTCGCATCTGTAGTTGTCTTCACACACAGAGCAACATGAGAGAGAAACAGACATTTAAACCTCTGTTCTTCCTCCTCCTGCTCTTTGTGATCCTATACTGTGTTTCAATTTCAGCCAAATTCACCACTAAGCCGTTCACATTTACATGTTTTTCTGTCTCTGTTGTAAGACAACAAAATGTTTGCCACATCTGAATGAGCAGAAAACATGGCCAGTAGCGTGCACTCTACACTATATTATAAATGTGGCTGCTGAAGAACAGACGCTCTGCTTCTGAAACATTTGTTGAGAGCATTGAGACTGTGACAGAGCAGTCGGATGCTGTGCACATTCATCATTATTTTGTGAAATATCTCAGTCTGTAATAGATGGATTGGTGCAAAATCTTGTATGTAATCTTGGCATGAGGTTGACATTTCTGACTTCGAAAGTCTCAACAGTAACGACTGCTGTAAATTTAGTAGACATTCACGTTCCCCTCAGGATGAGTTGTATTATGTTTGGTGGTCAGTCAACTCGTCCAATACCTAAATACTCTCATCAGCATCAGCTGCCTATTGTCTTTTTTTTTAATGCATTCAAAAACACTGTGAGGTAAAAAAAAAAGCCACAAATACAAATAAACTGACAAACAGTGAGCCAGAGAACAGTCTTGCACGGCTGATTCTCATCCTGGAGCTCATTAGCTAGCTCTCCAAAGTTCAGTAACCACATTGGACTTGAGACAAACAAAGTAACGACACAACTGCAAGAATGAAAAGAGCATACGTTGAAAATGCTAAAGACAGTTTATTAGTAGACACTCGATCAGCCAGAAATAATAACCACCTGAAGAATGTCTTCCTGAAATACACCATTTGATTGGCAGTGTAAAATAAGGCAGAGGGCTTAAGATCTTTAAGATATTTTATACACTTTTGCACCAACGATTAACAGTTATACATTCACTTGTTACTGTAACTTTTGATAAATCTGTCCATACACCCACATACCAAGAAAACTGCACCAGCGTGGGGCCAGGGACTGACAGAGTATTTGCAGGAGTAATACTCATCAGAATGCAGTAGCTGTTTTGGTCAGAGGCTGGCTATACCTACACAGAATCTGACCACAACCTAAACGAAGATTACCTTTTGGAATTGCAAAAGCCAACACACTATACTGACAAAGGTTCATACACTATTCATCACCGTGGAAGGGTAATACCACCAAAATCGTTAAAGGTCTTCAAAAGTTGATTATAGTGTGTATAGATTTCAATAATATGAATTTCCCTTTACTCATAGGCAAATATGTTTCTTTATAAAGTATTTTGTTACATAAAACACGTTTCCAGTGAGCTGCAAAGTGTATAGCTGAATGGTGACTGCTACTTAACAGGAGGTTAGCCATAGGTCGTTCCCAGCATCAGAGAAACTCAGGCTCATCTTTGCCCTCGCAAAATATCGACCCGCTTCTGTTGGATTTTGTTCATTCGAGGCATTTCTTTGTAAATTCAACCCGCACAAATATTCATTTGCATCTATTCTTTTGGTTACATACTCATCATATTTAATCACCTCTTCATTATACTCACTGTGCAGTGAGCTCAAACTGTGAAGCGAGAAGATTTAAACTGAACGTTAATCGGGGGAGAAACCTTGGCTGAAGTCTCCATTCAGTCAATGTAATCTTGAAGATTTGCAGCACACGATTAGCCGATGAATGCCTCGGTTTCTTTTTACCTCATATTAAATTGTACAATATCTTAGACATGTCAAATCTTATGAAGGCGTGGAAAAGAGCCCTAATTTAAAAACTCAGGACTGAAGAATTGCCAATGTCTGTGCAGTTGCCATGAGTGCACATTGCTATGTGGTCTGAATCGCATCAAGTAGTTCTTAAGAAGAAAGTGACTTGATGACTCGGGGTGGTGTGTTGGGAGTACAGCAGTCTAGTAATGTTACACAAAGTATACTGTGCCTTCAATGTGTGTACATATGTTTCCAAAAGATGCAGGACAAACGATTGTACAACATCAAACAGCTCTGTCAGTACCACACACACACACACACACACACACACACACACACACACACACACACACACACACGCACGCACACACATGCACACACACACACACACACACACACACACACACACACACACACACACACACACACCCACACACACACACACACACACACACACACAAGCAGTGGAGTTGCTGTGAGTAAAAATGTTATTAGCCAGGATGGGTAATTGGTGGAATGCAGCTCATCTGTACAGGGTCTATTATCCTATTGAGAGACCAAACAGATTAGGGATAAGTAATTAAAGAGCTAATTTCCAAAATTTTTTATATCCATTGCCATTAAAAAAAATCTTTTGGTACCTCCAAAGCACAGAGTTTTATCAATTCATCAGTCAAAGTCATCTTATGCACTTTCCACAGATATTTGCAGTCTTTTGGACTCCAATCTTAAATTTGTGGTTGTCAGCTGGTGGATATTTGTCTTTTGGAAAGAAACTCTTCTGTTACACAACACTCTACACTGGTATCACTGAAAGAACAATCAATGACATCAAAAAGGAAATAAACATACCTTCACCAAGAAGCACTGAATATATATATTTTAGAAATACATAGAAAAATATATAGTCATCTGAATGCCCATTATACAATTTAACACAGTAGTGTCAGTAAAAAGCCTGTAAGATGGTGTACAATAGATGTGATACATACAGAGGGTACAGAGTTGCTGAGACGTGTAAGTGATAGCTGTTCAGGCGGTGTTTAGTGAGATGAACTGATGAGGCGTGGGAGCTCTCTTTTCTTTTTCTCAAACGTCCAAATTAAACATTTTTGCAAGGCTAATCTGCTTTTGAGTTTTTTAGCCTGATTGCTGCAATGTTGACTCTTCTCCATTTGGTTCCCAGTGCTGTCAAACGATTCTAGAAACTGAATGATTAGTGAGTCTGTAACAATAACGGGAATTGAGGATGTTGACAGCAACACTTTGTGCTCTGCAAGCACTGAGTGCCATGTTTCTGCTGCATGGGACGGCTCGGCTCTACTCGACTCTACTCACTTTCGGTTCCTGGCACTTTCCTCCGTTTCATTTTTCATTGCAGATAGTAGACCTTCAATGTTGACAGGATTCTTGGCTGATCGTCACAGCGGTGCCTTGTGAAACAGCCGCGAAATATTGTTCAACGCAACACAAACACGGGGAGCATAGAAGATACTGAAGAGATGGTGTTTGTGTCACAGCGAGGAGACGAACTGTGTTTCAGAAAAGGCTGAAGGCAGCAAGACAAAAAACAGGAGAGTTTGGAAAATCCTACGTCAGAGCACAAACAACAAGACAACTTGTTGCTAAATGACAATTCTCTTATCAGAGGTCTGCCGTGTTTTCACTCCACCGTTTAGCATCAGCTCAGGTCACTTGGAAACTTGACCGAGGCGATACCAAAAAGTACCAGGTACCAGGTACTAAACATGCCTTCTGACAATGGAGAACCAAAAGAGAGGTAAGCCAAGCCGTACCATGCAGTGGACACATGGCATAGATGTCCTGGATTTAAAACAGCCACCCAAGCAAATACCTCTAGTCATGAGGGCCCGACAGTACATGTATGTGTTAGACTAAAGCACAAACCTAACCGACAGAGTTAGAAGTACAAAAATGCTACAATAAGTGCACACAGCTTCCAAGTGGGTAGCACTTTACACATTTGAAAGATTTATACTATTTATAGTGATTCATTTTGTTGCGGTTTCTGTTTAGCAAAACCATTTACATGAAATATCTGTATTAATATGCATTGATACATAGAGGTATACTGATGCCCATCCTGCTGTAAGTCAAATAGTAAATACAAATCTTTCAGATAAAAAAATGCAGACTTCATCTGAACAAATTGCAGCACGTGGTGGAGACCATTACTTCATACAAGGTCAACCAAGGACTAAAACAACTATATTCATTAATATTTTGGTATGATTGTTCTGAAGGACGGTGGTAGGCGCTCACACAATGTCTCACTGTATGCTGAAATCATTTTTGCATTTAGGAACGTGCCTTGGCTGAATCAAACCATAAAGTGCTATTGCAAATGCTATTTGACTCACAGTAAGGCATAATTTAAAGCCTGTTGAACACTAATAAACTTTTTTTAAAAGCACAACATATATCATTTTAATATCCTACGTCACCATGTGCCAGTAGTGAATAAATAACTTGGATTTCAGAGCTATTTTGAGTATTAAGCATGACATCACATGAACCTTTTCATCTCAGAGTTGTCTAAAAAGTGAGATAATCTGGTAGAAATGTATTCATAAAAAGCAGCTTTTGCGAAATTCAGAGGAAGATTGGCCTCTGATCCCTCTGCTTAGATGCAAAGATCCATGTGAGCATGTGAGGGAGTCTTTTAATGTTAAGATTTCTATCATGGGAGAGATGCAGACGTAGTGGAATGTGACTGTGATTCAAGCGTCTTGATATGAGTAAATCAATATAAATCTTTAAAAGGCTTGGAGTAGTTAAACATCAGATAGTCCATGTAGTAGAAATCATAAACCCGCTGTCTCTCCAACGTGCTGACCTGTGTAAAATATTTTTGTGTTATCTGCATAGAGGTCCTGGTGTCGGTTGGGTTCCTATCTTTAAAACTGGGCAGTGTGATGTTGGGTGGTGCCCCAGTCAATCGCAGCACAAAGTTGGACTCTTCCTCCATGTTCTCAAACTTGCCAATGAAGTCATAGTCTATGAGACAAGGGTTGCAGAGCTGGTTGACTTGCTCCCAGTGGATGTCCATTCCCACAGGCCGGTGGACATCCAGCAGGTACTGGACAAACTCCTTAAACGTGACCCCGCTGCCTGTCTTCAGGGCTGCCCAGGATGGGTTCACCCTGTACTTGGAAATGATCGGTTTCCCAAACAGGGAGTGGTAGTAGTTGTTAGGATTTTCAAACTTGTCCCTGTATGCCGACACCATTCTCTCCAAGGGCTCTCGTACAAAAATGACTTTGGTGTAGGTCTCCAGGCGGTGCATGATTCCCTGACGGTCAAAGCTGTCCAGTGTCTTGAGATGGTGGCCATAGTGGACTGTGTCGTGCTTAATGCTCTGAGCATTGGGGGCCTGGCCTGCCAGCACCATCAGGGTCCTCTTCCAGTTGGAACAGCCCGCCTTGGGCACCTGGCAGTACAACAACTTGTACTTGTCCTCCACGTAGAGGTGTTTCACATGATGACGTGTGATGGTCCTGGAGATGCTGCTTTTGTACTTAGCGCAGATCTCCTTCATCAGCTGCCGGCGTGCTTCCAGGATATTGGGGGAAAATGAGCGTAAGGCAGAGGAGGAGGACACTGAGGATGAGGAGGAAGGAGAGGAAGGGGACGAGGAAACAGTGTTGTTGGTGTGATTGATTGGGGGACTTGTTTTGAGCAGTTTGCGCTGTCTTTTGGAGACATGAAGGGAGCCTATGTCCTGCTCTCGAGACCCAGTGGTGGCCATCTGTCTACTGTCCTCAAAGTGTGGGAACTGCATTGGAGGGATCGGACTGGACAAGATGCCTTCTGCCGCTTGATGGTCCTGATAATTGTCAGGTTTGCCTCTCTCTCTGTCCTGCGTAGAAAGAGTCTATAAAACAATGAACGACAACTCAGGTTGCAGTAGACAGCAGAAGACATGTGTTTAGACCAAACAAACAGCAGCATTTGCGGATGACAATGTGTATACAATAACATAGAATCTATACTTTTATTAATGAGCAACAGTCATCCCACATATTGCCTTCAGTACTGAAATGAGCCACTTGATGGTGCTGTTTCACTGCACCTTAAAAAAATGGTTTAACTTGGTTGCAAGCAAATGTCACACTGCCCAATGCCATCCCTGACCTATCAATAAACCGAGCTGTAATATCATATAAATGTCTTATAAACACTTAATGGGGAATCTAAATTCGAATCATCTAATGCCTGATTAGCATCATTTGATGCCCAGGGCAATCATGCATTCTGACATTTTATTTCAATTAAATGCTGTAATGGCATCATAAAGCCAATGGACTGGATGTATAATTTTAATTTTATAACAGACAAGGTGACAAGACTATCATGAATCTTGGCTCGTCCCCGTTCTGACTTAAATGGCCATATTCTTTCACCAGCGGGGACATCTGGAGGGGGAAAAGGGAAGGAGTGGTTCCTCGCTCTTTAATGTGAACGGCGAGCACAGGGCAGCAACGGCTGCGCCAAACATCAAGTTCTTCAGGGTTTGCACTGATGTAAGTCTCTCATTGGTGCTGGCATTCACAGCAGAGATGAGAGCAAGCAGGGGTCAGCTGAGAGGACATACAGTAGTACGAGCACTGCGTGTCTGACATTAAAACCTACTTTATGGATTGTCTTGGAGTCAGTTATGATGTTGTGCTCTCTTCATGTATCTGAACCTTGTAGATGATACTATAATAGATGCCTGTTTCAAATCCTTTATGCTTTTATGAAGCCACAGGGAAATTTAGGACACATTTTACCCCCTGTAACAGTTTATTCAAACCTTGGGGCTTTAGTTTTGTTTTGTTCAGGCACATGAGAAAAATTCCATTCAAACTTGTTCTTGTCTAAGAAAACAGGGACTGCCTTCAAAATGCAATATTGTAAGGATGCAAAAAGATTAATAATCATAGTCTGTTGTTATCCGTTAGCTCCTGTAATGCTTGAAAAGCCTAATGGAATACTTTTGTTAATAATGTTGGCTCACCATTCATCCAGAATGGATGTACACTAACCAAAATTGTAAGCGTCTACTGTGGAAGAAAAAAAAAAGGAAAACAAAACTAGGTGTGATCGCACCCTGAGGAACCTTGGCCTGGTTCAATTGGGACCGTTTACTCAGTAAAGTCTGACTGGCTGAATGCACAGTGTGAGGTCAGCCTCTCTACACAGACGCTATCAGACACGCTGAGAGGTACAAGGCTGACAATCACTTTTTTTTGCAACAGAGAACAGTTGGGAGCAACCTGTGTATCTGTGTTTTGGGAGAAATGGAGTAAACACGTACCTCTCTGGACTGCCGTGGAGTGCTTCCAAGCTTCACGCCTGGGGAGAGAGAAGAGAGAAGAGACAAGGAAATCAGCACTCAAGTAAACATGCATTTTTGTCCTTGTAGAAGAGAGTAAGGAGCCTTTGATGCATCAGAGGCTGCGATAATTTAACGCTTCCTATCACTTAGCACGTCTACTTTTGATCCCCAGGAAAACCACAACTGATCAACTAGTCTACAGAGGGAAGACAGGTAGCTCTATCTGTGTAATGAGCTGCCACAAGCATGAAAAGTTGGCAAATGAGTTGTGCTCCCAGTAGCAAGTGCTGAGGATGAGACGGGGGAGAAAATCAGCACAAGAAAGAGGGGGAAAACGAGATGCTACTTGTTTTAATTTGGGAGGAAAAAAAAAAGAAATGAACCAATGAAAGTTTGAAAAGGATGTAGCTTGCAGACCAGAGGAAAGACAGAGAAAGATGCAGTTTGTTGATTAAGGACAGCAGGAGAGTGACAGAGATCTACAGATTGGTTTTGTGGCAGCCTTGGGGACAGGTGGTATGTATATTGGCAGATGTGCGGCAGCAGCAGAGACGACGTGTTTAGTGGTCTGTCTCCAGCTGGACATCTCCTTTCCTTAGGTCCCCCCGTCCTGCTGCTATATAATCAGGCTGACAGCTCTGAGTGGAGCTGCATGGCTGCTGATGGGGGGGGGGGGTCAAAGACACCTCTGCCTGAGTGGCCTGTCACTTCCAATTTGAGGGTGGAAGTGATAGGAACCTGCACAAGAGTGGGGGTGGTGGGGGCTGTAGATGCAGGCCGCAACCTTCCCTAAGTGATGAGATCTGCAGATCCCCATCTCACACTTAAACACGCCTCGGTGGGGAGGGAATAAAATGCGCTGCCCAGATGCAATGTTTTTCTTCGATTAGTATGTGCTGGAGAGCTCTGAGGTGGCTTGCCACATTTTCTAATCTTGTTTGGGTGCTGCTGCACTATTTGATCTCCTAACCCTAATGATAGTCCATATAGGATGTGCATCTTTGATATTAGTTTACATTGGCTCGTGTGAAACACATGAATATTTATCACAACACACACAGATGCCATCGCCAGGGAAACACATCCAAGCGCAATGATAGCGACAGTCTTTCAGTGTCTGCTGTTCTAAACTGATGGAGCGGAGCGAGCCCCTTGTAGCCCTGACCATCTTGTCAAAATACACACATGGTTATCGATCCTGAAAGCCCCATCAAGGTGGTAATTGAAATCTCCAAAGGTTTAATTGGTTCCTTCTACGAGGTGTTTTGTCTGGCAGTTGTTACAAGTTTGTCACAGCTGTTGATGTCAGGACGGTTTTTCTTTGCCACTCCATGCTGCACCTTCAAGCAGAGTAAAATTTTAAATCCTTTCAGTCGGCTGAACCACTGACAGAATTCAAGATAAAAATGTTTGATGCAATACATGTACTTAGTTTCTTGGATATTATTTATATCACCTGTTCTGCGAAGGGAAAGACTTCTGAGAAACAGGAAAACTATAATGCAGAAATTAGATTCGATCAATTAGATTTAAGCCTCAGGCACTGAACTGAGTGCACAGGACACAGTTGTCATATTCAGCACCTTGTGACAAAGGTGTCTTGTTAAGTTGTTTTAAAAATAAATCTGACGTGGCTTGATTAGATGACATAAATCTAAGCTTTAAAATCTTTAATAGCATGTGAATTCTGGCTCTGATAATCTAATACTCTAATACAAGAAGGGAGCCAGAATTACATTTCACAAGAGGAGCATTTGTCCATGATAGACTATAACTGAAAGAAGTAATATAACAATGTAAGCTGAATTTCAGGGGGATTTGTAAACATCATTTATCTCTGTAGTATCTATTTGGTTGAGGGTAATAATAGTTGCTGTTTGATTGCAATTTCACACTCAGTCAATTCCACTCAGTATAAGTATGCCATTGATTTTTACTGCTGCGCGGTGAAACAGTGATGAATTGTTAAGACTGAGGATTCATCTGTGCGATGCAGAGAATTCACCCCAGTAATTCCACATACTAGGAGCTCCAAATTTTCCAGAAATAATTCTATAAATAATCTAAAAGTGAGTGTTTCTTCCAAGGTATAATTTCTAAGTTAGTTGAGAGGCATTAGAGGTTTATACTGTGTAGAGGTTTGTTGTTACTGTATACTGTTGCACTGACAAAAAGGATGTTCTGCAGCACTAATGGAAAGATTCAGATTGAATGCACCTATGCAGAATGGTGGAATAGATAGAAAACTGTCAACTCATAAAGCTCAATTTGTTTTCGTGCCCAGACATCAAATTTCAAACCATCGGCGAAGCTCTCAAGGCTTCTGGTAAAGTCATACAAATATAAAATCCTCTGCTCACAGCACAGATCAAAAGAGGACCTCTGATCAGTTTTGCTTTGATTCTCAGGTATTTCACTGTAATTTTGCTGATGATGGAAGCTGTTTTAAAAGCAGCAAAGCTCTTGAGCCTTGTCCTCTGTTGCCCTCTAATGTAACCTTGAGTATCCACCTCTCTCTGTCAGACACAAAGCCTCTGAATATTCATGCAGACAACCTCGCATTACTGCAAAGATCCATATAAGCAAGGGCCACATCATTAGCAGATCCATTATCATCCTTCTCTCTCAAAGACCCTTGTACAACTCTCTAACAAAGACACACATCAAACATCCTTTTCCCTGCCACCGCCGCCGAGGAGGAGCAAAGGACAAAAACAATGTGAAATAATGAGCTTGTTAAGTGAAGGATTGTGGCCTCTCTGTTCTGGGAGAACTTGTTAAATGCCTGGTTTTATCCAGAGACGGGCAAGGAGGGTGCTAGAAGCCAGACAAGGCGTGTCCTCCTCAAGCCCACTATTCAGGCTAGGCAGTCATGCTGCGCCACCATAAACCTTTCATTAGTCATTCAGCACACTGAGCCACTGTGACCCCAACCAGCTGCACTCCCCTCTCTACCCAACAAACCACCCACACCTGCACTCTGCACACATGCGCCTCCTCCACTTGACTCTGTGTGGGAATATGGGGCTCTGGCATGCTGGTGTGGTTTATCAGAGGAAAATGCTTGAGAACAGAGGTATTGGGCTTTAAGCTCTGGTCCATTGATGTTTTCAGTTGTTGTGGTAAGAGATAAAACGATGTTTCAGCTGGTGCTGAAATCCACCAGGACTGGGCCCTCCAGCTGCGGGGGAGGAGGAGGTGATGCGTGAGCAATCAGTGATTGGGGATTGAAGACATGCTAGCAGAGGTTCCCTAAAGACCAAACACGGACCATGTCAAATTTGTGTTTATCATCCTCTGTCGACTGGCTTGTGTTGTGAAGGAAGATTTGGAAGAGTTAAGATTTTTTTAGGTGTTCACAACTCACAGCACAGACTTGGCCAAGAATGACTCAATAACACGTCTTTAATCCGATCAATTACGATGTTCTGTAAATGAAGCAAACAACCAGCACACAAAGAAACAGATTCTTCCCACTGTTTTAGGAGGAACCATAGAAGGAATCATATCAATAGGATTTACCCCTTCAAAAGAGTAATACTAACAGACTCGGATTTGATTAATTAAAGTTTTACATACTAAATCTCAAATGCTAAATATGAATCTCTGTCCAATCAGAGGCCTAGGATTCCATTCCACAGGGTCATGGGTCATGTCACGATTTAAGTCCAATACCCATTGATCGAAAGTACAAATATTTACTCAAGTACTGTAAATAAGTGTAGAATTCTTTAGCCATTTTAATGCCTTTATTACAGACAGTAGAGAGATGAGGTAGAGAGTGATGCAACAAAGGTCCCCCACTGGACTTAAACAGTTGGGACAGTGGCAACAAAAGACTGGAAAAGTTGTGAAACAAAAGAAAAGACCTGGTGGAACATTTCACCATTAATGAGGTTAACTGGCAACAGGTTCGTAACATGACTGGGTATAAAAAGAGCCTCCCAGAGAGGCTGAGTCCTTCTCAACGTAAAACTGCAAAGAATTTGGGGATTTCAGTCTCTACAGAACATAATGTCATTAAAAGATACAGAGAATCTGAAGAAATCTATGTACATAAGGGACAAGGCTGCAAACCAATATTTGATGGCCGTGGTCTTCAGGTCCTCTGATGGCACTACATTGAAAACAGACAGGATTCTGTAGTGGACAACACTGCATGAGTTGAGGAACACTCCCAAAAACCAAATACAAGATGAAACTCTACCATGCAAAGATTAAACCATATATAAACCAGACCCAGAAACGATGCCGCCTTCTCTGGTCCCGAACTCATTTAAGATGGACCGAGGCAAAGTGGAAAACTGTCCTGTGGTCTGACGAGTCAACATTTGAAATTCTTTTTGGAAATCATGGACGCAGCGTCCTGCGGGCTGAAGAGGAAAGGAAAGTTTTTCAACGCACAGTTCAAAAGCCAGCATCCGTGATGGCATGGAGGTGCATTAGTGCACACGGCACTAATGCACCCCCTGCACATCTGTGAAGGCTCCATTAATGCTGAACCATAAGAACTGCAGACATGTTAGGTGATAATTTCCAGTGTGTTTGTTTTGTACATTTTCCTGGTAATACTTCTGTACTTTTACTTGACTAACACTGCAGATCTTTTTCTTGTAAATGAGAGTTTTTTTTAGATTGTGGTATTACTAAAAGATTCAGTGCCAACGAGGGAAGTTCTTGCCAGCCGACAGGGTTGACTAACTACATGTTTACCTTTTCTTTGTGGTTTCATCTAGATCAAAATACATGTACTACTGTAGCAGAGACGATATTTTGTGTTATTTACTTAGTTAGCTAGTAGATTAATACCCTGTTACTTTTCCAGGTGCTGAGATATCTGGCAATTAAAAACTTTCATTTTGTTGTTCAAATAAAAACTCCTCTGTGACAGGAATTCCCACTCTCCACCTACTGGACTATTCACTGATGGAGCACAGTGCCATGAGCAAGCAACTGGCATCAGAAAACACACCACCTTCAAAGGTTAGAAAGCGTCAGAACTGAAATGTCTTCTTCTCAGGCCAAATGACAAAGCCGTTTCATTGTTGCAGCATTTTGCATGGTGATAGCTTCTGTATTCATTTGACATTTCTGTTTCTGGCTCTGTGTCCTAATTACACCGTATTAGTCGGTATTGTTTGTTGTGTGTTTGCAGCACTGGATAATTACAGGCTTCAGATTTATGGTAAGGGCTGTGGAGTAGAGGCTTTCCCTCTCCTCCGTCAGTGTTGATGCAGTTCCTTTTGCTCATCAATAGAGGATGATAAAGTTCAGAGATGACTACGCTCCTCTAAAGCTACAACATAGTCAGGGAAGCACACTGGATGATATGGCACTATGACTTTATATTACATTCCTTTAATTAAACCAGGTGAGTCCAACTGAGGTTACAAAATCTCTTTCCAGGGACCCTGGCAGGAATACAGCGTTTTAAACAACATATACACCAGCATTAAAAAAAACGAAACAAGTATCAACTCGAAATTTATTAATTAAATGAAATGATTACATTTAGTTTAGTGTAGATCAGCGCTGTATTCATGCTGCAGCTTTGAATAAAAATATTCACATTATGTGATCATGTGGTAATTTTTCTGGTAAAGGACAATGTAATATCGTGACTTGCTAAGCAGTGGAGTGTTCACCTGCTTCTTGAGCTCCCCTCTTTAACTCCATCATGTCATCCCTCTGACCTCCTCAGCTCAATCCCTTTTTACTGCACCTCAGAGGGAGCACATGAGGATAGAGTTATTAGTGAAATCCATAAATAACATGATGTTCACAATGCCATGTATGGGTTCCCCTTCCACCTCTGAACCCACATGAAGGTCAAATGTTGGAGGGAGTCGTAAATTGTCAGGGATGTGGCTCTGTCATTAGTTGCAATTCAAATGAAAACGAGGGCACTTCCTCCAATCCCCCGACGCATTAAATCAGTGTGCCTTCCATGCTCCATAAATAACACATGGTTTGGCTCATAATTGTGCGTAGCAGAGCACAGGCTAAGCATACAAAGACTACATCAACATTCAGTGAGATAAAAACTGAGCTCGGTGATGTTTAAGATGTGAGGCGGCGGTGCTACATTAACAACTTTGCACTATTTTCAGAGCACTTTGCTCTCCTGTTCTGAGGCAGCAGCTGAGCAGAGCAGCTCATGCATCATCACTTCCATCAAAGCGTCCTCCTTTGTATTAATTTGGGAATTGTTAAGCATGTGACATTTTAAGGTGGTATACTGAATTAATATATGTTTTTGTTGAGATGTAATTCAAAATGCATAAAAAATATTCCAGCAATGATGTACTGACCATTTTTAACTATGAAACCTAAAAAAAAAGCTGATTTTACAGAGAAGAGCAGCTTTATCTCAAAGTAATTAAATGATGAAACTGAGGCAATGGGATGTATTTCCTTTAATGGACATAGTGTATAGTGCTTAGGGAAGAAAACCCTCCTTACAGAGACAAAAATGTGTGAATCTGCTTTTCAAGATAAAGAGAAACTGCCTCTGTGGGGCGATAAAGTGGGTAGCTATCATAATCTGCCTCATGTTTTAATTTGCTCCAATATCGGGAGTGTTTTTCCATGCAATCTTCAGATTCTTCTCTCATGCTGGTAACACTGGGCACAGAACACAGCAGGAGGGGAAATAATGAACTACACAGATAGCAAGCTGCTGAAAGGAGGTATCAAACGTGGCACTGATTACTGTTATGACAATTCATTTTGACAACAATATATTCTCAGAGTCGATCCTACTTGGGGTACTTTCAAGGTTAGGAGACGCACAGACTTCCTAGGGCACATTTCCATGGAAACAGAGCGTCAGAGAGCTGAAAAGGGCGGTGGTGTGAGGCGGCTTGTTGTAATATCATGTAGAGGATGGGGCCTGGCGGCTTGCATGAGGAGGGATGTGTAAACAAATGCTACCTGTCAGCTGCTAGCCTGGGGTTAAGTGAATTATCTCGGTGCGGGAGGCTTTAATTGGCACATATCTTATTTGGATGCTGCTGAGCTCTTGACCTAGGCAGAGTAAAACACTCCAGTACTCCCTTTGTGAATCACTCCCTTCCCATGACGGTGGGAAGCCAACGGGATTCAAAACGTCCACGCAGCAAATGGAGATTTTGATTTTGTAAAGTTTTTCTGGTTGAAAGCCTGAATTTTTTTTGGAGGAGTTCACACAAAGTCTGCAGGCGGAGCTGCTGTATGCTGTCCTGGAATTTGCACAAGCAAGGCTGGATAAAGAGGAGGATTCAACAGAGCTGATGATGGCATGAGAGGAGCGATGTGCTCTCATGTATCTATAGCCTGAGTACTGAGTCAACTATTCAAAGGGGAGAGAAGACAGACACACTATGATGAAAACTGCAGTTCTGACAAACTTTATGGACTTTAGTCTATGAAATAGAAGGATGTAGCTGTAGACTGTGCAAAAATGTGGCAATGACATTTGCTGTATCTCAGAGTAACATGTAGGATAAAAAGCACAAATCTGAAAAAAACAACGCTACCCTATTGAACATCAAAAGATTCAGCCGAAAATCTACTTTATAGCAATATAATTATATTGCTCATTCATACCCAATAAAAATGGCATGAATTTGATCATAATCAATACTTCCATGTTATGAGTAAACTGGTTTGTACTCTCAGGCAAAAGTTGGTTTAACATACTTGGACTGCACTTAAGAATAAGTAGAATTTTCAAAACGATGGACTGTTGTGAAACATACGCAAACATTTAGGCCAGAGTCTCCCTCAGTTTGCAGTGATCATTGTGAAGAGGGAGAAGACGCTGGTTTTCGCCATGCTGCATACCCATTCAAATTTTCTCTTAATACTCAGGTCTAAATACAGCAGTACCCACGAGCCTTGAGGCGCGAATCAGAACGCTACGTCGTTACAGCTGAGAACAAAACATGGCGTCACAGTTCTGCAATTCACCCACAACTGAACCGAAATTTAAAAATGAATTAAGCTGCAGTGTTTCCAGTCTTCATCATCTTTTGCTTCCACCTGCTGTTAGTGGCACACGAATCAATATTTTAAGCTCAGTGATTGGCTGTTTCTTACCAAAATGCACCTTGGGAGTCGTTGTTAATGCCTACCTCAATGTTTTTATGTACACACGCTTGTACTTTCAGAGAGAAACAGATATTTCTAATGCAGCAATTCATCTTATGTGCTGATGATTTCACTTGGAAAGTTTCGTGCCGATCCAAGCAGTGGAAGTGCTCCAATTGTGAGTCAGAGAGCACTATCTGTGAGAAAATGAATGGGACTTTCACTTCCAGAAGCAAGGGGCGCCCGAAGTAACTCCTCCAACTTCACAACTTTATTGAATGTCTGTCTGCCTGGAGGAGGGATCTACTTTGTTGCTGTTCCTAAGGGTTTCTTACATTTTTCCCCATTAAAGGTTGGTTTGAGGAGTTTTTCCTATGCTGAATGGTGTGCTGTAAAGACTGTGAAGGCCATTCAGGTGAATATGTGATTTAGGATTATTGGGTTAAAATTGACTTGACTTATGCATTTACTCCTGAAAAACCTAGCCAGTCACAGCAAATTACTCTTCATTGATTTCAGCTCTGTTCTAAGTCAGTTATTGTAAGTTCAAGCAACAGACCAACATTGAAACCCACTCACCCCCACTGCAAACACCAACACCAGCACAATCAGGGCTGCGTCCTGTAACAGCACACCTTCTGTCACAAATGACTTGAAAAATGCAGATGATCCAACCATTCTTGGAGTCTTCATTAACTGTGTTAATGCCTATCAAGAATCAGTAATGGGCTTTTCCATCCTTCCTTTACCTGAAGGGCTTGGAAACAAAGGGAATGCTCCTCAGCTCCCTCACAACACAAACCGTTTTCCACCACCCATATCTTGACAACAGTGACCTCATTCACGACCAACGCGGCATCAACAACAACATGGAACTTTCAATGATCAGTAAACAAAGAACAGCCGCTACAGCCACAGACCTTCCTGCTACACCACATGGTCATCCAGTTCTTGAAGCTCAGTATACAAAAAAAACAAATCCTAAAGATCTGACCCACAGTTGTCCAGCTGATTAGTCTCCAAGCTCATATCTACTTGAGATACCCTCCTCTGCTCTCCTTCCCTCCCCCCTGCTGATAGGGGACAATCACGTCCAGGAGGGCCTGTTTCAGCAAAAGCCTCATGCTCCATTCTAAATGAATAAATTCACAGCAAATGAAACCTCCAAAAGGCTTGAAAGCTTGCTTAGACAGCTGGTTAGGACACACCTGTTAAACAAAGGTGATTCCTCACACTGTTGGACCACAGACATGAAATACAAGCTACATTTATCTGAAGAGAAACAGATGAAAATAAAAACCACGTCACTGAATGATACTATATCTCTATGATTCAAACACAAAACAATTCAGTAATATCTGAAAAGGACATTTGCATCTCATAAATGTTGCAGAGATTATTGTTATTATTTGGTAAAAGCCATAGCGGCTGAAAAAACCACTGGTCTGGAATTGGCTGAAATTGAGTCCTTCTCTTTGTATTTTTAGAGTAAAGCACCAGTTTTCATCATCCACCACATTCTCTCTTTGGTATGAGAGCGACCTGAAGGCTTATTGATGAAGGGATGCTGAGTTTCAAACAAATAAAATTATTAAAAAACATAATTGCGCACGCCTACTGCTGTAATTTTTCTTTTTTTTCTTTTCACAAAGCCATTTAAGACTCTGTGCACTGGCTTTGGTCAGGATTCAATGAGTTGTTTGATGACATAGTTTAAGTCTGTTGTTGCCCCAATTTTTCATTTCTTCTAGATTAAAGTCAATGCCAAAGCCTTTCACTGTGACCTGTTGGTACACTGGCGCTGCGCTGAGGTGCTGTGATCAGATGCTGCTATGTCTTCGTTAAGTCTCCGTGCTCCCCTGTTCACCTCTATTTGCAGTGAGATTGGGAACTGGAATTGGCCCTGTCACTGTTTACCCTGGTCTCTCATTTGAGTTAGCTTCACGTTCACCTACACACCCCTTGTTTTCCTGTCAGAGCACTACTGATTACAGCAGCGACTGATGAGTCCAGACATGTGAGTAAAGCACAGGGACCGCGGCTGAATACTAAAGCGTCAGTGTTCCCCCTCTGCCGGTGGTTCACGTCAGTCCAACACGTGGACATGCAGAAAGAGAGTCAAAAATACTCTGGAACCAAATGCAATCAATGAAACACTAGCCTCATTCCTATATTTCATTACATTATTGGAGGATAAGCCATACTATTATTGCGTCTTGTATACAGTCATATAAGGACAATGCTGGTGAGTTTTTGCACTAAAAAAAGATTCAAACCAATAAATACCAAAGTGCTACTGAAAAGGGAAGATAGAAAAGTCACTGCAATCGTTTACAATCAGGAGACTCCAGCCTTCTATAGAGTATTGTGATATTTTTTGTATTTTTGTACTTTACAATGAACAGAAAAGCAGATTCATAACAGTTAAAGTCACTGATATCTCTGCAGACTTCAAAAACCAGAGAATCACTGTGGACAATATTCATTCTTTGCCAACAGGGCTTAAGCTTTGTTTGAACAAGTTCAGTTTCATTGCATAATTTTACCTCTATAGAGAAACACAGAATCGGTTGACACCTTTAGAAAGTTTTTGAGGAAGCAAATTACCTTGTGATTTGATAAAAATGATGGAACTCTGGAGTTGTGACTGACACGCAATGTGACTGTTGGCAGAATGTCTGACAGCTTGACAAACAGTGATAATAAGTTGCAGCATCTCCTCTGCGGTTTTGCAGGGAATTACTTTTTAGTGTCTTTCAGTGGCTTCTCTTATTAAATGAGGGTCAATATACAGGTTGAGGAGTAGATCGTTACCTTTAAATATGGCAAACGAGCTCTAATTTGAGTGAATTTGTGATGACCCACGCAGAGCTAATTAAAACTGAAATTTAATAGATCTCTTTGTCACTGAAAAGCAAATAGCTCTGACTGATGTGCTGTCAGAAGCAAACACACAGTATTATTTGGAAAGAACAGCCCTAGTGCCTTGGTTCACTCCTCCAAGCAACCGTATTTCTCTGCAAGTGGCCTTGAAGCCATGCATTCTTAACATGCCTGCTAGCTCACCTCTGGGCTCCATCCACCCCACAGACAAGACCATTCCAGGCCTTCATAGCAACTCCTGATTAGCCTTGAGCACTTTCCTGTTTTCTTCTTACTCGCCTCTGGTCTCGCCTCTGTTATCCCCTACATTCCCTCCATTATCATTCTTTCCCCCTCCAGATCCTAACCAAAGTGTCTTATCTCCTCTCTCCCCTCCACTCCTCTCCTCACCAGCGCATCACCTCTGGCCTCCAGTCTCCAACCTATAATTTCTTCTTGCTCCCGCCTGTGCCCTCTGCGTCTCTCCCCGGCTACAAACTTGATAACCAGCAAAACAATAAAAATAGCACAGAGAATAAATATAACATCACGGCTACAAAATCTGTACCATTACAGCTCCTGTGCCTACGACGGGATTCTCTCCGTCTTCTGCTCTGCATAGTAATAACGATGGAAATAATGACAGTAAAAGTTTCCTTCTTAGACACTTTTTTTCACAGAAGCCTCTCGTCCCACAGAGCTCTGACAGGTAGTGAAGTGTGTGTGAACATCTGAACAGAGCAGCACTTACTCAACCCCTCTCCTCTCTGCTAATGAGAGGTGTGTGTGTGTGTGTGAGTGTGTGTGTGTGTGTGTGTGTGTGTGTGCGATTGCTGGGGCTGTTGCACTGACTGACACTCTCTTATGCCTGAAATAACTCTACACACGTCAGATGGCTGTTGCCCCAAGGTCCCCAGAGCTGAGGTGTCATTTAAGTTACACAGTTTGGTTTTGCTGCAGCTTACACGCTGCTGACTGCCAGCTCCTCGCTCTGCTTATTGTGGAGAAAACAAAAACAGCCCACACCTGAATAAAAGCATCAATGCTGGGGCAGATACAGACCTAGAAACTGATCAAAAATGAAAAATGAGATGTGAAATCTGCAGCTAACTTCGCTCTACGAACTTAACTTCTCTGTTGCACATGTTTTTATTGAATGCTCTTAACCAAACCCTCCTTTTGTTGTTCATTAAATGCTTTGTACTCTGCTTCGCCAGCTCAAGGCCAAACTCTGAGCCTTCTGTTCACATGCTTTGCACCTGTCTAAGCCTCTGCTTATTGCTGCCTACTGTGTAAAAAACAAACAGCTGTTCATATGGGAGCATGAATTCAGTTTGCAAGCATTTTCATGCTATTTTGTGACTGTGTGAAGCACCTGGTCGGGTATTCATAAACTATAGTATTTCCTGGAAAATCAGCTGAAAACCGTCCGTAGCAAAACATCTTCGATCCTACAGTTCTCTCCTGGTCTCGCTGACTCTGTCTGATTACCTGGCTTCAGCATTTAAAGTGCTCATTGAGCCCCGAGCCCTCCCTCGTTCTGCCATCTCAGGCTCCTTTCTTCTCCCTGTCAGGGAAAATGCCAGAGAGGTGCAGTGAGCACCATCCTCTGCTCCCAGTCCTGGTAATTTGACAGCGAGCAGAGAGGGCGCAGAATAATTGGAATAGCATTTACGTGTCAATGTGACACTGACGGAGAGCGCAACATTTAACGTGTCCGATTGGAATGGGAGGGAACAAAACGCAAGCAATGGAATAGATTTCACAAGTTGATTAGCTAAAAAAGTAGTGGGTTAATCAGACAAACTAGACATATGGCCTTTTGTCAGAGCTGCTTTTGGCTGAGGCTCTGGGAAAACAGACAATAGAAAGGATGCTTTGGGCCAGACTGTGGTCTTGTGAACAACAAGCCAACGCTGGGCAGAGCTCTGGCCTGATGATGCTTTTAATTGGACCTAACTCAGTGGGGCAGATCCATCCAAAGACAATAAGATGATATGACTGGTAGCTTTCACAGTGATATTTTTCACACAGCCAATCTCTGTTATTAGCTGATGCAAGAAGCGAAACAGCAAGTAATCTCTGTCTGAGAGCGTGTCTGTCAAACAGCACTCACCATAATCAAAAAGCAGTTCAATGATATGACTGACAGGTTTCACAGAACTTTTTTAATTGGTTCCTTTCACTGAACAGTATAGATTCACTGCATCCTCCGATGTGAAAAGGGCGCATCTTCCTATTAGCAGATGACACAGGAGCAAAACATCTACAAACCCCACATCCTTCAGCAAGAGCACCACATGCACATCAGCAGCTCTGGTGCTTTTGTACAGTTTGGACAATTGGGGCTGAGACGTGCTCATTTATCAGAGCTCGTGTTTCCGTGTCAGCCAATGACGGCAAGAGAGGTCTGCAGCGAAAGCTGAATGCTCAAGTGATCATCGAGATTCAGACGAGAAAACACAAGTAGTGGTTACAGCCTCTCTGTGGTTCTGGCCAGCCGGTTAGGACGGCTTTTTGGCTCTCCTGTTCTGCTCTCATACTGGCTGCTGCTGCCAGTCTCACAATAGAGGGACAGCACAGTGTAATGAGCAGGATTACCAAGGGAGACTGGCAGGAATAGTATGGTATCAAAGGAAATCCAGTCAGTGAGGGATATTCAGACAGCACTCCCGTTCTTTTATTCATTGCCTGCGCGCCCAGAGTGACTCAGCTCACTCTCCTGCTGTCAAGCCCTGTCATTATCCATTAGTGTGTTTCTGCCTCGCCGGGGACCGCCCACTGCTGCTGCTGGCATGTGTGAGTAGGTGCTTTCGTGTTTGTGTGTATGCGTGTGTGCTTCGCGAACAGGTGCACGTGTCTCTCGTGCTGTGTACTGTATGCATGCCTACGTATGCATGTGCGTGCTCACATCACTCTCTTTGTGTACACACTTGAGGTTAGTGTTTGCCCTTCAGGCGCCTGATAGTGGGCAGGTTTTCTGCCACGATCGCTGTAGCCGTGGTGATGCCTTGTTAAACACTGTGAATTTGATAAGCAGTAACAAAGCCTCTCTTAAGACCAGTCAAATAGATGGAAAAGGTAGATCACATGCTGGGCTGTGGGAGGAAGGCATCGCATGGATGTGTGTTTTTATACCTGGTGGTAAGTAACTGCTTTATTGCAGTTATACTGTACATTTTATAATTCTGCATTTACAAAATGGGAAGCGGTTATTTCCCAGTCTATCGTTTGAATGCAAAACAGAACTGCTGTTTTATGAGTTTGCAATTTCCAGATAATATCCCTATGTTTTCTTTGGGAATTTTCCCAGTAAGAACTATATAATTTCATATTTCCTTTGAAGCTCCATTTAGACACCAGTAAATATTATTAAATATTATTCAATTATTATTAGAAACTTCCACATTAGCCATATAGATATATCCACATATATTGAATTAAATGCATTTGCATTCATTGTAGGTGTACCAGTTGAGCTCTGTCTCCATTTCCCATAAAAGTTTTAGTACCAAGTAATTTTTTCCATAAAATATCCTATATAATTATTCAGAAATATTTCAGAGATTAAGACCCGTAAGATAAAGTGTTACCCCCCAAATTTTATACCTTTTAACATTAGATTATAATGTTGAATAAAGGACGCGAGTGGAATCAGAAGTCAACTAATGTGACTAACGTGGATGAGAACGAGTGGAGCGTGATCGAAAGTGGGAAACAGCAAACATGTCTCCTGTGTGTTTCCTTCTTGTTTCATTTTTGGGAAACCATTGAAATATTAAAACAAAGAGTCATAACGTCAGCAAACTGACTCATTAGCGTCAGGCGCAAAGAGACATCTAATAAGTTTGCTAATATTAATGACATGTCATGATGTAATAAACAACATTAATGATGGCTGCTCACTGAGCCACCTAAAACAAATGGAGACGTCATTGTCATCAATGTAGTTACGCCTGCACTTTTCTTGATACAATAAGTCTAAAGTTGTGTCCAGAGTAACAGGCCATTTCTTCTTTTTTTTTATATTAACTTCTGACTCTTCATCTGAGGGTCCAACATACACAGAGGAACAAGGAGAGAGTCTGGAAGGGAATGACAGAAAGAACTGGAGTTTCTGGTGAGTTGAGATCATTATGGGGCTGAGCTGAACACACGCACACGCACACACACACACACACACACACACACACACACTCACACACACACACAGGCATACTTCCACATACATGGTAGCTTATACATCTGTAAAACTGGCATATTGGCTGTTTGTGGTCCAACAGTAAAATCTGTGAAACACACCCACAACACGACTAGGCTTCCTTTCATTCATGCGTTTCTTTTTTTAAGAGAATTCAGAAAAAACAAGGAGAGCATCTCCCATTGACAGACTCTGTCACAATGTATTAATTTCCAAATACTAGCACTCTCTTCATTTGCAGGTAGAGAATGTCAAACCTTTATCATGACGCTTTGCTTGTCAGCCAAGGTCTCTCTGAATTTGTCTGCAAAAGATCTGCCAAGCGGCACTTCACTAAAAAATGTCACCTTTGAGAAGGTAGCTGTCTGCTCTCTCACCATTATTAGGAGGGCTGAAGCACATCACTGCCTTCTGTTACCGGCACTCTGCACACCTTGAAATTTCTGCAAGGCCAGTCTGATGAAATTGTTTATTCTGTACAATCACAAAGTTCCAGTAGGAGAGAAAACAACAACAAAGCGCAATTTCATTTGCAGTACAGCGAAAACTGTGATTCATCAGGAAATGCACGCAGGAGAATTGCAATTTAGTCAATCTGCAACATGCTCATGTATAAACCCACACATTTCTAGTGGTGTGAGTATATGACAGTGCGTGTGTATGTGTGTGTCTATATGATCAGGCTAAGGAGGCCGGGCTTTAGGCGTCGCTCCTCTTTTCTCTCCGCTCAGCTGTGCTCCCCGAGGAGGGCAGGCAACGGGCCAGAACTGGCGGGCTGGTAGAGATCCAGATAAGATGGACAGAAAGAAAGAAGGGGATGTGTGCATCGGTGCGTGTGTGTCGGCGTGCGTGTGAGGGTGGGAGGGCAAACATATATCTTGTCAGAGAGAAAAAAAGAAGAGTGAAATCAGATGAGAGACAGACAGGAAAGAAGCAAAAGCGAGACAGGTGGGAGAAGAGAGGCCAATATATTGAGAGAGTGAGGAGGGACAGATGTGATTGAAAGAAACAAAAAATGCTGAACAGCAAGGGAGGAATAAGGAAAAGAGGAAGTGGGAGTAAGGCTGAGAGGAAATGGAAAATGGGGCATGGACAGAGTGATGGAAACAGAGTGAGGGAGCGAAAGAGAGAAAAACATGGCAGGAAGAGCATAGATGAAACGGAGTGCGAGAGAGTTTCATGCCGGCAGTGAATTCTTTCAGGCCCTCTGACAGCTGTGTCCACCTGAGGGCAAAGTCCTCTTTGGCCATCTGTAACACACAGCCTCCACCCAACCCAGCACCAGTGGTGATGTGATTACTGTTTCCAGTAACAGATTCCTTCCGGTAGCTCTGTCGTGTCCTCATAGCGGGCTAGTAGACACCAATAAGCCTACATTAGGAGGCTTGTCCATAATGGAGGGTGTGTCAATCCCTGCAGCGTCCCTGGGAGGATGGAGCTGCTGCATGCTAGCATCACTTGCCTAAAACAGGCTGACACACACAGAGGCAGGCAAGCATTGCAAATCCTCAGTGGCTCTTACATAAACCTTGTCCTCCGTGACTTCGTGAATCAACACCTCACATTACTAAGCGCCACGTTTCCCTCGACCTCAGGCACATCTGAAGTTTCAAAGGTCATCAGAGTGACACCAGAGGGAAGCACAAAGAGTTTGGGGCCGATTTCCATGAATTTAGAAACACAGCTAAAACTGAAAATGCCAGTCACAACAATGGCTGGGCTTTCCTTCACTGACATACAGTAGCTTTTTTCAGTTAGTTTTGTTGTTGGCACATTGCTCATCCAGAGAATACATGAAGTGAGATTAACATCTCAGATCAGCATTAACAATAAAACTGAAGCACAAACTATTCTAAATGGCAAATGGTTGTATCGCCTCTTAATCAGTCGTTTCAAGTGGAAGAGAGAGAAGTGGGTCCAACTGCTCTCAGTTTCCACATATTGTAACACTATAGCAGCGCGTCTTAAATGCAGTCCTCCGAGTGTGATTCACTCATTTGCATTTAGAATAGTCTATGTAGGATTTTTATGTAGGAGGTGAAGAAGAAGAAGAAGAGGGAGGTGAAACGGCCAACTACAACAACAATCTCTTGAATGTCTCAGAAATGACAATTGATTAAAGAAGATTAGAAGCTACTGCGATATAAACACTAGTATTAGAATAGAAAGGAGAGCAAACTTGAAGAAGAGAGTTCAAATTGATGCACACTATTAACTGTAATTCACACAATCCATTGTTAAAACACTGCTGCAGTTGAAATGGTGACAGTGTGTTGTGTTATCTGTGAGCAATACTCAGGTGAGTACTGGAGGTGTGTTTGGTATTCACCTCATACATAGCGTGGTCTTGATAAACACATTCTTCCTCACTGTCCTCATTTGTGTCTCCCTCACTGTCCTCCCCTTCAGCTTCCTGCATGGTAGATGATGAAGATACACCACCCAGTCCCTAGTTGAGTATCAAATTAGTTGTCTCCATCCACAGGTGAACAGCTGGCTTTGGGTCACATGTCTCTGTGGTCATCTCTTACAGGTGAATGTGCATCAGGGCTGATGGACGAGTACGTGGCAAACAAGATCTGGACTATCATTAGGTTGAGATCTGAGAATCCCCTCCCACGTGCTGCACTGCTCTAAGGCAGCGCAAAAGACAATTTAACCAGCTTGTTGGTGTTGGAGTAACAATCTGGATTGCTTCTACTTACTATTCAGACCAAGTGATGCTCAGAGGACGCTGCCAAGCATTTCTCTGCATGCTTTAAGCACATCCATTCCCTCACAGTGGAGGCTCTGTCAAGGCAAGGTGGTTGTTGTTATGTCCTCTGATCCATCAAAGAGTGCACCCCAAAAAAAAAAAATTCAGCAGACTTCAACTTTGCTTTTAACTGTTGCACTCTGCATTATCTGTGTTGAACGATACGTACCTCCAACATTCACTTGAAACTTGACATGCATACTTAACTTCATGAAATACCAGGAGAAAACATTTCACAGAACTTGCTGTTGTTCTCCATTCAGCTTCTTTTGCCATTTAGAAAGTGGGCAGCTTGACTTTTCATCTTGACTAGCTGGTTCGTTAGCAATAGCTTGTGTCGCATCCCTGTGCTCTTTGCTCTTTTTGTGTCGGTCAGATAATGGATGATTGAAATTCTTCGAGTCTGTCTTAATCCCACCTGTTTAGTCTGCCAGATGTTCATGCGAGCGGGTTATCTTGCGCCACATTTCAGTGCGCTCATCTGTAGCTTCAAGCCACAGCACATCTTGAGCCACTTGTCAGAGAAAGTCTATTCTTCTGCTCAGGTTCAGTCTGACGTGTCTTTGTAGGTGGCGGAACGCCAAAGTTGCCACTTTATGTCTGTTGTTTTTTGAACATTTCTCACAGTAGGTTACTTCAGTTGGTCAAACGTGTTAACAGACACATGTGTAGATGCTGCATCACCGTCATCTGAATGTTAAGTCAAACAGTTTCACACTGCAAACTATTTACACACACATTACACAAGTAATGCAATTCACAACACTGTCCATTCTAACCTGGACCTAATTTATTTGCTGCCTGGTATGTAGGCCAACAGGTGCATTTTGAAAGAGCTGGATGTTTCACATAACTGATTACTGTCACACATGCATACCTGTGTACCACATGTGCATCCATCAGTCTTTCTTAAGTGAGGCTTAACTGAGCCATTCTAAGACATTTTAACAGCTCTGAGTCAATACTTCTTTGTGTGTAATCTCTGATCCTTGAGTTGTGCTAATTATGAGTCGTTTTTTAATGTATTCAGTTGTTTTGATTCCAATTTTAAATTGACATTTAGTTCCATTAACTTAAAAATAATCCACCCACACTTGTGTATTTTTTTATGGAGGCAGACATGAAAAGTGGCTGGAGATTAAACTCTTATTAGCTCCAAGATACAAAACAAGTAACCTAGCTATCAACTAATTCTGCAACAGCATCCCTCGCAGAACTCTGCGGGGACAGTGTGTGAGGGCTGCTCTGAGACGAGCTTTACTAGTTCCTGCTTCTGTCACGAACAGCAACGCTCACTGAGACAAGCGGTACATCCAGCATTCAGTGCCACAACCATGTCCAAACAGCCCACACTTGAGCCAAATGTGAGGCCCAATGTACTGTCTGTGCAATTACTAACAATGAGCAATTAGATTGTTAGATTGCCATGAGGGGGTGAAGGCAGCCAGACAGGAGGAACAGGTGTCACTCTTGAGTGGAAGGCTGACAACTTTCACAATATATCAAATATTAAAGTCTGGTGGTGCATAAAGTTTCCCCTCACATCTCAACAGCCTTAGAGAAGCTTGTTTGCTGGTGGACAGAGGTGGACTGCGGCTCTGACGGGCAGATGAGCTTTAGCTGCCGTTGCTTTGTGTTGCAGAAAGCGCACACTTCAGCTGCACGCTCAGTCATCTAAGGTTAAAACTATGTAGCTTCCCCCAACACTGTTACTGTGCTGCTGGCTGTTTGATATTGCTGACCCAAAACTTTAAGCTTATTCTATCATTGCACACACAGCATCAGTGAAATGCCCGCGAATAAAAAAAGTGAAAGCAGTTATGCCTTCCCCCTGCTGTGGCTGCTTGCTTTCATAGCAGAGTCTTGTTGTATTGTTTTGTAGTGCGTTGCGCTATGAGAGTGTGCTGCAGAACTTGGCCAGCTTCTACCCTCAGCGGCTCGATCGACTGACAGCTCTGATGTTGCATGAAAAGCAGGTTCGACTGATGAGGGCTCTGGCCGAGTGGGAGTCTGGCCGGCGGTGCGTTGCGAGAGCGCCGGCTCTATGGGAGATCTGTGTTATTGAATGGGGCTCACTTTGAACTCGGCGCCTTGCTCAGTGGCTGACAATGGACTTATAACAATGTACCAGTTCTTCAGTTTGCGCAATGTCGACAACCGCGACAGAAACCCTGGTGGCTGTAAGGGGGGGCACGGGGTGTACACAAAAAAACAACAAAAACAAACAAACAAAAAACATTCGGAGACAGAGAGATATGGAGAGCAGAGTGAAAGAGAGAGGAGCAGTGAAGAAATGACACCAGGGGGCAGAGTGACAGAAACACAGATAATAAGAAACGGGAGAAAGAGAGAGACAAAAAGCAAAGAAACACAAGAAACAGAAACAGAATACCAGCGGAGTGCAACAGAACAATATGTGACCCAAATATGAGAATGAAGTAAAGCAGAGAGAGAAGTGGGTAGACCTGAGACGCTCTCGCCAGCCTCTCACACTGTAATTATTCATGAACCGGGGTCAGTCATTCATATCAGGGAGTACCTGCTAACGACAGGCTGATCTGGTATCAGTTCCACCTGTTCCTTGACTGAGTATTTCATTGCTCGTGCTTTATCCTCGTCTGGTTTGTTTCATTAATTCATTTTGACATTTGCTTTTATTTTTATATTTTCGACTTAAGTGCTCTTATGTCTTGAATTTAAAGGATATCAACCTCCTATTATCTGCCAGGACCACGTCTGTGATTTTGTCTCTGAGAAGTTCAGCTTCCATACTGCTAATCTGTGGCAGATAATACACTTTGGGAAGAATTTTATATCCAATCCTTCCCAAACTTTAACTTCTCCATGGCTAAAAATCTGACCAAAAGCAGGACGCAGCCCCTCGTCTACAGTGTCGCAGGCCTGAACTTTGCATGTCCACACATCTTTGTGCAGAGATGTTTGCCATGCAGTTTTCTTTTAAACTTTCTTTGGCTTTTGGATAAAACTTTAACATGTCATACTGTTCCACTTTTCTATTTCAAACTTGTCATCGTGTCATCCTCGTGATTTTGGATGGTTGAGGTTTGACTGACACTCTTTAAATTATCATCTTGTTGTGCCCTCTTCTTCTGCAAAGGGTAATGCCACCTAACTGGCAAATTACCAAAAACACCAACTGTTTAACTAAAAACTACCAATTAGAATCAATTAATCAAAATAATTAATTTGTATAGCCTTGCCTGGAGATTTTTTGGAAACTCGGTCAAGCCAAGTTTGGATGGAAACTTGACTAATGAAATAATTATTTCTGAAGATTACAAAATTCAAGGCTTTATATCGTTTAGGTTCACTCTGTGTGAAATCAAATAAACTGCGCTGGAAGTGTTGTGTCCCAGCAGGGCTTGAACATCAGATTGAGCTTCATGCCTGTGCATCGGGAAGCATCTTCACTCCACTTAAGCCATTAATCTGTCCTGTGCGTCAGTCTAATAGCGAGCTGTCCATGGCGGCCTTAAGTGAACAACAGGGTGGGAATGACATCAGCTACCAGCAAGATGAGCTGTCAGTAAAGTGATTGACAGACTTGCAAGGGACGCACAGCAGCTGAAAGCAAAAAGGAAACAGCCAATTGCTCATTGAGGAGAGAGAGGAGGGAGTCAACCGCCTTGCCAGCCATCCTGCCTAATGATGGCGGCCCACAAACCCACATACCAGGATAGATCAGTCTTGCGTCGTGTCAGCACAGCATTATTAATGACAGACTCTTAAAATCTTATTATAGCCTCAGCTTGTAGGTACGCCCGACGGCTCGGAGGTTCAGCCTGCCGGGGATTGGCCAGGTAATGAATAAATGACACGCTTAACCATTCCACCAAAATAATATTGCGCTACATTAATACTAGAAAGGAAAGGAGAGAGTTTATAAAAGTGAAAGAGCAGCACAATCTGCACAATCAGTTTCCATAAGAAGAGCAATGGCAGCCAAGTTACAATAATGACTGTCAGACTGCAGCAATGAGCAGAGATTAGGAGCTGATGTGATAATGTTATTCCCCATAGCCAATTTTTATATTCAAAGGAACTTAAATAGCTGAAGTATGACATGGCCGTAGACTTAATACCTGCAATTAATCTTCACACTGCTTACACAGAAAATGGACGAGTGATTCTATTAGCTGTTCAACACGAGAGCGTCCAAAGAGAGGGTCTGCCAAAGCCAAGTTGGACTTTTGCTTCCACTGATAGTGTCCTTTTTCATGACCTTTTTTTTAATGCTGCAATCCTCAATACTTTTCTCTTACCACTCCTTCTTCATTCATTAAGACGGTACCACTGTGAATTATCACCCAATCCTGCAGCCCCCTTCAGCTTCACGGAGCTCTGTAGCATCTTTCAGCTCAGTGTTTTGGGTTTAAGGCCTATGACTTTACTGTTCTGGTTCACTCTTACAGTTTTTACAGTCTTACAGTTGTTTTCAGTGGAAAAAAGCTCTAAAATATATGACAGACAGGCAAAAGTGATAGCTGGTAAACATATGAGCTGGTAAAGAGCCAAACATTTCCCTCAGGAGTTGGGGGAGACAAAAAAAAAGAAAAAAAAAAAGAAAAGGAAAGGAAAAAAACAAACAAGCAGACAAAAAAATCAATGAATACAATGAGTGTTGTATTTTAGAAAAAATGTGCATCATACTGTTCATAAAGCTGGTCAATAAGCTGCTCTGCTGGAGGACGTGGGCGTGCATTTGTCTTGCTCATGAGCACCGTAACAGCAGTTTATGAGAGGAGACATTCCTTCTTCTTTTAAATCTTGTCTAAATGTTTTTTGAGTTCTTATGTGAAGCAGACTTGCATTGCTGTTGAAAGGTGCTCTGCTAATACATTTGCCTTGCGATGCTCTCAATCTCCCAGTCCCCAAATCCCAAATTCACACCTTTGAGTTTTTCTGCCAGTGAACCCTTCGCAACCCTCCTCTATTCAAACCAGTTCACATGGAGAGTATCTTAGATTGTGTTTAGTTGAAATAAAACCACACCAGCAGTCAGCGAGGAGTCAGGAAATTCAAGTGTTATTTGTGCTAGGTTGCAACCTTCATCCCCCACAGTGCGGTGCAGTAATTGCGCCGCCTGCCAGCATGGAACGAGTGCCTCCTATTGAGTGTTTCCATCATTTTGAAGGTTATGGCACTTTGATATAACAAGAGCTGCTTCATTTGACTATCTAATGCCACATTCTGCGTTTAAGGTGGCTCTCTGGTGTACATGTGGACCATATCGAATGTGTTGAATTGAAACATTTATTGCGTGTAGCACCGTAATAATTAAACCAAATGGGAACAAAATCACAGTGTGCTTCACTGAAAGTGGTAAAATGACCTATAATCGTATAAAGTTAATGGCTTACCGTTCATGCTTATGGGTTATAGTTGAGTTATAGTTATAGATGAGATGTTCATCTACCTTATCAATGTATGGGTACAAAAGCTACTGTGTAGTATCATGCTAAAAATATATATATATAATTCGCTGCTTATTATTATCATCTTTATTATTACTTGTAGCATCACTGTGTTCAAAGGGATTTCCTGTGTTGGATATGTGTGCCAGGCACACCCATTCACATGCTGCTGATGTTTATGCTACAGAACCAGACAGCAGCTGTCAGAATTGAGTCAAACTGTATCTTAGCCAGGTCCGCTGCCAAATGTTGAGAATTTTCTAACAATACAAATGCTACACAGAAAGACTGCATTAAAACAAGTGCTATTTTAGTGAACCATCTACACATTTTCAGACGATGGAGACACTATAGCAGCAGTGACAGGTTTTGCCTCTCGTGACCAAAACCATAACATGTGACAGAGCCAAATATGCGAGGCAACAATGGGATAAACAGGCGTGGCGAAACTTGATTATGTGATAAAAACAAATGTGGTTCTCATTTAAAACATAGCGCCATCACGTTTCATAACATATGCTCAAGAAACGATGGTTTACGTGAGATATGTACAAATCGCAGTTAATAGCTACAAGAATATGTTGGAATATGAGAGGAAGCTGTGGCAGCTGTGCTGTAATAAGACCATATAACACTCCTGTCCTTGTCTTCACACTCTTAGAATATGTGACAGTGTGTCAGTGGTGAAGGCACATTTTAATGTACATCCGCCCACAGCAACAGCTACAGCAGGCGAAGGTACAACGGCATCTTAACAAGACAGAGTATCTCCAAATGTGATCCTGTCTGCAGTGCTGAGTGAAGTGAACCATTTGGTCTCACTATAGAGACCAAAAGTAAGCTAATTACTGGTAGTGGCATTTCCTCATTGTCAGTGTGTGTTGAGTGCCGGTCCATAGGGCGTGCTTCTGTCATACCGAGGCCCAATAATCCACAGCCGGCAAATATAAAAGGCGACTGTACATTTGCTAATTAACCTTAATTGCACATGAAACCTGGGAGGCATCATTCATTACAGTGGCATATGCACTGGAGCTCAATTCGGATGTTGCAGCCTGTGACAAACAGCACGGTGGGGAGACGCGCTCCTTATTTGTCAGCTTTTCACTTTTTAGTTCCAATTTCCTTGGCTCCTAAAATTTAGCATTAGAGGGGAGATTGGCTCCTGAGAGGCAGTCTTTTTCCAGTACCCAGGGATAAGGTCATAATGTGAAAAAATGAAAGCAGCCAGACGGTGCTCTGCTTCTGAAGTGAGAGATTTCAAAGTTAAGATGAAACGAGTGAGCGAATCTCTGAATTCTCCAAGTTCATCAAGACGACTTCACCTCAGGTTCAATGGTTTGTTTCATGCTGGTATTTGCTCCTGCATTACGTTTTACCCTCATCAGGATAGTTCATTATGTGTATTCCAGGTGTCGTCCCAATTTCCCTGCAAATCCAGGAGAAAAAGTTGGTATCCCTCTAACTTTGGGTCTCATATCAAGTAGAAAAACATGAAGTTATACTCCTTGGGGAGCAGAGTTAGACAGACTGTCATGATCAAAACACACTGAACACACCATCGGCTTCTTTTTTCTTTTCTCTTTGCTTTATCAGTTGAAATGTGAGACAGATAAAGGGATAATATTAACATTGGCAAGCTGTCTCCAGGTTGATAGACAGCTTCTGATATTGGTGGTTCTGAACAAAATGAATCACTTTATCTTTTTAGGAGACAGCCGTGTGGGCTGTAAAAACCACCCTGATGTCTCCAGTGTCACATTTTCATTACAGTCATTTAGTTGATGTGCTAGTTCTGAGCAACTTACAATGAGTGCAGCAATAAAATAAGCTTCAATTCCTCCATCAGCAGTATCATAGCCTTGTGCGCCAACATCAGAGTTCTGACAGAAGCAGCCAGAAGGAGCTGTGTAGGAGGAGGGTGATGACAGGGCAGGCTGCAGCTTTTTGGATGTTTCCATCCCTGTTGAAGTGGCAGTGAGTGAAAACCTGAAACCATAACTGTCCAATCAGGGAAACAGGAGGCGTCCACCTGTGCTCTGACCCCTTAGGTGAAATGTATGTAACATGCATGAATCGAAATAAACAAACAAACAAAAAATACGAGGACACAAATTCCAAACACTCTCTGCACTATGCTGATTGAATAGCTCTACAACAAGGGAAAGCAATAAAAATCAGTGAGAATGATGCCAAGACGAGGATCACAACCCTTTAGGAGTCCGTATACTACTGCTCTGAGTGCTGGAAAAGGTCAGCTCTGTTTTCACCGGAGGCGGCTGGAGCTGGATTGACTCCAAAGCAACTGGTGTGGAGAGAGCTGGTGGAAGGGCGAGTCATCCTGATCTGGCAGCAACCCCCGCTGTGTGGGCGCCTCTCCCTATCTCTGGTCATCTTTTCTTCCGTTTCTCTGCTTTCCTCTCTTCAGAGCCTCTTATTCGGATGCTGTTTAATATGCACACAAATGCACGTGCACGCTCACACAAAGGAGGCCATCTGCTGGAAGATGAATCAGTGGAGTAATAATTCTGGATTCAGCCTCCTTCCACTGTGGTTGTCTCTGTCTAATTTGGAATATCATTCATGTTAAGTAGATAGATGGAAAGAAAGAAGGAAGGAAATAAAGACAGAAAAAGAAAGGAGGGGTGATGTGAATTACACCATTGTAGTGGGTGTGGCTGATGGGCCTTTGGGTGATACTGACATTTCTCTACAGAGGAGGATTCACACAGCTGTTTTAAAGGGCTTTTAAGAAGAGGAGCATATTGTGCTGCAGCAGGATAAATGCCACCCACAAAGGCCGCTGTTTCCTTATTTCCTCTCATGCCAAGTTGAAAGGGCCTTCAAATATTCATAAACATTCCCATCAATAAAGAAAAGCTGCAGTCATCGCCTCACCACCACACAGAGAGCTCTGGCGCTAATGGCTGCGAGGTTGAAAGGCAGAAAGGTTGGTGGTGGGGTGAGGGCGGCTGACTGCTTGTTTGGGATGATGCCATCTCCACCACAATATTCAGGAACAAATAGGTACTTCAATTAAATGGCCATTGACTGTCAAGGTCCACTCTCAGATGCTGAGATGCATTCTCAGATGCGTTCCCCTGGGTCTGTCGGCGGTGTAAAATTCGCTTATTGAGGAAATGTGATTAAGTGATTAAAGGAGAAAGTCAAGACTTGGACCAGCACCACTCAATCAATACTTCTCATAAGTCAACAAAATAAAATGATGTCTTGGCTGTTTGATTTAAGATGCTGACCTGACAGAGTGAAAGTGAGGACGAAGCAGCAGGTGTAATGCTTTGAAACATTTGGCCATCCTAAGAAAAAGTCAGCTCTCTCACAAGATTCTGCAAAGAATCTTGAGCTGCAGCAAAAAACTTAGCTACACTGTTGGTGATATCTCATTTTCAAACCACTTTTTTTCCACATTAAGCATATTATTACAACATTAATGCAGCTACAGGCATGCATTTGTAATTACCCTTCAGATAATTGAAGTCCTAAATGTTTTCATTCGGAGGCAAAAATGGAATTTTCTAGTGAACACGGTCATGGTGCAGAAAATTAGACATTAATACCAGGATATTAGAGTGGAATTGAATTTCACAGAAAAAAAGTATAAAGCTATATGCTCTCGCTCTCTGGGTTACGCCTGTCAAACCCTGATGAAAGGCCATAAAGTTAAAGGATCCACCAAAGAGAATTTGGCTTTTTAAGAAATGAATTCAGCTGATCCTCTTTGCACATGTAGGTTTTTTAATGAAACTACTGGGAGCAAATATTAGCTCAGACTGACAGACGAGTGCATTTGATTAGCGACAGAGAAGACTGAGAGAGAAAGATTTGCATGTGTATGCACACTAACAGTACTATATGTGCCTGCTGTACTGAATGTGTTCGCATGTGTGCTTGCATGTCAAGGCTCCACTGTCAAAAAGGAGACGTGCTGAACTTTCCCGTGTGGAGGCAAGCCATGCAAAGCTACGCTTCGTTTAGCCTCTGTCATGCCAAAACCTACGGCACATCTGATATAGAGGGTACTGTTTTAGAACTCCAGGGTTACTCCAATAGCATGCGATTTATTTGACACCACAGCTAATCTGAATGCTCCATCTTATTCCAGCGTGTTATCTGTTAAAGCAGTGCATCTGTTCTTAGCTGTGGTGTGTTAATGCCCAGCTCGCACGATAAATCGCCACCCCCTGCGAGCAGGAGATGGATTACGGTGCTTTCATGGGGAGAAAATCACCTACATTAGCAAAACGAAAGGCCACCGTCCTATGCAATGAACCCAGCCCCCCATAAAAAGAGAGCTCATTCTGGGGGGAGCAGTGTGTGTTGTAGTGAGACGTGAGCAAGAACAGAAAGAGTTAATGACTGTAAGTTCCAATGAGATAAGGAAATGAATCCTCTAAATGATTAAGTTCTGGGTAGGAGGGTGGGTAGCAATGGAAACGCTATGGATGTAGTAATATCAAAAATGCATCTGGTTATGACTGTGCACTCAAATTAGAAATAGATCTGATGAAAAAGCATACAATGTTAATTCAAAATTAAATGTCATGTCAGCAACAAAACAAAGAGGGTGGATGTATCTCAATTAAGAGATACATTTAGAGATGAGGAAAGAGGAAGAGAAAAATTTGTATAAATTTAAAACGGTGTGATGAAACCGCATGAAAACTACACAAGATTGATAAAGTGTCAGGCTCACTGATTAATTCAAGGGCAGTCTGACTAAATACTCTAACTGGTATTATTATCCTTTTAATAATTTCTCACAATGGAAAATTGCCTTGCTTTAAAACAGTTGCATGGTTTTGTACCTTATTGTTTAACATGGTCACTTTTTTTATCATTGAATAAGTCATCACAGAATTTTGTAGTGTGGTTGTTTTTGGTAAACTGGTCGAATGGAAGTTGTGATTTAGGCTTAGAAAGGTGTATTTGTACATCGAAATATGGGTTGGTGCAGCTTTGTGGTGAAGAGGATGGAAGTTAAGGGTGAAGGATTATGGAATGAAAGCAAATATGATATTACACAGGAGGACCCTCATATGAACAGTTGTGTGTGTCTCTGTTTACATGTATATATGTGGGCCCATGTTTAGCAATATGTGCAGGAGGACTGTGTTTTGGCCTTGTGTGTGTGTCTGTGCTGTTCCTGCTGGCGTGTGCGAGTGTGTGTGTGTGTGCGTGTGTGCCTGTGTGTGTGTGTGTGGTTGTGCTGTCGGAGAGGTAAAGTCTGTGTTATTGGGCAGCAGCCCTCCAGCTCTCAGCTCTGTGTGTATACAGTCAGAGCAGTGGGACCGACAGAGATTGCCACCACCTGCGGCTCAGCTGGGAGCTGCTGCAGAATGAAGGCTGAGAAAAAAGGGGAGAGGAGACGCAGTGTTGGAGAAGAGGTGAGTGGAGGGAGGTGAAAGAGGAGTACATAATTACATGGCAGAGCAGAAGCTCATCTCCAGGTACTCCAAGAGGCCCCTTCCTGTTTTCTACAGGGCACGCACACACACACACACCTACGCACACAGGCCCTCTCCACACCACCCCCTCCTACCTCCTTTATGTCTTCATTTGGGAGAAAACAATCCATCAGGCAAAGGTCAATGTACCCCCACCTTCACCACACCAGGTACACACACATTTAAGAAAGAGCAGGAGGAAATTCCAAAGAAGATACCAAGAAAAAAATCTGAGAAGCTTCCATTCACCTGGGTATTAATGTTCAGAATAAACAGCTAAGGCACATTTTCTGTAGGTAAATGTGAAGCAGTGGAAATAATGTAACAGCATAAACACGAAACAGATTCAGCTGCTGCAGACTCATCAGATCTTGCTTTGTGGTGTTTTATTAAACATCTTGATAATGATGCATGGTGTTTCAGACACTGTACATGTCCATCCTGTCACTACTTCCTTGGTGCAGAGCATTTGTTTTTGTCTCCCCACCTCCACGGGTTGATACCGGATTAGCTGCTGCTCTCTGTGCACAAGACCGCACTGAGGGCTCTATTTTCGTGAACCCAGCGGTGCAGCCAACTTGCAGTCCAAGTGCACCCTGGACCGTCCATAAATGTGAACACTGGCATTTGAAAAAAGGGAAAGTTTTCCACCATTTCCACCACGTGTGCACACAGTGAATCCTAAAACCACCACTAGGCAACAACTTGCTTTAAAATATCAGAGCAACAGAGATTGTGTGAAATAATTCGGTGGTCAGAATCAGATACCTGGCTGAAAGTAAAATGCTGTAAATGGCTCTGCATTAAATAAAAACACAAAAGTGAATATAAATTCAGCACTTTCATCCCCCTTCAACGACGCCCTGCCTACCATGACAGTTTGGGAACTCTGTGGAGAGAAAACAGATTGCTGTCCTGGATATGCAGTTTCAAACACGCATGGATAGAGCTCAGATATGCAGAGCAGATGATGACTTGTCAGTGGACTCCACTTTTGTGGACATGCTGCGGATTTCATGTTCACCACGTTTTCCGTACATAACTGTGTGCAGTTTTATTTGTCATCGCAATAACCATCCAAAGTTAAATACCACTGTAAAAAATGAAAACAATCAGTATGTGGTCTTGTTTTAAGCTTGTTTTTTTCTGAAATTATTTTAAAATTGAATTCAGTTACATTTGACTGTTTTACTAGTTACTCACAATCTGGCAACTAAATTGTTGCTCCTTCATATAAACCTGGTAGTGATCCACAAACAAGGACTGTTGTTGGACTGTGCTGGACTGTTATCTCTGTGACTTTCTCCGGCACAACTATTTGCAGTAGAAACTGTGTATAATAACTACTCAGAACAACAGGTCTGATCACACATAAGCACAGAGATTTCTGGGGTTATTTCACAACAGCGTGACGCTGGTTGAATAAAACTGAACCAGCGGATGTGCAGTGGGTAATTGTGGCTTAACAGTGCCCAACATCACTCCAGTTAGAGAGTGCAGATCAAACAGATACCTGCTGCCTTTAGATGGCTGTTAAGAGTCACCAGTGTCAAGGAAAGGACTTACAGGAAAGTACAGGCCTGTACAGCTCTATACTATAATCACGCATTATTCTTTGTTCAGCCTAGCTGGAATCAAAAATTTTTAGTCCTAGTTTTGAATAAAAGTGTATAACAAAGTTTATCTGCAGGTCATGAGGCTTCAGACATCCAAATTAGACAAATCAATAGCATATTTTCTACTGTAACTGATATTTGTCCCCCACCAGTCACACAGTAAACACATTAGGAAGGGATTTTTTTTAATGGGGAACAAGAGGAATCATTACAGCAAGAAAAAACGGCTTCAGTGTTCATTTTGGTGCTTGACTATTGTTTTAACATGCTTGAGAAAATGTGATCCTACCATTTAAAAACTGCTTGGTCACTTCAACAGGAACACATCCAAACTGGGCTAGACATGGTCTGTACGGCAGCCCAGAAGTGATAAGCAAATAAATAAAATACATAATAAAAGTAGCAGTGTGGAAAGAAGACTACTTTTTTTGTTTCATGCACAGGCCCCCCTGCAGACCTGCCAAGGTAAAGTTGGATCTGACTTAACCTAACCACCAAAACCTGTCATGGTGTGGCTGCACATGACTGACTAATCGATAGATGCCATCCTGCTTGACAAATAAAGTGTGAGTCTGCTGATTCTCAGTCATAGAAAAGAAATTGATCCTATTTGTGTGAGATTTCCCAAAGCAGCACAACTGCTATTTATCGGGGTATCAACAGGCGTCTATAGAGGGAAACAAAACAAAGCTGGAGGAAAATCTTAAAAGGTTGCAAGATTCAGGAGTCAATATAAGCCACACAAATAAGGTATCACATAAAGAGCTGAAATTCAATGTGGCAGCAGTGGTGAAAGAAGTGCTCAAATCCTTTACTTCAGTAAAAGCAGCAGCCACTCAGTATAGAAAGACTTTGTTATAACTGAAAGTCTTGCCTTCCAAATTTTTAAAAGTATTACAAGTCAAGTGTATTTCAAATATTAAAAGTAAAAGTACTCCTAATGCACAATGCAGAGTTACTAGGCTATATATTATTGTAACTGAACTGAACCAAAAGCAGCACTTTGATGTGTAGCTGGTCAAGGTGGAAACTTAATATGTTAATATCTGACGTGACTCAAAGCATGTACCCTAAATATGAGATACACAATGCTCTTTACACTTCCTGCTGTGTGCAACAATACTGTTAATGATGCATAAAGCTGATTTACTGAGCACTTTTCAAAACAACAACACAAAGTACTTGGCAGCAAAAAAAAGAAAAAAAGTGCAAAGAGATAAGATAAATGCAACAGTCATTTAGTCAAGACAAAAGAAAAAGGAAAAGGAAAGGAAAGCATGTTAATAAAAGTATGTTTTTTTTTCGCGCGCACACAGACACACGCACACACACATTTATTGACATGAATGGGTTTACATTGCAGTTAGTTGAGAGCCAATCATTCTCATTCAGACACTCAAGGGTACCTTTTTTGTCTGTATAAGATTCAGAGGGGCATAAAAAAGGGACAGTATTGATGCTCGGGGAATGAAAGCAAGTAAATGAAAACATCTAAAATGAGTAGTAGTAATAAATAGTGGAACATTTTGGTCCTGGGGACTTATGAAATTAAATTAGAACTTTTTGGCCGCAAAGAGCAAATGTATGTTAGGAGATAAATGGGTGCAGAATTTCATGAAATGTACACTTCTCCAACGGGGGCTAGGGGGTGGATCAATCATGCTTTGGGCTTCTGTTGCAGCCAGTGGCAACCAGTGGGGAACATTTCACTGGTAGAGGGAAAAACGGATTCAATTAAATACCAAGAAATTCTGGAAGCAAACATCACAGCGTCTGTAAAAAAGCTGAAGATCATGGCTTCTACAGGATAATGATCCTAAACACACAATCAACCTAATCAACAATGGGCTACCTCAAGAGGCACAAGCTGAAGGTTTTGCCATGGCCCTCACAGTTCCCCGACCATTGAAAATCTGTGGACAGATCTTAGAAGAGCAGTGCATGCGAGACAGCCCAAGAATTGCACAGAACAATAAGCCTTTTAAAGGAAGAATTAGCAAAAATCCGCCCATCAAGAGTTGAAGAAGTCTGACAAAAAGCCTTTACGAACTGTCATTCTTGCCAAAGGTGGTTTTACTCAGTACTGACCATAAAGGGTGCCCAAACTTTCTCTGTTTTGTTATTTTGAAACTGCAAAAGATGGAAATGAAAAAGTAATAATTATTATGTCATCTTTAACTTTATGCTCTTTGGAAATCGGTAATTTTTTGTCAACTTAGTTAATAAAAGGGTAGAGACAGTGGGAACGAAATGCTTTACAGAAGTAAAACAGCGGTTTTCTCTGAGCCCATGCTAGTCTGATAAGACCAACTGTGCCAGCTCAAACACCAGAACTGTGAAAAATCTCACGAACACGTCGTCCTTTCATGTTGCGTTACCCGAAACCTGTGCTCCTCCTCAGCCTGCTGTTCCCCCCACGCTTTCTCCCCACGCCTGCTCTGTGTCAGCCTCCTGAGCCCTGCCCTCTTCCCACTGTTTTCCCCAACCAATTGAGTCCTTCCCTGGTCTCCTGCTTCATTCACCTCATTCCGATCTCCTGAGCTTCTCCACCCATCTCTCCACCTGTGCCTCATCCCTTCATTTGTTCACTCTGTATTTTAATCCAGTTTTCAGTTCAGTCTTTGTCAAGTCGTCAGCTTTTTTTCAATAGAGAGTTCATTCTGTGTTCCTCCTGTAGCTCCCACGCTGGGCTTAGCATGGACCCTGCCAGACCCCAATTTCTGAGTCTGCTAGCTTCTAGTCTGCATCTCGGCCCACTAGCCCCCAGCCTGACTTCCTGACGGGTTCCCATTTCGTCGCCTCCTGCTTAACCTGCAGATGGGTTTGTTTTCGCCGCAGGCCTCCTGCTGGGGTCCTGGAGGGTCTTCGCCCTCACCGTAGGCTGCCTGCCCAGCCCTTGGGGAGGTCCTGCCTTCACCGCCAGTCTCACCTGTCTATTCAGCCTCCTGGTTACCCTCCAGTTGGCCCTGCCACCAAGCTGAGATTTGACTATTTTGTCTGGTTTTAAAATGTCTTTAACAGTTATATTGTTCATAGTGTTTTAAAATGATTGAAACAGAAAATTAAGCTTAACATTTTTTTTTTTATCAAGATAAAGGTTGTATACTTGAAATTACATATTAACAAGGTCATTGCCAGACTTTTTCAATAAAAACAACAAACAACTGTTCATACTGTTGTGTTACTTTTGTCCTGACTGATGCGGTTGAAAGCAACAATGTGCACCTTCTGTTAAGAGTCAAACAATAGCTCCACATTTTTCTACAAAATTGCACCTGGTATTGATAGCATACAAATGTGAGTCGTTGATCAAAAAGAAAATTAGCCTGACAGCCCACTCTATGTACATCGAAGGCAGTTATGGCAACTCAAGAGAGACCATTTTCAGGTCTGACAAATATGTTTTAAATCATTTTGATTTGGACTATATTTTGTATTAAAAGTCAATATCAGAAGCAAATAAAAACTGATCCTCTACAGTTTCCCAAAAGAATAAAACATTTGCGAATAAATCAGCAATATTGTCGACTGAACTAAAAGCAAAATTTAGGACATTTCACAGTTGTTGTTTCTTCTACATACACATTTGTTTATGCTGACCGCTTTCTCTCAAACTGAAAATGTTTTGAAGATTTTAAAGTCATGTTGGAATGCATTATATGAAAGGAAACGCATTGAACATGGGGATTAATATCACCAAGATATCTCAAGGTGAAAACACAGCTATTCTTTGCATGTAAATTTGGATAGCTGGATAAAGAAGACAAGCTCAGTTTCAAAATGCCACTTCATTGAGCTGCAGTGTGCCAGAAACCAATAAATAATTCTCAAAATGAAAGAAAGCAGCCTGAAAAGATCATGCCGTATTATGAATATCCAAAGCAATACTTTATTGTTATTAAAATTCTCTGGTCCATAGACAGTGCCTCATATTCCCCCGAAGAGCTGTTTTAATATCCTTATAATTTAATATCCTCAGCAGGATTCATTTTTATCTCTCTGTCTGACACTGCTCCCTGCAAACTTACATTCAGTGACAGCGAATGTAGATGTAGTGCATCAAGTGACACTCCTGAATGGTAATTTTATGATATGAATATATTCCAGTTTTTTTATCCACAAGGGTGGCTAATGATTCATATTTGCGGTTGAATCTGTTGAAAATTACATGGAGAAGAAGCAGTTTTACATAATAGTTTTAAGAGTTCACTGCTTGCATAATTTTCTCTAACAGAGGGAAGGTCAACAACTCATTTGATGAAATGGGGTTTTAATTCCTACTCAAGACTATTTACATCAGGCGTATTTTCATACCACTAGTTTGTAGTAACACAGTTTTTTGTTGATCGCTGACTGTGACTGTGCAGGCTCACTCTGTGGTTTATAACCTTAGGATTCAAATGTGTGTGTTTGTTCTCATTAAAGGGAGCGTTATAGATTGAGTTTGAGAGTATGTATAAACGCATCTTTAGGGGTGGTGGTGATGATGGGGACACTTAAATTCTGGTTTAATTGTTGGATCACAGCATTGACTGACTGAGGAGCTGCAGAGGCTTTCACAGGTTTTATCTGGTCTTTTCTCTCATCCACCTGGCTGCTCTCACCTTCATTGTCTAAAATGATCCATGGCCCGACCCCAGGGTGTGCGTGTGGGCGTGAGGTGATGTTCACTGTCCAGCACACACATACTGTACACACAGCCGGCCAGATCGGACCCTAAACAGGAGTATCACGGTCAACACAATCAGCGTCTGTGCTTCTTTTCTCTGTACCAGGGCTTTGTGAAAGGTGCAATATTTTGTATTTTTCAAAATGAGGATCACATTTTACACAAGCCCAGCTTGTTCTTACCATGAAAGCGATGCTACGATGTGCCCGCGCAAACATGCACACACGGCTGCCATTAAAAAAAAAAGGAAAATTTGCGAAAACATTTTAAATGTGAAGTCAAGACCCAAGAAATGGACATCATGTTCTAACTTTCAGTTTTGGTGCTGCAGTGTACAAATCAAATCATTGTATATTAAAGCGACACTTGAAAAAAGTTCCAACTTAAACTTCAAAGTTATAAGATAAGTTATAAGGCTTTATGGGGAAAGGCTGAAGTTCTTTCTGGTTCTAGTTTGACTGTTAATTTCTGGGTCAGAAGCAAAATGGGTACTACAATCAATTCTCGCCTTTTCCTATGGATTTCTGAGCACGGTGGGAAACAGAAAACATCTTGACACTCTTCTTTTCCTCCAACACAGAGCATGTTGCCGCAGGGTGCCTTATTAAGAGATGTTTGAGAAAGATGTTTTGAAGAGTTCGTTTCAATTATTGACAGACAGGGACTAGCTAAAACATATCAATGCCAGAAATGAAAGTAGGGCTGACTGCAAATAGTCTTGTGTTCAATACATGCATAGTCATAACAACCACACACACTATGCGAACTTAATTAACTTATTGATCGGCTGATTAGCTGATTTTATCAGTGCCCTGTATCAGTAAAGAAGACGTAAAGTGGTCGCAGTACAGTATATACTTTACATATATATAATGATACTGGCAAGCATTTTTCAAACAAGAGACCCATAAGTCAGACATCCGTTTGTAACTGATCTTGAATAAATTAAATGCCGTGTTTCACGGTTTTCAGTTTATTGTTCTTCTACAGCATACAGAGACTTACAGGTTTAACATGAAATCCATACAGTGTCACTGAATCATAGGAGCCTGTCTGTCTTTTCTTTACATGTTCTGGTTTAATTATTTGTTTTATATGCTCATTTTTACCTTGTTCACAATGACTTGTATTATTGTAACTAATTACCCCCAAAGCTTTGCATTTTGTGAAATACTCACTTGGGATAATGGTATAGCTGAATTCACCAGTTGTGCAAAATGTGCTTAAAATTGTATTATCTGGGAATGCAATGAACAAAGATGAAGTGTTTGTATAAGGATGCACAGAATCTTTGCAGATTATAACATAAAAGGACTTAGTTGAATCTATGATGATAACATGTGGTGGCCAGTGTTGTTTCTATGTCCAGCGGTCCTCATCTCGGCATTAAGAGCAGCCCCTTTTCCTCGTGTGGCGACTACCAGGCAGGACATCTCATTAGATCACACAACAGAACGCTTAACAGCTCTCCACACTGACGAGCCAATAAGGTGCTCAGTAAAGCAAGCCGCGTGCCACTCAGCTAACATCCCAGATGCTGCAGAACACTGTCAGTCCATTAATGGCAGACAGCAGCATGTTTAGTGATTAGGCTGGGTAATGGTGAGTGACTGCCTCTGGAGGCTCTGGGTTGTTGGGGTGGCGTCTGTGGAGGACGCTGACAAACCCTAATCCAGTGTTCGCTGCATATTTTCAATAAAGCATGGCCTAGACATGGTGTGTGCATGTACTTTCCCACATGAAGACTATAGCTGTATAGTCTCTCACTTCTCTCATATGAGTGTGATGGTAGGGATTAGTGCAAAATGGTGATTCATTTCCTGACTTTTGGCACAGCCACTCTGGATTCTCCCGCGAGACTGCAAAGCCTGTATTATACTGTGAATGCTCACAGAAACCAGCTGTTAATGAAATAAGAGCTCCTCTGAGCCTATACTCACGCCACATTTCAGGAGAGGATGTTTGCATGCAGAAAAAAGGACTTCAGTACTGTACCTATACCTCACATAACTTTGGTTTGAGTGCTTGTAGATGTTCTTGAAAAATAATTCTGATTCATCTTTTCTTGGTGACAAAATGATTCTCTTGAGGAACCAGGTAAAACTGGTGTTGTGGAGTCAGTCGTTTCCTCATTCATTTGGATCTCTGCAGCTTTACGATCAACCAGTGATCATCTCTTTGACATAACTGTAGCATGTATAGCACATACATGCCTCATATGTATGCTCCATTTGTGGGCTTATTCATCACCTTATTATCAGGTCCTTTTTGATAAGCGGGTGCATAAACAAGCCAAAGGGTTGGGGAAGTGAAAAACAAGCATAATCCACCTGCAGCCGGGTGACCGTATCTTCACTTTGAAGCAACTTTTGATAAATGCGGGCCATGCAACAAAAGTCAGTGTTGCAAAAACCAAACAAACAAAAAGACTAACAACTAAGGTCACTCGTCAGATTAACTAGCTAACATCACAGATATATGGATATCTTTTCTTCTTGACTGACAGAGAACAACTCCCTTAAAAAGGTCCCTCAGTCTACTGAACCATATTTAACTGTTGCAGTCTCTGACCCCTGAAACAGGAAAATAACTGTGTTACGTAAATGTCATCAGCACAAACAAGCCTTAAACATTCCTCACCATATGCAAATAAAACCCTTACAAAACAAATACTAATCAGCCTTACATATTAAACCGAGGTCAGACTCCCCCACACAGGAAGTGCTTCACATATCAACAATAGATGTATAATAACAACTGGATACTGGACTCATTGGTGCCTCACTTGAATGAAAAATTCTCAAGGCTGAGTGGCAGCGCAGTGAGCAGCTGTATTAATACATCCATAATATCAACTGAAAGATTTGGGAAGCAGTCAGTAAGGTGGAGCAGTGGGCACATTTTAAATCTCAGTTGAGAAAAGTCAGAAAACTCAAGTCAAGGTTTTAATACTATATTGCAGCAATATGCATTTTAGTCTGCCGGCGTGAACAAATCTGAGCAAGTGGAGAACACAGACTCCCTCAGCTCACAAACTCCTTGGCAAAGCCTGACATATGTAATGACCAGGAAAACATTTTAAAAACATTCACAATTTGCATACAGCAAAATTCTAATAGGTACAGGAGGAGGCTGGGGAGGTGGAGAGAGTTAAATGTCTGATAACGGGCAGCAGCGTAGCAGTGAGGATGCAGAACTCAATCATTGCATGCAAACAGCAGAAGTACAGTGTTTATATGAACCGCCTATTGTGAGAGATGAATCACAGACATGGATGGAAGTTGTTTGGAGAGACTGAAAGTCTTTAGACTTCTAGTAGTTTCTTTTTAAGTAAATTCAGACAGACCATATTAATATAGAAATTAAAAATTAAAAAGAATTGTGGTGGAGGGGTGCTTAAAGTTCCCATAAAATCTAAATGTAGATGTTTAATTTCTTTTATCAAATATGCCTTACGCTGATCATCACACATACTGAACAATGACAAAAAAGTAACTTGGCAGGTATTCTTAATGGTATTTTAGACTTAAAATGCAGATGACTCATCCTGCACTTGGGGGGTGCATACAAATTTGGCATCCATTGAAATGCTTTTTCAAATTTTTATGACGCCACCAGGGTGTTTCAGGGGTCCTGGGCCTCACTGATTACTGTGCAAAACCACAACTTCATAACTTATAAATCAACTTGATAACTGTATTCACTGATAAGGGTGAAACTGGATCTTATTTTATGGAGAAAATATTTTCTGATGCTGCTGAGCCTCTACTCTGGACACACAGCTTTATTTCTTGCTAAAGGAGCCGCTAATTGCCGCTAGCAGTAGCCGCTGTTTGCTAGTTAGCAGGGTTAGCTGTGCAGCTAGCAGTCCCTTAGCTGACTGCCTCAGAATGCCAGGAGCCAAAGAAGAACAACAACAAGAAAACCACCACAGTACAGGAGTACTGTATTCCCTGTCATCAAACTGGCCTCCCCCAGTCTCTGAGGAGGTTTTCGGTCCCTGTCCGGTCACGTTTCCTGGGAGCTACCAGTCTGGCCAGAGTCAGCAAATATGCCCACTAGCTGCATGGTAATGCACATTTAGCCCTACAACCTGTAAAAGGCAATTAATATCTGCAAAAAGTTCCTCCCTAGCTTCCTGTTTTTACAGAAAACATGTAAATGTGGACTCAAACGGCCCCCTGCTACCTGTTTTAATGGGAACTTTAAGCAGGCTGGAATGAAAACCAAACAGGCCTACGTAGCATTGATTCAGTCTGTACTTGATTACAGGAGCATGGTTTATGGTCAAGCCTCAAAAACTATATTGTAGAGTCTTAATGAAAGTCAAGCACAAGCTCTGAGGCAGTCCAGTGGAGCGGTGAAATGAACCCCCAGTCTAGTGCTGCAGGTTCTGGCAGGAGAAATGCCACTAGATGTCAGAGGGAAGCAACTAATGACTTCTCATTACTAACATAAAAGGGCAAGGAGAGCACCGTTACAGTAAAGTGCTATTACAGGAGTTCTGAAAACAAGGAAGGAAGTTTTGGGTGGGTTGGAGGAAGATATGCAGAAGACTTGAGGGTGGCTAACAGTGGATATCATAGAGGCTGAGCCATAGGTACATCTAACATCACTGACTGATATGTATTAGAATTTAATAGGGCTGAGAGAGGAAGCACTGACTTGATAACAGCATTCCCATTTCACAATAGAGAGCACTACACTATATCTACAAATATACAGTGATGGCTCTGAACAGTAGATATCAGGGGCTGCTTTCACAGTTCCAGGCAGGAAAACGTGAAGGTTCGAGTGAACATCAAATCATCCTGGAATATGCTTGGTGAAGAAATGCTGGCAGTACCAATGGCTCTGCAATAAATAGAGGGAAATAAACCAGAACATGTTTTAATCTGCTCCAACTGTGTTTTTGTCCTTAAGATTCTGAGAGAGCCTTCAGTTCAGGTTATTTTAATCAAAGTGTTGCAGATGCACACACAGCAAGCTAGACCACGTCTGTGGGTTCCTGCTAATAAAGGTCTGAAAAGAAATAATAGAAATAATAAACATTAGACCTTGTAGTTCCTGTGGGTAAATCAGAGCTCAAGAGTATAATTCAGAAGGAAAGTGATGAGAGCAGTGGAACACTGAGACCATAGGAAGGTTTCTTAACTAAAAAAAGTCAGCTCAACATTTATAAATACTGGATCCAGGAAAGAGGAGGTCTTAGACTGTAATAAATACGAACAGGAAGGAAATGATTAACTCAAAAAACTCAGAATCCAATCATTAAACAATAACCAAACATAATCACTACCTGTTTGCTTTGTTTTATCAAGGAATTGTTAACGGTAACTGTGACAAAATATGATATGTAAACACAAATACATGCGGGATAGCTAGTTTTTTTCACACTACCAGTGTGAGAGATTGATATGTAATTCTGGTTAACACACGTCGTTAGAATACCAGGTTTGTATAGGTGTAAATAAATGGTGTGCTCTCACCCACTTCGTCACAATAAACAAGCCTAAACTGCCATAGAAAAGCAGCCTGGTGGTGACTTTCAATCTATCAGATGTTCTCTTCCCCCACTTGTTTTGATGGCTGACTCTCACAACAAGCCAGGAAAGTGTCTGCCATTAGTCAAATTAAAATGAAAGCTGCAATTTTCATTTCATTTTCATGTGATGAGCTAAAATCATCACGTAGTTCAATGCAAACGCCGAGTTTGTTTTTTTTTTATTCTCAAGTTTAAAAGTACATGATCAACCAACTGGAAAAATGAAAAATCAAAGGCCATTTCAAATTCACTATCATTAGAATTATGGATTTGGGGTGTCTACTAAAAATGCTAATTTCTGGCAGAAAAAAAATCAATTTTAAAAGGCAATTTTCATTTCAATTTGAATTTTGTGCTATATTATGTACAACAAAATAGTTCACTTAAATATTTGTATCCCTGAACTTCCATACTATACATACATAGTGTTACACAGGCACTGCATTGGAGTGTTCCTGGTCAATGCAAGTCCAGTATTCACTGCTGTTTTAAGTCAACTCCTGAGAGAAATATCGTTGGCTTTTAAAGTTTTCAACTTTCTTCACCAGTCTGTAATTCATTTCCACACTCCACTTTGCAATATGCAGGTAACGTAACCTTTAGGTGTGTGGCCTTGTATGTCACCAGCAGTCATGCTCATGAAGAGGTCTCAAAGAAGAGGTTCTCCTAATTTTCCTCAGCTTCTGGATCACAATGTGTTTTGTTTGGTATTTGTGTGTGTGTGGTTTGTTGTGATATTGCCCACTTTGTGTGTTGTCCCAACTGCCTGCCAGTACTTCTGTCCTTTGGCTGCCTGATCCTATCTGTTACCAGCTGTAAGCTGTAAGACTCTGCATGACCAGTGATAAACTATCTGTTGTGCCCATCACTGGGTCAGCACATCTGCGAGTTGAAAGCTGCGCAGACTGGGATGTTGATAGTCAGTGGCATCTACAGCATGAGAAACCTCTTTCAATTATAGCAAGTATTCTGAATCAGTGCTCATTTAAAAAATGTTGCTCAATGAAGCTTTAATACTGATATAATTATGATGATGAATTGATAAAATGAATAGTTTTTTTTTCTCTCGAAGATTCATCTGAGCTAAATCAGTCATTTGAAAGTGAGAGTAAAACACTTGAAATGTACTGCTTTAAATTTATTTTTAGCAGTTATACCTTTGCAAAATCAATGAAGTATTCACAAACAGCATATGACATTTGGATAGGAACGCAGCACTACTGTGTCCATCACATATTCTGTTACTTGTTTTCAGGAGAGACACCTTTGAGTGAAATTGGACTGCTGGCAATTTTCCACTGTAGGAAACAGTCCTCTCAATTCCTTGAATTTCCTTATAACAGACCTGTCACAACATGGCGGACATGTCATATCTTATCATGCTCTGCATAGGAAAATACACCCTGATGGCTCAGTGAGCCTCCATTAGTTTTGATTACAATCTTTATTATCATGTCAATGCCCACTTGTCTAAAGTCATACAGTATCTCCGGCCTGTTACCACTGGCCATTTCCATTATGTAATCCATGTTTTCCCAGGGTATCATGTAGAGCAGAGGTAATCCAGCTACTGTATAGAGTACATTCATTATATTAATCACATCAACAAAACAAGCAGGCCAGGGACCTGAGGCCTCAACAAAATAAACTTAGTCTGATCTGTAAACATATCCAAACTAAAACAGAGGAATACTTTGTGAAATCCTCTGTCCAGTTTCTGAGCCAATTGAAATTACTTTCATCTGAGCACATTTAAAATTTAACTAAAGAAGTTCTAGCAACACACTGGAATAGGAGAGGATAAGAAGCAACAGAAATTTTCAGGTTGATTAAAAATTTATTGAGAGCCGGCATAGAAAGTAGTAGCCTAAACACACAGACACTTCACTGAGCCTCCCCCGGGGTGTGCTGGATTTTTTCTGCGCATATGTTTCCCCATTTCAGGTCCTTGTACATATTCTTTTCATATTGAGAAAGCACCACAGTCTGGAATATTATACACACACAGCAATGATCTGGACCTGAGATAAACACTGAATTGATATATTGCATTACTACTATATAATATTAATGCCCAGCCTTCATTCTACTGTGCACTGTGCACTGCTTAAAGGGTGACACAGAGGCTCAGACTGCTTCAACTGTTTTTTTCTCTCTAAAAATATATTTACGGTTTATTTATGATTTTTAGGATAGATGCATTCATACCAGATTACAAATTTGCCAGAGGTATAAATTTTAATGATGTTAAACTTCCCCTGCCAAATACATAACCCCTGAATATATATCAAAAGTTAAATAAATAAATATATATATATATATATATATATATATATATATATATATATATATATATATATATATATATATATATATATATATATATTTCAAATAACAACAAAATAAAATCTCAGATACAGTAATGTTGGAGGACATTTTTCTAAACTGTGGGTCTTCACCACACCACCACAGGTTTTATTTGCTCTGATGCTGTGCTGTCCAGCCCTTCGAGCCATCCCCTCCTCCGAGGTCCTGCCTTCTGTTCACTGGTACTGTTTGTTTCCCACTCCAGGCTCAACTATCGGCTGCCAACTGCTAGTCCTCTGCTCCTCCCTCCCTCCTCCATCTCCTACAGTGGCTTCCTGTGTTGGATGAAGGCCCGGTGTTTCCAAGCTTAAATAATGTGCATTTCTCTCTTGCATCCCTGCTTCTGAAAGAGGAGCAGACTCCTCACCTGGAGACTGAAGAGTCCTTTCAGTCTGTTCCATCCAGGCAAACGCCAACCCCGTCTGCTATTTTATTTACCAGCCCCCTGAATTATTCAGGACAATTTAGCCGTGCTTCAGTCAGTTGGAGAAAATGACAAGCTATATTATAAGCCAGGATGCCCTCAAAAACCTGATGAATAATACACTGTAAGAGCAATTAATCTTTTTAAATAAACATTTGTGTGATTCATTTGGAGCATGAAGTGTGGGCCAGCAAAACAAATGCATCTCGCAGCGGCTGCACTCTCCTTGGTCACTGCTTCTTAGAGAGGGAGCATAGCCTGAGGTGGTGCATTGTTTGGTCAGTGAGGAAGCTGATAAGACACTAGACTAAGCTGCAGAGTTAAATGTGTGGCTTCTCACTTCTGTGCATGCAAGGCTTATGTGCTAATTAATATGACATAAGGTGTGTACTCTCAAAGTAGGAGCTCATTGTCTTGGATTCATCAGCTTTATTTTGCAATTTTCAATTCTGACTTAATTAGAAATGCATGTGCTGGGATCAGATGCATAATTCAGCCTCTTCCATTTTATTATTTCAGGTAAAAGATGAATTCTTTATTACATGCCTTCCAGCTTTGAAACACAAGTCTCCTCCTCAAATAGCTAAAATGTACGGCATGGTCCCATTTCCTTAAAACCTGTCTCCCAGGGAAGCTGTTAAAGAGGCAGCGCTCTCCATCTGTCACTCAGTGAGTGCAGAGCTGGAAAATTCCTCTGTGGTGATTGTGCCTTGATAAATATGTCATCAGCTGTCCATCCCTTCCTTGCCCGCCATCCAATTTATTTTGCTTGTAATTGATTACTTGCTCTTCCGCACCATGTGAGTTTAATATTACAGTTTGGGATTTTGCAGTGCACTCTGTAAAACCTCTATTCACTTTGCATTAACTCACAGCTGTGGCTCATAAACAAACTCTTGGAAGCGTTTGTAGTGGAAGTGCCACTGACCTCATTTCCTCACATTGCTAGTCAAGTTTTACACCTCTGCCACCATCATCAACACCACTGATGCCAAGCCTAGTACCACCATCTTATCAGTGAGTCCTTAACTCTGGCACCTATGTCTCTAACAAGCCTGAACTTGTGATACAACCTGAGGTTCAGTGGTACAGAGCAAACACACAGAGCAAACACACCGGCTGCTATAAATAGACCCCCAGTCAACCTCTGAGCTTTTTGGGTCACTGACGGCTTCAATCGATCTTTAGAAATTACAGGGAATAAAAACACCTTTGCCAAGACAATGTCTGTTTCTGAACTCAGCAGTGAGGTTGACCTTAAACTAATGCCACATGGATGGAGCCGGGCAAAATGGGACAGCAGTGTCATCTTTCCTGATTTAAAGCCTCTCTTTCACATTGATTTATTCTGCACTAAAAGCATATTCTCCCTAGACTGCCCACTAGCACTTGCTTCTAACTGCTTGGGGAGATCTCCCCCAGAGTGGCACTCTCAAGGGTGAGCTGATAGCGGGCCGGAGGCCAGGCGTGACAACATTTAAAACATCCAATCAAAGGGCAAGGGGTGAGGTACCAACAACCCGACCTTGACAATATCATACAGAATCCTAATTTTCCACATAGGCGTAAAGTGCTGAGCTGGTGGAAAGCGCAGAACACTCAGTGGTCCTTTGTGTCTGTGAGTAATAGGATTGGCTGCACAGCATATATCAAAGAAATCTGAGGCCAGAAAGAAATATGATTGATGCAATCTTCTTCTCTTCAGTTCGAGAGGAAAGCTCTTATTGCTATCAAACACTGAGATGAGCTTTTTGTTGTGTTTCTTTCATTTATTTCTCCTGAATGACATGAATGACTGCCAAACTTTCCATAGAGACTTGCGTATCCCAGAATTTCTCGTTGTTTCCTTTCAACCCTTTGGTAACAGAGGAGAGTAAGCATTTTGTTATTTTCATTGCTATTACTGCAGCTGCTGAAGTTGCTTTTTTTGGGGCCACTGTTCTATGTGAGGTGTGCAAGAACTAAAAAAATGTAAAGCTATAGACACACTTTCAGATCTGTGCTGCAGCAATTAACACCAAGTCTATCCACCTACCTTTTCTGTGCACTTTACAAATTAGTAAAAAACAACAGCAGAAAAGAAAACACACAATACTTCGTGAAAAGCACACACACAAGCACATGCACTCACACACACATACATAGGTAATAGTGTAAATATGCAATAAGGTTGAGGCTACTCTTTTAAAAACATATATCATGCAGTATAACCATGACACATGTAGGGTGGCTAGCATACTTGTCAGTGAAGAAAAACGGTGATTTGGAATCCCAGATCCAGGGAAGTTTTGTTTCAGTCTGGATTTTAAAGCATCAACAGAGCTCACCTCCAGGATGTGCAGTGGTACATGAGCATTTTAATGTCAGATTTTGATAAAATGGGGTGTATGTGGGCTATAAAATAATCAGTGGTTATAATGGCCATGTGAGCTGTAACAGTGATAACTGTTTTGCTTACATTGCTCCAGAGGAGCTCTTTTCTTCCCTCTTCTGCCTCCTGTATTTTTTTTTTCACCACTCCATAAGCTCCAGATGCATTCACACTGAAAGAGACCATCTGCTTCGAAACCCTTTTCTCTCCCCTCTCTCATTGCAGGTATCTTCTTATCTCCTTTGCTGAATTAATGCAGCTTCCACTGCACACAGTGCAGGCTGAGGCGTTTGTTGGTGGGAGGCTGCTTGGTCACTGGGTTCAAGAATGAGTGGATGCAGGCAACCCGCCACCCGCCAACAGCTAGCAGTCAAAAAAAAAAAAAACTTTGATTTAAACTTTGCTGCTGAAAGCATAGAAATTCTCAAAGTGTTTCCCTGAAAAGTGCCAACAAACACCATATGTTCCAGAAGCTTTCTTGTTCTTCTTAGATCTGATGAAGTCAGCCCTAGTAATTAGAAAATAAGGAGAAGAAGCATGCTGTAGTTACATGTATGCTGCCATACAAATAGAGAACTGTCCTTATCTGCTTTTGACACTGTTGGTACTGGGTATATCCTCCTGGTACAGCATAACAAACTGGAGTTTTCTTGGCTAGTGTATTCTAATGAGATATTATTAGCTCTGATGGCGTCTCAGCAGGAGCATCACCCAAAGGTCAGAAGCTGTTTAAAGGGAGGATTTGATTAGAGGCTGTTTAGCTTAAGAGGCAGGGTGGAGATGAAGATGGAAGACTGGGCGACCACTGATGAAAGAATGAAGGAAGGAAGATGAATGCTATTTGTCTGAGTAAAGCAGACAACTAAATATTTCATTATATATATATATGTATGTATGTATATATATATATATATATAAAGCTGTTGACTGTTTGCATCTCCTTATAGCTGTGAACAAAAGCCTGTACTTCAGCGGAAAGAGCGAGATACTTGAGTTTTCAAAGAAGTGTAGTTTTTCTTCTTCACTCATGACCTCCTTTGTATCAAATACACACTCACTTGATGGGAACCATTGAAAAAATGATGAACCTGTGTCGGTGTGGATGCTATCTCAATTTCATTTAATGCACTTTCATAAACATTGTATTGGAGCAATTACACCAAAACGTTTCTGACAGTAAACACGGTGCACTGTGCAGAAGGTGTTTATTTAGATGAAAACAGACGATGCACCTGCCTTCACTGAAGGCATTTGGCTGAAACGACAGAAGAAATCCCCAAACGGGGCCTCCCATCCAAATGGAAATGAACCCTCCAAGATGTGTATGACGTGCGGAGCAGTGGGGCATGGGAATCAGAGGAGATTACGAGGGTTGCTTGCCTTATCATTCTATGTTTACAAGGAGAGAGGGACTCATTTTGTATGCTGTCGATTGAAGGGCACAAGAACTGACAGTGCAGACAGACAACCCAGCACTCCACTCATGGGCCTCGATTTAACCTCAAACTATTGACCGGGAGGCACAGCTGAAGGATAATGATAGCCATAGGTACACCCAAATGTTCCTCAACAACAATGGAAGCTGTTTTCTAAAAAAGAGACCATCCTCTATTTTTTTTCCAGACACTTAAGATAATCATCTTATTTTACTGCTCCTGGTGACCTTAAATAATCCTGCTGAAGTATTTTGTGCTTTGTCTGTTTTTTTGTTTGTTTGTTTGTTTTGTTTTGTTTTGTTTTTTTTTTTGGCATCTTATGTGCTTTTCTGACAGATCTGTTAAGCTGTAGAAGCTGCTCCAGTCTTCTGTGACTACCAATGGGCTATCCCCATGTTCTACATCTGATATGTCTGATGTTCATGTAATTACAGAAGCACAAACTGAGAAGGGCAGTCTGGCCCTCAAGGCACATCGGCCTCATAACAGCCCCATTAGATGTGTATTTAATGACATGAAAACGTGGCAGTGAGCAAATGGATTGTGTCCTGATGTGACAACACACAACACACACGTCCATGCAGTATGTTCACAGTACATTTAGAGTTAAAAACCACAAGCCATGAGCAGCATGGTAACACTATATGGTCTATTGTCGAGGTAAAGGTGGTGCTGAGTGGTGGTGTATGACAGTGAAAGTGAAATTGAGCCCGAACAGATTTCAGGCCATATTAAACCATCACATGTTCTATAAAATACATTAATGTTCATGACTCAGTGTTTTATTTCACAATATATATATTTCCTTGTGGTACTTTGGTTTTTAAGGGTAAGCTTGCAACTGCATGAGCAGTTCATTGTGATGCATATGGGCTAAGTTATAAAGTTTCATTATATAATATGTTAATGATTAGAGTGAAAGGCAACCCGCAGTTCTATTAGATCCTTCCCATGTTCGTTAAAACTATTCATCCGGCTGTAGCAGCTGACTTTCCATTTGGTTTTAGATCATGACTGAGCCATTCAGGATCCTTCTTAATTCTAGCTGGATGTACTGGTTATAGCTGGTGCTTCTTAATTGCACCAGTCTGATTCTCAAAAGTAATCAAAAGGTTTTTGACTTTGTTTGAGTCCATGAAGTAATGTGAAATAACCCTTTGTTGCACTCACCATTTCAGCAGTGGGAAGGCTTTTTTTTTCTCTCCTTTAACCAATGACTCGAAAAACCACAGAGGGGTATTAAATATTTTAGCACATATCTCTTAAAAGGAAAGTTTGAAGCAATGACTGCTGATTAACCATTTTCATAATAAGTACAAGCCAAGCACATACTGTATAGTAACAGCTCCTTGGAATGCAAATATACTCCAGTAAGAGCTCCTCAGTTTATCGGAGCCACACAGGGTAATACCAAGATCCAATTCATAACTTAAGAATTAGTGGTAAAACAACACTCCCCTCTTTTTGCCTGGAAGCCGAGGCAGAAAGCTGACACCTCCTTTCAAGCTCCTCATGTAAGCAGACTGGCTTGCTGCAACAAAGCATGCTGTTCTATGAATCTGAATGTAAATCCGCCCCGCAGGAGAGGTTCAACACACGCCATAGTGGGAGAACTACCATGAGATATGCTGTCTGTGCTTTTTATAGTCTGTCTCTCCTTCAAGACATTTGATATTAATGCAGGAGGGGACGCATGGCACCCATGCACAAGCCATTGCTCAAGAGCACACTCCTACACATGGAGGTAGTAAAGATTTTTTGGCAGGTTTTTCCAGAGACAAGTGGAAAGAAAGCTTTCATAACGTCTGCCCTGTGTTCTCATCGCTGACCTGTGTAAATAGAGTATTGTATAGCAGTTCTACCGTTATTTCATCATGTTCCACACAATGTTCACTCCTGAGAGAATGAGCACACAGTTGCCCTGGTTGGCCCAGGAGATATCTACAGCACAATACATACATGGGTTTTGTTCAGCACAGGTCAATTATGAATCGCCACAGCAGGGACTTCAAATGTTAGGTCTGACCGTTGCTCTTAATGCTCTAAAAGTTAACTGGTGACAGTAAGATAAGGTAACTGAATCAGTGCTTACCAGTGGAATAAGTGGCTCCAGCACTATTCTGAGCAGAGATAAGTGCATAAACAGGATAACCACCAGCATTTAACTGTATGATTTATAGCTTTTGTACAGGTACCTTATTAGTCCATCAAGATGCTACATCAGGCCCCAGGTGGCCCCCTAATGAGGAAATTACAAATGACTGCTAACTAGATTTTTTTCCTGATCTTTAATCTTTGATTGTTGTGTTGTTGTTCTATATGCTCTGTCATGATACAAATATTAATAATGACATAAGAAATAATATAGAGACAAAATGAAAGCCTCTTACTCTAATAAAGTTTGCACCTCTAACTAAACTTCACCGCTTATCACTTTTCAGCGTCACTCAACACATTTGCAGATCATGATGCCTTGAGCTAAATGATATAATAGACACTTGTCACACTGTGCAGGAGACAAACTGAGAAAGACATTCAACCATTTTTCTGCAGGATATGAATTCTTATTTTTCTCCTCTTCAGTAATTTGTTAATGTCTCATCTTCAGGCGAGAATTGGCATATTGCATGTCAGTATTTCTCAGTGGCGCCTTGGCCCATGATTCACTGCTGAGTCATGCAAGATGAGCTGTGAGGCTTATTCAACTGGTCCTAGATGCGATCTAGCACCGAGATGTGTTATATTTTCTCCTCATTAGTATACACTGTTAAGGGAACTGAAAAGAAGGATCTGAAACACCAGGAGGTCAGGTCCAAGGGGTTAGTGTGGGCTGAAAGAAAGTTGTTTACTTTTTCTTAGTTAGGCTTGGAGAAAAAAAAATATCTCCAATTTACCAGAGGCACTATAATGATCCAGGTGCAGAGCGTGTCTGTCCTTTTCCCAGTGGCTAAATATTGACTGACTTTATAGCAGCAGATGGCCAGAACGGTGAATGCGGGCTGTGCTGGGAGGAATGAGTGAGTGTACGAAGCGACATCTGGTCCTTCCTGCGCCCAGTGGACCTGGTTGCTACATCAAGCTGCCTCATTAGAACTAGCTGGGGCTTTAGGAGCATTCTGCCACTCAAGCCACTGCTCTAGTGCTACTGCTATCAAATCCCTCATTTTGCCACTATGCCAAGACTGAAGGACCATATAATATGTTGTGTTGGCAAGTTTTGCACATCCCACTGCTTTCTCTGCTGGGGTCACCTATTCGTACTTTTCATTTTGCCAGGAGAGAATTATGATGCACTTGCTGTGCAAAATGTCTGCAGTCAACCCTTGCTCACAGCTTGCTTTCAATGAAGCTACCTGACTGGTGGGATGTGTCTTGTACCCATTTTCAACAGATGCTGATATAAAATACACCTCTGCCCATCCAACACTTTTTGCTGATTTTGGCTTTTCAGGCTGACTTGCTTTCAGACTCGCTCACGACAGTCAAATCTCAGTGTACCATTTCCAGCCTCATAACCAAACTGAACAATCTCAGATATGTAAAAGTAAGCATTTGATTTGTGGAGCCTGTGGTACCCAACCTCAATCTGAAACTGTTCGCTGTAAGACTGCTGGCTGCCAGTGATGACAGGAATGTTCGTGGGTACCAAAATCAGTGTTTCTGCACAAAAACTTTTTTACTCTTGAACTGATCATGTGCTATGATTATTTTAAAAAAAGACATTACAAATTACACATTACTGCAGCTAAGTTAAAACACATCAGAATCACAAATTTCATTATGATTTTGTAGGAAAAGCTGTTCATTTTGCATGAATCATGAAAAAGATCATGGTCAAGTGTTTAGTGGTGAATTGCTGCAATCATAAGGCATCCACTGATTTCCACTCTGAGTAAAGAGTCATCTATTTCTCTGACGGCTGTGAAGAGTGCTCATCTCCCAGCCTGTGGCCCTCTCCTCTGCTGGTAGAGACGGCTGGGCTGGGCTCTGGTTCAGCAGCTCAATTCGCCTCCCCTCAGGGCCACAATCATCTGCGGCACCATCTACTTATCACAGAGGGCTGTTTGGATTACCACACCACGTTTAATGGCAAGCTGCCATATGATGAATATCATAATACACAACACAAGCGGTGCTACACTCTCTGGGTGCATCTCATTTCTCTTAATTGTTGTGTCCTCGGTCCTCGATCCTCACTCGAACCAGAAATACTTCTCTGCCATCTTCCTGGCTGTCCCAAAGGGCATTTTGTGGCTCCGAGGAGCGAGTATTGTGGAGCGAGGAGGTATCTCAGATCCATGAGCGAGGACTTTTTCTTAATGATGTAAATATAAGTGAATGTGTTTAAATGGAGTATTGAGGGCGGGGGGTGGTGGGGGCGTGAATATAACAGTAAATGCAGCAGACCCAGCTGTGGGATCAGAAACAGACGTTGCTTCACGTGACACTTCAGAGAAAAGGATGTCTCAATTCTCTTAAAATATATTTCCCTGTTTCTTCTTCCCTTGCATGGTTTACTTGCGTCTCTCCATGCTTCCCCGGTGGGAGGAACTAAGACGCATGGAAAAGAAGCAAATGAGGGAAACGTGGATGCAATTAAGAGAGATGGGATGTACCCTCTGAGTCCCTTCACCGAGGGCTGCCTTGCTGATTTCACTCCAAAAACCTCTACTCAATCCTAAAATAAAGTACAAATTGTCCTGGGAAATATGGAAAAAAGTGACAAAAAAAGCCAAATAAGCCGGATGCATTTTGTGCTTTAATATTTAGACTCATATAACGCAGGCTATCTGCAACACTACACAGTAAAAAGGCTTTGGTGATTTGCACAACATTCTGGTCAGCTACAGTATTCCTGAAATCCATCTCCAATAACCAATAAAATTCCCTGGGCATCTGCCTTGTTTTGGGCTTTCTGAGCAATAAATAGAATCATCAAGCTGTGACAGAGCAAAGGGAAAGTGTGGCACTCGTATCACATTTTCTCATTTCAGCCTATGGCTTCAGTCAGGAAGCTGAACTCCTGGCACAACGAAAGCAATACTTAAGGCTGTAGAGGGGGGTGGAAACACTCAAAGCAACACCTGTGCAATATAAATCAATGCAATACAACAACCCTGCAATAAATTCTACCTATGTGCAGTGTATAGTTTTTACCAAGAGCGAGTAGGAGAACTGTCAACTCTATCAGAGTCTGAGGTGGTAGTTTATAGCATAACAGCAGCACTTTATAATGTCATGCAACATTAACTATGGCCTAAAAACTGATTGTATTACTACATTTAATGCAGTAAATGCAAATGACTGTATTATGATTTACTGTATGTATTCATTTTAGTGTGTTCACCCTATTAATCCTTTGAGCTAACAAGACAAATAACAAATTTGAATCAAGCAATGTTACTAAAAAAGAGGAGATTTATTTATTGGCTTCAGTCAGGAAGCTGATATTTATGTGCCACTTGAGGAAAAATGTTTGCCCTGTTTTTCTAAATTAACGAGATCAAAATCCTGTAAGACGGTGTCACCTACATAGAGTACTGATGCTGCTGCTAATCAGCCTGAAAATCCAACAGCGCTAAAAAAAACTAATAACAATACCATCTATATTACTTAAAACTTAAACAAGTATCTCTCAATGTCATGTCATGTGGACATGTTTGCGTTCATGAAATCGAGTTCTCAAATAAATGAGATTCTCAGAATTCTGGTTTAATAATCTCATTAATTCGGAAAAACATGCCAAACATTTTTCTCAAGCGAATGCAGTACACTTTTGTAGATATTAGATATATTTTGAAATTTTTTGATTTGTTATATATTTACTTTGTACAAACCCTGAAAAGACAGCCATTAACGTCAAGCTATAACATTCAGGAAAAAGTTGAAAGATCCCTCCAAACCAAAATCTCCCAAAAGAAAGTGTCACATATAAAATTACTGATTTTCATGTTTTCTAAAAGGCAAATGCGTGTTTTGTCATTTGAGGCTAAACACAGAGTTATGCAGCTAAAAATATTTGGTGTGATTTGCTGCCTTTGGGTGGCAGACGACGGCAAACATGCTGCAAAAGCCCAAAACATTTCCATTAGGAGAAACGTGCTGCAGCGTCTTAAACAATGCCAATTCAAAAACACATACAAAAACCCAAACGAAAAAACGTGTTGCATTTGTTTTTGATGCAGGAAGAAAAAGACTGAGGTCAGTTTTTTCTTTGGAATTTGTGAAGCTGCCGCACATTTCTCCTCGTGGAAATGTTTGGGGCTGTCGCTGCCTGTTTAGACTTGGCCACTGTACTGTAGCACTTCAGGATGGGGCAAAATTCTTCTCACCTCTCTTACTGTGTCCAAAATACTACTTTCATTTGCAAAATCAGTTTATATTACCGCATTACTTTCATGATCTGGTTGATTTAGTTTTGTCATTTCCTGTTGTTATTAATCTCATGTGTCATCTTTTTCTTTACTTGCTGTGTTTTCCTGCAGTAGTGATTGATTTGTTTCACCTGTGTCTTATCAGTTATCTTCCCCTGTGTTTTTAAGTCTGTTTTCCCCTCAGCCTTTGTCAGTTCGTCGTCGTTCCTTTTGTGTCGAACCTACCTGTCAGTGTGAATGTACCCCAGCCTTTTTGTGATTTTGGACCTTTCTTAATGTCTCATTTTTTGGATTCATACTATACTTCCTTGTTGGATTTATGTTACTTCATGAGACTGTTGACTTTGATTCTCACCTGCCTACCTGCTTGCAAGTCTTTGTTTTGTCATCTTATTCAATAAATGTATTGAATTGCACCAGTACTGTTGTTTGGGTCTGCATTTGGGTTCAATCCCTGTCTGTCTGTGACACCAACCGTGACAATTACTCGTATACCCCATAACTCTGACCTCCTGCCTCTTGACAAGACCACTAATGTAAGAACAAATGTGTTCTCACATGCCTTCCAAAATAAAGTTGCAGAACAAATAAATGGATATTTCCCTGTTTCCAATTTGAGTCAGAAGATCTGCCTGTCTTAACCTGAAACCACTTGACATCCTCATTTCTCTCCATTCCTCCTCATTTTAACTCCCTTCTCCAACCTACATGCATGTCATTAGCTAATTTCTCCTCATATCCCTTTTCCCCAGCCCTACAACCAACAGAAAACATAATTGCATGTTCTGCCCCAAAATTGTCAGTTTCCAGCAATCTTGACTATTAGATGCTGCGAATGCTGCAAATTTAGAAATTTAAACTCTCTCTTCTGGTGCACTCATTTCATGTCACTCTGGGTAAGAGATAAATAGCTGATATGAATAATGCAGATGGAATGAATCTGAAGCAGTGTCAGTGAGAGTAGTAACACATCTGGGAGAAAATGCTTTTAAGCATGACAGTCTAGGAAATTCTCATCAGTCCAATGAGAAAAGTAGCATGGTTGTATTCACGACTATGACCTCTTTTAACGATGAATTAACTTCACTGTTTGTTTGTTTGTTTTTTATACAAGTTTTTTTCTGTGTCAGATTACAGAGTGGATTTCTCACACCAGTATAGTGCTCGTATTTTCATATTTCCATACATGATGTTAAACATCACCCTTACTGGATCTTAGAAACGAAATCCCTCAGATTTGGCACGGTGTTAAGTGTGGAGTACAGCAAGTTTGAAACAAGTTCAACCGATCTCCAACAAGCTCTTGAAAACAAAAAAGCACTTATCAGAAAATATGCAGTGCAACAATTATTCAGTTTCTCAAAATAAATTAAACTAGTCACAACGCTGTGCATCAAGGAACCGAGGCTATCTATTTTTCAACATTAAGTTGTGTCCTGAGTCTGTTGCACTAACAAAACAGTATTAACACATGTTAATATGACACTAATCACTCACGCTGATGTGACTAAGGATCATTACATCCAATCAGGAGAGGGGAAGAGGAAATGATGCTGCTACATAATAATAGTATAATAATGGAATAATAACAAGTTGCAAGTTTACAAAGTTTACAAGTTTGTGGTTTGAAGCTTACTTTTTCATAGAAATAGTTATTTCTGGCAAAGACTCTCCCACAGACTGATTTAGCAGAGTAAATGTAGCCTTTGCGTAGCCTTTAGCTACAGACTAGCTTCTAAGTCTCTTTTCTCAGACTTTATTGAAATATTATTTATATATTTTTATAGATATATAATGTCAGAGAGATCACATCCATGCATATTTGTTTCATGCATCTAACTGGGGTTTGCAGATCAATATTGAAAAGCTAGCTGCGAGCGACAAAATCTTCTAAGGCAAAAAAATGTACATTGCATCAACATAGGATTAGAACAAACATCACACGCTCGTCAACATAGCGACATGGCCACTGGTGCTCCACTTAATTCAACACCGTTGCCTGAGCTGCAGGCAGCAGCCTATGAGCCGAGCTGCTGCCTGAATGCACGATCTTCTGGGGTGCTAAGATGCGTCTAGGCACTATATTAACAGGGAGAGGGCTCCTGCCTGATGGAATATTGATAAAATGTTTTCTGTTTGCTGCACATTGCTCGGAGAGTTGATGGCTCACTGCACTAAATCATAAAGCCCACTTGGGCGTACTGCGGAGTCAATAACCAGTTCTTTTTCTATTCTGGGAATGCACTCAGTTTCTGGGAGGTCGTCCACTGAAGCAACACTGGTGTTGAAAGACTTGCGGTAACTCTCAGGGCGCTTCTACTCTGTGATCTACTGTGCACGATGTCGTTAAGGGTTCTTCTGGTTGTCTTGCCTAACCTGAATGTGAACTCCTAAAACAGTTTGTCATACATACATTATGAATGTATGCTTACATTGTTTTTTTCCACAGCTACTGGGGTAATACACACTTTTTAGACACACATATATATATAAATATATTTCTATGTATTTTATTTTATTTTCATATAGTGAAATTCCACTTTGCTTTTTTTTTTTTTTCAAATGTTCTCTACCTCTGCTGCTATTTTTCTTCCCACTGCTTTCACATGCTGCTGTAATGCCCAAATTTCCCCGGCTGGGGATTATTTTATCTTATCTTATCTTATCTTATCTTATCTTATCTTATCTTACCTTATGCAGTACTTAGTCCTGCAATGTCTTCTCTGTTCTACACTAGCTGCTCTCCTCACCATAACATGTATGCCAGTGTGTACTGAGCTCTGTTCTTGGCTTCTGACATGTCTCTGCACCTATACACCACCAGGACGATCCGTGTCAATGCTGCTGTACTTAAACCAAGTGATCCTGGCTCTGACATTGGCTGTATGCTCATGCCTTGAAAGACAGATTCGCATATCAGAAAAAGCCGCAGATATTTTACCCCTAAACTCTGTGATTTGACAGTTATTGTAAATGCTTGTGGTTCTCTGTGAGAGCTAGTGACATGTATCTTCAGTGTGAATGAAATGTTTTTCTCTGCATGTTGACAGGTGGGTAGAGCATGCTGGAGCTCTGGCAGGCTGTGCACCAGCAGCAGCAGCAGCAGCAGCAACAGCAGCAGCAGTGGCAGCTCCAGCATTGAGGCTGATAGCAGGAGACGGCCTGCCAGGGGAGGCGATGGTGCCAAGAGTGGTTGTATCATTACAAAGCCTCTCTTTCCACTATAAATTATACACTACGCCTTGAAATCTCAACTCTGGTGTTTTCTAATGCTTTAGATGTCACCTGAGTGAATTGCCACACTCATTTAAGTGGACACACATCCGTTTAGAGCAGAATATTTTTGTATGATGTTATAATTTGCCGATGAGAAACCCTGGGGAATCCTTGCATTATTAATGGTGGTGTATGCATGGGTAGTTCTTTCTGTAGGCAGGTGTTAAGCACTCATTTGTCACACTATGTGTGCTATAGTTACAAAAATAAAGTGAATATATGTGCTGTATGTATGATGCATGCATGTTATGAATAAAGGTGTTTGAATCTCAGTTTGCAGATCAAACAATCAAAAACTGTGAGAGAGATAATGCTGGGGTAAACAGTATTTACTCTGTTTGCATCGTGACAACCAAAGAAGGCAACAGGGTAACAGAGGTCCCTGATCGATGTGACGTCTTTCGCCGTGTCCCCTGATTGCTGGTCTGGATTCTGAGACGGTATCTCGAGGATCAGAGTATGGGAGGACTGTGATGTGTTTATTTATAGAGTACAATAAGCCTAATTGGTAAATTGGTCTAATGATTGATTCACTATCGAGTCAGGTATCGTCTGTCTTGACTCCGCGGTGAGGGATGTCTTGAAATAGCTGGGATGACAGCAACGAGAAAGAGGAGCCAATACTTTCCCCTGAGTGCACAATCCTCCTATTAACAGCCCAGATTCTCCCTGAGAGTTCAGCCCACTGTAAGCAATTAGACACATCAAGGTTACGGCTCAGTCTGGCTGTCACCAGGCCGAATTAAAGCTGCTTATGAAGTAGGGTTTCTATTTCAACACCTACTGAATAGGATCTTAAATACTAATTTGATGTGATATTTTTTATTATTAGCTGTTTTTTTGATCCATTACCTCATCCAATAACTGATCTAAGGCCATTTTAAAATGCAATGAGCAATGATTGGATGTAACAGCTTCACTCAAAAAGTGTATTAAGTGAACAGTCTCAGGGCCTGATGATCCTAACCTGTGTAGCAGAAAGTGCAAATGAATCAGATCTATCAAAGCATAGCATAACAGTGCCTGTTAAGATTTTCATGTCTGTGTAATTAAGCATGTCCCTCCATCCCCTTAAAGTTTCCTCTGCAGCGGGAGTCGGGTTAAATGCCCAAATTTAATAACTGCCTTTGTCTGCTGGTCATAGCAATCTAATTTTTCCCACAGAAGTGTTGTTTCAACAAATGGGGTTATTCCTCTCCATGGCAGAGAGCAGCCCATTACAAGATTTGATAGGCACAAATAAATCATGACTTTATGCATAACAGTATTCCACCTCATGCAGAGGACTTAGCTCAGGGGCCTATCTGCTTCCTGGCTTCAGGTTTGAAATTCAATTACCCGCTGCCCTGGGTAGCTGCTTGCTGGAAGCAAATCATGGATCTGAGGTAAGGTTTAATGGATTTGAAATATAATTTAGCTCTGGCTTGGCTCCTTAGAGACAGGTCACCATTACCTATAACCACATTAGAGGTAATCAAAGATTCTCCTGAATTTGTTACCTTGGCTTCTAGCGAGCACCTTGAACATTCTGTTTTTTTCCATCTGGGATGCATTTAAAGGGCACGTTATGTACAGGCATAAATCACGGAATCAATGTAGCTGTATTGTGAAAGACATGGAACTGGTACACTGTCTTTTTTTGTGGCAATTTACTGTGACAGATCAATCATTGTGACTGTATACAGGACTGTATTCATTAACAGCAACCTCCTAACAATTTCTAACAATTTCCTCTAGCTCAGTCCAGCTACGTGATATTTCTCTACAGGACCTAAAAACTATTGAGGAGGGCTGATGTGACATAGCAAATACTCTCTGGCTAAAGGTACCCACTGCTCCTTCGCTCTAATTGCAGATTGTGGCTTATTGCTTGGCCTTTTTTCTTCCCAAAGAACCTTTTTTTCCAATAGGCAGAGCCTCTCCTTCCTCAGACACTTGTTATTAATTCTCTCCTGTTTAATCAGAGACCTGGGAGGTAGCAGCCGCTCCTCAGGCTGCGAGGATGACAAATGAATTGCCAGGTTAGAAAAATGGACTCAAATTCATCCTCTCCTGGAATTTGTGTTCACATCCATGCATTGTTCTCCCTCAAGGATAATGGATGGCATGGGGGGATTTTGAAGGTGCAGCACAGAATTCCAATAAATAGTTAATGTTGCAAAAAGTCACCCATTACAGCTCTCTGGCACTTTGGTGGTTTAGAAATAGCTTACTGCAGCTAACACAGTGGAGTCAGTATGGTGGGAAACAATGGGAATCCAAAGATAAACCATTACTGATACAGGAATGCATCTGAGAAAAAAAAGAATGATAAAAAAAAGAAATGTGAAGCATTTGTAGGCAAAAATCTGTGGCCTTTTTAGGCCTTTTAAAGCTTTCATTTGAATATAAATAGGGCTGATTCTAATAAGTTTTTAAATCCTTTTGCTTCGCTGTCTTTCCTCGCTCAGTGAAGCCACCTGGAAATGTCACTGTCACTGTCTTCCACACAAATACAATCCCTCCACTGATCCAACAGAGCATATGAGGATAAGCTGGACCTCACATTTCACATGTGCTCTGCTGCAACATTTCCTTAAAGGGGTGTCAAAGGTTTCACATTTGATGAATTTTGACTCATGTTAAGCAAAACCATGAAGTTTGGTTGGGATGATTTTATTGCTCCATGAGAGAAAAAGTGCTTCAGTGATCAAATATGAGGTTGTGTTGTCCTGCAGTGTGATCAGTTTAATATTCCATCTTTTGTCAGTCATTCATATTGTCTTGCATCAGTGTTATGAATCCATTAATCATTCATATTTCTTATGAGTATTACTCAACACTGAACAGAATGAATATGCATAGAGACGGGGCAGGCCAAGCTTACACAAGCAGGTTAAAGAAATGTTCCAGTGCAATGAAAAAAGTTTTCTAGGGTGTAAAAGTATTTACTCAGCGTTGCGTCATCAAAAAGGAGCAGTAGCCTGCTAAATCCTTGAATGGTTGCTCTTTTAAGTGTCTAAGAGGGGAAGACATGTTTTTCTCTTGTCAACTGCCATTCGATCCTGGGCAGTAAGGAGGTGACCTTGCCCTGCCAGGCGCTGTGATGGGCCTCCAGTCTTAGAACTACTCCCTACTGCCTGCTAAAGCTTTAGACAAGCTTTTTGAAATGACGTTAGCTACAGCTGTGGTTTAAAAAGGTTTGTTTACTTTCACAGTTGTTGTGAAATGGAACTTCAGACTGATACTCTGGTAGAAAATAGGGAACTTTTGGCACTCATAGTTTTAACAAAACAGCAACTAACAGCCCTGATCAACTTATCTACATGACACCCCATGCTCTCATGGTGTTTTCCATTTAGAATACGGCAGACAATTAATTTTAAGCAGCCGTCTAGTGATGCACCATGATTGATTATAAGAACGTGTTTGCAGCATTATCGGCTCAGTGAATGGAAAACATCCCTAGTAAAGAATCAGCAACATAATGTGTGTTTAAAAGGTCCAAATCATCAGTTGAGGCAGATTTTCTGTCCATTGCTTTAGAATTTGAAATTCCAACATCCTTTTTCATCGCTGCAACTGTTTCACAAATCTAAAAATCCCAACCAGAAATTCACGAGATGTACATGGTGACGACTGTGACAGAATGTGTGCATGAAAATGAAGCACACTATGTGGCGGCTCTGCTTATAAAAAACACTTGTGACTTGAGGGTAAATATCTGTAGTGGAGAAATATTGACTGGTGAAAAATTTTCAGGTGGTGATTTCTGTTTTGTTTGTTTCAGAGCTAATACGTGGTGTTTGGGAGTTTAACCCAGTTATTGACACAGATAGAGAAACCAACACCCACAGCTTGTGGTTTTTGTTGACTATTGTGCGCTATTAACAACTGCCTGATAGCTCGGCACCATGTGCAGCCCTGAACGAGGCAATGGCCGTTTAAATGGATGAGAACAAGGACACTGTGCTCTGAATCCTACACAGCTCATGCTGTCTTAACATCAAAACAGCTGTCGTCTAGGGAGCCACTCCATTCTGTTTTATCTGGCAGCTTACTTACTGATGATAGGGTCTGATAATGGAACACAGCCAAGAGATAGTGCTGGATTTCAGTGTTCCAGTTGTCATTCAAAGTCCTTGCACAAGTCATTGCATTGATTGTTTGAAGACAGACTGCTGTCCAGGATTTCTACACATAATACGATATATTAGTGAACATAAAACCTTAAGAGGATTGGGGTGTTTTAAAAAGTAATGGATATAGGAGAACATTTTAGCAGCACTAGAGACAACTGAAGTGACGTGTTTGTCAGGCTGCAACCGGCAGACATGGGTGTGTGTTTCAAAATCAAAAACCGACAGGTGTGTCTGTCTTCTGCTGCACTTCCGGTAGAGCAGTCCTGAGGAATTCGATTTCTCTCCTCAGAGCTATCAGCCTTTGATGTGATACAGTGACTGTAAGAACCAGTCATGAGGTGTAAGAATGAACAGACACCCTATGACGCTGCAAATATAAGGTCTCAGCCATTCCTCAGTGTGAGTCTCTCTCTACTTCTACCCTGCTCAAGGCCTAAATCAAAGCCCACAATCCTCATTCTAGAAAACTAATACCATTATCAGTGTAACTGAAGATGATGAGAAAAAAAACCCCAGCTAATTAATTGAATGTTTTTTTTTTCTTTTTAATAAGTGTTAAGTCACTTTTAAGCGTCTGGCTGAAACAAGATAACATTCCCTAATAGAAAGGAGCTTGACTTCCCTTTTTAATGAGACTAAAGGCCTAGAAACCTCATTTAACAAGCTATATCCAAGAACACAAATATTTGATGGAAGGAGGATGTTGTGAAAAAAACACACACACATGAAAAAACAGCACTGGGTAGGATGAAAAAGCGTGGGATTTTCAGTGACTTCAAAGTCAACAGAACCATCCATATTGTGCGGAAGCAGCCCACGGTCAGGTGGTAATCAGGCTGCTTTGTGCTGCCTCTACCCGGGTTTGTGGATAATCACGATGGGCCAGTGGGCTGGTGAATAAGGCCTGTGTTGTTGCCTATCCTCTAGCTATTTGATCATTGTAGGAGGACAGCGCTGAGGCAGAGCATGAGAAATAATCAATGCCACAAGGCTATAAACAAATAATTATGAAGATGGAGAAACATCTGAATTTCTGAGATTTGTGGATGGGTTTGCCAAAGGGCCGGATAAACAATGGAAAACAAATCACTGTCATTCCCGCTATGGGTATAACAACTTTTTTTGTTGAGTAGCATGAAGTAATAAGCACAAAAGTTTACTCAGTCACTCAGTCAGTGATCACATGGCTTTCATATGTGCAGTAGCTGAGTAAATCTCGCACTGCATTTGGCAACCTTGAGAGACTTATAGAGAATGAAGGACAGGGGGCTTTTCTATGCAACTGACAAAAATGATGAACGGATCCGAGGCCAAGACACTGTGGGTGACACATTTCAAACATGTAGCTTCTAATCTCCTAATCTTGAGCTGCCAGTGAATAATGGCCTCACAGAACTACTTCTCCAATGCCGTCCTGGAGGCCTGCGATCCAGCAACCTTAAATACAATTGGAAAGCCTGGTAGATTGAGGCAATTTATCCCAGACTTGTATTGTTTTATGAGGTCACAGTCAGGCCTTGGATCTGGCTCCACGTTGATGGGATCATTGAGGCATCAAAGCAGCAAGCAGGTGGATGGGTGGCTAAGATGTAAAATTATTTTTTGCGCTTTTGCAAAAAGGGTTTTTAGGTGAATCTTCCAGCAATGTGCAGCTAAATCAGGTGCTTCTCAGGACAACAACAGCATATTTCAGAGGGAAACATAGGAGTAGAGGACACAAATTGATTTGTAGTCTTTAAAGAGTGTAGAAATCAAACCCCATATTTGATGTTATTCATGCTGTTATTTTTTCTGCAAATGTCATTCAGTGTATTTACATTCAGTAATTGGGATGGCCTACCTGAGCAGGAGTGTTTCACAGGAAACAAGGCATGCATGCAATCCAGTGCAATTTTAAAAGGAGCATCTTCCTGTGGCTGCAACATGTTAAAAGCGTGAAACACAAGGCAAATTTTATTGTGAAGCTACCACTTGTGTGTTGGTCAGTGCAGTTAGTGCCAACAGATATCAAAAATGCATCTGCAAAGTAAGGCAGTGGTTACATTCTGAATTATTATTTTGCTAGATAATTTTCAATTTGGTAATGAGGAATGGAACGAGAAGGAATATATTGTTTCTAATATGATTATAGGGTATAAGGCGTTGGCTATGGCAACCACCACCCTTGGATCCATTATTCAATAGATTTGAAATCCCTTTCAACCACCTGTCCAGTTGAAATCATAAATCTATTTTAGGTGTTGTATCTTTGTCCATTTTCTCCACTTGTAAAGGTTGTGTAAAATAAAGGCCTCCCAGATAAAAAACTTGTAATACATAAAAACAATATTAGAGCATGTTAAAGCTTAATGCTATATCTTATTGTCTCTACTCATCAAATCCTTCCATCAGGACTCCTGCAAAGTGCATAAAATCATTCTAAACGATTGGCTGCCTTTAAAAACCTTATGAAAACACTATCAGCAGCCATCGATCCTTCAACACAAAGAGCCACTGTACTTCCATTCAGTCCCATACCAGCGGCCTGTACTCTGCCTCACACATGGCCACGAATGGATGCACAAGCCTTTGTGAGTGAGTGTGTGTGTGCAGATGCCGGGGAACACACACACACAAGTACCAACATGACTGAATCATTGCACGAGCTGGGTTCATCAGTGAGGTGGGATGGGTAGGAGCAGGATTATGTTCAGGTCTGGCTGTGTGGCTCTGAGCCGTGGGAGGTTGACCCTGATAAATCTCCACAGACTGTGAGGCAGCTTGGCCACATTTTGTTGCGACAAGCTCATGGTATGGGGTTCAATTTATGTGGGAAGACTGCTCTAGTTGGGAGTGTGAGATGGGAGCCAAGTGTCTCCTCAGAGCAGCGGCAACAAACAAGCCGTACGCCTCTCATGTGACAGAGTCATCTCGACAATGCACTGGCAGCTAATGTGTCATGTCGCTGCCTTGCGAGAATCAAAGACAGTGCAACAAATGCAATAAACAAGCTGGGGGTGGGAGCGTGGAGAAGCGGGTTGAAGAGGAATTCAAAAGAACGCTACTGTGACTGGACACAGATAGGAGGGCCTGTCCCTGCTGCGTTTCTGATTATCGTGTGATCTGAACTAAAATCACACAGCAAAAACAGACGACTGCTTCAGCTGGCTTTCATTCTCCACAGCGTGATGGTGTACAAACTACACCACCGCCCACTGAATTACTGCTGTTGCTGCTATGTGCATGACAAACTGTGGGGAAGCCTGACCAGAGTGGCTAGGAAGGTGGTAGGAGGCACACACGAGAAACTAAAATGTGTTTTACTTGCAAAAACGAGACACCGTGCTACACGTGTAGACAAAAATATGTACAAATAAACAAACAAATAAACAGTTAACTGAGCAGAGTTGAGCAGAATTTATTAAATTATTAATAAATAATTAATTAATAAATTAATTTACTTTTTGCGTTTTTGCTTTCAAATTGATCCTAAATTAAGAATAGTTTGTTAACTTTTCTGTAGCACATACAATACATAAAAATTTAGGTGTGGTGCAAATTAGCGACAACAGGCGTTAATGCTTGCATTTAAGCATTAACGCCTGTTGTCTCTAATTTGCATAAAAATACATTTTTTCAAAATTCATAAATGTGCATCATAAAAGCCAGAAAATTGGCTTACAACCATTACATTGTAACAACAACACAACGAATGTAGTTTTCACTTGGGCTGGTCCGACGAGAAACCAGTGCTTGCAAAAGGTTCCTAGGTGTATGTTGAGTATGCACAAACCAGCTTCAGAGGAATGCATGCACAATTCGGCTGCAATGTGGATTAAAGCGGTATGATGCAAAATTTGCAACAATCGGCGTTAGGGGGTTAAATGACGTTGTTACATTAATCATTTTTATTACAATTTCTGCTGCACATGATAGGTTGTTTTTTCTGTATAACAAATGTCATTTCAGTTTGGGGCAACATGTCTTGGGTGACATGAGTATCTCAATACAAATCAGACACTGGCAGCTAGGTGTGCTATCTTGTTAACGTTTAAATGTCAATATTATGCAGTTTTCTGACACAGTGAGCAAATCATTTGTTTCTGGAAGAGTCAGCTGTCTCAGTCTGCGGTTGACGACTGCTGCTGAAGGCAGAAATTATTGGGTGTAATGTGAGATAGGTGTACAGTACAATCAGTACAATGCAGATGTAGTGCTGGTGAGTAGTTGAGGGTGGGTGTCTTGAGAAGGATGGTTGTGGGAATGCTTAAATAAGCGTTGAGCCGTCTGAAGGCATCATGAGTCTAAATTATTGAAACATCTTTGAGAAGAAGAGCACACTTCAGCACTTTAAAGTCTCTGCCTTGACTTGTGGTTTTAAAAAAATACGGCTTTCATTTATTGAATGTGATCAGAAAGCCAATACAGAGCAAACAATATTTTCCCAGTGAAGTTCAGGGACCTCGCAGCAGTGGTCAGAAGGTCTCAGCTCAAAGGGCCCTCTGAGGGTGTGGTTAAACCAGCCAATATTTGGCTTCCTCATCCCATGCCTCTGAAAATAACTCTCAACTAATCCAAATCAATACAGTCAAATAATAATAATAATAATACTGCCTTCATTCTCGAAGACCAAAACCTACAAAGCATTTTGTCACATGCTGCTCCGATTTGATGCTACGAGAGTGAACGATTTACTTCATCAGGAGCCCTTGGCCGACAGTTTCTAAGCAGTTTTTAAATTCCTATTAACATTTTCTAAGGTTGCTTTTATGTTGCTGCTCATAAACAGATTCATTACACGACTTGTGCAACCGCACCTCAAAATAGAAAACAATTCACAGAAATGTCCTCCTCCAGCAAGCCAAATTCCTCTAGGGGAAAAACAATAGCCTTGATATCTTCAAACAAATGCAAGTATGCAAGCGCCGCTGAAATGTTTTCTGCCATGCTGCACTGTGCATAGGGATGTACTTTGCATATCTATTATGCGCTCTTCTGTGAACAGGCAACCTTGTGGAACTCATCTGAAATCTGCTTTATATTTCTTTTGAAATCAATTTTTAGCTCATCGCTGTTTTCAAGTCTGCCAACGACAACTGCCTACAGGCACCCAAATCATAGGGCTCTTGTGCGAGGAAGAGCCTCACTAACACTTGCAATACTTAACTCTTGGAGGAAACAGTGAAGGGCTACTGTATGTACTCTTGGCCAACTTAGTTCTGCATTACTTTCAAGTGATGCCTGTGTGACTGTGTGGGAAGATTAAAAAAAACACACTTTGCTAGTTGCTAGTTTAATTAGGTGTCGATCTTACTAAACAGAAGCCTTTTAATGCTTGAGAAGTTCCAGTATTGTTGACTTGATCACTGGTATGTTTAGTTCAAAGCAATAATATCAAAAGAAACTGTGCTTACCTGTCGAGTATCAGCATAAACAGATGATGGAATGGCCGTGCAGAGAAAATGGGAAAGAGGAACAAAGAGGAAAACAAAGTTAGTCACAAATTTTACGCATGAGTCTCTTTATTAAATTCGTCTCCGTGTATCAAAGCTAGTTTTTCATCAAACAACCTGACCAGGTTAACCCAGTGGGGAGAGTAGAAATTTGAAAGGAATAGTTTGACACTGTTGGAAAATCCTGCCAAGAATAAGAAAATTGATACCATTCTCACATCTGTGTGATAAATATTTAGCCAGCAGAGGATTAGCTTAGCATAAAGACTGAAAATAAAACTTGCTTTCATTACCAGGTCATCAAATGGGCTACCCATGTTTTAGTACACCCATCGTCATCTCATACAGAGGCACAAACTAACCGGCCTATATTAGACAGATAAGAGAGGTGGTTTTAATGTTCATTGACTATTTGTTAGAATTTGCAAAGACACATACTATGTAAGTGTGCAGTGCTACATATACAGTAGTACTGCATCAGTATATGCCACAACACAGTCTTCATTCTGCACTGTGTTCATACATTTGTGAATAGATGTGTGTGCTTCTCTCTACTTGTATGTGCGTTTGTGTGCATGAGTGTGTGTGTGTGTGTGTACGTGTGTGTATGCATGCATGCTTGAATCGAGAAAGACAAGTTTCAGAAGAACAAGCAAAATGCATTAAAAACACCGCTCACAGGACATACAGTATGAGCAGTGCTCTCAGTGTCAGCTGGACGCGGTAGAATGCGAGGAGCAGCTTAACCTTGCTCACCATGAAACAGAGAAATCTCCGGGGTCCATTCAAGACAATCCCTGCAGACTTTTTCCTCCCTAAAAGCTATTTCTCACCCCCTACTTGCTAATTAATGCAAGACCTGTGCCCTGTAGCTTTCTATCTGCCTGTGCCTTTCTGCTCTTGCCCACAGCCATCAGCCCCGGGGTCTCAGTGAGTACTGCCCTTGGCCCTTGGACCCCTGCTTCCTGCAGCACGACTATACAACTTGGCTTCGAGGCCTTGCCCAAGGCAATATAGATCAAAATCAATGTGGGAACAGCGAGGGGGCGTCAGGATTATCAGATGAGGTGAGAGAAAATACAAATGCTTGAGAAGTCAATTAAATTTGTGTGATTGCTCATTCTAGTCCTTGCAGAAATAGTGCAGACATTATATACGTGAATACTATAAGTTCAATGAGAAAGAAATTAATCTAGGTCATTGTTTTAGCACAGCTTTCATGTTATTATCCTATTTAGTCTCAACAGCCTGTGTTGCTGTTTCATAATAAATTGCTGGTGATTTAATTAATTATACATTGGTATTAAATAAAACATTAAGGAAATTATTTTTTATTGAATTAAGTGTTCACCTTGCCAATTAATCTACATTTAATATGTTCTGGCCATTTTAAATTATGTAAATCACTGGTGGTGGCTGCACTATAAACCTCTCACACATACTCATCCTTCCCTGAAATATTATGCAGATGACAGTGAATGTTTCTATAATTAACCTCCTCTATTAGTATCTTTCAAATAGAACTATCACTTAAGTTTTTGCAGTGAGGGCTTTCAGCAACAAGAGGCAGAGCTGAAGGGTAGAAACTATATTAAGAATGTTTTCAGGCAAGAACATTGTCTAATGCTATTAAAGTAACACTGCTGAGAAAATACCTTGGATGCTGTTGCTCATTAGAGTTGCATTTAATAACCTGCTGTATGTGTTTATAACAATCATGTTCCCATTGTTATTCCGATGTCAAATAAAAAATAGGCATTACAACCTGGTTTGTCACCATTATTTCTCTGGTTCTGGTTCAAGTGTGTTAAATAATTTGGTTCCCCAGCAGATGGATCTGCTGTGCACAAGAGGCCGCACAAAATTGAGAAATAGTCAAAAACAAACATGTTAGAGAAAAAACTTTATTAATATATTTTGATTTGGTAAAATCCTACAAATGATTTGGTTTGGCAGTTTCTAAATTTGTCTGACGTTCCCCGACTCCCTCATAACATTAGCATATGTCACTCATTCCAGGCCTTAATACTATCTTTCAGGGTTTTGTGATTGGTGGGAATTACCTCAAAGCATGCATGAGAACAACAAGTGACCTTGACTGACCATTCTTTCACACTGTACATCATGGTACGGCTGCAAATGCTGGCAAATGTAATTATCTTTCTAATTAGTAACGAAACACAGCAGGCCATCTATCTTGTATAATTACCCTCAATTAATGGGGTTTGTCTCAAACATTTAATTTGATAGATATTAGCATTGCAGTAATGGATTTCCTGTCTTATATAAACAGATCAGACCCGGCTCAAATACTATTTGCAGATACTTATTAATGTTTGCTTTTACCTGCTGGGAGCCGTGCAGGTGGGACTGACAGTTCCGATAGTGTCAGATAAGCTGTCGATCACAGAGCAGTGGACTAAATTGAAATGCAAACCTGCATGGTACAATAGTATGCAGTGATGTTACCGTGAGGCATTTGGAATAAAAGTGTCCATCAAATTGCAAATGTTATGCAATGCAGCATATTCCCACCTGTACACCAGGCTGGAAATTACCATAATAGCCTATAGTGATGTGTTCAGGTTTAATAGAAGGATTGTGCTCTATAATTATTTAAATGCAAAAATTCAGATGCTTCAGGTTTTTTTTTTTTTTGAATAACTCATTTGGACAGCACCATGTTTAACAAGGTTAATGTATTAAGGCTGAAGTTTCCATTGATCCTCCAGCTTTGTGACACCCTTCTACCCTTTTGCAAAATGTTGACGCACTTATTTTTTTTGGTGAGGTTCATTCCACATTACTGCTTCTAGAGTTGTTCAAGGTAGCTGAACTGCCTGTTTGTAGCATGAACACCTTTGCTCAGAGGCGCAAGAATAAACCTGAGACCGGGGGAAACATCTGCCTGTGCAATGTATATTTTTTAGAATTTATAAAGTGTGTTTTAAATTACTTTTACTCCTGTGTGTTAAAATGATTAGAAACAGAAACACAGATAGACAAAGAAGATAGAAGAGCCGTAAGTGATTTTACGTATGGAGTAAAACTGTTAAATTTAAAATATAAGAAACATCACTTTTATTGTCAGCCTACTAATGACTAATGAATCTCAGCGTCTATGGATCGCAGAGACTTTGACCATCACCATTTCCCTTTATTTATATTGCAGACACACACTAATTCTAACTATCACTACAAACTCATTTAAACTAATTCTGAAATTTCTCACAGGCATTGAAGGCAACATAGTGTTAATTAATTAGTACAACTTATGCAGCTAATGCTCAACATAATTAGGCTGACACTTAGCCTAGTGTGCAAAAAAGGTAAAACGATGGAGGAAGTGGATTCTTCTAATGAACTTTCAGATGTGATGAACCAAGAGATACAGTATGCACACACACGCACACACACCTGGCTAATCTGCTGGACTGTTTAGTTTGTTTTGTTGTATTGGTGTTGCTGGACTCACTGTTGGTTCAAAAGCCTACAGGGAAAACTCTTGCTGCACCTGCTGGAAATGAGGCTGTAACCGGAAGTTAAACACGTGTGTTTTCAGCTGGTCTGGCTGATGAGACCTCGGCTCAGGCTGAAAAGGTTTTTTTACAGCTGACATTTTGACTTGTCATTGCAAGAATAGCACAGGTGTAACTGACACAATGATGATGGCTCTGCTCAATTTAAGCGTCCCAGCAAGCCATGACAGTGAGCCAGCAGCAGGGCCTTGAAACCTGCACACTAAAATGGAATGCAGCCATCGCTGATGTTAGAAATTTCCATGCAATGACATGTCAAAATGGTCTATCTGGGCCAGTTAATGGGGGAATTATGTAAAGTCACCAAATTCAGTGTAGTAATAAGAGAATTATAGTGCTAAGCCTGTACTCATATATTCTGGATTTATGATGCGAAACTACATAATTACACTTGATTAAATCATTTTTTATTGGTGTGGACTTGGTATAAGCCCCTTAACTTCATCTCTCCCCTGCACATATCCATTTTCCCCAGTAACTAAGTACTTTTACTATGTAGTTTACTTAAGTACTTAGACTTCACATTAGGATTTCCATTTGATGCTACTTTATACTTCTACTCCATTGAAGTTCAGAGGGAAGTATTGTACTCCACTGCATATATTTGACAGCTAGCTGCAGATTAAGATTTTACATACATATAAACTATACAACACTGTTATCAAAATATCCAACAATATAAAAAGTAGGGATGCATTGATCTGTACTCATTGTGATATATAATGTAAAACTACACAATGCATGTAATCCATGTAATTTACAGCTGTTAAACAGAAATTGCATTTAATGTGGACAGGTCACATCTGGCCAATATCTGATCCACCTAATAGGGTCAATATCAGAGCTGCTTCCTGTTCGATGGAGTGGATCAGTGCATCCCTGATATGAACAAGTTGAAATGATCTGCAGCTACAACATTGAAATGTTGCTTCCACAACAAGCAGTAGTTGTAATCCCATCAGAATTACATTGTAACACTCTGAGAGGTGCCATCTGTCCTTAAAGAGTGCTCTTACTTTTGACACTTTAACATTTAGTTAACAATATTTCTGTACTTCTGCTAAGTAAAATGATAAATGCAGGACTTTTACTAGTGGAGTATATTAATATCATTACTTTAGTAAAAGATCTCAGTCCTCCACTGACTGTCTGAGCTCTATCATTGGAAGCATTTACCAGGACGCTTTAGTTGTGCAAAGATGTCAATTAAGCTCCGTCTGTAGACATTAAGAATTTAATAGGCTGTATGGCATGGGCGTGTATGAGCTTTGCAAAAATGGCGTTTCTATGTCACTTCTGGAAGAATGATAGAAAATAGTTCATTGTTTACAGTTTATTATTGTCCCCATGTGACAGCATGTCCTCCCACCTTTCTCTTCCATCTCCCATAGGTGGCTATGGCAACACAGCTCAACAGCCACGTTTTGCTAGTGATGCTATAACTTTTGGTAATATTGTTTACAGTCTGGAGCATTTGCCAGTGGATGCTATTACCACTGTTTTTTGCACTGAAGCCTACCAATTCAACTGGGAAGAGCAGAGGTGCAGCTCATTGTGGGAATGTTGCCAGGCTCCGGATCAGTCAGCAAAAATAATTAGGTGTTATATTACCAAGTGTCATATCTAGTGAGAGACTGAAGCCATCCAATTGGGATCGATTGCACTCACTTTGTGTGGGGGAAAAGTAATAAACATAATTATGCTTTTGCTGCTTTTTGAATTGAAGCCGCACAGTGTGACTGAATGGGCTGTGTATGCGCACTCAAGCAGAACACCTTGCCAATTACCACAAATCATAGTCAGCTGGTTTTCCACCTCCTTTAATAGGACTCAAAACTTCCCTCCCAGCCTCTGCTTAGCATCGCTGAGCAGGGCCCATTTGAACACTTCCATCTAATGTCATGCTCATTAGAATATAAATTGGTTTACGATTACTACCTGCGACTTTGCAACTGGACCAACTGATAATGATTTGACCAGAGGCAGAGGAGATTAAAGGACAGCGTAGTTAGTTCTCAGCTTTTACACAATCATGCTGGCATCGCTATAGCTGATACGAGTATATAATACTTTCATTTTTTTCTAGATTCATTGTTGTACATATGCTGTGCACTAATGAAAATTAATTAACAAAATCGAAATCTATCAATTTCTTTTATGCTCTTGAATGAAGCTTTTTAATATAAGCTGCCTGTAGAAACACCAGGGCCATACAGACACTCAGCTAACGTAGGAGCAGTGCTGTCAATCCCTGTTTACTCCCATTACCATGAGAGAGAAATGAATTCTGAATGGTTTTCACCCTGGTGTCACTGCAGGCAGGACAGGCTTGATGTCTGAATTCAGTCTCTACACAAGGACGCAATTTTATGCAGTTTGTTGCTGACACACTGAACATATAGCTCATTTTCCATTGGCTTGCCTCATGTTGTGTTCACATTTGTTGTTGCTTTGAATTTCCTCATGCTGTTAAAATTTCAAAGCAGTCCCTATTTTGCATTGAAATAAGGGGAATTTAAAGTTATGGTCCGAAAAAAAAAAGGAAGAAAAGGTTTGCTGGGAAATTCATGAGTTTCCCTAGTGAACCCCTGTCTTTGCTAGAGACCCCATAAAGTTGCCACAAAGCTACATAAAACCAAGGATTAGATGTCACTTTCATACCAATGAATTGCTGTTGAATGTGACAGAATGCTAAAGGAAATATATTCCTATCAGCAATGACAACAGGGCGTTAAGTAGCCACAACAAATCCAGTTTTACGCCTGTGATTCACTGTTCTTACCAGTGATTGGGAGCTATTTTTCAATGCCACGCTTCTGCTCTGGTGTCAAATACATGGAAACACAGCTCGAGATCAGAGGACAGAAAGCCTGAGCCTTCAGACCTCCTCCCGCTCCCATGCATGAGCAGCCAACATGTGACGCAGACGTGTTGATCCCCGTCACAGGCGGAGGATCCCGATATATTACAACCTGATTGATTTCAATATCCTGCCACACACAGAGCTTGACATTTATATTGAATTAAAAAGTAGGACTATAATTAGTTCACATAGCTGCTCAGCTTAATAATACTCACTTCCATCTTCAACACATTGAATTTAATCGAGCATGACTCATTGGAAATGTGGAATGGATGTTTGGTTCAAATAAGCATTGTTATAGAAAACAATAAATCTGCCTAATGGACTTTAGTACAACTGCCAGGCGTCTAATGTCTTACTCTATTTTTGCCAATGTGCTCTGTAAGGAAGTGGTTATTGGCACCTGTAACACACTGGGCTCAGTAATACCTGCATGTGAAATGTGTTTAGAATAATAAAGCTGTGATGATGTTATTCATAATGGATTGCAACCACTGGAAAAACATCAAAGTGATCAGAAATACTTTTAATAGTTCTTTTATTTTGAATTGTTTAATATTCATTTTGAATGTATGTGTTGTGTATAGATCTAGGTCTGTTAGAGGCATCCCATCTGCACCTGAAATGAACATGTGATCTGTATGTGCATTTTCTGTCTGGATATGGAGAAACTTTTGATGAAAATGTTTATTAGTTTTACTCAAATCATTTGATTATGTTAGTCAAGTTTTCATCAGTGAAAGTTTAGTTGCATTTTTGTCGTGAAATGTCTTCTCAGCATTTTGAAGCTACAGTGGTCGCCATCTTTGTTGTGTACATCTTACCACGTACCGTTACCATGCTTACAGGTATTATTTATTGTGAGGTCAGTAGGAAAGACACTGTTTACTAAACTCATTGTGACTGTGTCCTCCTGCTCTGCAGTAATACAACACACTGACTCTCCTCAGTAAATCCAGTTATTTCCAAACATTAAAGGTTGGTGCTTATTTAAAAAGGAGCCCCCAGCTCTTCTGTAGCAGCTGATGTGACACTGAGAGAAACTTTGAGATTGTGACCTGCTCAGGCATTCAATCAAGTCCTTGTCGATGCGAGGAAATAAGACATCGGCACCTCTAACCTGTCGAACAGACTGATTTACCAGTTCATCCTGTGGGTCACTGCACTTCAGATACATTTGAATGAAACCACTGCTTCATCCACAGGTCACAGCTGCTCTGTGTGTCTGGAGTTTATTATCATGTCAGCACACCTATTCAAATAATCAGTATTTATATCAAGCAAAACACATGTATAATACAGTTGATATGGAGTTATACAGATTTGCTGCAGGAGTCTTCAACATTGCTTATCAAGGATATTATGCAGTTTTCTCTCAGGAGCATGTACTTCAAATATTTTCCCATTATAAAGAATCATGAAAGAAGATTTGACAGCTTTGCAGTGAAATCAGCAAGAAAAATAAGAGCAACTTCAAGAGAAAGAATAAAGAAAAAATACCACTCTTGCGAGCATTAGTCATGTAATAATAATGATAATAATGATTTTTATTTATGGAGTACTTTTATAAACTGACATTCTAAAGTGCTTCACACTAGGCAACAACTTCACAACAAGGAGCCATAAAAACTATTGCAATGAAAACAAATAAAACCAATTAGAGTGTCACCAGAGAAAGGGCAGTCAATAAAAATAAAGGAAAACCAGGAAAAGCTCTCCGATAAGGATGTATTTTAAGAAGAAAAAAATTTAAAAGCGGTCACTGATTCTGCTGACCTGATTTCCTTCGGCAGCTCGTTCCATAGCTTCTGGACTCTGACCACAAACTCTCTGTCACCTCCAGTATTCAGTCGTGCCTCGCAAACAGATAAAAGACCTCAACCAGAGGATCTCATATGCGACTAAGAGGTCAGATACATAGCAAGGAGAGAGGCCGTGAAGAGCTTTGAAAGTCCACAGTAAGATCTTAAAATCAATTTTAAAACGCCAGTGCAAGGAAGGCTAAAACAGGCATGGCGTGGTCACTTCTCTTGGATCTTGTTAAAAGCTTGGCAGCTGAGTTTTGTACAGTCTGGTGCCGATCAATAGATTTTTGATTGAGGCGGGTGAAGAGGCTGCCACAAAAGTCGAGGCGTGAGGAGATGAAGGCGTGTAAAGTGGTCTCTGTGTCTTTGAAAGATAAAATAGATCATATTTTGGAAACATTTCTAAGATGATAAGAACATATAACAACATATAATCTGCCTTGCGCTTTCAGCTTGGTCCAGCATGGCACTATTGCTTTCTGGCAAAATATAAGAAAGAACTGCCTACAGACTGGCAGGTTGCACATCATAAGAAGCCGGGTGGGAATAGCTTTTTATGAAATATAAAGATAAAAAACAGCATACAAAGACTTCATACTCACAGGTTGGCAGTAATACTTAAGATTTAACCACATATGTACAAGTTATGTATGGCAAAAGATACTATTTGTGTTCCAAAGGACAAACTGCACACCACTTCTAATCAGAGTAATCACAATCATTCATTATTATGAATATTATTAAATGTGTAGTAATTCATCTCAGTGACACTGGTAATGGCCGACCATTCCAGTGAGTCCGTTCAACAGTGTACCTGCTGTAATAATACGCTCAATATCCTTTTGTTCCAAGCATGGCATATGGCACAGATGCTTCTGCAGTGGCTGCGTAGTAAGTGGCCAGAGGTGCAATAAGGTCCAGCAGACTGTGAGGAAGTTTGCCTGAATTCAGTGGGCTGCATAAAACAAACAATGCTGAACTATAAAGGAGAGCTTCAACAACATGCCACGTAGAAATGGCCACAGCAGACAAACAAGACATTTCATGGCCATGTGGTGGAATTAATGATATTGCTTGTGTTTTCTTCTTCTTCTTCTTCTTCTTTTTTTTTCTTTTTTCTTTTTTTTTTTTTGTTGTTGAAATGCCTGTAATAAAATAAACACAGCTTCTGGCTGTGCCTCATCAACCACCCCTACAGTGATGGCAGACCTTTTGACAGAAATGCCCAATCAAAGCAGCAATGGGTCAATGTGGAGATGTTCCAGGAGTGTGAGTTATAGCTGGCTTCAGAGTGTTATTTTAATGGGGCTCCAAGAAGTGGCTGTAAAACCTTTGGCAGCTTGTTGGCTCTGCAGGCACTATTCATGTGTATCTCTTAGTTGACACAAGCCTTATATAAACTCTGTGGCATGGGGGCTATCTGTGTAACATAGTGTCCCAACTCAGGGGACTGTTTAATACTGATGCTGGATAATGACTTTGAGGTCTGCTACGAGTGGCAGTGAGACAAACGGACTGGCGACCATTTCCTGTGAGAGCATTAAGGTTAGGGTGCAAGATCACAGCTTATATACATTCTAGGCTCCAGATACGAGGCCCCGTGATTGAACTCTGTCAGCGAATATGACGTGATTTTCAAAAAAAACCTTTAAGCACTCCAAGTGCAGCCAGAACGAGTCACATGACAAAACTGTTGAGCAGTTTTGCTGTGAAGTAAAAGGCCCATTATTTGGAGTTTGATAAATCAACTTCCTTTCCCAAGCTCCTCTCACACCCACAACATGCTGCTATGAATTATACTTGACATTTCTCCCCACATGATTTCTCTCCAGATGGCACCCTACCCCACAGTTTGGAAGTTAACAAATAAAAAAAAACAACTCTGATACATGTTTTTTACTCTTGAGTAGAATTGAAAAAGAGTGAGTAGTAATATATAAATGGAGTTTTATAATTAGTTTTCTCTGACCCCGGAAACAACAGGCTATTATCCTCCTGGCAGTTTGCACCCATGCTGCCTCCTCTCAATTTACAACATAATCACTGGCCAGTGCTCAAAACCTCTATTCAAAAAAAAAAAAAAAAAGCTTTCAGCATTCACAGCAGTCCACCCAACATCTTCATCATGAGATAATGTGCTTCATGTTTATTCCGCCCAGTGCTAAACCCTGTTTGATGATAAATTTATCACTATCATGATCTCGCACTGCTTCTTTCAGAGGCCTCGTTTCATCATTGTAAACGAAGAGTGAATCATTTGCAGGTTAACAGAAAGCATGTGCAGCCTGTAACTGACCACTCATACAGTCCGATGCATGTACACCCTTTTATGCCCACAAACATAAATATCTGGTAAACAAAAAAAGGACGCACTCAAATGTACACAGACACGCACAGATGAAGCTGTCTAACACGTCTCCTACTGAATATACAAAACATCTATAGAGCAAAGGCTGCCTTCATTTTCTCATCCACAGAGAACATCTCGCAGTCCTGTCAGCTTGTTCATCACATGTCATGAAATCATTCATTTTCGTGTGTCAATGTTCATAAAAGACATTTTTACAATACAAAGGGCCTCTAATTACTGTATACCGACAATCTTTTATCAGACATCGCTGCATTATAATAAGACAGAGTGCGTGCAGGCATAGGGAGCGTAGATGTGTGACAATTCACTCAATAGCTGTTACAGTAATAGACTAGGAAAATGGGGGGATGTTGGGGGGGTTGATTCATTTGACATGCAAATCAAATAAGAAGTAATAGCTGTCGACACTGAATTCACAGGGGATCACAATCTGCAATTCCATGACGGTAATAGAACCAATATCTGAACATACACTGCTATTAGTCTGAAGACGAAACTGTAATTTGATGTGATTTCCCTCATGGTTCTTCCACTTGTATGTCTCTTTGAAGAAAATGGATTGGACTCATTGATATGGGTCCTGTATGGGGTGGCATGTCACTCTGATGGTGTGTGCAAGTCTGGTTCTCCTGGTCCAAGCTTATAAAAAGCAAAATATTAAATATTTTGTATAGCAACCAAATCTTATCAAATGATAAGATGTGTTTATGTACAGAGTCTATATAAATATACCATATCATTTAGGAAATGATGTCTGTGATATCACCCTGAGGCTCACCAGATGTGATCCAATGCAGGAAATCATGTTGACTTCTGTGGGGTAATTGTAAATTTACTGGCGGCAACAATTGCATAGAAAGCCAGACAGATAAGGCCAACATCCAGTGTTGTGCAGTGGGACACAATTGTGAACATTCATAAATATATAATTAAATATTATGTCTGTGAATTATAGACAATAATGAATTAGAACTGTGTGTGGCTTTTCTGTCTTTAGTGTTAAAACAATCACATTGTGCTGGAAAACAATAAAATACATCTATATTATATTACATTTCTGCTACATTCACATGTCCTTAAATTATGAACCACTTTCTGTGTGTGTGTGGCCAGTAACCAATCAAATCTCAGACTTTTCTGACAAATCAAAGTGTCATGAAACTGCGCGTGCCTTTTTCACGTGTACAAAACAGTGGCGAGGAAAAACTAGGCTACAAAGCACTGTATTTTGAAGTTATTCAGTGTTTGCATCATGCATAAAACATGCATCAATTCCAGCTGTTGCCAGACAATCCGTCCTGACCACATTCTGATCATCCGTGTCCATTTGTGTCAACCATTGACCAAAATATAGATCAAATCACACTAAGGCAACACAATTTGTACGATGAATCACCTTAATTCTGTCACACACAAGTGTACATGTAAAGCTTATTATCCAAAGTATTATCTAGAGTTGGAAAAAAAAATCCCATTGTGTTCATACCTCAATGTTGCAAGGCCAGACAGTGCTGCACAGCTGCAGGTGCACATGTGAAGAGAGTCCCAGTAACCATAGAAACTCTCTGCTGACAGGCTGACAGAGGAAACATTTAGAGCAGAGGGGGCTATGGCTTGATGTTTGCACTATATTAGGAATTAATGATTCATGGACAAATAAATCACACATTTTTTTATTTATAAAGCATGTGCTTATTACACTGCGGGACAGTTGTCTTTCATTTCAGGATGCAGGACATGTTATCAAAAAGCAGGACTATTGCTCACCAACTGTCACCTTTGCCTTGCCTTTGGTAAATGTTTGATACCATCTTGGCAGCGTCTAGAAAACCCAAATTTAGGCAGACAGAGAGTCTGGATGGAGCGAGGCAGAGCTGAGCAAGGTGCAATGACTATGACTGAGTGGCAGCCTGAGACACCAGTCAGTCTCGCCCGAATACTCGTTTGTGTTTAAGTCTAAATGTCTCCTTAAAGGAATTAAATTTGACAAACATAACGCAGATCCTCCCTCTCCGTGAAAAATGTGTGAATTATGATTAAGAACACTTCCAACTTCATAAGCATCCACCATCTAGCAGCTCTAGATAACATGCAGCAAAACATATGTGGACTACAAATGGTCGAAGATTTTCCAGCACCCTTGGGATAACACTTGACTTTCCCTTTCTATAACACTGGCATCTCCTTGGACTTGTTGCAGCTCTTTACCATGGAGCGCCTCTCTGTTCGTGCTCTCTCTAAGGCCTCACCGGGGAGCTCTTTCCCAGACAACATCATACAGCTGCCAAGATAAAATCAGGATACAAGGCACAAGCTATTAAGAGTCACTGAAGCCCTGTTTCACCAGATAAAGTGACGTTACTTTTAGCAACACTGGATGATACGATGTAAGGGCACTCTGGTGTAACTATCACTTGTGGGCTATTTATGAAAAGTACACAGCTGCCCAGGTTCATTAAACGTCCATGTCATAAACTGAAGTGAATGGAGCAGCGCCGAATCTAAATATGAAAATAAAAAATCGCATTGCACCTCATAAGTTATCAATCTGCAGATCCAAAGCCCTGAATCATATGCGCAGTGCTTAGTTAAGTGATTGAGAAAACTGTTTCCTCACTAAATCAATGAAACGTTTTAGTCTAATTAAAACAGACATTCATCATAAACTAAACGATTTGGGAACGCATGTTTCCCAATTTGTAGAAGCGTATTTGAAAATGGAGGACCAACCTCGTCAGCTTACCGACTGAGAATCAATTGAAAGATAAGTGCACACAGCAGATATTACATGGGCTTTCTCATGACTCACCGGTGAGAAAGTCTCCTTAAGCACCTGTAAAATAATCAGCGGATTGGTGAATAAATGTAGCCTGATCAGTGTATTCAAAGCAGCTTTGTATGAAGTCACCCCGGGGTTACTGCATATGTAATCAGCCGTGAATCCCTAAGGCTCGTATTTGCTAATCGAGAAAGAAAAATAAGTTTGTCTTGTTAGTTGTGGATGATTTGATAAATGGCCACCCTTCCTGGTGTGCCTCTCCCATGATGCATGTCAACCTGGAGGGGATTCTTGCTTGTCTCATAACGTGCTGCCTGAAAATTGTTGGTGTGTGCCTCTCTGATATTTACATCAGCATACTAACAAGCACCATTACCGTGCATATGCTATAACATCCCCGCTTGTGGACAGCCACAAATAGTGAAGCAGGACATGCTTTTTGCTGAATCCTGGAGATGAGTGTTCTGCATATGGCACATTGATAAACTCACTTCATGCCATTAATCAGCAGCGGAGGGAAATGGGAGAGCCTTGGGAATGTGCTGTGATTGACAGGCTAATTTAGTGAGAGGAGCAGCTTTTCTTGCTGTGAATATGGCTCCGCTTACATCGGCTGATTAAAGGTGGCCACTGTGCAGAGGAGACCTTTCCATGGAGTTGTGCGGTGGGATCAGTTTTGGTTGGATTGTTTGTGTGGTAGGATCAGGTTTGTGTGGTAGAGTGAGTGACACAAAGGAGATGGGAGGGCTGCTGCACAGTCGAAGGCTTTCCAAAGACGTTGGTCTGTGGCTGGTGCAGGCTGGCTGGCTAGCTACAAGCACGTCAACACTGGAACTGTTGGGATAGGAAGGGATTATTAGCTGTTTTGATTGCCCACATAAAAGCCGATCATGCTGTGTGATTATCTTGCTCTGAGTCTCATCCTCCTCCTACAACAACAGAGCGGAGATGGCATTAGACATCAGCCTTGCCCTCAGTCTCAAAGTCTTATATGCATTGCCTCCCCTTTGAATTTCTTCTGAGGGCATTTCTTCTTTTCTATTAGCATCTCATCTGGCCTTACACATTGAATTTTCTCACTTTACATTTGTGTGCCAAGCAGCGCTTCTGCTTGAATAGCAGAATAATCCAATCAGCTGGAAGTGCCTCAGACCCAAGACATCTGACCTCTACTGAGGGATCTTGTCAAAGAGCCTCTTATTTCAGATAATAATTCTCCTGTTTTGTTTGTAGAGCCTCATTTCTGCTCTGTACTGCAATCCGATGTGGTATTTTTGTAAGACACTGGGAAAATGCCATGGAATATTTATGGAAAGGGGAACAATACTAAATAAACATCTAGATGTGGGGATGCATATTGTTTGTCTGCATTCTCATGTGGTTGTCACCATGGACTTAGAAGTAGATTTAATCAAACCAAGAAAAAAAGTAGGCAATCATCATCTTCGCAATTATACTGTATCTGTATAAATTTAGCTTTTTGCAATAGTCTTTACTGTTCAGTATTTATCCTGTGTTAATGTAACTCTTTAAAAACCTTTTCATTGTAGAAAACCATGCATCTGCTTTTATAGGCTTCAATAATTAATTGATCATTGTTGTGGATCGAGACAGATGAATGATGAAAATTTTCACTGTTTCACACTCTTTCATTTTATACTGCACACTCATGTCACCAGCTAGCAGTTTGTTTAGTGGGGTGCCAGTCATAGTCAAGTTTCACCATTTTGACGGTGATCCAAAGCAAACCCTCTGTAATGAACAGGCATGTATGAACAACCAGCAAACGCACACTGACCTCAATTGCATTAAAACACAAAGAAACTGTTCTTTATCTTGATGTCATGCAAATTCAGCTCCCCACAGTTCATTTACCCAATTATCATAATGAGTCCTTTGCTCAGTCCAAGGAGTCCAAAAATAAAGTCCAGTGCTCAGCAGAAAAATATCCTCTATGGAGTCCCTTTAGTCCTTACAAAAAGTTGCAATCAAAGCAAGACGTAGCCTATTGCAATTCCCACGCAACCAGGCACAAACTGGGGAAATATATGTAGCTAAAAAGAGAAAGCCCGTAGGAGGAGCATGGGATGACCAGGTGCCGAAATGAAGCCAACAGATCCCAAAGAACAGCTGAAGGACCAAATGACAGCAACAAGGTCAGCTGCTGAGAGTCCAGCGTTAACCGTAATACCACTGCAGGAGACAGCGCCGCCCGTATTACATCATGTGACAACTTGAGGCTCTAAAATGTAATCTCAGGGAACCCTCTGCCCTGGCAAGTAGTTTGGCTCCCTGGACAGACTGTCCAACAGCTGTCCACTTGTGTTTGCCTTGCTGCTGTCTTCCACACTCTTCTGCGCTGAGGCCAATCACCTAACCTGTCGACATAGGAAGAGTGTGGCACGCCCTCCTACATTGCTCTGATAAGGACTCTGTGCCTGCTACCAAGTAGCGAGCCTTCCCTTTCCGAGCAGGCAGAGGCCTACAGTAATGCACCAGTGGCTTCTATAAAATTATATGCAATCAAACGTAACACCTGGCTGACTGTTAGATGACAGTGAGTCTGGAGTAAGAGGACATTAGACCTTAAAAGCCTCGGTATTTAACTTAATTGTATATAATTCCTCTTGAAACAGGATGTTTCATGCACTACTGTAAACCAATGGAATATACTGTATATAGAGAAATTAACAGGACACAGGACACCATACAGGGGAAGGCCCACACAAATGGCAGACGCTGTGGGTACAATGTAGTGATGAGCTTGTGTGCATAAGCTGATAGTGTGGCCTCTGCTATATATCAGGTCACACTCTTGAGTAGATAAGTACTGCATTTCCTTCCCACCTCTGCCTGAGGAGGTACTTCAAAGTTGCGACTGAGTGTTTGCAACCCTTTAACATGGAACCATAGAGGTTCTGCAGCTGCAGAACAGTGTCGTTGATTGTTAAAACACATTGTGCTTGTGAAACATTATTTAGGGGACTGTTTATCAGCAATAACAAGGAATCTTTCAGGCTGCGCTGCCGAGAACTGACGTCCTCTGTTGTTAAGTCACATTATGCTTATGAATATTATGCAAGTAGTCCAAGTAACGGTAGAATATTAATGAAGTGTAATTTTTGACTGCTGGTGAGGACACGGGAATGCAAAGCAGAAAAGGCTAATTAGAAGGACATGATAAGTTATGGTTTGATGGGTTTTCAGTCCTACAGTGCTCACAGCATAAATCTTATTTACCAGTCTTCTGCAGATGCATGCGCATCCTTGGCTCTGGATCTATTCTTGCCATGCCAAATGCAATCACACAACATGTCCCATCTCTTATGTCCTGTTATGTTGGGTCCATCACGTAAGTTGTCAATCCTCCATTGTGCAGTTGCCTTGTAGTGTGTCAGCAACAACTAGTTTCCAATTTCATGTGGCAAATTAAAACAGTCCTGGTGAAGTCGAATACCAAAGACAGAGGCAGAAAGAGACTGATCAATATTCACTTGCACTCACTTGCATGTGGGGAACCTCTGCCATAGTAATATAATCCTCATCCAAGGCCTCCAGATTTAGTAAAAGGACACAGAGCCTGAATCTTTCATTAAATGAAGGCTTATTTCATTATTTAGAAGGTGTTATTTTCTGCCTCAGTTCACAGGCTAAATGCCAACTGGCAACTCCAAGGCCTATTTAAATGAGTCAGATCCTGGTCCCATCTGCCCTGCTGGTTCCTTCACTCTTCCCTGCAAGTGGGTGGGCAGACTGGATAATGCAGTCAGCTTGCAAGATGCAGACTGGCTTCTGCTGTGTCATCTGTCTTCCCACTAAGCATCCTACTCACCTGTGCCAAAGCCATGGTCTCAGCAACATGCAGACCTCACAGCCACAGGTAGGATGGTTTTTAATTGGAGCACTTCAACTGCTATATCAAGTGCAGGAAATTGTATTTTATACGCCCCCTAAAAGAGATTGTGTATTTGAACAGCTACACCACTGGGGCAGTCAGAAGAGGTGGCCTGTGGAGCAGTTACCAGGTGCCTTGTAGAGAGACCTTTCATTAGGAATATAAGCCTTGGCTTCGATAGTACTGGTCATGTTATCACTGGGATGTCGTCTCGCACCACATAATTAAACATGAACATGTCCAAATTGACAAAAGAGATTTCGGCCTGCTTAGATCTATGCAGTGTTTCAATATATTTTGAGCTTTCAGTCTATCAGACCTTCACCAGAATGTATATAATTCAGCAATGGACAGGCAGGTACAAATAACCAATCCCATCCTAATCATTGGCAGTATGCTACACACCGGTACATGCCCTGGTGATAGAAGCTCCACCTCCTGGTATATGGGGTACTGTGAGGCATACAGATGGAAGCCATACTTGTTATAAATTACTGAAAGGGGGTGCGACACAGTGAATATAGAAAACGTATAAAAACAGGAAGCACTTTCATGCCATTTTATCACGTAGTAAATGGGTCTTTCAGAGGGATCAGACTTGAGCTATCATTAGTCAGACATCCCTGTATCTTTGAGCGAACCAAGCCAAAGAGAAATAAAGGTGCTTCCTGTCTCACCAAAGGGTTTCTGTTGCACAAGGTGGGAGATTATGTGAAGAATAATTGTTTTACTTGCAGAGAGGAGCACCTGGATCACTAACAAACGTCATGCACTCTCACCACCCAGCTGCTGGAGTGACACGATATCTGCTTGTTGGCTCTTATAATCTTTGGAGCCGTATGCATACCCTGCACTCTGATATTAGAGTTGCTCTGTTCACATGCTCTGGAAAAGGTTACTCACATTGTTTTCTCATGTTACTGCCTTAACTTGTATGCACTAGAGTCACCATAAGAAATTTATGCATATTAGCTCTACTCTATAGCTTTTTTTATATGAGCCATGCAGATAGCACGTTCCTGTCCTCTGTCATCAACATGAGAGCCATGCATAATCATGTCATGTGCCTCTGGATTTTGTGTGCCTTGGGAGAGAATAGTTGCACTTTCATAGTCTGTCAAATAGAGAGCATCATTACACACAGCTCTGACTGCTGAGGGATCATTTGAATAATATAGTTGGTTACATTATTATCTGTTTCATTCATTATTGGCTGGTAGAGTGGTTCTGTTGCCATTACAGAGGGATAACACTTCACTGTATGAAACATTTAATTTACTGAGCTAGGTTTGGCATAATGCTGTGCGCTGTCTCCAAGGAGGAAACCATTATCTGCAGCTCAGAAATCCTCTCTCCATAGAAAGTCTTCAGCTTCATAACAAACAAAAACTGCCTTTTTCCCCCTTTACTTAATTTTCCAAATGACTTAGTAAATAACTCTCTGCTGAGGAATGAAGCAGCTTCCATTGCTATTATCAGGGGATTTGTGTAGCTTTGAGCGCTAAACAAGAAACAAAGCCAGAAGAAATAAAAGAGCCAGCACAAGCCTATAACATAACAGCTGTTGACATCAGCCGTGAAGTGAAATATGACCACGGTGAGCACTTTCATCAAGAAAAGACACAGTTTTTGTTGTTTGTGGTCCAATCTGCTAATCTACAGAGAATTTTCATGGTATGATGGAAATCTCTGACTTAATTAGAAGATTTGGCACCCACCAGTCTTGTTTCCCTAGACAGCAATGTGCTCTCTTGTTACAGTGATGCACAAAATAATTCCCCATTTTGCCAGATGCCCTGTTATCTAGAGCTATGAGTTTGTTATCCTGTGAAAATGCAACGGGATAGTGTAACCTGCACATCCTTTGTCAACTATATTCCTCACAGATGACATTTCTGATATTGGAGGAAAATAATGTGTAAAGCTGAGAGATGTCTTATTATTTTTTGTGATACTTTATTGATCACATCCACCTCCAATGAAGCCAGAACAAGGGGTCAACCACAGGGCAGGGTCCCTAGAGTTGGTACTGTCTTCACTTTATTCAGATCAAGGTCAATACTTTATGGATATCTGCACCACATGCAGTTGGTGGTGCATTACAAATTGGTGTCAATATTGTCATGAATTACCTCCACATACAGGTCTGCAGTGCAGAGCAGGATGAAAATGAATTCAGGCACTGCGAGGAGGGCGATCACAGAATAAATGCAAGGTGTTGTTATGTATTATAGAAATAAAAAAAAACAAAAAACATGGTGACTTGGGATTTAATTTTCTCATCCATTATTCATGCGCTTGTGTGCATCATGAAGGGAAGGTTGATGTTAAGGCCATACGACTAACTCTGCAGCATTACTGGCAATAAAATAATGACTTTTAACTTTGAGTTTGGAGGCTGACCTGTTGTTTTTATTTGAGGAAATAAAATCACACTTGGCCTGAATAGATCAATTGTTGCACCTGAATAACTTCACCTTGTTCAGCACTTTCTATAATGGACAAATACAGCTATGCTGCAGCAATAACTAGTGCAATGAAGTGAAACAAAAATGATTATACAAAATAAAAATGGTTTTGAAGCCTAAACCAAACAAATTGTGATTGGCTAAAACATATGATCAATCATTCCATCAATCGACATACCGATAATACTTCTTGAAGGTATATGGTTTCTTAAATATTTTTCATATGAAGCCTAAAAAGCACAAGCGTGCGTGGCTTACAAAACATCAGTGTATGGCAGGTGCACAATTCAAATCTGCATTTGGTCTGTATTGGCCACGAGGTTGCAATGAGAGCTTTTTAGGTTTTGTTTTCAAAGCTTTGCTTAAATCTTGCATGTGTATTAGTTTGTTTCCCACTGGCTTGTTCTCAGGAAGTAATCAGAAGTAAAGCTGTAAAAAGAATCAGCAGTAATTAGAGTAATTAAGAAAGCATCGGGCACGCTGTGTTTTGGATGCCATGAACCACTAAGCGCAGTCCCTGGGTGGTAATTACATGTATACACTTTCAGCCTGAGCTTTGTTCAAGGTTTTGCTACACTGGCCTTGAATTGTATAAGAGTTGTTTATGCATGCAGGAGGACATAATTGTGCTGCAGAAACAAGAACATGATCTCAAACCGACACAGTCTTCTAAAAGTACATCTTGGGAAATAATCAGGTATGCAGTGCTCACACCTGCAATTACTGCATGCCTAAAATGGAGTGACAGCAGCAATAAGATTTATAGTAGGTGTTTCAGCTAGGAATGCATGTGGAAATAGGTTTTTGCCCCGGGCATAAAAGGTGAATGAAGACATCCTTGTATCTACTGTATGTCACATTTTGAAGGTTCATATTTCACTGCGTGGGCTGGATTTCATCAAACTGACCTTGCTGCATTTCATTGGCGATACTCATCCTCTCTGTTCTGGATGCACCTGTCCCCCTCTCTCTCCTACACTAAACTTTGTCTTGTGATTACAGCTTGTATGAGGAGAACCCCCCATTTCTGACCCCACTGTGAACCTCTCCACTGGGAACACACTGTATCAGGGGCACACCTGGTGACCAGACCTGGTGTGATACTGATAAGATTTGTTTTTTAAATCTCTGCACCACTGATGCAGTTGTGTCTAGCTGAAGAGACACACTGACACACTATTACATCTATCTATTACATTTACATTCTGCTTGACCTATCCTGCCTCACACTATCCGACAGATCATCCCCAAGGAGGAGCCTAAAATCACATATTGGATATCCATCCCCATCCATCCCCTCACTGTCAGTTACAATGGCTTGCCTGTCCCTGTCTCAAGCGGCCAGACCCGTGACACACATCAAATTTTGAGTGCGGCTTTCACCAAGTTAATTCCGGTTATGGTAAATATTAAATGTTACAAAGAGTCTCTGAGATGCTTTTTAAACAGCTTTGGGTTAAAAAGTCAGTTCTTGTTATTCAATAGAGGTTTGCATCCAGCAGGAACTGCTATGAGGAGTGTACTGCGCACACTGACACACGCTGAAAGGGTTAATCAGAAGGCAACACTAATTTCCAAATTGTTGTAATTTAATGGTACATCAAAAGCCAAAGCTGGGTGATATTCATCATAATCATCAACCAAAAGTTTTAAGACTGCTGTAGTGCCATGTTTACTCTAGTGGTTTAGAGTAACAGGAGGTAACATGACACACTGCAAGACAATGAGTATGTAGTGCATATTTTAGCTTGCTCTTGATCGAGTTCAAATCAATTGATGCATAACTTCACAGGGTTTGCTAATCCATTATTATATTCTCATAGCAAATCAAACTTCTGATTAGAAGGTGTTGCCAAGTTACATACAATGAGGATTTCATTATAAAATGATAAAACAATGAAAATGTGTCCTCCTTGAGTCTACAGTGTGCTGTAATAGCAGCTTTCACTGGACAATGTTCTTAAATATTACCTTGAGAAATCTCATTAATTCCCCCTTAATTATCGTCACATTCCATTTGGTGGCTGACTGGGGGAAAGCTGTGATACAGGACATAGTATCAATACTGGAATAGCATTCTGATAGGCTGCTCATTCACTTAACAAGCGAATGATCCCAATGCATTCTAGATACTGTAATTAATCATTTACATACTCTGAGTGCTACCTGATAGGTCATCCTGCTGTGCTTTCCCACTTCTCCTCTCATTAAAATGCTAATCTAAACTGCTGACCCACCCTGCTGCTGAGAAAGACTACTCATAATGACTCTCTCCCTCTCGCTTCTTCAAGGGCCCCTCGGACCTCCATAACGGGGCGTGCCATGGGCTGAAAACAGGGAACTTTCCCACTGAACAGGCGCACTCCAGGTACGTAGATATTCATTTATTCCAAAGTCCTCCCTGGTGCTGCTGTGGAAACGCAGGGCTCATTAACCAAATGTGATTTTTAAAATAGCTATATCCCCTCGCTTCACCTAGTTAATATACTATACAGCATAGGTTACTGATATTCATTGAGAAGGTGTAACCTAAGAGATTATAAACATCTGAAGACTCATCTGTCTGTCACAGAGAGGACGAGCATGAAGTGAGAAGAAGCTCAGGCCCCAAAAGAGAATGTGATGACTCAATAATTCTCAACACTCACCAAGGAGGCTTTAGAAACTCTAAAACCAGGAAGATTGTTGAAAGACAAAGGATCTGTGAGGCTGTAATGTGCAATGTTGGCATGAACACCTTTATAGAAACAGACTGAATGATAGGATGAGGCACAGGTGAAAGTGAGTCAGCACATCGCAGCACAGGCGTTTTGTTGAATTAGCCTCATGATACCTTAAAAAATTGAAACAGGCATCTCTAGAACCAAACCAGGCAACACCTGCTATCCTCATCCTCACAACCATCGATACTGGAACTGCGTCCCGTGTTTTCTCCGTCTGACATTTGATTCAAAGAGGTATCATAGCAAAACTTAGAGCAACACACATTGTCTGAATACCTTACAATTAAACTTGCATGGTGGTAAATTCAAAATTTACTCTATGAAAGGCTCATAAAAACAGTACAGAGCACCAAAGTGAAGGAGCACGGCTAAAGAAAGATTTTGGGCAAACAACTGATATTGGTATTGTCAGCCATTTGGTGCAGGCTTAAGTCCAGTCAACAATGGAGCTAAATTTGAAACATGACAACCATGTCTTATTGTTCTGAGCACTGTACAATAGTAAGTTATGTATACAGTAATCTGTGAGATATTATATTTTGGTTCCTCCTGTGTGTAAATGTTTTCCTTTTTGACTTGCAGACACCCTGAACTATTTTCACCTGCTAACTGTCAGTCTAAAATGATTATAAAACATTTCTCCCAAGCTGACAGGTGTGAAAGTGCACTGTGATAATGGAGCCATTTTTTGATTAAGCGCTGCCAGTAAACGAGGCATTTAAGAACACACATGAATGGGCGGCTGCACAGCAAACCATGCATGCTGGCATCACAAGCCAGATGGATGCTTCCTGACTGGTATGGACACGGCTATGCGGGCTAAAAATATGTACACACATTCTCACAGTTCAGTGCATACCAGTGAGCTGGGGATCACTATGTGGTGCTTTTTCAAATTAAAATTTAAATATATCTAAATTTTTGAAGCATTTAACATAAATAGATAACACAAACGAACTAGTTAACATCATGTTGTTGGGTTTGTTGATTTCAGGGTAGCTGCAGCATGCAGTCAGAAATCAGATGTCCAAATGTGTTACTTCATACTTGAGCAGCCTCTTAAAGGAACAGTTTGGCATTTTGGGGGATAAGCTTATTGGATTTCTGGTGGAGAGTTATATGAGAAGATCAATACCACTCTCATATATGTCCATGAAACATCATGCTACAGCCAGCAGCTGGTTAGCTTAGCTTAAAAAATAGAAACAGCTAGCCTGGCTCTGTCAAAAGGTACAAAAAGAACCACATCTAAAACTAATAACATATTATATCTCATTTGCTTAATTTATATATAAGTGTAAAAACAACAATTTACAATTTTCTTTACAGAGAGCAGTATCTGGAGTCTCCGTCAGTTACCTGGCCACTGATCTTTGCCAGGAAATAGTCAGACACATGACCCCCCATAAAACTCTGAATGGTTGTTTTCAGACTTTGCTATTTGTAAAGGGTTAAACAAGCAAGAGATAAGGTGTCATTTATGCCTTTTGTCATGCATAAAGGTACTGATTATAATGGATGTACCTGAATCCAAATTCATTATCTGGGAAAGCACAAATAATCTTTTGGATATTTATTCTACCTGCAGTTGCTCGTTGCATCAGCCACTATGTTTCTTCAAATGGATTCATGTCATTGTGGTTGTCCAAGATATTTAACATTGAAAATGTTATTCTTGCCAGACTGACAAGGATACCAAGAATCTCATGACCCCCAATGACAGTGATGAATATGATGAAGGACATCATGCTGATGTACCACTGATCACTCTGGTTAAGGGAACGGATAAATGATCTGTTTATGTCATGTCAACTTGAATAATTAGTCCAGCTTCTTTTAAATGCATTGATGAACTGATTTAGCTATTTACTTGAACTGTACTTGCTTGTAAGAATTAAATCTGTAAACTTAATAAATTTACAATTCTAAACGTGTCACTTAATTATCAGTTACTTTTACATTTCTTTTTCAAGAAGCTTTAATCAGATTACATATACTTTAAGGTCCAGTGTGTACGATTTTTTTGGCATCTAGCGGTGAGGTTACAATGAAGTGAGCAGCCCTCATCTCACCCTCCCTAAGGTGGTGTTTTTCATGTTTTCAATACATTTAGATTGTGCATCTTAAAAGCAGGCATTGAGCTGGCTTTCATACTGTATGTAATGCATCCACAGTCTCTCTCTCTCACACACACACACAGACTTAGCTTTACTGTTTAGGAGGTCACACATAATGATAACTACTTTTTGAACAACTGCTGGAAACTGCTGCCAAACAGCAGGATGGTAATTAATAAATGTCTCTGTATTTTCATCTCTTAACGCCTCAGAAGGCACATCGCAGTGCCGCAACAGACAGCATGAATCAAAAGCATAATTATTTTGTATGCAAAGGAAGACATGTGCAAAACTAATGACAGTGGTCCAGATTAAAGCAACAACATATAGGTAACAGGATTTAATAGTTAATGCTGACAGATGCATCATATCACTTCAGATGCAAAGTGTAAACAACAGAGAATCAGAGCAAAACAAACAGAACATACTATCACAACTGCAGCATTTAAAAATAGAATACAAAAACAGCCAAGCATGTGCTGAGAAATCAGCACAAAAGCCACAAAATAATCATTGAACCACAAAGCTGAAGCTTTCTATTTATTTTTGCACTGCAAAAGCTCTGCTTTTGTCTGGGGTTTAAAAATAGACCTTTATTAATACCGTCCCTGACAATATCAATCACGTCAAACCTCCAACGGAGTGGAGGAGAGGACTGAAGCAGCCTGTCGTATTCAGAAAACATATTCTACTGTAGCCGCTCTTCGATAAAGCTGCTCTCCAGCAAACAAATGGCTGCAATAACTCCAGGCCTCAAACACAATAGGTTCTTTCCAGGGAGAGGAATCAAATAAATGGAACAAACTGGCTGGAAGTGATATGTCAGTATATTAGATGCCTCTGTGCCAATATTAGACGCTACTAAATCCACCATAGCCTCTGGGTCCGATTTAGACAGCGTTGGGGTTAACTGTGCCTCTACGTCATATGGAGTTACTGTTTTGAAGAGACACTTGAACCAAAAAGATAGCAGTCAGCCCTTCTCTTTACATTACAAGTGTTTTTTTTTTCTTTTAATTTGATAAAGTACAAGCAAGCTGTATGTAAAATGGCTTAAAACTATAGTTTTCTGGACAATTTCAAGGGAAGAACAATCTAGGGTGAGATTAGTTTAAAGGAAGCAGAAGCAGTCCTTTGAATTTCACTTGACAAACCTCTAAACAGCTACCATTTGTGTTCTTTTGATGCAGTGCAGTACATTCATCCAGCTCGAGTGTTTCCTCTACAAGAACTAGACACACATGAAAGAAACTTCCAACAAGCAAAACAAATTCTTCAGATTACGGTAAATGTGAAGATCTGCACTGTTATAAATTTCACCACAAGAGACAAATTGGAGCCTTTTATTGATAGGCTGGAAAAAAAGTAGAATTTAAAGCAGCCATAAGATACAACAGGCAGAGAACGGATCCAATTAGAAACCTAAGCCAAAGCGGTTCAAATGAAAGAGAATCAATAATACAGATGTCAAGATAGAGCAAAGCGGATCCAAAAATCCCCTCCATCTCCCATGGAAACGATGAGTATTTATCATTGTCTCTGTGGCATATTACTTATCGTCCTCTTCACTTTAGCAGGTCTGATAACGCAAGCGTGATTTATCACTGGTCAGCAGAGGGGCTAGTGATCCCTGAAAGAGGTTTGCGTTTATGCATTATTCAGAATTTTTTTTTTTTTAATCTGCCACCCTAGGATTAGGGGGGAAGCTTAGTTCTTTTCCAAAGGCTCACTACAACAAATATGCTTTCTGCTTTCCACTTAGCTTGACTGTTTTTTTGTATGTGGATCAAAGAAGCCAGGAGGAGACATCAGTGAAACCGTGAATTATCTTACACACAGGAAATTTAAGAGAAGACAGGCTGTCACATCACATCATTCCTCTGGACTGACAATGCATTGTGTGGATACTATATTTGTCCAAAAATAGACCCAGATATTACTGTGTAACTGTATGAAGAACAAATGCTATGATTCCCGCCTCGACACATCCTGACCTCCCATCCCAGTCATCTTTTTTGATTGTACCAATAATGTTAACAGCTGTAACAAGAGTGAGTCCAATCGATCAGGGTGTGTTATGAGAGGCTGGCTGCAGTTGCTGGAGAGCATCCATCGAACGACCATAGAGTGAGAGGAGCCTTGTGTTAATGAGGTGAGTAATTAAAGAGGGGGATATTGAGCCTGCTGACCCCTCTGGCCCTGCTGAGCAGGGGGACCAGAGAGAGACGGACCATGAGGCCAAATTACGCTAAGACGACTCATTAGATGAGCTTGGCTACTCAGGGAGGCCTCACCCATGCTTCACGCTCCCTCTGGCCTACATCTCTCACTGACCTGCACAAATCAGAGACAATTATTGTCTTTTTTTGGAGGGAGATTTTTTTTTTAGAGTAAGCATGTACTTCATTTTTGGTAAGAGAGGCCCAAAAAAATGTCAATAAGATCTGATGCCGGTACAAACTGGAGAACTTGCACTTTCAGTCAAAGAGGGACTCCTCACTTGGATGGCTGAGTGTGCATTAAGTGCCAAGGGACAACAGTATCACAAGATATGAGGACAAATGAGACAAGGAGGAAGATGATGCAGGGGAGACGTGGGACTGTGGCCTACACCCAGGATGCTGAGGGAAGCACCAGCATCCACTGCCAGGAAGAAACACCGCATCGGAGACGAGACATACGTTTGCATGTCAACGCAAAGGACAGCGATGAAGAAAATGAATCATGGCATGCATATACAGAAACGTGGGTATTTTTGATAATTCAACATATAGAATTCAGGACTAACAAAAGTCAAACACACTAAGATTACGCTACGCATTCTGTGCTTTAACTAAAGAGGTTATTATTCTGAACAGTTGAATTTGTAATTACATTACACACAATTATCACATTATGAGTTGCTGCATGGTAATTTCTATAATTACTGAAAATTACACAGTAATTTGCAAAATTGTTTGTCACTGGGAAAAGTAACAATGTTGTAATGTCTTATCAGCAAACTGTGCTCCACAGGCCGTGACTTACAAAAAAGTTAAACAAGAGCAAATGAAGGAATGAATTTTCCTCTGTGTAGTCACGTTTTGACGTCCCACTGAAGCAGAGAAGCCAGAGAAGCATTAGATTAATCCTCTGTTGCGAATATGTTGACTCCCTGTGGACAGTGACAAATACAATGAGAGAAGGCTCAATGATATAAAGTGCTGTATTGTTCAGATGGCACCCGAGCGAGGTGATGAAATATATTTTACATGTTTTGCCTTGATTAATTCTGAGCTACTCTTTCTAGTGACACATTTATCAAGTGACTTCTGAAACACTGCAATTATACTGCACCATGACTGTGTCATTTGTATTTTTGGGAATTAATAGGATCTTATGTCTCACTTTAATGCAATGTACGACATAGATTCACTGTTTATTCTTTAAACTAGCACAGAGATTTACCCTGAGAAAAACTTTTCTAAATAATGGCTCCATTACTTCAGGCACTTTACCTCCTCAAGGTGGTTACTAGGAGAGGCCAGAGACAGAACAGCACCGTCCTCCCAATTAAAGAGAGTGCAAACAGTAAAGCCGACCTAATCGGCTGTTCAAATTTGGACATGGTAATCATCTCTCTGATGTGGTGATTGGCACAGAGTCACTCCAAACATGACAGGTGCAGTACTGAAAAGCAGCCAGATGAAACCTTCTCTTTGAACCCAGTGTTAATTTATTGCTGCCCAGGAAAAGCTCCTCTCTTTATTGACAGATCTACTTCAAATATCAGAGAATACAAATTAGGGGATCTATAACGGCATCTGGCAGCTACTTATTTTCTGCAGTGTCATTCTTCTCAAATGCACTGAGCCATAAGATCTGGATATTCATAAAATTTGTGTTTTTCTCTGTGTGTGTGTGTGTGTGTGTGTGTGTGTGTGTGCGTGTGTGTGTGTGCGTGTGTGTGTGTGTACTTACTTCCAGTATAGTAGGCTGAATATTTCCAGCCTATGCTAAAAAAAGACATTTCCATAGAGCAAATCTATGAATAATAAAGTGTGAATACCTTCATCTCCTCCCTCTCTGATTCCATCAGTTGTTACTCAGAAAAAAAGCATTAACACCTCTGTGCTGACAACACAAGGCCATCAATGTGCAGTTTCCTCACCCACACTCAAACTATTTCTGTTAAAGGTGGATTATCTATACAATGTGCACAAATCTAATTAGAGCTCATGATTTAAGACAATGCTTTCCTTCATTTTTGGTGCCACCATTGGTGATGACTTTCAGCGTTATGCCAATTTTCCAGCACTTGTACTTTGATGGCACTGGACTGACGGCTGTTCCCAAAACCCCAAACACACAAGCTGCTCTGATCTACTGTGACTACGAAGCTACAAATAAAGGTTTAGCAGTAGTATCCACAATAAATAAATATTTTATTTGATGTGATGACTGATTATTTCTGCTAACACTTTTCCCATAGACAAGTTTGCTGTGTGCGATGTTTGAGAACCAAAAATTTTCCTTTGGCTGATAGTCAAGCCAACGTCGGCTCTGTCTGTGCATTCTGTCGATGATAAGTAACGACGAGACCTATTAGCAGCTTTTTGTTTTAACACTTGTGTGCGGCTCTCGTCCCACTGATTCCTTCATCGTTATTATTTACTGTATGAAGCAGCTGTTACTGTATCTGTAAACATAATGCAGTTTCTGTGCAACAGGGGATTCTTCCCAGTAAAGCTCTGTACACTCCAGGCACCAGAGGTTTTGGATGAGCTACTCTATGAGCTTTTATAAAGCAGTTATAGCTTGAACTACTGCACAGTATTGGCCAGCAAGTAGCTTAATATATGCCAAATGAATATAAATGACAAATTTGGACAGAATTAGAGTACTTTACAGTAGGTGCCTGATGCATCAATGGAACCACAGCAGGACTGATGTTTGGTCTCAAATCCCTCCACACAGCCATTCATCATGTGTCATCCACATTCGTTAGTGTGGTAGTGGGCTCACTACGCTCTTGGGTGTTGCTGTGAAGATGATAGCAGCAGAAGCTAGGTGTCCAGATGGAGCAGCTGTTGGGGTTTTCCTGAGCTGAGTAGCTCTGATGCCACAAATGAAGCCGATGATGCCTTTGAACTTTACACAGTCAACACATCCCCCTTGTTCCAGTTCCGCACAGTGCCGCTCCATCAACTCCCACATGCTCTACACACACACACACACACACACACACTGCCAACATCAGGATCTGTCTTCCCCCCCACCACATCTTCCCGTTTCCAAGATAAGAAGGCCCAAGCTCAAACCAGGAGATGCTGCACGGCAGGTCTCTTTCCTCAAACATCCCACGCTCGTCTCCACGCAGAGATGGCCTAAAACTGACATCGACAACAGGAGCCTCATTAATCTTTATAGCAGCTCGAGTCAGAGTTTCGCTCTTCTCTCTGCCTGTCTGCTAGGTGGCATATTCTCTTGAGAGCACTATTCAACATCTTGGACGTGCAGCACGTTGTCAAACCGAGTGATTGTGCATGTGGTGGGGAGCACACGAAAGGCAAACAGGGCGTGCATTTGAATATAACCTGTGTGAGGCATTTACAGAATTAACAGCTTAAGCAGCTCTGAAATCTCCTCTTTATATTTCCACCACCTGTGCCCGTGACCCTGCATACTGCACTGCAGCTTAGACTGTTAACACAGAGAGTTTGTCTCCTCAGCCTGCTCTCAGCATAGAGACAATGTTTGCATGCATGCACCCATGAGGGCCCGCCTCACGTGAACAGATGGACTTTACATGTGCAGTAAAAAAAAAAAAGGTTGTTCTTATTATCACTGTCGTTTTTATTGCAGCGAAACCTGTCTCATTCCAAAGATATTAAACACACACAAAAGGGCACTGAGAAGGTATAATCGAGGCGATGCCCCAATTCTGTCAAAATGTTCCCTCACTGAGTCCTCCCTGCTTTTTTCTGTGGTGCTTTGTTGCCTGGCTCGCCTGCGAGAATCAATCAGCTCTTTACACCTGGGTTATGATGGCCCCCACTAGCCTCGCTGTGTTACTATGGCATCATTAAAGGACAGAGTTATTCTTTCCAACTAGCTGACAATGTACTTGCTCTGCCTTAATGAATTCAGTTACATAAGTTCTGATAATTAGACAATAATCAATACAGATGGAAAAATTAGAAGTCCTCTTGCAAAAGCGTAAATATCTTCTAGCAATATTCACAAAGCAAATGATGCATTTGAGCAAATGTCAGTGCCATAATAAAAGTGAATACCAAATAAAGCAGTTTTGTAAAGTGTTTCCAAGCCCATGTAGTGACATCCTTGATACAACCATGGGTTCACAAAGTGGTGAACCTCGCTCCATCTTTGCTTGTGAACGACTGAGCCTTTCCATGATGCTCCTTTCATACCCAATCATGATACTATCACCTGTTACCAATCAACCTGTTTACCTGTGGAATGTTCCAAACAGGTGTTTTTGGAGCATTCCACAAGTTTCTCAGTCTTTTGTTGCTCCTGTCCCAACTTGGTTGAAACGTGTTGCTGCATCAAATAAGCAGATATTTACAAAAATCAATGAAGATAAGGAGGTAAAACATTAAATATATTGTCTTTGTCCTGTTTTCAATTTCAGATAAGGAAAAGGGATTAACAAGTTATCACACTCTGTTTTATTTATGTTTTACACAGCATCCCAACTGTTTTGGAATTTGGGTTGTAGAAAAACTGGGTTGTTTTTCAGACCTCAGCAACTATTTTCACGGAAACATTTCATTCAGAGAAGACATTAGTGCATGGACTAAAACAGCCTGGAGGGGACGTGGGGGAAAAAGCAGAATAGGTTTCTTCCATAAGCGTGAGCAGAATTCTTAAAGTTAGTTTAGGGTCAAGAGCTGTGACCTGGCTCCAATCTTGGTGGCAGATCCGAACGTCTCCAGTAGCAAAATGACAAAGATTAACTGTCCCTTGGAGCTTGAAGGCTCATAATTAATGCTGCCTCACTTCCCTCGGTGCCTCTGCTGGGAGGAGGATTGACACTGAATTGATAGAGTTGCCATTTAGGGGTCAGTCGTAGCATGATGGGACAGACAGTGCCGGGCACGTATTTGTCAGGTTTAAACCTACATTGATCTGTTAGCAGAATCTTTAATTTTCACAGTCTCACAAAAAGAAAAAGCTTTTATTATGTTTTTGATCAAAATAAACAAGGACAAAAACTGAAACAAAGGCAAATATTTCAAACTGTGAATAGAAGAACGATTACATTTTGGTTGTAAGGAATACATGAATAGTTACAAGACATACTGGGGGTTTTTCATAATGACGCCTTCCTAGCCATAGACAAAAATAAACAGACATAGCAAGCTTCGACAGGTCTTTGGTGGAGCCTTATGGTTTTGAGCGTGGTGGTTTTGCTGGGTGTAGGCTGAGGGAAACATGCTGAGTGGTGCCAGTCACTGTGTGGAGTGCAGTGCAGTAAACAGCCTTAGAAAAAGGGCGGCTTTGAAAGGCTCCCTCCTACCTCTGAGTGGGCTCTGCAAATCCCTCCATTGAAGTGGGCTTATTTCTTAACAGCGCTCCTACCATTTTGTATGGATCCTCTGGAATCCTCTTTGCACATAAACACCCACAATGAAGTTTGCAAAAAATAAGGAAATGTTCTGTCATGAAATACAGTCTGATTCATAATCAATAGACGGGGGCGTTAGAGGTGGGGCCCTATTTTCTGTGCTTCGACTGTCTGCAGATACCAATAAGCCGGAGGGCCAATGAGGCATACAGTACAGTGGGGTGTATCACTTCCAGTGGAGGTGGACGAAATCCCACACCATGATACAGCGGCGATTGGAAATGGCAGACCATCCTACTGTATATATGGAGGTTAAGTCCTTTGACCTCTGCCTCACCCAAGTCAGTTCTCATAAAACAAGCAGAGCTGTGATTTATGGTACAGGAAGACAAAATGCCTCAAAGACTTACTGAGATATCAGGAAATAAATTTAAGGGGGTCTATGTCTAATTCTCTTTCGTGCCAACTTCTGAGAAAATTGGAAATGGGTCGTGAATAGCTCAATTTGTCTTGATGTAATTTAATGGTCCGTACCTGTTATGGGTTCAGTCTAATGCAGTAAAGCACAATGAGCAAAAAAACTACTCAGGGAAACAGGCTGCAAACTGCCTGGCAGCTGTCTGAAAGCTTTTCAATTTTCTGTGAAAGCTGGGAAGAAAAAAAGAAAAAAGAGACAAATTTCTCCATTTCACTTTTCCTAAAAAAATGTCAGATACAATAGGTTCAAATAATGACAGTGTTAAGGAGGTTGTCATTTATTACAAGAAAGAAAAACAACTGGAGCTATTTCTCAGTTCATCTTTTCTACTTGAAATTAAAGTTAAGAGGTTCATTTATGTGTCAAGTGTAAAAACATTGCATACCTTGAAGAATGCAGGCTGTCAATGGGAAATAAGCACTCGTTTTTCATTTCATGAAAGTCTCTTCACCACAGATGGGTCAACGTCTGAGAGTAGTAATACAGTCAGAAATGAGGTTTAGATTGTTGTGCTGCATCCTCAAAAGTGACATTAATGGCCTCTCATTGAGACGCTGAAAGCCATTAGCTAAAAAGGACAAAGCTTTGGAGCTGAGATAAGGTGGGAAGATGCACTGTGCTTTGTAATGGCTGGGATTTGAAGTAAAGTGCCCCACTGGGTAGTTGCCTAAGTATGGGAAAATAACTCAGGTAAATCATACAGGATGTAGCCTGTTTGCAAAATTGCACCTGAATGAATTTATGGGGGAACCTTTTTTGCTTCTGTCCTCTGCATGCTTTTCAGGGAGAAAACCATTGACCAGTAGAGAGAGAAAAAAGTTTCGATGATGTGATTCAGCGGCAGGTGAACATTAAAACATGATGTGTATCTTTATTTGAGAGGTTAAACCCGATGAGGCTTGTATGGGTGTCTGCAAACAAAACACATAACATCTAATTAAGCCAATTAGGCTGCTAATGGGCCAACAGTATAGAACTTCAGCTGCATGTAGATACATCTGTTCTTCGATGGCAGCCCTGCCAGTGGTACCACTGAAATCCACCTAATCGAGTTGTACATTTAAGGCAGGCATGTCAAACTGATTCCATAAAGGGCCGTGTGGCTGCAGGTTTTCCTTCCAACCAAGGAGGAGCACACCAGGCCAACCAATCAACATCAAGGGATCACTTAGTTATTAGCTGAAGACTGAGATCAGCTGATTAATTGATTCCAGCCTGGTGTGCTCCTCCTTGGTTGGAAGGAAAACCTGCAGCCACACGGCCCTTTATGGAATCAGTTTGACATGCCTGATTTAAGGGCTACAGGAGCTAAGGGATAACTGTTACAGGCTGCTTGTGATTCTCAAACATGTTGAAAATGATGAGTGGTGATAGTGCAGACAACATGGAGAAAGTTGGAAAAAAAAAGGTGAAGTCCTCTTTTTAAGTAACACAGGTTTTAGTTTCCAGCACAACCCTACTTCTTGCCCTAGTTGTTACTTTCTGTCACAAAGTGGAAGAAAGAACGCATGATTACTTTGATTGCTTTATTGCTATATTGGATATTTAATAATTAGAGGGCTTAATAATTATCTCCTTTTCAGTAGCTTGGCTATTATTCTGTCATCTTCCAAGAAAGGATATTTCCAGTGCATACCTTCCCACGATCACTCCTGATTGCAAAATAGAATAGTTAGAGGTGATTGCTTCAAGTATATAATGAATGCTTGACACATCCTGATAATATACAACGTATCCATTGAGTGATGAAGTGGTGCTAAGACCGTCAGTGGATCCAATTCCTCATTAAAGTATGAAATAGTTCAACTTTATGCTCTTTATTATGACAGCCAAACATTACAATGAAGATTTTTGGCACTTGTTGAATTTAGCTTGTTTCTCTTCTTTATTTTCAAATAAAATTTTATTTTTGAGTTGCAGTTTTTTTGTTTGTTTGGTTTTTTTTTAGGAAACACTCTGATTAATTTGTAAGTATAAACCCAGTCGTCTGGAGTGCCTGGGATTTAACTGTCATACATAAGGGCAAGTGAGCAGTGCAGAGTTATATTTAAGAAGAAGAGGGTTACATTTGCCCCATTTTTTTCAGGGATTCAATCTGAAGAATTTGTCAGAACCCTCATCAGTGTGTCTGAAAGAGAAGCTGGATGGCGCTGAATGAAAGCGTCCTTGCACTGTCAATCTACCCCAGGATACATGAATGTAAAAGTAATCAAGCAAGACAAATAATGGGATCTTTGGTCTACATCATTTCCTTTCTTTGTCCCACTGGTTTCACTTACATCAGCCATCAGCACAGACACAGTCATTACCAGACCAGTAACCCAGCCACAAGGCAGGAAATTGACTTTTTTGTATGAGGCCAAGCTCATAGTTTCTGATTTTTTCCAACCCCTCTCACTGTTTGATCAGCCAAGGTGATTTCAGGATTGCATCTCAAACCAACAGCTGTTAAAAGTGCTCTCACAGTAAATGTTAACAAAAGGCAAGGCGCTACACCATATTTCACAACGATGACCACAAACTAGTGGAGTGTCCCAGCATTTTTTTTGCTAAAGCTAGCTGCAATGAAAGTCTGTCAGTTGGTCAATTCGGACTGAAACATCTCAACAGCTGTTGGCTGGATTTCTATTAAATTTGCTTGAGACATTCATGGTCACCAGAAGATAGGTCATGCTGACTTTGTTGATCCCCTGACCTTTCCACCGGCGCACTCGCAGGTTGACATTTTTACTGACCATTGAAATATTTTAAAACAAGGTTGTTGGATGGGCTGTCGTTAAATTGGTACAAATGGTTGGTTTCATCTCATGCCATCATTAGGTCAAACTTTCGTTTTGTCCAATACTTAACCAAATACCTGCGAAAATAAGTGACGTTCTCATCATTAGCTGTAGGCTACTTGTTAATATATTGGGTCGGTTAGCAAATGCTGGCATGCAGGCATGCTAATGTACGTGTAAACCTGGTAAACCTGGCAAACGTTCTACCTGCTCAGCATCAGCATGTTTGCATTGTCAGTGCCCAAATCTCACAGAGCCACGAGCATGGCTGTAGACTCTAAGACTTGTTCAAGTATTCTGCTGTACTTTTTTTAGTAGCCATTTGTTGTCAGATCCATATGATGCTGGAAAATTGTCACCAGTGTTGTTGTCTTGGTTATCTGACCATTATCTATGCTTTTGGGCACCAGCCACCATCAAACCGGCCTGCACAGTGACTCCAAAGTATCCAGAATAGCACCAGGTCAAAGTCATTTCTCTCTCATTCGGCTGTACGGAAAACAACTAAGAGTATCTATTTCATATCATATGACTGGTTTTTCAGGATCAATAGCCCAAAGTCCACAAGGGAAAACCCTCTGGCTCTAGTCTGAAATCAAATTGTAAACAGCCTGAAATAGCTCCTGTGTGACTAATTCTCTGCCATAACTACTGAGATTGTAAGTGGCTTTTTGTATGGACCAGAAAAAAATATCCTTTGCCTTATTAAAGACACATACCCCACACACATCTGACAAAAAAAAGAAAGAAAAAAAAACTCTGGCTTGTCAATATTAATAGCTAATATGATCAAAGATGGGCCTGTATGTTTTTTTAGCCATCTGGCAGCTCAGTTGGGTAATTTGAAAGCAATTTTGAAGTTGTAACATTTGTGAGACACAAACAGAGTGGGGGTGGGAGGGCATTAGGTTGATGAGAGACAGAGAGATATAGTGGGTGCAGGCAATTAGCTGTATGGCAATCCCCCTGTTAAAAGGCTGGATGATGCCCAGGTTGGATTGATTTACTGGCTGCAGTGTGGTGACAGCTCCCGTATCGCTGCCTCACTGCCCACTGAAGTGTGCGTTAGGACTTAGTGTTTGGCAGCAATATGACTTTTACATTTAACAATCTGCGCCCAGACACGGTGGAAGGGCTCAGGAGACAAGTTGACAGAGGGGAGCCTCCCATCACTTGTCTGCATTGTCAGGGGTAATGCCTTATCATCCCCAGTCTATTGGCTTCTTTTCGTGTCATTTATCATTCCCATCACCTACCCTTTGTGGCCCATATCAGAAGGAGAAACGAGGTCTGGAGGGGATATACTATGTAGATAAATATGTTGAAAATTGGCTCAGTATGGATTCATTTGCTCGTGCTGACCTCTTTGTTTGGTGGCAGACAGAGGTGGCTTTTGTGTATCTGCCAGCAGGGCCATGGCTCTCTCCATCAATGGCATGCCATTCAGGAGATAAGCATCAGCTGGCGGCTCACTCCACTGACACCACCACTTCCTCCCAGAGTCAGCAGATTACATTTTAGAAGTTGACAGCTTGTTATCACTCTGGATAGCAGGAGGGCTTAATCTTTTGTTCTTTTCTGGCTGGGGTAGGGCTAAGAGTCGGCAGCTCAGGCCACTGACTCCACCGACTTCCCTCCTTGTGCCCTCTGCAGTGACACGCACGGTGAATGGGCCACTCTCTCCTCTCCTCTTTTCATCTTCTTCTAAGAGTGCCTGCACTTTGTAGAGGGATTACAGTGATAGAAGCCTCAGCAGTGCACAATGATATCCATTCAACATGTCTCCCTGGCAGACAGGGGATAGGTTCAAGTCTGATTTGATAATGGGTACGCTGGCTTCGGTCTGGAGAGACGGATCACAGCTTCTAAGGCAACGCTTGTCCTTTGGGAACAATCATGTGGAATCCCTCTCAGAATAATGTCCATGACCATAATAGTGTCAGAGAACGGCACAGTTATTGCACAACATTGGAGCTCATACTGATGGCGTTCAGAGGACAGCTTTTCCTTCGCTGAAGTTACTGCAGAAACATCACGCTATTGAGAAACAAACTGCACAGAGGAGTGTGGAGACTGGGTGTTTTATCAGAAATGGCAGGTAGATTCATGTTGGTGGCTCAAATAACTGAAATCTGAAAGCCACTCATCTATGACCAGATGATTAACTAAAAAGAGGCAAATTCAAAGGCGCAGATAGGTACAAAAGCAACTCATTGTGCTTTAACGAGTTAATTAGACAACAGAAGCAAGTTATTTCTTTTAATAACAGATTTGGGCTTTAGGTGCCTCATGGTTCATGTTTGGGAGACAGCCAGTTATACTCACAGATATTAATTGACCTGTTTAACATTAATATGCAGTTTTCTTGTGCTAACAATAACCCATCTTGCATAATCGTCTCTTTCTGAGCGGTTGATAACTTCAGCAACCTTGAACATTGGCATTTATTATCCCTGCTTCGCTTTTGAAGCCGCGAGATGTCTCCTTGGTGAGAACTGTGGTTATATAACCTCCCTCTCTCCTCCCACTCTCTCTTTGTATGTCTCTTCCTGTCTCTGGCGTTCGCAGCCTCTCAGGCCTACTGGAAGATGGCTACAAAGCTCAGACGTACAAGCTTTTCTGGTTGCAAATGCTTAGGACAAGACGACTGCTTTTCTGATGCGTTTGCAGTGGTGAAGACAAGTTTTGTGACAGGAACATTATGTTTGATATGAACAGACTCATACAGAGGCAGTGACAGTAGAAAAATCCTACTGCTTATGCAACACATCAGTGCTGTCTGATGAAATTAACTCTACAGACAACGTTTCTTGCTGTCAGACTGCACACAGCAATAGGAGTAAATAGTATCACCACCAACATGGAAATACTCCTACAAATGTTTAGGCCTGTAGCGACGATTGGTGTGGTTCAATACTCCAGAGTTCGTAGTGAATGCTGCTTCCTCTGAAAAAGCATATTAATAGCAGACAGAGGTTACCTGTATGAGCAATCTAAACACTTGCCTGTCTTTCTCCTTGGTATGGACAGAGGTACGTCACTTCACATTTTTTAACAGCTGTCTCTCGACAAAAGCTGCATCTGTATGCCTTGGAGAAAGAAGCTCTACTCAGTAAGCAGAAAATAGAGTGGAGTCACTACACTCAAGGCTGCTGTTTAAAGAATTAAAAAACAACTAGAACGCAAATATGAATGTATGTAAGTATTTGATGAAACTATATTGGAGAATGTTAAAAGGAAGTTTTTTCCCACCACTGTCGCCAAGTGCTCGCTCATGGGGTAATTGTTGGGCCTCTCTAGATTAAGAGTATGGTCCTGATCTGCCCTATATGGAAAGAGTCCTGAGACAACTTCTACACAATTGAAATTGAAATTGAAATTGAACATGGCCGCCTTCAACCTCCCAGGGTCAGCAGTGGAGTTAGGAATGACAAGGACCACAGCAGAAGGGAAGTGAACGCTACATATAGTTGAGTTCCTTCTTTTTTACTTTTTCTTCCAGTATTTTTGAATGAACTGGAACTGACTGGAACTGCAGGGTAGGAAAAATGATAGGGGCTTCATGCAAGCCAAAATTTTGCGTGGACACAATTAGAGCAGGCGGCATGGGGGTCACTACATCTCCCTCCAGCACTGATTCGTGGCAGAGTGCTGTGTGCATGACCTGCTGTTGTGAAGATTTCATCCTGCAGCTTGAGGAAACCAATACCGTAAGGAAATGGGGTATGTGTGACTTTGGGTAGGGACGTAGGTATGGCTGACGTAATTAAAAGAACATATTTGTTTGCCCGATTCTAGACACTTAAACAATAGAGAAATAGTTTTAAGTGCTTTATACTTTGCCATATTTGATGTGGTAAGGATAAGCACCTTTGTAGTTCTTCTGGAGTAAACTTAATTAGGAGCAACAATGACTGCAGTCAGCTCTGGCTTCTGATCAGTTAAAGTGTGTAACGTGCTGCCTGTCCTTGTTAGTTAATTTAGTTGAAGCATAAAGCCACAACAGCACACTGATCTGTAACCACTTCTTGCCTCACTTATCACTTGCATAGTATCTTTAAAGCATTTTGTTTCTATTTCTCTTTTTTGTGTTTGAAGAACATAATGTTTCAGTAAAAGGTTAAAATTAAAGAACACGCACTACAGAGTTTAACTAAAGCATATGTCAACTATATTCTTGGACACTATAGCTGAAGTGGGCATTTTCAAGAAATGAACGGCACCACAGTAACCACCTTGGCTAATGCATTGCTTGATTTTGTTCATGTGGTTCAAGCCTAATTGACTGAACACTAATTGGCATACATACTATAAAAACTGTTCGGTTAACAATAAAAATAAAAGAAGAATGAACACACAAAATATTTTTTCCCTCGGTTTCTTGGATACTGAGCAGAGATGTTAGTTTTGGCTCCATATCTGCCAGTCATTTTGCTCTTATTAAGTAGCTTTTGATAACCAGTCCAGTTCTGATTAATTGTTGCTCCCATGGGAACACGACGCCTCTTGTTCCCAGGGATACCTGAAGATTCAGTGTCAGACAGACAGCAGAATGACTCGGGACACTGGCAGCCAGACCAAGAACAAGTGCCAAGTGCTGAGTTTAATCAGCGTCGGCATGGCTGTGTGCTGCCGAGGCCGACCTGTTCGTAATAATTACAGAGGAACACGGTTACAAAGCATGCATTGTTTAAGAGAGGCGCCCTGCCAACTGTGTCTCAGTTGGCATTTCAGTGCTTCAGGTCAGTCAGATCTCAAAGCCTGACACTGTGTTGACATGTGTTCTACATACAATAAGTGAGAGAGGCAGAAAGGGCACAAAAGCAGATGTGACATCTTAACAGAGGTCTTTTTACAATCACGATTAGTTTGTACTATTATTGGATTTGGGCTCCACCCTAAAATAGATATGGTCAGTCATCCAAAACAATCAGATATGGGCAGAAAATTGGAATTTGGAGCATGAATGCCACTGTGAACTCAGGCTTTGTTTGTGGCTCTATCTATGATTTTATCTGAAACTGTCTTCCTAAAGATGAACCCCTTTGTGTTCACAGATGCAGAGAGAGCGCTAAGCCTCGGCTGTGGTTCTGGCAGTGACGTAGGAGTAGCATAGAACGGGCCGACAGCACTGAGAGGCAGCATCTGTGATTACACTCTTCAAAGACATTTTCAAAAATCAGCCTCACTGTTGGATCCACCTGGTGCTCTAGTCTTGTTCTGTTGTATTTCCTTTGGAGTTTTTAATGTTGCTCAGTGTGGCGTTATGGAAAAGGGCACCCTGACAGCCCCCCCACCACCAGCAGGACGGCTAAGCCGTGCTCTGTCGCTCAGGAGGGGTCCTGACCCTGTCTGCTTGTCAGTGGCTCAAAGGATGCATCTTCAGCTCTGCTGAGTTAAAAGACAAATCACAGCATATGTTTTTCTTTCCTTTTTGTTTAATTCAATCAACATCCTCCCCCTCTTCCTCTCATCCTTTCCCTCATGCTGCATGGCTGCTCTCGGATCTGTGTTTCATATTTCATGTTTTTTTTGGATAGCACAAGATTTTTAGTTTTTTAGTTTTGAGACTGAAGAACAGTTCAGTAGAGAGCTCTGCAGTAATGTGATTTGTGGCTGTACACCCATTCCCATCAAACACAGAGCAGCCTTTCTCTCACAACATAAATAAGAACCTGGAAAGCAATTGTTCCTTTTTCCCCCCCACAACACCTTAAGTGTGTTTTTTTCAGACTTAATTAACAGTTTATCAAAAAAAAAATTTTTGGCAACAATTATTTCTTAAAGCTATTCATAAGTAGCTAAAAGTGCTCACATTTTTGATAGTGACCTCTGCTGGAACAGGAATATGAAAAATGAAATCTATTTGTATAGATTGGCATATAGAAGCTACTGGCGAGCAGGATCAGATGGCAGAGAAAACAGATTATGTTGCAGGGCTCCCGTGGCATAACCCCAGGCATTAATGTTAATGGAAAACCTCATGACCTTGCAGTTGCCTCTGAACGGCTCCATTTTAAATCCAATTGACATGGACCAAGTCTGCAAGAGGCTGGGGAGATGGTGATGCAGGCATCTGATACCCATGCATGAAAATAGTCAGTGTTTTCTTTTTTTTTTATTTTCAGGGTATCCCAGAGGCCTCCACCGCTCAGGTGTCCTCTGCTCCCAGAGATGAACAGGGGATGGCGGAGCTGAATGTGGAACAGCGGTTGCTATAATAGATGCTGGGATAAAAATGCCTCATGCCAAATGTGTATCCCAACCCTCAGCAGTATGGCAAAAACATTCTCATCAAAATATGTTGTTGTACTTCTGCTCAAAAAGACATAACAACCCTTGTTTTCAGGGAGCATACTGTATGTGTGGTTGGTTTAAAAATCACTGTGATGGGGTTGGCTTTGCAAAGTATTGCTTTCCAATGATCTTCCTGCTCTGGGAGGAATGGAGGGGATAGCGCCAGCACAACAGAAACAGGCTTTGTTAAAGGAGCTTTGTGCAAACAGATGAAAGAATGGAAAAGCAGGGTAAAATAACACTCTTTTTTTTTCCACAAACATCCAGTGGAGGATTTGCATTCAAATACGGTGCAGTTCCACTGCTCTGAGGGTCATCAGCACAATTTAATTACATTAAGAGACAGCTAAATTGGACTTTGCAAACAGACAAGGCTTAAGGGATTACTGGACCTCTGACGGAGAGATCAAATTTTACCTTCGAGCATGAAACAATATGCCCATGCAGTTCCTGGCAGGCTCCATGTGGACAGAGATAGAGGGATGGGGAGTTAGAGGAGGTCACTGGTGTAAAGCCAGATGATTAATTTTAATCCACTTTTTTATTTACTGTATTCGAAATGGCCTGTTTGTAGAAAAGAACAGTGTTTCAGAATAAACTTGACTTGATTACAGCCAAGAAAACAAAGCTTTGTGTATCCAAAGAGGATGTTTATCCTGATCACTTTGCCTCCTCAGCTTCATGCTTTTCCCAGTATCTCCCAACTATTAACCTCTCTTCCATGTGCTGCATTTGTCCTACAGTTTATACTATTTATTAAAACTCCTTGAAGGCTCATTTCTTCAGTACTTTATTGAACACTCGGCTCTGCAGCTGCCAGCTTACTATATGGCATGCTGCCTAAATGTTGCATCACAGAATATGGACTTTTTACCTTGCCTTCTTCTTCTTCTTCTTCTTCTTCTTAGTAGCAGTAGTAGTAATAGAATTGACTGGGTGATATCATGGATTTGAATGTAACATAGCATCCGAAGGAAAGAAGTGTTGCTAAGGTTTTTACTACTTTAAAACTTTATTTGAATTGTACAGTTTTTATTTATCTCTATTTTTTTAATATATGTCCTGTCACAAAGGGTTGAAGAGTAAAGCAATTTTGATTCTCTGTTTGTCCTGTACATACTGCAGAATTGACAATAAAGCTGACTTTGACTTTGACTTTACTTCATGCAAAATCAGTCAATGGAGTCAATCATTTTCAGACCTTGGCCATTTATTGTGCCAACCCACCACTCAACACTTCAGTAGATTACAGCCACGTTAAACATGAAGCAAAATCAAAGCTACAAGCACAACACTGACACATAATCATCCTCCAAGTCATTATGACAAACTTCTTATGCTGCATGCAACATAAAGGCTGAGTGAAAAAACAGGCAAAAAGGTTTCTGTAATTACAAGTAGCATATTTATTTAAAAATTTCAATTAGGAGCATCAAGATATCTGAATGTTCGTTTTCATTTAAACTAACATGTTTCATATTTGCTTTGAAGCGCGAGCCCAGCTCCACCTACAGAGCCAGCGATGCTAAAGTCTACATGCACTTATGTTGGATAATTGGTTAAAAGCACTTAACAAATGGCATGCTGTCACTTACACTGAGATCCAGGCACTTGTTTTTTAGATTACACACATTTTCACCAACACACATGCAACGGGGCACCAACTTCACCTCTTCTCCTCCATTAATGGTTGTTCTGCATCAGGGTTTGTGAGGTGTCACGCTGGCCGACCTTCCACTCACCAGAGCACTTGGTCCTCAGTGCCATGAGAAATGCCCAGAGGTGTAAATTTGTGCCGACAATTTATCTGAACTGCTAGCTTTAAAGGTGTCTCCTCTCCCGGAGAAACCGGCTGCTGCTTCTCCAATTGTCCTTAAACAATTACTTGGGAGAGATCAGGGGGAGACTGTTGCCAGTTAAACTGCAGTTTTCTCAGCAACCATTGTGCAGGCCATCTAAACCATGGGATACAAAGCTCTCAAGTGCACTGCAAGCCAAATAAAGAGGTGGAGAAGGAGGGGGAGGCAGATAAAAGCTGACACCCAATGTATTATAACTCAGCTCTATTAGATATGAGCTTCTGCTAGGGTGAAGCACCATAGCTTAAGGCAAAGATACTGCTTGCTCATTGTGCTTTGGCGAGGGGGCTGGGAAAACTGTGTAGCCACTGTGCTCTGTATACAACACGCAGTCTCTCATGCATGATTTAGCAAACTAGAATTCTTACTTCAATATTCAAGAAACGATATAGCAGACAAGATAAAAGGACGTGCTTAGGCTGCAAAACATTTCCAAAGATGTATATTATATGCTTGAAAAATGGTTAGTAATTAAAAGAGAGAGGAATCGTCAATGACATGTTACAATCTTTCATTTTTGGCATTCACTCAATTTGTAAAATTAAGAAATGCTGTATATTCTGCTTACTGATTATTCTATTCTATTCTATTATTCTATGTCTTTTTAATACAATGTTGCTATTGTTATTTTCCGGCGCACTTAGAACAGGTATACTAATAGTCAATACCATTTCAGTTACTATTCAAAGTATTCTTAACCACGACACTTCAAATCAACATTGCAACATATGAATAGACAGAATAAAGAATAGACAATAATCTGTCAGTCTATACAGCTACTATTTAGCATTTATTATTTAAGTCAAGTTTAAGTTAAGTAACATGGGTACACTAATTGTATGTAGAAAGATTATCAGCCGTCAAAGAAGTCGCTGGACAATAAAACTGAATCAAAACTAAATCCTACTTTAAAATCAGAACATCCCCACATTCTTAACAACATCTCAGCTCCTTTTCACCTCTGTAAACGTAAGCTTGTAAAAAAGGATTCTACTTATTTTATCTTCAGTAAATGAACAATTCAATATTTTTTTCAGTCTGTCAGTGAATGAAATTCACAGAAACATTTAGCACAACAATAATTACCTGAACATAGATCGCCTGTGATATGTCTCGCTGATGGTCTGAGGGCCGTCTGTGCAGACAGCAGTGGCAGTAAGGTCACGGTGATGTGCAGGATGCCTCTGGGGCACATTGTGCCCTGAGTTTAGCCAATCAATTGGGATTTATGTCAAGGCAAAACATGTTAACGGCATGCTACATGATTTACATAGTTTGACCTAAGAGGAGATGGCTGTTTTTTTTGTTTTTTGTTTTGTTTTGTTTGCTGTCCCAGTGTTTTCACAGTAGCTGAAGGAGTGAAATAAGCTGAGGTGCCACATTGCTGAGAGGCTTACGCCCTGCACTTTTTGCCCCACTCAGATTAAAAAAAAAAAAGAAAGGAAGTAGATCAGATTACAATGCAAAAAAAGTCAGAGGCTATCATGCTCCAGATAAAGGCTAAACACAGGTGAACAGTAAAACTATTAATCGGACTTTCTGCTGCAAACATCTATCACAGTTCAACTCTCAGAAGTTCAACCGGAAGGATGAAGACCATCAATTTAGTGTGATCCTCAAATGCATAAACCAGCTTCTTACGAACTCTAATGGGTCTTGGTATAATATTCATGTGAATATTAAATATTAGTTGTCACGATTTGTATATTTGTACGTAAAGTGTGTATTTGTTCTGCATATGTGCTTCTGTGTGTGTCCTACATGTGTCATTGCGTGGCCTTTTTTCACCTGCCACTATGCCTGAAAGCGTCTGACAATCAGGGGAATATTAGGGGGCTGGAGAGATTCCACTTGAGCTAAGTGGCTCTTTTTGCTGCGGATTGTGGCACTGCTCTGATATTCATGATTCACAGCGCTGTTGACAAACTATAGTGTTGCAACTCAGTGGATTGCAGCTTCTCTGGCTCCGCTGGTCTCATTCCTAGTGAGCCTGCTGCACCAGCTGATCATTACTTTCTTGGAGCACCATAAACACATCAAGTATTTACTGGGTGTCCTTTTCATGTGAACTGCATTATGTTAATCCAGAAGGACTACACAGAATAACCCCCTTAATGTGCAGTTTCTGAAATCAACATGAGGGGAAATATCACCAATGAGTCCCTGATATGTATGAAAAATATCTGAGTTGAAATCAAAGGCAGGGGCTGGTCCCACAACAGCAGCAACATGTAGCTAAAGCTGCTCTAATTTAGGTGGAAAGTGTTGTACAAGCCGAAGACGCACATAAACAAGCAGCTGATCTCTTGTTTCTGAGACATGAAGCAGCTTAGTTTTACACGCTCAGGACACTCTTCCATCACGGCTGCTTAAACCCCAATCTCCTTAATGCTGAGCGCCAAGCAGATGCACACTGGGTCTCTTCATGAGGACAAAGGTTTGACTCATTTGGAAATTGAATGTACAGCCTCCCTCTATCAGGGTGGGAACTCTGACCTTGAGGCCACCGAGCTGGAATGAAAATGGAAGTATTTGGGCAACAAATGTTCTCTCCACCATGCTGGTAAAACCTGAATGCAACACACACCAAGCAATACAGCATTTGACCACACACACACACACACACAAATACTGTTCATCTTTTTTTTGTTTTTTAATGTGTCTGTGTGTGTGCGTACAGCAAGTGTACTCGAGCACCTGTGTGTGCTGCGACTGCATGAATACATACATCTAGTATGATTGCTTTTATGCATTTATATGCATTAATATGCGTATCTACCTGCTTGTATATTTATGCAAAACACAAAACACACACGCTCACGTGTATGTACAGATGGCCGTGGTGTGCTTACATGTGCATTTCTGTTCTTGTCTGTGTCTATGCACTAGCTCACCTTTGTATGTTTTCTTCTGGATGTGTGTGTGTGTGTGTGTGTGTGAATGCATTTGCATCTTTGCAGGCTTTTGTATGCTTTTGTTTAGTGTCCATACATTAGTGTAGTTATGTGTAATTGTGAAAATATATAAGGCTACTGTACAATTCATTATCATTCAGCCCATGTATTCTAGATTAGGACAGTCACATGAAATAAAGTGCATTTGCAGTTTCCTCAATTGTCTGACGAATCTGTCAGATATTATTTCAATTATACATCCATACAAGAACACTATTGATAAAAAATGTTTAGCACAGATTTTTTTTTCAATATTTTCACCCAACCTCCAGAGGCCCCAAAAGGTCATGGTGGGTTGTTTTTTTGAGCTACTTATACATTCCCTTTTAATGACCTTTGCATGACCTAACATTTGCATTCCCTCACATAAACTGTTGCATTACCCCTGATCCAAAGGAACAGTTTACGTGCTGGTCCAGTCCAGTTAGAACACACTGCAAATACTACAGAAAGGAGAGATTTGAACCTGAGGTGATTATATCGGATATGACAGATGTGTTTCTAATACACAGGAGATCAGAAAATACTTCACTTCAGCGCTCAGCCAGTTATAAACACGAAAATTTAGTGCGCACACACAATTTCTGCATGTTGTTACTGTTACACCCTTTACAAACTACAGCCATAAGCGACAACCAGAGCTATATCATCTCATGGCAACAGTCATAAACAGCATTTAACATCTACACTATGTCTTAACATAGTGTAGAGATCTCGGTGAGTTAGCACAGTTAATAAGCTAATTATCTATTCTATACAGACAAGAGTTGTTTAGAGTTTGGTCAGTTGTGTGAATTATGTTGGAAACATGTTATACATGATAATGTATTTGGAAATGGTTTAAATGCAAACTTAGATTTGTACAATTAGCAAGAGTTCACTATGTTTTTCACAGTATTTTTGCTGAAATGTATTAAATCAGTTAAGATAAAATCTGAATTTGTATATTTGTATTGACACAATTATCTGTGTCATTTTGGAAAGTGTCCGTACAAGTATCAGCCTCCAAAAAGCCATGCTAGTTAAACCTTATGGTGTTTTAGGGAAAGTAGAGACTAACTTGAGCCTTGTTGCTGGACCATCTCTGACAGATCCCGCTGGTGGATGAAGAGAACCAGACCTCCAGCAGCGAACAGCAGGAGGAACCAGAGGGAACAGGGCATTCTCCTTCTCCGTCCCCGCAGAGAGTCCACCACCATCTTCCACTTCATCCACAACATGATGCAGCACAGTCGGACACTTATGTAATGCGTTCTGGAGAAAATCAAAAAAGCAGGAAATGGGAAGAAGAGGGGAAGTGAGACAGAAAAAAAAAGGGAGTGAGCAAAACAGGCAGATTGTGTTCACAGTTTTTTCAATGTCAATTTCTCTGTGTCAATATAACAAGTCAATATTACAAGTCAAAATTCACACTGTAAAGAAAATGGCAGCAGTGGAAAGTAACATTTACTCAAGTACTGTACAAATGTACAAATCTGAGGTATTTGATGATGTGAATTCTTCCTCCACCCCCGGTTAATGGCGTGTAAACGGCTGTTCTGAACTGATTCTAATAAATGGATGCTGCATCTACTTGTAATGAAAATGACCATCCAACATCAGCTGAGACTCTGATCATAGCAGTAGTACCCGATTTGCAGAAAAAAGGAATATCCAGTACTGTCTTGAAATGAATTCAAGATTCAAGAATCATGTTGAATATAGTGTGTTTACATCAGCAGGAAGCATTGTTTTAATGTGCTCATCAGCACAAAGACATGACAACAGCACAAATTCAATTTAGATTACAGATGTGCAGAGGGACAAAATAAGCCATCATATATTTTATATTAAAATCCAACACCTCTGTGTAAGTTAGAAAGAAAACTGCATTAAGTCTAATGAATTAGAGCTGTTCAGAAATTCAACATGGAAACAAGATGAGCTGACACCTAATTCCTCCAAATAAAGAATTCTGCGTTCTGTTTGTAAGGATACAGTTTGATAAACACAATTCCAGCTGGACTGGCATGAGCACAGACCAACTCTGGGCTCTGTTCACACAGCAGAAAGACCGTGTAGCATCTGTCTTCAAATTAATATGCAAATGAACTTCAGTGTCTACTCAAGCATGTGTTGTCATTGCAAAAAGTGAAATTGGCTCTGCTTTTAGTGATGTCAAGAAATGGACTGTCACATTGCACCCTGTGCTAAAACCAGAAGTTATAAATAAGCTGTAAATGACTGTCACATTGTAAATGCCATGCCGTTGTGCTTGAATATGCAGTGATTTCTGTAAAGATTTTGATTTTTTGTTGACTTTTTTATACGGTTGATGAAATATAGCATGGAGTACAAATACACAGAAATCCTGAGGAGCTTAAAACAATGTCTCACCACATTAAAGGTACCAAACAATGACTCAAAATACATCAAAAAGTCAACATAAATAGTGCAAAATTATAAAACGTGAGAGTGAGAGACAATAAACTGAGTGTGGACGTGTCTATTTTTATTCATGTGTCAGGAGACAAAAGTGAACAGAGAATGATGGAGGATACATTTTTGTTGGTGTAGTGCTATTTGTTTAAGGAGACTACTGCATCATGCATTCACATATACCTACAGTAGTATTAAGCCATACCATGGATGTAGCATGTAAGTAGGCAAGTAAAGCTTTATTTATATAGCAAGTGCCTCACACGCGCATGAAAACAGAAAAATGAACAAACAAATAAGGTAAAAATGCAATACAAAATAAAACAGCACAATGAGAGACAGGCCAGACTACAGAAACTGCACAAACAAAACCCAGAGTATAAAAATGGCCTGCATACAAAAATGGGCTTTTAGAAGCTGCTTGAAACAGTCCAAAGATTCAGCAAGTCTGATAGATGGAGAAGATGATTCCAGAGGGTTTGGCGAAAACAGCAAAGGCACGATCACCTTTTGTTTTGTAGTTGGAGCCGGGGATGGATAAAAGGCTGAGATTAGAGGATCGGAGTGGTCGAGAAGAGGAGTACGGGACGAGGAGATCAGAAACGTAAGTGGGGGCAAGCTCATGCAGGGCCTTATAGGTAATCAAGGGGATCTCATAGTTTATTCTGAATTTTACAGGAAACCAATGGAGGGACGCAAGAACAGGGGTAATGTGGGACCATCAGCTAGTTCCACCATCATTTAACCTAGCGCTGTGTTGATGTTGATCATATTTATATATCTCAATAACCCAAGGACTCTCTCTGTTTATAATGTACATTAATGTATATTTTGTTCTTCTTGTTCTGTTTTTTACCTTCTGCTGTTGTAACAATTAGATTTCCAAGCATAGGATATCATCTTACCTTATCTTACCTTAGTTTTAGTTAAAAGCGTGGCAGCTGCATTCTGAGCTGCTTGATACAATAATCAAGGCGGGAGAAAATGAAAATGTGAATCAATAGTTCTAGAAGAATACAGAAGTTGTTGACATGTAGGTCAAAAGTCTTATACTGATCAAAGACAATACCAAGATTCTTCGCTGTAGATTTGATGTTTGAGTGAAATGGATTTTTAGATTTTTTTTAAATTTTCTTTAGCCTTTTTTGGAGACAGCAGTACAAAAGAGTGGAAAAATGGGAAAAAACAGGGGACGACATGCAGGAATCGAACTCGGGCCGCTGCCCTTTGAATGATTTCTTTTACTTGCTTGTGCTATGCAAATGAAGACGCATTCGAAACAACCATTCTGAGGGAAAGTTTCAGCGCAGGCAGAGGTCAAGCTCATCGAACAGGCTCTGAAAACGAAGCTAAGCAAGCTTTCATCCCCTGCAGGTCCTGCGGATACGGCACACATGCATCACAAGTAAAGAAACTGTCAGAAGAATGAATGATGAATGAAAGGATGTTTCATTGGCATTTTGTCTTTACTAGTTACGGTTAGTCAATTCACTGCACTGCTCAAGGCTGCTGGCAGCTTTTAAAGGTAGAATGTGACTCAATGCATGATTTGACGTCATGTCAATTTGACAACTTTGACCATTACTTTTGTTTTTATTGCCTCCTTTGAATGACATTTGCTTCAGTGATGATCGGATCTTCAAGTGCTTTAAAAATCCTACATGAATTTTTTTGTGAACTGCGAATACCAGTTTTTTAACTGATCATTGTGGGCTTTGATCAGTGCAGATGCAGCCACAGCAGAGGTTCAGCAGGGTTTGCTGATGCATTATAGTTACAGCATTGCTCCAACCAGAGAAGGAATAGTTTTGTCCTTCCACAAGGACCAATTAGTTTTTTTAACTGAAACTTTCTGTATATACTATATAAAAGACCCACATAATATATCTTTTTATAGAGGTTACTTTAGGTTAAAGCATTCTGCGGTCTTTTTATTAAATCAATACAACTTTCAGAGTTGTCTTTGGATATAAAGAGAAGCAACTGATGCAACCGAATCTTTCATAAGGCTTAAAACTATTAACCATTCGCTTAAAGAGAACGTGTCATATACCCATATCAACAACAACATCACTGCACCCACTTACGCGGTAATTAAACTTGTCATGGAGAAGTCAAACCATTAAGCCACCCTGAAACCATCTATTCAGCTTTTTATTGATATTTCTTTATGTTTTATGGGTCACTCTGAAAGGAAGCCTTGCAGGCAACAATACACACGGGATAGAAAGTGTCATTAGGCAGTGCATAAGCATGATTATTATGAACAGGCTATCCTATATTAGATGCAGAGCAGAGAAGGGAAATACATTCATTTTTCTGTTTCATCACACTGTGATGACTATTCAAAAGTCCATTACAGCGGACAGGTGTGTTTATCATTTGTTTAGTACAATTGTCATTGCAAATGTCTTCAGAATGAAAGTAGCTTTAACAAAGGTTAGAAGATGAATATACGCATATTGTACATGGTGTAGATAAACATCTCCTATGTGATGGTGATCTCTGTACAGATGGTCCTGTTTATTGTTGTTGTATAATGAGGGTATGGTACCCTCTGTGCTCAGTGGAGTTGATAACAAGTGCTGAGTTGAGCTGAGGAGCTATTTCACATCTTCTGCTCTCTATCTAATCTTCACATCCAGAGCAATAGAGAGGATAAAGACAATGGAGAGAAATGCAAAACACAGAGGGAAAGAAGAATGTCTTTGTAATATTATGTGAAATTCATCATTATGTGTTTATAGAAGAAACTGCAGAGGGAGGATTTACAGTAGACACACATTTCAACCATATCAATGTATATTGTATTGTGGGGTTTGCTGTGCACATTGCATGGCTGCCATGCCAACTCAGATGGTAACAAGGAAACTGTTGCTGCTAGCCACTATTTTTATCCCTGTGTGTATACACCACTTTGAGGAAACCTTTTAATCAGTAGACATGAACTTCTACATATTGTATTAAAGCAATAATACTCATATAGATATTCTTTACTAGGATTGTGGGCACTTGATCTTAGAGCTGGTGCACCTATTGTATCAAAATCTTGTTCATAATCCCACAAAATGATGACATCTCTGGTAATGCTACAGCATCATACTACTACACACTGGATATAAACAAAAAAAGTGGGCAGATGTCAAGGAATTCATATTTTGACTGCATTGTAGGCAAAGTTTATGTTTTTGAGATCACTTTTTCACTGCATGTGAAGACTGGAGTGATTGCTTTAAGCCTGACTCCATCAGTTACATGAAAGCAATTAATGCAAGATGGGAGGCTGAAACTTTTAAAGATGCAATCCTTTCATTCTGTTTTCTCAACAGAGTTTGACCTTTTACATCCCTGTGTCATTCATGCTGACAGCACAAAACCACAGACTGTAACCTTATCACAGGAAATCATTCCAGGTTTTCACTTCCATTTCTTTCAGGTGTCACCCAGCAGTTTCTTCACCTTAGCTTTGTACATGATAATGGGGTCAGGTAAACACCCGTCTGTTGTTTCTGCCGTTAATAGATATTTTTGAAAGTGAACAAATGCATTCAGATTTATACCCCTTTTAGTGCAATGCAAGAAATGGCAATGGAGCACAGATCCAGCAAAGTGTGAAAAGCATGCAGTCATGTCAGTGTTGATTCCAGCCATTTGAAAAGAGTGTTCTTGTTTTCTTGGCCTCAAGCGAGTGGTTGGTTTCTGAGCAAAACAAGTCCTTTTATATTGTTATATTAAAACTGTGTCCCACAAGCTTCCTTACTGTAAGAATGTTGTTGACTTTTCAGTTATTTGTCTACTTCCACTAGTACTGCAAGTTACTATAAATCAATATAACGCAATTGTAAAAAATAAAGTTATAGGAAAAATATTAAATAAAAATGCATTTTTGACATAAACCTGCAGCCAGTACAATAAAAGTAAAAGAGAAGTAATATGTGCTCTTCTCTTCTCTCTTGGTTTTTGTTTTTGAACTTGTGTACCTCCTCTGTCTGTCTGTTTTCTGATATGTGCCTTTTCTGACATCGTTCCAATTGTCCATGAAAGCTGGACTGTCAGTATCTCTAAAGCTCAGTACTGGATGGATCAATATTTCTTAAATAAGAGGGACAAGACTGGATGATCTTGCTACTGTCATTCTCATGATAAAGACAGAGAAGAAAAAGTAAAATGTGAATAAAACTGCTAAACTGTTCTGTTCTGGTCTGTTTCTCTAATAAGCACAGTCTAAGTGCTAGGATGCTGTCTCAAACCTGAAATATTTCACCTTTCATTTCTCTCAAAATGTCCAAAGATTTTAGTGACACAGAGGGCAGTTTCACAAATGCAGACAAACAGTGTGCAGTCAAGCTAGGTGACTTTAACATTCAGTGGGATGGTACGTTGGTGACTTGCTGTGGTGACTTCAGCACCTAATACACCCACTGAGTATGTATGATGGTGGTCTTGGTCTGGACCATTCACCTTGAGTGGTGTAATTTATGCCCAAAGATTCTGTACACATTGAAATCAACACTGACAACCCTTCACTTTAGAGTGAAGGAGCGACAGAAGCTGCCGTAGACAGCTCCAAGCTGAGTTTCACATGCAACTTCACTATCAGAGCTGAAAGAGAGCACGCATTCTCACTCAACTTTATCTTTAAAAAAAAGATAAAAACAAAAACACTGCAACTGTCACAACTTGACACAAACACATCATTATGATCAAACATTACTTTAATTTAAAGACACTGCCTTTGTGCTTTACTTCGAAACAGATGTATATGCCAAGAAACGACATAACATGTCCCATTTTATGCAGAAAGGGAACCTTTCTGTGTCAGAGTGGTAATGGAGATGATTCTGTGTTTGATGTTCATGTATAATACACATCAAAGAATTGCGCTTTTTAAATTATGCCAGCCAAATAGATGTGCTGTCTATATGCATGTCTTCACCCATCAGTAAGAAAAGTGTATGACTGTGACATCCTCGCTAAACTTTGCTGCTGTTACTGATTAATATGCAGTACTTTGGAAATGATTTATGTAATTAGACGCTGATCGTATTTCAGCATGAATCTGGTGAATGTGCCCTTTTCATTCCATGGGAATTTTCGACTTTCTGCAGCTGTACCATGCATCGACTGAACCATCGTCTTAAACTTAAGAACATCAGTGTTTTTTAAGATCCAGGACAAGTCACCTCTTTTGAGCATAATTGGTGAGAGTGCTATAAGAAGGTTAGGGAGTGTAGCCCTGTAGAATTTTAGTGCACTGCTCCACAGAGGAGGGCAAACCTCCCTTCATAGAGCTATGCTTATAATGTGTTTTGTTTTTTTGTTTTTTTTAAATACTAGTCACGTCTAGTCACTCTAGTGTGTCGGTGAAAGTGAACAGTGTTGGCTAGTAAACGAAAAGAAAAGGAAGCCACTGCCAGGCCCGTGTCATAAATTGATGATTACGTGCAAGGGGATTTTCCAGGGGGAGAACGGGAGCTTATAGAGGATCATGTTCAAAGCATTGCTAATTGTCTTTATTTATGACAGCCGGTGATCTCTGGGATGAACTAATGCATTAGCCACACTGCTGCGGTGAGCCTTAGCGTTCAGTGTAGGAGATCAGCCATTAACACTGCAAGCTAGCCAACGCTGGCACTTACTGATAGAAAAGGTCTATAGATATTTCAGAAAGGGATTGAGCTGCGAGAAGGTAAAGAACAGGTAAACTATATCCTGAATACATTCTTTATGTAACTGTGAGGCAGCAGCTACAGTGGTGCCAGTGCACTGAAACGATACTGAACCCTGCACTGTGCACAAATGTTGTCCTTCACATGTTGAGATGAAATGAGTCATATTTTGATTGCATCTTTTATTTGAAAATTTCATCAGGAAATAATCAGCTGCTACAGAGAATATGCAATGCAACCTGTAATTTACAAATGTAAAACAGATCCATAAGCAACACAATCAGCACCTTTCCTATAAATGCGAGACCAATCACAGGCCCACACATCGACTATGTGGGCATCTGGTTTTCACGTTCTAAATTTTTAAACACAAGTCAATGCGATGCATCCCTCTGTTTTCAGGTGTGTGTGTGTGTGTTTGTGTGTGTGTTTTGCATACACACACACGTCTGTTCCTTTGAATCCATTCCCACCAGCCCCCTACTGTTTCAAATAAAGCCCAATGGAAAAGTAGTCCAATGAATAGTCACAAGTCACATGGCATGATGTAGCGTACCCACCTGCAGTACCACAGTACTGCCACACCAGAAACATCTCCCAACTCCCTCACAAATGTGAAAGCTGTGTGACGGTGACCTGGCACGCCAGCCTCAGGATAGCTACTAGCTCAGGCAGAGCAGGTGATGACAGCTCCAACACAATCGGACATGCTCAAATACTACACATCCTCGCCATATCATGTCAGCCCAATGCCTGCCACAGGGCACTGCTGTGCTCCGCTACACACCTCTCAGATGAGGTTACAGATTAGTTTCTGTTTATATGTACTGTAGGGGTTCGCAGCAGCTCAATGACCAGCAGAGTAGAGTGGATGAATTACACAGAAGCCTATTTGGAAGAACAAAAAGGGCTTTTTTTTATAAGGCCAGAAAATCAAGTTCGAAAACCTGTATCTCTTTTTTCCAGGTGATTCTGTGAGTCAGTGTAATTTTCACTCTTGCTTGCAATATTGAGGATCTGCTGCTAACATTTCTTTTTACGGGCAGAAAATGAATCAAGCTACTTCTGTGTCTCTGGACAGCATTGGATTTTTTTTCTGGTTTCTGTGTTGTCCAAAAGCTTTTGGCAGCGGTTTTTCATTTCTAAAATTCGATTAAAAAATGAACTGACAAACTACACACAGGGTCAAAGCTATTGCCCAATTTCTCTGCCAGCAACACACCTGACCCTGATACTCCAGAAAAATAGCTCATTTGGCAAAAAGACCGTATTGTCTAATGTTTTCACTACTATTTAAAACTCATATAATTACACTCAGTGGGCTCTTCTTGGTAATGGTGCACTGAAGCTCCCCAACAGCCCACAGCTATTTAAAAGCTATGTGGAGAAGGTTGCCTGCTTTTCCTTGCACAGAGTAATCAGGTGAAACCAGCTGAAATCTACAGAGTGTACTGTTTATGTCTTCTATTAAATACACTTCAATCATGAAAGGAAGAAGTAGATGGAGGGGAGGAGACAGGCTGAGGAACTTTTGCACCTTAACATGCTGAGAGGCAGATGGTGCAATGCTGGTGCAATCCAGTATTGAGGAGGTTTTCCTAATATTTTCCGCCTCAAGCCTGTCGGGAAGGGGGCAAGTAAGGAAGGTTGGATTTGAACGAATCAGCTGTACCGACAAACTTTGAGATCAGTCTTTGGAGAGTAAAATTCAATGAAACTATCTCAAATATTAACAACAAACAGATGCACATCTTGGTCTGTGGTGAACACAATACATCATTGCTCTTTTCTGTGCACACATGGCATAAAACAATGTTGTAAGTTAACATGTAATTAGCATCAAGATGATAAAGATGGACTAATTTCCTCATTTGAACAACTCATTTGAATAGATTTATCTTGAAACTAGTCATTGATCCGTGTGAGAAGTGAGAAGACCAAACATCTGTATTGTATTGTAATTGGAGTATTTGATGATTGTATGGCAGCAGTAGACTATGCAGTAGGTCTGTCTTGTGCGAGTAGCTGACTGATGACAGGGATCACCTGCTAACTGGCCGTAGTTAGAAGCAAAGACGAAATAAATATATGCAATAAATGTGCAAGACAGCAACCCTCTGTCATCAGTGGCACATTAAGAATAACACAATTGCACAATATTTTGGCCTTGATTCAATGCTGAAAGAAGGTCCAACAACAAATCACAGGAATTGAAGGTGGATTAGCTGCATTAGATAAATGCCAAAAATGTAGATAAAAGCACACACATGCTGATGAAACTGAAGGCGATGTGTGTTCTATTAACATTTGTGGTGGTACGCACCAATTAAATGAAGTAAAAAACATTTTCAAATGTCGACATAAAAACATGTGATAAAGCCAGCCAATAGCCATGTGATGTGGTTTGAGTGTCGCTGAAAGCTTTTTTTGTGTGTATTGTTACCTTGACCTAATTTTTTCAATACACTCACTTAATGCACTTAAGAACTCATTAAACCTCAGTCTTTCAGAGAAAGGTCCTTTGGATTATTCAAGCAACCACTAAACCTTGACCTGTTTCAGGATTTACTGCTTCGAGCTCTCGCTGTGTTCCTGCCCGACTCTTATACATGGATAAACACTCATACGAATCAATAGTGCTGAATCTGTGCTGATCCCACTCATTTTTTCTCACCTATTTTTTAATTGTCAAAGGGTTTTGCAGATTGCCAACAGGGAGGTCATACCACATCCTTCAGATCTACTAGGTGCTTCTCTGCTTTGTTATTTCAGTGAAAGCTTGGTGGCATATTTTTTTTTTTTATGTGATTTTCTTATTCTATGATTTCAGTGTAGTACAAAGGAAAGTTGGTTGGTAAAAGCATTAGCTTCTTCGCTCCCTTGTGAGTCTTGTCCACTGAAGCGAGCAAAGCAAGCACAACTAGTGATCAATTCAAAAATAACAAAACAAAGCCATCCCAGTAGCCTCTCATGTTTATTCTTTGAAATATTCCATGCTAATATGCAAGGATCACATGCAAAGTGCTCCCTCACCAATTCAAAAATAGCAATTCAAAAAGCCACCACTGGTAGTGAGGAAGCATGCTCGCTACTAATACAGAGGCATCTGCATAGCTGTCCTCATTGGTTTTTGTCCTTGAGTGAATTATGCTTTCAGCTCTCAATGAAATGATTGTACCACTGAACACCATAACGCTAATTAGAACATAATTAAATTGAAAGCTGTGAGGTTTCCCTCACAGATGTGTTCAATCAGCATGCGATTAACGTGGACAAATCATGCTAGGGAGGGACACGACAGCAGCAGATCACAAACTCAAATGTAGTTCCCTTTTTGATTTCATTTCATGTTTGTCTCTGTTGTAAAATCACATGAAATGCATGCACATGTCCTTCATAAGAAAATATAGGAGGCGAAATCCAGACCTAATTAACGAGCAAGGCCGAAACCATAGTCCTTTGGGACACTTTTTTGTAGTTGTAGGTTTTTTTGAAGTTGTAGCAAATTTAATCCGTTTAGTGGTCATGTAAGATGGATTATTATATGAATTATATGAGTTGACCTAAAACAAAAAAAAAGAAAGATGTGATTAAGTCTATTTCCAGATTCCTATTATGGGCCTGGTCTCCTGTAAGTTTATGAGAGAGTCGCGTCATATCTTGCAATGCAAGTATGCAAAAAGACTCTCTATGAAAGAGTTTCATGCAAAGGAGTCATGACTAGAGGGTGATGTCCTGACTATAAAACAAAGTTAGGGTGTCGTAGTCGGATAGGCAGGTGAGGGTTTCTTTTTTTCTAGTTTTCTGTGTTACTAAATTGGTTTCCTCGGTGGCAAATGTCGTTTCTTGATTTTGGTGAACAATTCCCTAATAAAAAGTTCTTCTTTTAGAGTTGTTCACAGCCTTTCTCAACAATTCATGCAGCCAACAGCATATTCAACAACATTAATACAGTAGAGCATAATCTGCTCCACTGAGACAATGAAAGCAAGTGAAAATAACACAATTCTGTCAGAAACCCTTATACATCAAAAAACCTTAATCATTAGAGTTAGAACAAGCGAGGATTTCAAGGATGCTTCAGAATTAATTGAAGTGATACACAGGAGTTGCTGAGAAGTCAGTACAAACCCCATAGCATATTATTTTTTAATAATACAAACCCATTAAGGTCCGTGCACAGACAGAGAGAGGTTCGGTTGGTGGTATGTCTGTTTGTCTGTTGTGCAGTTATTTGTTTTCATCACAGCTCATCAATTCTTCAACATATTCAAAACAAAATGGTTGCTTTTCACATAAAATACACCACTTTTGTGGCAGTGGATTGCTGCATTAAGAGCCCAGTAGTGGTGCCACATGTTGAGAGCAGCATTTACAAAACGTTGGTGTTCACCTCTGATTGATCCAAAAATTAATATGCTGTTACAATAAAATGACATTTAAATTTTAAAAATATTTAGATTTTAAATTTTAGGAATCCATGGGCCATACAATAAAAATATAACCATCTATTATTATATTATAAAAAAAAACAAAAAACTCAGTGTTACATTGGATAAGGCTTACTCAACATGTTGGAGTAGAAGCTCATGAGTTATAACTGGGGCACATAAGTCTGTGAATGATCCATAAACAGTGTATAGAGAAGTCGACAGAGCTTCTTGGTCTGAAAGGTGAAGTCAATGCAGAAGTGCCTTGACCTGCATTCTTTCTAATGGCCATCAGGGGGCAACACCACTAGTTGCATAAATAAGTTATGTATGTAAGCTTATGAGAAAATGACCCTGCTTCACTGGTTTATTGGCTCAGTAAACATTTCCCTAATGAGTTTATGGTCTGATGTTCATTTTGTAAATGATGGTCCATTTAGAGTAAAACCGAGGATAAAGCAGCGTATGTTTTAGGATGTGGCTACCTTGTGACTGACAAGCCACTGCCACAGCAACTCCGTAGTGTCCTTTGGTTCTCAGTCAGATCCATCCACTGCTCCTCTCCAGCTGCATCCGTGAACTTCACCCTCTTTCCAAATATGGTCACTTCTGGCTCCACAAAAAAACAAGATGGCCAACCCCATAATGCAAAACTCCAGGCTTCAAATTAGCAGTCCACAAAGCGATGGGAGACGTCATGGTGGCTACATCAACTTCTCTGTGTATCGTCTATGATAACTTAATGCTTCACCAGCAAGACGCAAGCTAGTCCCTTGAAGAAATGTGCCCCATGCTGGGCATATACCTTTACAGACTGCTTTGATACTGAGATATTTGACCATCACTGCAGGCTGGCTAAAGTGTGAGACAAAAGTGTTTCGTTTATTTTTCAGTCACTGCTAGTAAGAGCAGCCATGTTAAGAAAGTACTCCACTGATTTAGCATTGTGCTCCTATAACATAGAGATGAGGAGTGGGCTACAGAGGCCTGGTCAGCTCACGTCTGTCTAACTCTACACCATCAGATTTCAGGCATTTCCACACTTGTAGTTGTCAGTTTGAACTGACACGACTCACATCACATCACTTGAGATGAACGATGAAAAATCACAGGAGTTTCCCTAACAAAAACAATACAAAAAAAGGTCTCAGATGCAATGTTGGGAATATTGTGTCTCCTCGTGCTCTGAGATTACTGTTATGTACTGTACACTACAGAAACACCTACTTTTCAGGCATGTTTGCGCTGATCAGAGCTGGCAGCTCCAATAGATCACAATCAAATTGAATATGGTGGAATATTTACTACAGGACTTAAGGGCCCTGTGCAGGGCATGTTTAGCTGAAGTCAATAAGCATCACTGAGACAGACAGGAAGCCTGAGGTCCCTGTGGGTTGGCTGGTTTAAAAGTGTATGAAGAGTATTTTAAAACTTCCTACACATGTAATGTGATGTGGTTAACTGGCTTTAAAATTTCTTCTGATATTAATGAAAAATAAATATAGCAGCGGCAGTAGTGCCGACAATCACACAAACAGTAAGTTACATTCGGTTGGGCATGTAGTCCCCTTTTTCCAGTATTTATTGTTCAGATAGTAATTTTAAGGAAAAGGCCGGTTCATACATTCAGTGTATTTTGTTGACAGATGCGACCCAGCTGTCCTTAGATGGCCTGTTTGCCACTTACGTGTGATGGCTTTCTTGTTTGCAAACAGACATACAACACAAAGATATACATCCTGGGCCTTGAGTTTGTCCATAGGGGTGTGCCATGTCATGTTGTTCATGATCATACATGAGAACGCCAATACTCTGACTTGTTGATATAATGAGATCAGACCGTTACGCACAGTATGCATGGCTGAAAGTGAAAGTAGCATTGCTGCAAACTCCACAGCACCCGGTTGAGTACGAGGTGATCTAAAAATCCCACAACAAGACCTCAACAGCTATTCTGAATACACTGGCTCTGCATAGCATCATTAAATCTTAAGCAAGCTACACCCCGTTATATCTTTGTCATATCGTCAACAATATCATTGCCACAGAAGTACCCTGAAATATTCTCATGTTATTTTAGGGTCATCCCTGTTGTCTGGGATTTTACCCAGGCATAATGTGTCAACAAAGAAATCATATTGTCTTCCAAAAATGTTGCCAAAAATAATTGATTAAGGGGCTGCCCCAAAATATATGAAAATGGTCTTCCATTGATTTACCACACTGCCTGCAACATTCATTGTGTCCCCGAGAAACCAGCCGTATATATATATCCAATCATCTTCAGATAGCTCCAGGCCCAATTTCCTCTCCCATTTCCCATGTACTACATTATACATTCATGAAACAAGATGTTTGTTATATTATGTTCCTTATCCTCGGATTGTTTGATTTCTTTTCTCACATAGTCTCTGACCTGGAGATATCTGCCACTTGACAACCATCACACATCACATTAAATGGAACAGCACCGCTACTGACAAGGATGAACACTTGACTGTGCTGAAAGTGATAAAAAGCTGTTTTTTGATTCTGTAAGTGAAGTGAATCAGGCTTTCACACAACGTGAGTCAAAGATTTGAGGCACAATAGGACAACGGAACACTGACAACTAGTGTTGTCACCATGGAGCATCCATTGTAGTAACCATTTATTACATCATGCCAATTCGCTCCATAAACCTCTGATAGATAATGCAATCTACAAAATAAAACTTCACAAAAATAAATATCATCTTCCACTACTGATGGATGGCTAGCTTGAGTGGGAGGCTGCTGGAGTACAGTCAAAGGGTAAAGCAGCATCAGTAAACATGACATCAGCCTTGCCTAGATCATGCATTTGGCATTTACCAAGTTGGTTATTTACAGACAACATTTAGCCCACAAACCCCCCCCAATAGTGGCACGGCTGTGATATTTTGCTATGTAAATTACCTGCATAATGGTCTATCACCATTACCAATGGTCAAAAAGAAAACATATGAGACAGGAGCTTGCACACACATGAACGATGACACAGCATACAGACAACGCCCAAAAAATTCATGCAAAGGTACTTAATTGACAGCAAATAGTCAACTTAAATAAATGTGTACCAACTGGTCACAGAAGAACAGTCAGCCTGTTTTTGGGATTATTTGCACAATAGTAAGTAATTTGTTTTGTTCTGATGGAGTTGATCATGTGCAGAGCCAGGTTACTGGTTCTCGTCACCACTCCTGTTCTTGACAGTATTTTTCAAGGGGTGCTTGGTGGGCATTTTTCAGGGGTGCTCAAACGCCCCCCAACAGCCAGGCCTGAATGCTGAGAAAAGCTCTATGCCCTTAGCACAATGTGAAAGTGTGTTGTTGACAATGTGTGTCAATATCACTCAGTGTGTACAGCATCATGCAGGGCTGCAAGACTGAAGCCTCGCGGTGATGTGTTATTCTCAAGATACTGTGTGGTTCAATTAAACATTTCAATTAAAACAGATTAAAAAAAAGACAGACAGAGATAAAGAGAGAGTAACAAAACAAGAGCTTGTAAAATGTGCAGGGGTTAATTACATGCCTAATGGTGACGTAGAGATTTTACCCAACACAGTTGTTAACAGGCAGGTACAGAGAGAAAAGGAGAGAAAATAATTAACAGTTGGTGCAGGTGAGATTATACAAAGCAGACTTCAGAAACCATCCCATAATAATAGAAAATAAAAGAGCCAAAAAAGAGGAAGGAAGTAAAATTATTTCAAAACAAATGGGGGAAAAAATTGGACTACCAAGTCCTCTGTCATGTGTTGGTGTGGTTGGAACGCGGTGCATTCATGCGCTGCTGTGAGCTCTGGACAACCCACACTTGAGAGTCAACTGCCAAACAGCGCTGCATTCACAAGCTATGCTGTCAGGAAATCAAAGCAGGAAAACAAACAAAAAGTAAGTGCGATCATCGTCAAAAGGATTATGTGAATTTGAAAGATTCTTCCAAAAAGGCTGCTCTTCATCAGCCAGCTGTCAAATCTTTGAGTCCAGATTCCCACAGCACATCACAACCCCTCACAGAACAGCCCACAGAACACTTTTTTCAGCCAAAGGGGGATTAAAGCATGCAGAAACACCTGAATGGTGTTTGAACTTTATTATAAAAGATGCATGAGTGAAGAAGAAAAGGTGAGTTTCTGTCTCTAAGGGCTCAGCAGCAGCAACTGGAGAGAGGCAAATTGCAAAAATTGTGGCATGTTTGGCCAAATGCAGACATTGATCTGTACAGTGGTTGCTTCTGGTAAAGCAACGATAAGAAAAACAATTACAGTGTTTTTACTTTCCAGCTCTTCTCCAGCAACCCATATTCACCTCTATCATTACGTGTAGACCTCTAGTGGCCGAAGCAATGACAGGGGGAAAGGAGGAAGTCAGGTGGCGTAGTATAAAGAGCAAGAAAGTCCACATATGTAGGAAGGTGGGGGTGGATGGATGGGTCAGACAAACACAGGATCTTCACCCCGGAAGCCAATGTTTGTGTCCTGAGTGAACTTGAAAATCACCGTTTATTTATTTTAGCTTACATGGCCTACGTAAGTTATGTCATGTATGTGTATCTCGTGTATCTTAACCCAAACCAGGGTTGGCGGTTTGATCCCCACATGTCATCGTGTCCTCCTGTTCAACTGTCCTAAGTGTCCATTGGCAAGCCACTGAATGAACGTTCAGGCTAACATCCTGTGTGGTTGCTCACTGCCATCTGTGTGTGTGTGTTTGTGTGTGTGTGTGTGTGTGTGTGTGCTATATACAGTAAATGCAGACATTTACCATTTAATTAAAGCACCATAGGTACATACTGACATACATGGTGCAGGAGCTCTCAAGGTGTAGCTGAGCAAAGCTTAGGCTTGAATGTCACCTTGGATCTATGCATCCAGCTTCACTAACATTGTGTAAATAAACGAACGGTGACCTTTCTTCACATTTGCTCAGGCAGTATATGGAGCGTGGAGGCACAGCTTAAATGGGGATTAGCATGACCGGTGGGACATGTGTTACAGGATTGATACTCCTCTAAACTTCAAAGAAAAAAGTATTGGCATTTGCATACATACCACAATGTAATTATTGTCATGACTTCCTTTAATCATGGGACTAGTGTAATGAGCTATTTTTACAAAGTTATTTAGAGCTGATGAAATCCTGCAGACTTTGATTAATTTTGTGATCAATGTCAAATCCTGCTGTTGGCAGCCTCTGTGTGCTTCTGCAGCTTTTCTGTCATTTAGTCGCCAGGTGTGAACACTGAAAAGTGACACGATCAAAGTACGGCGCCACATCCAGCGCTTCTATACAAACATGATGAGAAATTCACATGTTTTTATGCACCTTTGTTTGAAAATAATCGTATAAAATTTGTCTGTCAATCCCTCCGCGTTACATGGTTTAACTTCAAAGCATTTCTTTTATCTTTAAAGCTGAAAACCGAGGCGTCTCAGAGGACTTATAAATTGAGATTGTTTATGAATTTTTGCAGAATAACAACCTTAACCGCTTTTGGTGCTCTTTTGTCATGAAATTGATTAAAATACCAGACTGAAATTAAAATTTCATCTTAATTGTTTTTGCTAATTGCTTATTAATATGCATATTAGTTTTGAATCCCAGCATGTTTAGCAGTAAGAGAGAGGTCTGAAAATAACATGTTTCCAAGACACATGGAGAGCACACATGAATTTTCAGACTGGAGATGGCGCTGCCCTTTTTTGTCATGGACACCCTTTTCAGACCGAAATACCAAGGCAGCATTTCCCAGCAGAGCATCACAGACGCTGATCATTTGATGAGACACAGAATGAATGCAACAAGAGTAAAGGATAGAAGTATTACCACCACCCCAGACGTGGCACTGATGCCTTCCTTCCTCTTATACACTTGCCTACGTATCCAACACATGAACGTATAATGCATCCTTGAGATGGGAAATGTGCAGTAAAACTGACAAAACCAGAAAATAGTCGTACTGGAAGAGTGTAATTCTCAGTTTTGAAAGTGGAAATGGGAACTGTCTCCCTGAACCTGCTTTGGTGCAGTCCTTTTTGATATTTCAAAGCAGTTTCTGTTTCATGTTGAATTTTATGTTTTACATGCATTTTGTAGACCATGGTGAATCTGTTAGGAACGCAAGTGTATTACATCTCTCTCCCTTACGTTATGTTATCTGCAGAAGATACACAACACCCAAATATTGATGTTTTAGAAGCAGATTTGAATGATTCTTCCCCCAGGGCAGCATCATGACCCAAAACCACAGGAACATTTGAGAAATTTGAGAAATGGGCTTAAAATGATCATTTTCATGGTGTTTGTTTATCTGAGGGCTCATGGTCAGTCAGAAGAGATGCAAACGGATGCAACAAAGGTTCCAGGCTGATTCTGAATTGAAGATGATTTACACTGTGCACATCTTGGCCAATGGACTGAGAGGACAGTACAGAATATATTTGCTTTCGCTTCTCTGCCAACTGATTAGACGTTTACATTTACATTTTGTATTAAAACCTATGTTCTAATTTGTATGTTTGTTTTTTTTCCTGGCTGACTGTAGGGAAACGTTGCACTCTACATTTCTTTAAATACAACACCTAATATAAGACTGCCACAATATCGGTATGGATGACGAGTATAAAATGTTACGTAACTGCAACAATACATTTGGTAGGCAAAAATGATGAATGTCAATGTGTTACAGCTTTGGATTTAAGCAGACAGTAGTGTTATTCACTGCAGAAATTTGAATAAGATGCTTACTCTGTCAGGCCCAAGTAGCCCTTTTCCCACAGGCATGCACAACTCTGAACGATAGGAGCCAGAAAATATGAATTATGTGCATGCATAAATACTGTGTGTTCTCCCTAAACTTAACCACTTAAATGAATAAATACACAATTACCTCTATTGTCTCCAGTGAGGCAGGTATAAATATGAAAACAATGGGAACCAATCCTAAAAGTATTATTCTGCAGCAAATACCCTTACTCCTTCCAGCCAGCTGGAGGACATCTGGTGCAAAATGAATACCTTTGATAATATATATTTCACAATAGCTATCAAATTAGATTCAGATGAAGAAGAGAACCCCTGTGTTCATGCGATTTAGGGAGGGAGAACTCAGCATTTAAAAAGATCACTAGACTGTAGCCGATTTTATAGCCAGGAACACAGTTCCTCCTCGCTGGCAGACTTTGAATAGGGAGAGAGTGTTTTCTGTGATTAATTTGTCAGATAAGTCTCTGGCTGATAAACCCACCAACCATTTTGAAACACTGGATCCCAAAACATACAAATGCAGAGCATGGAATGAAGGGAGCGTATTCAAATATGCTCCACTCAAACACATAACACCTATAACATGTTCTTAGTCTCAGTCTACCTGTACCAACACAATTTCGCCCTTGTGCTCATGTTTTATATGCTAAAATATGAAAGTGAGCAGGATTTTCGGAACTAAAACGTTTGCTTTCATGAGAGGGAATTTTTGCATTTCACCTTGTGCTCATAAAACAGAGCTGGGGAGCAGGCGGTCAGCATTTTGTTAAAGGGCATTTTGACAGAGCACATGACTGCTGATAGACACAAATTAGCTGGTGCTGGAATCAAACCCAGTATTATGGTTGCTGGGTATTGTCTGCCACTGAGTTGCTGTCAGGTCTGCTGTGGTCGTGTTTTCATCTCAGCAGAAGTAATTTTTTTAGAATAAGAACGTTGTTTTTTGCGCAACTTTTGAGCAGAGGGGATCATCTCAGTTTGAGATACCATTCAAATGTTTGGAATCACCTGTCATATTGATGTTTTTCTTCTTTCCTTCAATAATGGCTACTATAATATGATCAAAACAGTATAAATCAGAGGATAGATACATGTATTATTTACTTCTATTTGAAATAGTTTTGGCCCCAAAGGAGGAATAATTAAATTATTAAAACTTCCATCTAGTCCATGTTCCTGCAGTGTTACATGACGAGGAAGAATACTTTTAAATCATTTTTCCCCCAAATGCCCGTCGATTTTCAGATTGTTTCCCAGTTCAGAAAAACCTAAGTGACCCCAGATCAGTAGTGTGACATAACAGTGCAACTGGACTAGAACTGGAAATATTTTGAGAAGCCATTTTTCTTCTCTGCGGTGTACTCAGTGGTTAGACTGTATACTCATCTAATATTCTGTGATCCAGTTCCAATAGTGCTGTTACCAGACAACTTAGTTTCACATCGAAATGTTCGATATGTTGAACATCTCACAATTTTAGAGCTGTTATTGTGAAGCTAATATGTTTTGTGCTGTGAACCAACATAGCTATTATACATTTTGATGTGAGAATGGGTTACCCTGTACCAGGGGTTCACACAACACTCTGCAGCAGTTAACATCGCCATGACAACGATGTTGACAATTGGTAAATCAGCCACATTAAAACCACATTCACCTGGAGATAGGATCGCTATATAACTTTGGTAAAGCAACATGCATTATTGTGCACTTGACACTAAAACAGGAACCTGTTCCTGTTTAAATCTGGGCAGATTTATGATGATGCTAAGCTTCCTATTTCTTTTACCAGGGATGGTGATCTTTTTATTTAACTGTTGCACTGAGGTTTCTTTGTCTCTTTCGGTCCTCTTCAGTCCTTTCAGTTGTCAGCCTGGTTGAACCATCAAACAGCATTTTGTTCTAAACGTACAAAGCATCACTTTGTTATTAAAAAGGACTTGAACCACCTACAAGCATGAAAGTCCATTCAAAAATATAGAGCAGTCCTCGCAGTCATTTACCTGCACAAAATCAAACTTTTGTGGCGGGTGATTCCAAACTTTTGAATGGTCATGGACTTCTCAGACCTGGTAAAACAGTTGACAAGATTAAAGTTATTTGTTATGGTCTGCAGACTTTACATCAAAATGTGTTGAGATGTAAAGATGCAGCATCATACTGTAAGTGTAGAGTGTGCAGGTGTGATTGAATAAATATGTTGCTAAAAAACAACCAAAGAAGGAGGTATAGAAAATAAAGATGGTATTCACAATTGAATTTGATAGCAGAATCTACAAGATGTCAAATACGCACAATGTAACACTTTTTTTATTGATGTCTGGTTGCCAGTGGGAGTTAAAGGATTGTTGAATAAACCACAGAGGGAAAATCAATCAGTTTTCTATTTCACTTTCTTTTTAATCTTGTACCTGATCGGGGTTTTGAATGTACTTCCTTGCTTCAAGGAGCCCACGCTGACAGATTCTACTTAAGACATAAAACAAACTAATTATTACTATTACGAAATTGTCCCGACAGGCCTCATTAAGTGGGCTTGAGCAATACAAAGTGGTAGGAGCTGGTGTTGTTTACTTTGATGGTGCTGGAGTTGGGTTGTTACACGGCGAGCAGTTTGGTCGTAGATGGAATTAGCAAGGAATGAGCAAAGCCTCACACCGGACTGTAGTGAAAACCTCTGCTGTCTCTGGCCTGTGCTCCCAGTCGCCTTTCTTTTTAATTCAAGATCTTTTTTATTGAAGTTTTGTCAATATAATAAATGTGCAGCACTACATAGGTGTTACAAAGACAGAAAATGAATCAAGGTATACATCAATCACGGCATGCACAAATAACATATATAAGATAAAAATAAAATAAAATAAAATAACAATAAATAAATCCCTCCCGTCACTGCCAGTTCACTAGTCGCTCTATCAGATCACTGTATTACCGTATATAATCAGAGAATAAAAAATGTAAAAATGAGCTGTATTCAAGGGCCAAGTCATTACAGGTTCTGGAATGCTTTTAGAAAGGGACCCCATGTCTTCTGGAACTTCTTATTAGATTGTTGAAGTGAGTATCTAATTTTCTCCAATTTAAGGCAGGACATGATGTCCTCCAACCATTGTTCATGAGTGGGAGGGGAGGTATCCTTCCACCTGAGCAGAATTGCTCCCCAGTCGCCTTTCATTCAGCATCAGACTTAACTCAAGCAAGCTTGTCAGCGGCAAGGTTAAAGCGAGTCACACACAGCGCTTTCAGCTTCTGCAAGCTGAACGCCACGACTGCAGGTACTTTACAAATCTGTGACATTAACACGCCATCAGATTCTTTTGTTTCGCGCCATGCAGTCGAGGCGTTCTCTTGAACGTGCTCATAATTGTGTCTCAGCAGCGTGCTCCACTGCACTTGAACAATTCATTACCATGCACTGTGTTTATATTCAGGCTAATTTTTGCTGTCATACAGCTCTGTTGATGTTTTGCTCTACAAGAGAGCGTCAATCCTGTGTTGTCTGTCTTGTAATGTCACCAACAATTAACTATGCCAAATTACAGCTGCTCCCGCTGTGTTAAGTGTGTAACAGTGATTGTCATTCTTTAGACCCATTAAAAATGTTTTAACAAGACTACGGCCTGCAGTCTACAGCCAAACAAACAGCGCTTTGAGCTGAATGCTAACATTAGGATGACAAACATGCTCACAATGGCGATGTCAACAAGCTGATGTTTTGCAAGTGTATTGCTGCATGCTAGAATTTGCTAATTAGCATTAAAATACCTGAGGCTGTCAGGAATATCATTTGTTTTGCAGGTATTTACTCACAGTCCAAAGTATTGACTAAATAAAATGCACTATTGGACAAGTTTAAAGAATCACCAATGTGATTCATCTTGTGGGAGATGTGTGTATGAAAATTTGTCCCAATCCATCCTGCAGATGTTGAGCTATTTCAAAGGAGAAGTGAGGACTTTGAGTGAAGTCATTGAATTTCACCTTCTGCTCAAAATTTCATGCCAATGCATCCAAAAGTTTGTCAGGGTGTTTAACTAAAAGTCAAAATTGTCAACCTCATGGTGGCATTAGAGGGACAGTTCTGAGGAAGCCAGCACCTATTCCATTTAACCCTCTTTAGTTCAGAAAGTCTGTCTGACGAGAGCTTCAGGCCTGCGGCGTGGGCGCTGGTAAACCCTGCTGATGTCTGACCTCACCTCGCTGCACCAACACTTACTGTCTGCGGACAAGAAGCTACGGGTGCAATTCAAATCATTTTACTGAAGAGAGGTACCAGCAGTTCAATGCCAGCTGTAACATCACAGAGAATTCCTGCTGCGTTAGATCTCGGCTGCACCTCTGACTTAAGACACAATTCTTTCATTCACTCTGAACATGACTCAGCGATAAAAAAAGTAAGGCTCACAAAACTTCGAGAAACAGTCTCCAACTTCAGGAAAGAGGAAAGGAGATGTTTAAACCTTTTATAGAAACTGACTGAATCCTGAAAAACTTAATCAACTTTGCTTATACACCCTTCACAGCATAAAATGGATCAAGGTCAACCTCAAAACCAAAAAGAAGTTCAGTCCACCAAATGAAAGTCCTCAAGGTGTGCCCGTTAACTTGAAGAGCACCAGCTACTTTTAAAAAGACAATTATTATTTCCCAGCTTCTCTACAGGCTATATAAGAGGAGGCCCGTTGACATTAAGAACTCAAAGCCAGCTGGGATTACTTTAGTGTGATTAATCAACGTTAATATGCTCGGTGGAAAGAGCAGCACATAAATCAGCTTGGTTATACCTCTGCGAATAGGTCCCATATTTTACAGTAAATCACAGGATTAGTGTACATTATTGACCTTTCAACTTCGTATTTTCGCCTTAATTGTGATGACAGAAATGCAGTATTTTTCAATGTAGCAGAACTAGATCAGTCATAGATACTATCAAAATCACAGTGTGTAATGATTTGCAGCACACATGCAGAGGAAATCTTCACATTCTCGGGGTGGTTGATTTTATCTTACAATAAGTGTGTTATCTGTGTTATTAACCATTTCGTACAAATAAACACATCACATTCAATAAAGATGTATTGAAAAAAGAAATACACTGCTCTTTTTAATGCAAGGTTGAAGAAAAAAACAAAACAAACAAACAAACAAAAATGAAGCCTGGTGATAACTGTTGAATTTGTTTCAAGCATGATAAACAACATGCATGGACAACTAAAACCACAAAATGGCTTTAATGTTCATGCTTTAACAATATTGACCCGAGGCTCATACTTCATAATGACTTAAAATCACTGTAACAGTGTGATCTTAACCTCAAGGCTAAATGGTGCACTTTTAAGAAGCAGAGAGAAGACTGCCCATTTGTGTAATCTGCCCAGAGGAGGTCTGGGACAGATACTGAATGTCATTCTTGTTGCCGCATTAATGTGCATAAAGTGCTGTTGCTTTGTTGAGAAAAGGCTAGACTCATGGGTGTTACAACTTTTGACATGAACCTTGGCTATCTTCTGATATATCAAGCACAACAGACATGGTTTGCATCCTGTGTGTTTCAGTGATGTCAGGTTGCATTTACATATTGTGTATTGATGTACTGCAGTGAAGCGTGACACATTGCCTTGTAATGTGAATTAAACCCCATTCAGTGGTACCTATGCTTTTTGACATACGGTGGAATTATTTGCTAACTAGTGTTGATATTGATGCCTGAATATAAGGTGCATGTACCAGTCCTGTAATCTGCGCTCTCCCTGCCTGCTGGGGGCCTGCTGGATTCAACATAAGTAGCAACATAAGAACATAACAAAATCCTCTGGAGCCACTACTCAGCATGAAAAAGAAGTGCTAACCATCAGCAACACCAGAAGATGTTTTTTTGTGACTCTGAAGCTTGACTCCAGTCAAATTACTTGCGACAGGGTCTCTGAGAGGACATGCTGCAGTCCCCTCTCATATCACGCTGAAGCATTTTCTTATCAGGTATGATGTATGATGCTGCCTGACCTACCGCTCTGACTGGAACCAACAAGTTGACTGCTAGATCTTTCAGTATTGGACTCAACTGATGTCCGAAAGGCAGTCTTTTTAGTAATTATGTTCAATATACTGCAAATTCTCTAAATGCCTTTATAAAAGAAATAATAGTCGCCTTAATTACGTTCAGTGGAAGCAGTGCTTTCAAGTGAGGGAAGTACCCTCCTAGATGTCTGGGGTTTGGGGTGGATGGTGGGCTTACAACACGCAGGCCTGAGTTTTGCATCCTGAGTCCTGTGTGTAAACACTTCACGTATCAATACAGTGCAACACCAAGACTGTGATTCCCCACAATCCCCAACTCCCTAATGCATAAACATAACCGTGACTAACCCTAATCATATTTTAGTTGCTGTGAGCTGATTTTGTATTGCCAGGGAGGATACCAAAGGAAAACCAATTAAAGACTTAGTCATTTTATTATTGAACATTTAGGTTTAGCCTGAACTTTCAAGAATCGATATAGAATAAGAATATTTTGTGGTTTGGCAAATATGACCAGAACATTTCCTCATTATGTTGAAGTGTAAAACAAGTAACATATAAATGTAATTCCTAGGAGACCGGGCTGTGTGCGAGCAGCACTCCTGGGCATTATGTTGACTTTATTCACATTATTGGTGGAGTGCGTGAGCATGCATTTGCAACATTTGCTGCTTTGCACTAACCACAAAGTACCGCAGAGGCTGACGGGAATGTCATTAGCTAAACCAAAGTATGGACAAACTGAAAATTTGATAAATCTCTTTCTTTTGCACCTCTCCACAGGCGCAGCCACTGTTACATGGCATTGCTGTGTCATCATAATTTTCATATTTGCCTGAATTTTAAAAAGAAAAAAGATGGGCCAAGGAAGTTTTTTTTAATGAACAAGAGATTTCTGTGCTAATACAGGAAAGAAAGATATTGAATGGCGGGGCGAGAGACCACAGGTGTAAATATATAGTGGCATGTTCCCGCTATTCCAAATGTATAAAGGCTTTCTTTTCTGGATTGCATCATGTGTTTCTTTCCTGTGAGACTTTCAAAACAACAAATGAACCGCATCAAATCATGAATTATGGATGCAGGTGTTGCTGGAGCAACCTGTACATGTTCTGTTTTTCACTTTACTTACGTTTTGACACAGACATTTTGTGGTATTACAGCGGGATATTTTCACCAAATGTTTAATGGCGTGAGAAACGTATCTCTCCCAAGAAAGGTACACACTCCCTGTTCTAGAGGCCAGACGTCGTCTTGGCAACAGGTAGGACAGTGTTAGAATTTATTATGGGTTTAATTGTATCAGAAAATTATGAAAGAAAACGCCATAATAAAACGTGTCTTTTATCAATGTGCAGCCAACCCTCACACATACACAACAGTCACAATCGTCTCTCCAAAGGTTTTGACCTTGATAATGTTCTGAAATGATCTGCACCACTGCTGAAAACGTGTGTGCTGTTAAAAATGTAAAAATCTATGTATGCGTGTGTCGTCATCTTTACTGGCTTTCTGTCTCATTCTGGGACATTTTCCCATGTGACTCTGAAGCAACTGTTCCAGACGCTGGGGATGCAAGCACTACGTTTCACCAACGAGTGAAACCATTGTTTCAGGCTTGTCAAGTGGAAGGGTTCATCAAATCTGCGGTTTAAGGAACTAAACTATGATAAAGTTTTGGTACTACTGTAAAAGTTTAATCCAAAACATGTTTAATGAGATAATTCGCTAGCTACAGTAGTTCCATTATCCCAAAGTCTTTCCTTTCAACGGGAGGATTTAGGAGCATTTTAACCATATGCAGGTCCTGCTGCAGTACTCCATTTATTTCTCATGCTAGACCCTTTAGCTGTTTTGTTTTGGAAAAGTACATATTTTTTTACTTTGCATGGAGAGCACATACTTGCATTTGAAAATCAGTTTTCATTTCACAAAACTTCAGGAGATCAGACAGCAAGAGAAAAAAAGTATGTGGTTGCGTGTGGCCGTGACCTTGGCCATAACAGTATAATTTCATTTTCAGTGGATGTTCGACTGTGAGGATGTTTGCAGCACTAACTCAGGGTTACTGAATTCCCAGTGTTTTACTAATTTGTGAAAATTATATAAAAAGAAAAAAATAAGATTTCTCATACAGACTTTCTTCAACCAAAAACAAAATAAAGTTTAATCAACCACACTGAATATTAACTATACCAGGAGTATTAAATATTCACCAACCAATGCTCTGTGGTGCTTCAAGCTTTTCAGTTGTTTCTCTTTTTATTCCAAATTAATTCCAAATTCCAACATAATTTGCCACAGGGTGAAATGGTGTGAGAGCAGAGGGGAAAATTAATGTGGTCATTTGTGAGGAAGTCAATCAGCTGGAGAAGAACACACACATACCACAGCCACCACATATCTTTAGTCAAGTCCTCTTATTAAGCTTGAGGAATAAGACATTACGCACGTGATATCGTAGACGATAATGGCACAGAGAAAATGCGTTCCACAAAAGCTCGGGAGGCAGTGACACTGAGCAAATCTAAAGCCACCGGGGCAGTTCTTAGATAAACGGCATCCCTCACCCTACAGAACTCCAGTTGTCACAGACTATTCCCTGGTGGATGTTATGATATTGTTGCCTGATCTGCTCCCTTCTAGGCTGGATGCAAGACAGGAGCATCTCCTGGGGGCATAGGGTGCCAATGAGGCATTGAAGCATTCTCACCTGTGGTTGGATGAGACTGTCCTGCTTGGGTCTGTACAAAGGACTCTGCTGTCTTCTGCAAGATTTCAACTCTGGTGAATGCAGAACAGCTTTGAAACACTGGGGTCCACTGGCCAGGCTCCTGCAGCAGTGGTATCAAAGCTGCAGCAGTCAGAGTTGAGAATGCCAGCCAACCAGTCTCTCAGAGGCCTGAGCAGCAAATGAGCGACAGGCTTCAGAACAGCGATGGAAAGCAGGTGTGCCTCCAGGTTCAAAAAGCATGGCACAACATCAGACAAAGACTGAGGGGCTGGTGTGCAAAGCTTTGCCCAGCCACCTCTGAGGAGAGCATCCATACTCAAGTCCTTCAGCAGCCGTCTGCGTTCTCCTTTTGTCTCCAGCAGTTTGATCATGTCCAGGGTACGATTCCAGCATGTGCTGCAGTCCCGTATGAGACGTTTACCACATCTTCACACCATTTGCTCATTTGTTACCGATTACTTTTGTCCAGCACAAACCAGACGTCTGCCTTCAGTATGGTGGATTCAGCACATTCATACCTTCATTGCATGTTTTAGTTTAAACTGCACAGTGTGCGCCAAACAGGGCGTTCTCAAGAATTTCCTCATTCTCCAAAAGGTTGTCCAGTTCTAAATATCAAAGTGAAAACACGTAATGCACACCAGTGAAAATTTTATCTATAGCCATAGACTTAAAGAAACCGGTTGGATATGTAGACATCTTGCATATGAGCCTTTAAGCTAGCTCGTTAGCTAAAATGGCTTCCTTTGCTAAACTATTCTCCTCACCCTGTGTATCTCACAACCTGGCGTCATCCTCATTGGCCATCCAATCAAGTTGCTCTTGACAGTCTCCTGGATATTCCATCTGTCTTTCTTGGTCTCACAACAGGTGTATGGTATTTATAATATTGCTTCCTAATCCTAACCCTTTCCAAATGTCATCTTCCTGCAGGGTGTGATCAACTTTCCGGTGTGTGGATGGTCTAAACAAATTTAGCAATGCACGCTGTGTCTTGCTCGCGGGATGGAAATGCTGCTGTTAGTCCTTGTTTGCTCCATCCACTGACACACAAAGTCAGTCGACTCGTCTCTCTCACAACACCTTTCAGTTTTTTGGTTGTTTTAGGTTGTTTTAATTTTCGCCCACATTGGGCCTTTCATTCTGGCAGGCCCTGAAGATTTAAACGTGTGCTCTGGCAATGGTCCGAAATGTTTGAATGAAGCTTTATACAGGAAAGCCCAGCGTCAGTGAGCCCTTGAACCATGGTGGTAGCACACCATGTCCTCTCCTGAGCAGAGCCCCGAGGTGAGGTTTGCTCTGTTCGTGGATGCCTTGGAGTTGTGCAGCTGTCAGGAAAACAGTTAGACTTTTCCTTTTAGCTGTATAGCACAAATATCACCGTCTCTATTCATCATGACACATTTACTTTTGTCAGCGATGGGGTGGTAGTGTAAGTATTCACACATAGGACTGTGCCGCTTTCCGCAACTTTAGCCATTTTCAGAAAATCGTTTGCACATCAGTCATCTTCTTCTTCTGTTTTTCTTTGTTCATTGCCCTGTCATCTTCAATCTAGATTCTTTTTTATTGAGCCAGTGTCTCTCAAGAAGTCAAAGAGAAAAGGACAAAGTGGTATAACAACCACAGTCTAAATTGAGTGGAAAAACAAAAACAAAGCTGACTTTACAGGCAATTCTATTTTAATTTGGCAATTTGTTTTGCATTTTTAATTTAGTTCTGGTGGTTTTGAAAACTGGCATTTTTATTTTTATTTCAATTAACAATTGTTTTCACGACTAGTTTTCATAACTACAGTATAATAACTCTGGAGTGTACTCCACTGACAATAAAGTACGCTATTTCTAAACTCTAAAGGATCCACTAGACTCAAAATATATTCCCTGTCTTGTCTCTGTTTGATCTGAGTTCTACTAAAACAAGAAGTGTACAGTGGAGCTTCTGCTGACATGTTGTAAGTGGACATGTGTCTCCAGTACAGCAGCAATAAGCCCACAGCCCCTTTTCACGAAGTCAGTGGCTGAAACCTGAGCAGGATCATAGAGCATATGAAACAAGCAGGCAGGTAACAAAAGCAAAGTTGTGATCAAGAAGTTGCTGCTTTGACTTTGTGAAGCAGCTGGGAAAGTTTGGCCTGGGAAAGGGAATGAGTAATGCTCTCCAAAGCCTTTGTAAGTGTTCACAAGCCAACAGTGGCAGTGGCTGGGCAGCTCCCAGGTGAGACCATCCACTGTACAGTACACCTGAATGAATGATGAGGCGGGCTGTGCTTAGTGAGCCTTCACTCTCTATATAACAACGCTGTCTCCTGGAAATTATGTTTCTATACTACAAATTTTCAACAGCCAATACGTTCGACAGGAAACATAATGCTGCCTGGACAACAGGTCCACCAGTTTAAATGACAAAATCATTTGTCCATGCCCTTAAGAACAACACACAGAAACCTGTGACAACCCTGTGGATAAGTTTGATTAGGTTTAGGCCCAAAATTAACTTGGTAGAGTTTAGGGAACATCTCTGTTAGGGTTAGTACTAGGTACAGTTAGAGAAAACATTGTAGTTTTAAATGGCTGAGGGTAGGGGAGCTGCATCAATATGATTACAATAAAAACACTTAAGGTTTGACTAAAAGAAACTCTTGCTGACTATAAGTCTGACGTCCTCTTTTGCTCTGTCATAATTACTATGGCCACTAGAGAGCTCAGCGACCTGAATGTAAACATACTGTGTGTCATTTTGGCTGAAATGACTGATTCTGTTGTTCTTCTTAGGAGGATAGTCTCTGCCTGGATTATGGTTTTCATCAACATAATGAGGAAAAGTCAATATTTTACGTATGTCCCAAGCTGCAAAATGCTGAACATATCTGTAAATTCCTCCCTGATAATGTAGTTAAATATTGAAAAAGTCAACAGCAACTTAAAGAACGAGACACGAGGTGTTTACTTTGTTAACATTTAACAGAAATTACCATCTTTTATCAACCCGAGCCAAAGTGCTTTTAAAAATCTAATCACACACAGGAGATAGGAAAAACATGCTTTCTAGGGAACAGGGTGAGATATAATGATGTTCACCACGTATATTATAGTAAAATTAAAATGCTAATGTGGAATGATTTTGAATGAGCATTATCAAGTTTCTTGGCCCACCATTAGGCCCTGCTGTACCCTTGTAATACCTGTTTTAATACCAGGCTTAAAGCCAAAGCAAAACAGACTCACATCTGATTAGGAGCTGATTAACAGTAAATGAATACTAATGTGAATTTTTAATGGCTACATCAATGGATCATTATTCATACTAAACAGTACAGACAGAGTTTACATATCACCGTTGTTTTGAAGACATCAACACTGATCTTATAGTCCAGTACTTATGCTGGAATACTTAATCTAAAATATTAATAGCCACCCTTCATTAAAATTGAATGCACAGCACTTATGTGAAGTATTTCGCTGCTTAATGTGCTAAACAGCAGGTGTATATCATAACAGGACTCAAGAAATGTATTCCACTGGCTGAAAGCTAATGCCTCGTATCAAACTTTTATCCAGTTTTTCCAAATCTCATCACTGTTCTTTAACAACAAGGGAAGAATCCACTTTAATGCCCATGCAGAAATGTGAGCACAGAGCATGCTTCTTTAATTCATTTAAAATTGGGGGGAAAAATGTGACTTATTTATTTTTTACAACAGACCAGTTCTGAAGACAGGTTACTGGACAACTGTATGCAGAATTGCAGAGTTAGATCAATTGCTTCATTTTAGCAATGTTGTATAAGTGTTGCAGATTTCTTCAGGTTTTAATGCCACGCAGTGAAGTTTAAAATGTGTTCCAGTTACTTCTACATCACTCCAATTAGTGATAATTAGTTGCACGTCATTTAGAGAGCCAAACATGCAATTTTGTTTAGGTTAGCGACCTCCTTTTAGCCACTTCATTAAAATTAAGAACAATAACCTCACATTGCTCTTTTCATGAGGTCAAAGAGGGAGCTGAAAGGCAGCCACATATGCAGCTACTGTGCAATGAACCCCACATTAAATGTGTTAAAGCTTGTGACAAACTTTCTTGTTAAAGTACTTTAAGTATTAAGCAGGTGGATGGGTTCTAACCTTAAGATTCCCAGGACACATCTTTAATGCATTTTGTTCCAAGGACATACAGCAGCTACTTGGAGGGTGTGCAGCCCATACGGCTTAAAAACAACTGTTGAAAAAAGAAAACTTGGTACAGTTTACGATCTGCCATGTGTGATTTGAAGCATTACAGTGGCCTGTGGCATGTACTGGGCTGACATGATACTCCATGTCCATCATACTGTAGGCTATATTTGAGAATTTTCAGTGTGTTGGTACTGTCATCACCTGTTTTAGTACCCTCAGGAAAGTATGCAAAGTCACCGTCATGCAGCTTTCACATGTTGAAAGTGGTTGTGGTGTTTTTGGTGGCTCCTTTTTCTCTCTGCATTACTGGCTGTGAGTGTGACAAAAGCTCAATGAAGGAAAATTGAGACACTTGCAATTTATCTAACAGCAATTTGCCAGATAACCAGAAGACAGAAAGCATGGCAGTAAAATACACTGAACCTTCGATCAGTACAAAGAAGAATTTTATCATTCAGTCCAAAAGCCAGATGCAGCCTGATTTAAGGCATGTTTAAGGGCTTATTAAGGCCATATCCAAGCCTAAACTCAAAAACACACCATAAATATGAGACGAATAAGCTGACTAAGAAAGTTGCAGGCCTGTTTTCACATGATCAATTCAGTGCTAGACAGTACAAAATGAAAGGTAACTAGTTCAGAGCGCTTTTTCATCCTGTGCACTTAATGTTCAACAGGTACATAGTAAGAATTGTAACTACTTGTGGCAACATGGGCTTTTGGAAGATCAAAGTGTCTGGCTGGAGAAAGGTGACTAGCTTGAAGTGTCACAGGGGCTTTCAACACAGGCTTGAAACCTCTGCCCGGGTAAATACACATTCATCTCCTCCCCCAAAAAATCCTTTAATCTTCAGTCACCATATATACTGCCTTTCTGTGAGCAGATGACTGGAATTAGACACTGGTGCAATTTCTCAGTCAAGGAAATCAGGTAAGTGCACTCATTAGTCATATGAGGCTTCCTGCGGGGTCAAAGAGGGGAGAGATTGTGGGTAATTAAATGTGGTAAATGAAACACTAATTAAAAGAGCGACCCACTGCCTCTGGTTCTTTGTTTAATCATATGGAGAAGTGGATAAAAAATGGGATTCATTTTCTTTCATGGGGGGATGTAATTACGGAAAATAACACATATAAAAAATATTCTGTTTCATTTTGATATGTTTTTGTATTTTGATGTTTTTCGGTGACAATCTTCACGTCTGTCTATTTTCAAATGAGTTTTGTCACTAGTTTTAAGGTGTAACATCCTGTCATTGTTTCGGCGTGCAAGCAGGGGTTTGAGGGGAGGGCCAAAGAGACAGTGATTTACATATCTGCATACAAATAACAAAGCATCACTCCTCGAGCACGAGGTCCACTGCAAAGCCTCTGACATGACCGCACAACTCGCATACATACGTTCGTTGTTTGGCTTGGTTGGTGATTTATTGGCTTGATGTTTTAGTTTGATTTAGTAATTTGCAGTCTAAATTTTGTGATATGTGGACTGAGCTTATCTGCCAGCTACCACAAATACATTTCTCAGTTGATTTGTCAAGCCCTAATCTTCCACTGTTGTACTTGCCTGTGTGCATATTGATTGTCGTGCCATGGAGTACATGAATGATGTACACTAAGCTACACCTGGATGGTAGAATATTGAAATTAAATAAAGGTGTACTGTAGTAATACGACATACATGGTTTTCTATAGAAAAACAAGTGTAGATACATGCTGTCAGGTTAGATCTGTGTGTACTGAGCACTGACTTTCTCCTTGGCGGAGGTCTGAGAGCATTTTCTAGTTGAGTAGTTATTCTAATTTTCCATGTTTTTTAGGAGTTTGTTCACACTGATATAGAATAACAGAACTTTTGTAACAAAGTGACAAAGAGGAAAGAGTTTTTCAAATGGGGGTGGATGAAAGGATTCGATGCATTTAATCATAACATCTTTGAAATTTGATGAATTTTTGCACGTACGTGTGTCAGAACCAGCAGAACTCCAAGGATTAGCAACCCATTTTATTTAGATACTTTTTATACATGTTTCATATTCTAAGTTCAAAACTTCACACAAAATGGAGTTGGACAGACATTATTTCAATTTTATGTAAACTGGCATTAATTCTGTAATTGGTGTTTTTGCCTGATTGCTCTATGAGGGAAAGATCAACCCATTTGGGCCAACCTTCAGTGCAAATTAAGACCGAGTTGCTGCATCCAGAAAGACCTGAATGTGTTGCCAAGTCTTTACTGACAAGCTAAGGCGAAATAAATTAGCGTAATTAACTTGGGCAGCAGCCTGACTGATCAACACCCTGGCTCCTGGGCAAGTGCAGTTCCAGAAGAGTTAACGTTTTAAGAGCCCCACAGTGGAGAGAGCGGCTGGGAGCAGGCGTGTTCTTGTCCTTGGTTCTAAGTTTTCCAGGAATCATACTGTCTTTGAACTAAAAGAGAATGTCCCAGCCTCAGCCTCTGAACCAATCACCTTGTCAGCCTTGGAGAAAAGGCTGCTTCCCACCCTCAAGTTTCTTTGGGCCAGGCCACATCCTCCTCACTTATACCAGAGACACCCCAATGAAACCTGCTTCTCCTCAACTGTTTTTTTTTTTTTTTTTCAGCTTCAAGATAAACAAGCGTTGTCACTCCTCTGCACATAGTACAGTAGCAATAAGGGCAGTTTGTCTCAAAGAAATACTGGCATCACAAACCAACCCCTGTGCATCAGTGTCCCCAAATACCTTTCTGTCTTCTTTCTCCAATTCATCTGCCTGGATCCTGAACTTAATCAGTCTGCTTTTTAATTTCCAACTTGTGCACTTCACACTTGGCACACAACAATTTTCACCAGCACTCAACAATCATTTATTGCCAGCATATTTTGATTCACTTCACCAAAATGCTACAGCAACAACTATACTGTTTGTCAGGCTCACAGATGGACTGCTAGTACACAAATCTTAACAAAACCATGATTTACTGGGAGCGATGTCTGCTTATTGTCAAGCCTGGCATGTGTATGATTAGATCTACATTTGCTCGCTTATGGTTTGGTAACATTTGTGCTGATGCACAAAACTAGATACCAGGCATTTGCGGGAGAGGAACAAGTCAACCTAATAATTAATGAGTTGTTAATAAGCAGTTAAAAATAGCTCCACATTGAGGAATAATTAGTAGATAATGGTGAGTTACTAGAGAACAGTTGGAGATATCATATTAATAAAACATCAGGTAATGATTTCTTCACAAGATAAGATAAGATAAGATAAGATAAGATAAGATATAACTTTACTGATCCCACGCTGGGGACATTAAGATGTTACAGAGAGCAATTAAAAGGGTAAAATGTGATGTAGAAAAAGAACAAGCAGACAATACAAAGGGATCGAAAATAAAAATTAACTATACATATGTATATTATATACAAGAAGATTTTAAAAACAATATTGCCTTGAATATGTGAATTGCACATGAAAGTGGATATGGATGATAAAATACAGTGTTTTGTACTATTGCATGGCATCAAAGCACAGTAGAAAAAAAATATATAACCACAGTAAAAACATATCACATAAATAACAATACATGCTTTTGCTCAACCATCAACTTCAACACACCCATCATTTTTGGGGAAATTATATAGACTTACATTTCTGGAGACCTGCCGGAACCATAACTATAACCACTACTTGCCTAACCTTAACCCTCACCTAACCTTAACCCAACGAACTAACTCCATGAATTTAATGATTTTCATTATGGGGACCTGCATTTTGTCCCTGTAAGGAAGGCGAGTCCCCACAATGTGACTGTGGAAACAGATTTATGTCCCCACAACGTAAGAAATACATGTTGCGGGCACACACACACACATACTATCATAGTATGCATACCATGCATTTGAAGGTGTCACATTGACACTTGTACTGTAGGAGCTGACTGAAGACTCTAAAGACTTGTGCCCATAACTATTGATCACTGTATCATTATTTAATGTATAATTGTTCAGCAGTCACAATCCAAATGATCTCCTCTCTTCATCGAGCGCTATAGTACAGACAGCAGTAAGACGGTCGCCATGGGAAGAAAGGGTCAGGCTGCTGATTGCATTTACAATGACAAACATGCTTCTCACTTGATTCCCTCTGGGCTGCTTGCCATCCTTTGCTTGATAGACGTGTCCTGTATCTGTGTACAGACCTCTGTTATTGTTCAGAGATGCTGGCTTGGCAGCAGGGTGATCTCTCTCTCTCTCTCTCTCTCTCTCTCTCTCTCTCTCACACACACACACACACACACACACACACACACACACACACACTTTTTCTCACTCTCTCTCCGTCTCATCTGTCCTTCTCTTTTCCTCCTACCTCGCACATAACAAGATGAACATTTTCACTTTCTCTCCTTGCTCAGAATCCTCCCCATGCCGCCTCCCTCTAATCCTTCCATGGAAGTGACACATTACAGCATTCTTCAGTTTAATGCACTTTAATAGCATTAATATCTGCTTTTGCCTCTTCAGCTGCAATAAACACCCCTTACATCTTAAAAAAGCCGCTTAAGAGCAATTGACATGGCAAGTGTACCAAAACAGAAACGCACCTCGGGTGAAAAGCAGAATAACTCATTGTAAGAGAGTAATCTGCTGTTTTTTAGACATTGGCACCAGCCTGGCGCAGCGTGGCACATGGTGTACTGTAAACAGACACTGAGGGAACTTAGACTAGGAGCAGCCAGCTCCCTGTAGTCCTTCCTACTCGCTCTCAGTGTGTGGAGGAGGTCTGCAGATACGGGAAGAACACAAGTCCCCGCCACCTTCTGTGCCACCCATGATGCTGCTGCAGTGACAGCCAAGGTCAGCTCAGGAATGACAGAGGGCTCCCGCATCGAGATAAGACTCTCGCAAACATCTGAACCACCATGCCGCTTTTCGAAGGAAAGAAAATCCTGCCCCTGAATTATTCAATGGGTCTCCCCCACCCTAAATAACAGCCGGCAAGCATTGTTTGACATCCCGAATGAATAATTAAGCACTGACCTTTTGTTCCCATTAGAGGTGATAGGTTGATAGCGCTGTACTTCGTGGGTGAGGCTGTGAGACAATGTGAAGGTGCTGTGTAGAGGAACAAGGAATTTTCTGAAAAATTAGCCAAACTCTCAGGCACAAGCGGTGATTCTTAGAAAAGAAACACACCACGTCCCTGTGGGATGCAGTGATATACAAAGATGCGGATGCAGTCTCTGTTGATTGTTCCTAAAGCACAGCCTGAAGCCATTCTTTGTCACTACTTCCATGTTCTCATAAGAATTGTACTGTAGTTTGTTCCTGACACATCAGAGGCATTTTGATTATGCCAGTCAAAGAGCTTGTAGTCAGCTCTGTGAATCAGAAATGATGTATTAACACAAATCCCAGCTCAACTGGCTGTGTCCGCTTTGGTGGTGTTCCAGAGAATCATGGTCTATTTCCCAGATTTGGATTTCAGTAAGATAATGAATCATAGAAAACCGTAAAGAGCAGCAAATCCATACAGTTTTTAAAAGTGGTATTTAATGGTTTGTTGTGTTAATGAACATCTGAGGCTAAAATTAATTTTTAAAATGGACATATCAAGGTTTCGTCTACTTAATGCTACTCTCTTTTAACAAACTGTTCCTGTAAATTCACCATGACATCAAAGTCCACCTGAGAGTGTCGCTCTGTGCTGATTCAGCTGCTGCTGCCAGAATTTTCCTGACGACGCATGATATTTACAAACAAACTAATCAAGTTAGTGGACATGCTGTGGCTAATTTTCCATATAATGTCAATGTCATAACCAATGTCAGATATGATGCTTGTTTGCTTTTACAAACAAAATGTTCTTGTTAGCTATGCTGTTTCTTACACATTGGTTCTTCTTTAAAAAGGACCTCATGTTTTCCACCTCTGACTCTCTAGGGGGCATTTTTGTCTAAAGTTAATTACAATAGCAACATTTTTTAAGCATGCACTTGTGAATGCTATATGCAGTTAGAATGACAGGATTGGTCGTAATCGTGGGATATATCCCATATTCCCCATAACCAAATATGCACCTGTGGCTGAAATCAGTCACCAACAGGTGACTGTCTTTTGTTTAGGACAAAATACATCCAAATGCAAAGTGGTTGCCTGGCAATGGTGGCACAAAATGTTGAAACAGTGGTCTGTGTACGATGAACTAATTACAATTTGCCTTTCAACACTTTCTTTTAGGCTACTTAAGGTTTTTTGTCCATCATGACAAAAGCCTGAGTGCACCTCCATATAAACTAATCTTTGTAATACGAGCTGAGGAGTCTTGTAACATGTCTGGACGCGTGGCAGACTAGAACCCGAAAGCACGAAACAGAAGCAGACAATGTGGCATGAAAGTTTAATCAGGTTAGGAAGCCAAAGGTCTAAACCGGGAGACCGGGCAAACAAATCTGACGAGGGGCAGGTAGGGAAATCCTAAGTATAGGAATCAGGTGAACCGGCAGGTCAGACAAAACAGGATTCAAGGATGCTGGAAAGCTAACAAAACACACTATGCTACTATTCACCTGCGTCTATCATGTGCCTTTAAAGAGTCCAGCCAACCACTTGTGTTCAGGTAGTTAAGAAAACAAAAATGTTTCAAGAATTTCCTTGCTGGGCACGCATCAGGACACATTAGCGTGTACGCTACAGAAGATACAGTATGTGGTCATCCAGACCACCTCAGCAAATGGTTTGAGTGATCAGATCACAATGCATCTTGGTGGTGGTGTTGATGGCAGGTGTAAACAGGGTGTAAGGTTTGACAAGTCCAATGTTACCTCAATCCTTCTATAAATGTAGCACTGACCGGCTGGAAAAACGTTCTTTTTGTCATGCAAATCACGTCTCAAAGACTTGTGGCAAATGCACATACATGAACAGAATGACCGCACATACCACAGGTATAATTGCATTCAAATAAATATGTATATATATACACACACACACACACACACACACACACAAATATATACTTTATATTACTGTTTGCATCATAATTATTATTGGATTTACATGTGCTTTGTCCAAATGTTTCTTTTGCATTCAACCATTCAACCGTCACCATCTCCAGAGTTTGGTATGTTTTATTTTTAACTCAATATGATCCTTCACTTCAGCAGGTGCAAGCAGGGGCAGCCACACTACAAAGAGTCAGCTAGCACTAGCAGTTTTGTTTATTCCCGGAACAAAAGCAGAGCTAGCGTTGCCATTACCGCCAAGCTAGCAACCACAGCAGAGACAAGTGCAGCCACCAACTCCTCTCCCCTCTCCTCCACCACTGCCGTTTTCACCAGCAGCAGCTTCCTCATAACCAGATGACAGTTGTGCATCTGTTAGCAGCCTCCCAACCCCCCTCTTGGAGAATTAATCAGCATAATTCCAGATGATCTCATGGTGGTTAAACCCAAACAGGTACTCCTGGATAGTTTTCCAGTTTGGCTCTTCTCAGGAAAAAAAAAAAAACTCACTTTTGCCAGCGCATGGCACCTAAACAGAGCCTGGCTTGAGCGCTTTGTGAAAGGTGATGCTGCGTACTGTTTGCCTTGTAGACAGTTTAGAGCTCATGCATCATTGGATTTAACATTTACAGTGAAAGGCTGTGAGAACTCTTTATCCACTTTGTGTTCACTGAGTATTAAAGAAGCATGTCAAAGCTCATTTAACTCAACTTGCTTTGGAGAAGAACCTGACCAGGAAATGCAAGACAGAGCGGAAAGACAGTTCACTGGGAAACGTCGGCTAAAAACCAAATGGGACATCATATCCAGATTGCGTATTTGAGAATCATTGAACTACTAACACATTACACGACTGTGCGTAAAGGACATTTAAAGAAGCTTCATGGATTAAGATAATTTGCAGTGGATTGCAACAAAATGGAACAGGAATAGACACTAACTGAGGAGTCTTTCTGAGGAGACACGTCACAGTCTTCTCCAGAAATGGCTTCTGCAGAGGCTTCTGGTTCCTTCCCAGTGTGAGGAGGAAAACCAGAGCTGCAGCACACCCGCAGTGGCACGCTCAGGAGAGCACCACTCTGAGGCGAGCACAGATTCTTAGTTTAAGTGAGAAAGAGAGAGAGAGAGATTGGGTGCTGAAGACAGACCATATTTATAGCCAGGGATAGGAATAATTCATTGTGATCAAAGTGCAGATCATGCTCCATTCCATCACAGAGCAGATGTGGCAGGATGAAAAGAGCACACTTTCTCTCTGTCTGCTCTCTAGCGGCTTCCCAAATGGAAACAGTGAGTCGAAGTTATCTCTGTGAAGCTGCTGTGTGTGTGTGTGTGTGTGTGTGTGTGTCATCATGTGATCTGCACTCGCTCTCAGGTGGCTTCACTTTAGAAGGAGTGCAACGCCTCTAAGATGTAACATGCAGTCGAAAAAAAGAGGTGTCCCACATGCAACACGTCTTTTCAATCAGAGCGCAGAGTGAATATCAGATGCTGAGCTCGCAGCGGGGGGTCATGCGCCTGCAGCCACGCGCCATAAAGCTCATCCACAACGACCACTGTACGTCACATGGCCCCTGTACAAGCATGTGAATAAAGCGGATCACAGAGTCTGACATACTACCATACCTCCATCTGACTTGTTTTCTCTGTGTTGTTCTCCATGCGGCTTTGATTTGCTGCTTCATATTATCAGTGAATACCGCTGTCAGTATCAAGACCACACGTGTGTGCGTACCTCCACAAACACACACAAAAGCAAGCTTCTCACCAAACCAGTTTCTTGTTTTTCATTTTTCTCTGACCCCTCATACACCCACTTTCCCAGGGACACACACACGATCCCTCTTCCCTCTTTACGGTCCCTCCTGTCTTTTCTCTCTCAGTAATGCTTTCTCTGCAACCACACACAGTCACACACACACACACACACACACACACACACACATGCTTGCTTCTTCCAGTTTCATTTTCTCTCCCTCCCACACACAGACACACTCATGCGCCTGTTTCTTTTTCTCTCTTTCATTTTCTGTGCTTTCTTTCATCTTCCCTGTCTCTCCTTCAATGCACACACACACACGTAAATACACAATTGCGCACATGCACAAGCGTACTGACGTGCAAGCTCCTTCTTCTCCTCTTTTATTTCATCTCCCTCCCACACTTTTCCTATCGCTACTTCCATGCACGCGCAAACACACACACACACAGAGGCGCTTGTTCCATTCGCTCTGATTTTCTCTCCCTCTCACCCACCCTTTCTCTCCCAATCACTCCATCAACACGCACACACCCTCACACACACACACGATTGCATACCTCTCTCTCTCTCTGTCTGTCTTTTACTCTTTCTCTCATCCCATGTCCCTCGCACATTCACACACACACACACACACACGCTACCACACACTACCGGCAGTCCAGCTTCCCTTACTCCCAGCTGGGCTTGGACAGCTCTCTTCCTCTGGCCTCTCTGGGCCATCTGGAGTGCAATGTCCCCCCTCCGCTGGTCCCCTGCCAGCCGCTGAGCCTCCCAGGATGAACACAGCATCTTCAAGCACAATTTGTACGCGTCAAAGCTCTGCTGTGTGTCCAGTGACCCAGCTGAGTGAAGTCATTGAGTCTCGCATTCCCCACCTCAAAGGAGCCTCATTCTGCTTTGATGACACCTGCGCTCCCCATCTCACTGGATGGAGGATGGTGCAGTAATTGATTCAAGCCGCTGAGTAACCTTAATAGCAATTACAGCTCTGTTTGTGATCTTGTGGAGGGTTTGTCTTTGCATGAGGATTGAAAATCAAAGTCTGGCACACAGGTCAAGTACCTGAACAAGCTTTTCTTCAGGTAAAAATGCACCTGTCTTGTGTTTAAATTACAAAGTCTGGCTAGATTAGAAGATGATCACATCTCCTCTAGTGCAACCATGCAAGACTCAAATGAAAATATGCAATGGAAACTGGCAGGAATTGTCACCTGCCCTTGTGTCTACAGTCTCTAAACAGCAGCATTCAATAATGTCATATCTTCTGACTAACTTTATAATCCTTTGGTATAAAGTGTCAAAGACTGGATGGATTCCAGCCACCGACGTGCACGCTTGTCTATTGCAGCTTTAAGCGAAAGTCTGCAAAGTCTCCCACAAGCCAACTGACTTAATGACTGAAATAAAAAATACCAAATGCATTTCAATACAAAAGTAAAGTGCCTTTGAAATTAAGTCGTGCCTTTTGAAATTAATCGAAACTTAAGTCATTCAGCCGCAAGTTTCGCACCTCAAAGGGGCCCTGCTCTGCTTTGATGACACCCACGCTCCCTCGCAGCTCGACATGGTAATTAATTAAAGCAAGTAAGTCACAGTATTTGCAATTACAACACTGTTTAAGATCTTCTAGATCTTAAACTTTCGAAACAATCTGTGTTAACTGACCACTGACGTACATAGCGAATGCGAAAAATCAAAGGAAAGCAAGCAGGAAATTTTGCATTTGTGACACATCCTCCAAACCCTCTTGTTGGATAACCAGTGAACTGCTGCTCATCAGTGTGATTTGGCCCAGGCAGCTTTCGCTAGGATTTTGTTGGACAACTCTCTGGAGGCATCTAGGTTTTTAAAGTCACTGAAAAGCTTAAGGTTGTGTTCAAGACGATGGAGCAAAATCATTTGTGGAATAAAATGCCATAACCCAGAATACATGCCTGAGGCTAGTTACTGTGCAGTGGCTGTTTTTATAGTCTAGCGAACACACCAGTCCTATGTTACACCCCAACAACAGCACACACAAACTCTGTCCTGATCTTTTCTATTTCCTATTTTTGTACTCCAGCCACTGGATTGCCAGGCGAGAAAAAAAGTAAAAGCCATTAAAACCCTGGAATGGATCACTGACCCTCATGATCATTTATAAAGTTTTTGTTTAAAGACTCTCAACACAAATTGATTTTAGAAGCCAGAGAGCCACGAGCACAGCACCTACAAAAAAGTACAGTACCATATAGATGTGTGCTGCATGAAGTTAGGTACCAGCAGGCAGCAAAGTGAGAGCCCGACACAAACCACCGGCTCCCTCAGTCACTGCTCCAATGCAAAGAGTCTTTACTGTACATAATGTTCCCCACACCGACTCCAAAAGCATGCTGTGTGGTGCATACAGCAGTTTTATCCTATGTACTTTATTTGAATGTAACAGAAACCAGTAAAGACACAATCATTAATGTCTCTCCAATGCAGAAAATGACCTGTCCGTTGTCAAATCTTTATGTGTGTGATACAATTTAACAGCACAGAAAACAAACTGCAATAATAATCAGTAGCAGGCAGTAATATGCTCCGTGGTCTCATCATTTCTCAACTGATGAACTATGTTTGAATTTAGTGCAAATAAACTGGAATGCACCACAAACAGAAATACATAGAAAAGAGAAAGACTAGTAGTTCTGCAATCATTCTCAAAGTTTGGTGGTAAAGGGTTTCAAAGCCACAATAGGAAGAAAAACTAATTTTGGGGGGAACAGATGAATGGACACCAAGGGAGGCTTTGCAAAGTACAATGCTCATTAATGGCCAGCATAAAGAGTGCAATCAACAGGCAAGCTGTGACATCTGTGGGTCAATACTTTTCCGTAGTTGGAACATGTGAGACAAACCAGCTCAAGCTTCTGTTGCTGTGGTCAAGATACAAGATCAAACTTTGAAATACAACACATGCAACACAGATCAAGACACCGAGCAGATAGCTGTTGGCTTTGGAGACTGTGATGTAGTATCTCAGAGACATGACTGAAACAGCCCACCTGCGTTTCTCCCAACACTACATGTATTCTCAGACTTACCTCACTGGAGCCACCAAATACCACGAAGCTCAGAAGCAGGTGTCGAGGTGCGAGCGTCTTCCTCTTCTTCACTAGTTGATCTGTTGTTCTGTTTCAGCACCACGGAGAGCGCGTCCGCCTCTGTGGGGGAACGATGCGAGTTTCTCGTTGACGCCGTGAACGCGTCCACTGTGCAGACTGAGAACACGTCGCCTTCAAGTTTGATGCCACCTCCCTGATGCTCTGGCTGGAGCAAACATGACTCGTCGTGCCTGATGCTTTTAGAAAGAGTATAACCAATCACAATGCCTCTCGCTTTTCACTCTCACATCTTTGCGCATCCCCCAAGAGTCTCCAAGGACCGGCGCCTGTCTTCCTCCGGGCGGGCACGGCTGCGGAAATAGTGACTTTACGACTGTCTTCTCCTGATATCGGAGCACATCTTCATTTGCGGCGCTCTCTTTGTCTTCAAGGCGATGCTGATACTGATAAAGATGGGGCTATGAATTTCCTCCCGCGCGTCGACTGGGCGCGGGAGCGGAGCGGTCGCCGCCTGGAGCAGAAGGAGTGTCTTTTACGGGCTGAGTTCATTAAAGACTCCTCTAATATAGATGAACTTCGGCTATCATCGTTATTATAACCCGTGTTTTCTCCCCGAATGGCGGGATCGCGGCGCGCTGCGAGCGGATACTGAGAGATGTGCACCGTTATAACAAATGCAACTAAGCTACAGTAGAGGCGGCATAGAGTTTAAACTAGATCCTTTATCAGAGAGACACAGAGATACAGCCGCTCCAACGTCATTAATCAAGTGTGAATTAGTTATTAATTATGATTTAGAAAACTGTCACTGTGCACGTGGGGCTGTTTATAGATGTCTGTATTTTTGCCTGAGAACGACTTTCAGACTTTAAAATCAATTGACTGTTCACATTTCAATGAGGACACAGTTGGCGTCCCCAAATTGTCTCCAACATTTAGCACATGCCTGATGGGATCTTTCTTGCTTTCATTAGGGTTAAGGAGGTTAGGGTAGGACTACATGAATGTCTCAAAAAATAATAATAATAAGTGTGTGTTTTTCAAGCCACTTATATATATTCAGTATTCAACCTGACGTCAGATTGCATTTGGCAGACTTTCCCATTTCCTCGGTCTGGATGAGAGGGACACAGGACACATGCACAGATGTGAGAGTCCACCTGCTGTCAGTTCTACGCCTCAGACAAGTGTTTCACCACTCATATACTGTTGGTTGGTACAGCACACAGCTGATTTCAGTGTGATTGTGACTGTATTAATTGAGGTCACCTCAGTCTTTTTCAGTCTGATAACAGCAGGGTGCCACTTCAACAACAGGCTGGCCTTACCTCATAAGGCCATTGTAACATATTATAGCCCCAAGCCAGTGAACAGCCATTCAAAAAGCTAACACAATAAGCTATTTAATCATGCGGTGATTTGAAATTGCAGATTTTGGCCAGTCATTTTTTTTTTTTTTTTTAAAGGGGGGGGGGCATAGTTGAAGGAAAATAAGAGCTTTAATGAAAAGAGAAAAGGCTCTGTGGGATAGATATGAAAAACCAGTGGATGTGCATAATTCATCTCGGACTATTTCATAAAGCCCTGCAGAAGGGTTTTCTTTAACCTGTTTTCTTCATTTAAAAAAAACCCTCCAAATACTTGCCCTACGCGCTGTGCAGGTGGGACACTGTTCACTTCTGAGGCACAGCATTTCTCTGTTTTGTTTCCTGCAGCTTGTATATCGCCTGTTGACCTAAGTCTGTTAGTATAGACCAGGTCAAATTTAAATCTTAAAGTGCTGCTCATCTCTGTTATCTGGCATGAGCTATTGGTGTTGGTCAGAGTTCACGTAATAATTAATTATCATTATTTAACCTGGTACGTTTACAATCAGTAGAGTATTTCACATTGAGACAACAGATATTTGTGTGGGTGTTAAACTCATCATATCATGTGTCTTTAAAACTGACAAATGTGTGAAATGTTGCAAATGCACCAGAATGTAAACAGTGTTTATTTTCAAATCAGTATCACATTGAATTGCACGTCATTGTGACTTTGTCTGCAAGTGGTCTTGTTTCAGGGTGTGGCTCCAAAGAAACATCCGAGGTTTCAGCCGGCACAGCTGGCACGCTCACATGCTCCTCCTGACTTGAGCACACCTCCCTCTGCTGGTGTTCGGCAGCAAGGAAAACTCTTCAGCCTGCTTTGTTTGGCTGCAGGGACTGTGGGTACAAGTCCAAGAACACTAATTCAGACCCACAGGAAGGCTTTGCTATCCACTGCAGCACAAGCAGGGTTTATTGTGGAGCCTTTTTAATTCACAAAGCTGCTGCATGTAAGTGGGGCAAAACATCGCCCAAGTCCTGAAGATCTAAGAGGCACCAACACAGCAGCTGCAGCATGTCTCTGCTGGGACTGTGGGCTGTTCACTGCGTGTGGTATCAGCAGGCCTGACTAGAAAATATACTGAAAATGATCAATGTTGCCTATTTTGCGTTTGTGAGACTGGAACATCAGTGCATGCGCTTTTAGATGTGACTTTATAAGGTGTCATTTACAAAGTAATACTGATTGATTTTCTCACAAATGAGACTGACTCTGGATCAGATTACCTCAGAATGCATTATTGTACTCTCAAATGTAATGTGTCATCTGTATACTTTTCATTAAAGAAATACATTTCATCATGCCCTGTTATTAACAGAAGAGCTATCATTCCGCAACAGTTTAACTAGTTTAACAGTTAACAATTTAACAGCGTCTTGAAAGGAAGCGCCCACATCTCTTATGTGCTTTAATGAACATGTAGTCTGTTGGATGGCTAGTTTCTGATGGATTTTGAAGGTTGTGAGTCTTGACACAATCCCCTGGCCAAAAGACAAACAGCCCCCTCATGGCACACTCATCAGTTCCATCCGCTCACTGCTCATCGCTCATCCAACTCTGGCATCTGGTGTTACTCATAATCAATAGTGTTGGGATCCAAAGTCGGCCCAGAGCAAGCAGTTGCCAATTATATAGCACCCACAGAATATTGTAACTGTCATGGGGAGAAGTATGTCTTTTTTCTCTCTGTCTGAAAATTTCTTATTGTCATCTACGGTTGGATGTTATGTAAAAACAACAAAAACGTGGTGTGCAAGTCTGTGCAGGTACAAGTACAAGTCAGTCAGCATTCTTGTTGTTGCTGCTTAAAAATCAGCCAATGACCACCACAAGGTCTGTTCTCAGCATCTGGCCTGCTTAATGTCTGTTACTTTAAATGTATTTGCATGTTCACACTTAATTCAATTTCATCTTTACTGTCTATACCATGCATCAACCTGCGGACAAATTTGTAAGCTATGGATCTCAAGTAATGAATGATTCATTACATTCTGACGCAAACTGTACCCAGAGGTGCAATATTGCCTTATACAATCTTCCTCAAACTTATTACAGACTCACTCAGTTATGGCATAACTACAGTGCTCTAAATTGCTCTTTTGGCCCAGCTGCCCTTTGATTGATTATGATAAATGGGCATGAGCAACAGTTTAATAAATTACACTTGCCAGAATAAATACAGGATTCTCTGTCTGAGTGGGATGTTTAATTCTTGGTATTGACTTGTACACAGCACACGAGCGTCTCCAATTTCAACACAGGCCAAAGCCTCAAAGGCTCACTATGTTTTCAGTAAGAGTGCTTGTGGAGTGGTGATTTATCAAAAAGATGTGACTTGCCAAAAAAAAAAAAAAAAAATGAGGGCATCTAGCTTCCATAGTTGCAATTTATTCCTTTTTTTTCATAAGCTAGAGTTTGCAAATGATACTAGAGCAGAAGGCTATATTTTTGGCACATCTCACTATGAAAATTCAACAAACACTGCACAGAAGCACCGCATAATTAGATATGGCTGAGAATATACATATGGCATCATCATGGACACGGCACAGACATTATGTTATAGTGACGGCACTTGAAGCGCTACAAATGGAGGCAAAAATCACCGGGTCTCAGCGTTATCCTTAACCATCTCTGCTGCACAAAAACTCCTTGATACTGTGCTCCTGTGATGAAGACGAATGCATTTGTGCTGCGCCTCATTTGAGGGTTCCAGTGAGGGTGCACTAAGCTGGAGTCAGACCCTAATCAATTGACAAGCAAGGAACTGTGTGGGCAGCCAATCCCCTGGCTGAGTACTCCAGTATCAGGGTGTGGACAAAAAACATTAGACAAAAAGCACTGAGGACATGTAGGATGAGTAAAGCATAGGCTGTACATTGTGTTCTCTGCATGCCAATTATCTTCAAATACTTAGACAGACAGTTCATGCAAATGTTTAAAAATGCAGACTGCATTAATGTAATGTCAGCTGACTTGGCTGAGGGTAATAAACTGTGTTGTTGCCTGTGAAGTGCAATATTTTATGCTGTGTTATCTTTTCTTTTTTGTTGTTGCTCAGCCTCGTTTCCTTTTAACTTCAGATATTTTCTTTGGCCTCTTTTGTCGGGGAGGAAAATAAACAGCCTCAGTGGCTCTAAGCATTGGTATCTGTTTCAGAGCACCTGTCTGCAGACTAGGTGATGTGCTTTGGGATGGCTTTATTTGGGTTAGGAGGATTCATGTTTGTGTCAGGACCACAGGATGACCTGTCTCTTCCAGAGAAGTGTAAAATGATGAGTTGTGACTTCACTTGTCTGGCAGTCATATATTTGACTCTAGTGTCTGCCGGCTTCCGCCTGGCATCCGGCTACCACTTTGCAATACTTCAGGAGGAGACAGGGTGAAAATGAACATTAAATATTGATTTGAGACATGGGCGGCACCATGGCCAGGATCACGGGCCTAACCCCCAAATGTTTTCACTCAGAATTAAGTTGCAACAGCTTTAAAAAGTGTGGAGTCGCTGTTTTGCCCCAGTGATAGTGTTGAAGTCACAGCGGGCTGCAGTAATCCTGCAGACTGCCTGACTTGCCCCCTCCCCTGGATGCCAAACAACGAGCGCAGGCGGATGCCAGAGACCCACAGGTGTGCCTTAATAATGCCACCAAGTTTGTGAATTCAGTAGCGGCTGATTATAACCATTAATTTATTAGCTCTTATTCCAGACTCAGAGAGAATATTTGTTTAAAACTGGACAGAGTAGTTTGTTTTGTTTGCATAAAAGTTTTGAGAATGCTAATTTGACTTATTCTAATGGATGCCTTGGTGGGTTTTTAATTATCTATATTTTTAATTTCCTCTGAGACCAAGAATTTTTCTAATACTGAACACAAATAATGAACTCTCATTGGGAGCAGGCTCACACATAAAAATCTTTCACAGCCTTTGAAACTTCAAGAACACATTCACTGAATCTCACCGTATTTCAGCCGGATATTGAACAGAGCATACATTTCTAAGGCAAGTTCTGGCGTAAGTGCCAGCGGACCCTGTCTATCTCAGGTGAATTCTAAGTCGGAAGCAGCTATGGAGCAACACGTGTTCGCTGCCGAAGGGAGCACTTTCATACCACTGCAGCAGCTGTCTGCCAGGCGAGGGTGGCGCCTCTGCATATCATCACCTTAAATCACGTTCTGTAAGATCACTGGAACACGCAGGCCCTAAGATGCAACAGCCTGGGATGTTTTTTTTTTTTGTTTGGGTTTGAGAGTTTTGTTCCAAAGTAGAATATACTCCATAAAAAAACACTTTGAGTAAAAGCAGAAATATAACTTTTAAAAGTTGGCAGGTAATGTAAGTTTTTTTTTTAAAGTTGCTCTGTGCTACATATTTTAAATACCCTAAATATAGTTTTCAAATATTGTTGCATGGAAATTAAACACCATGTATGAACTCTGTTTTCCCTCTTCACCCTCTATGCCCAGGTTTACCGTCTAGCTGCATTTCTCACTCTGCAAATGGCTTCCAGAGAAATTGCCCTTCAGGGTTTCCTACTGGCATTACCTGTAGCGCTTCCTCTTTTATTATTATTTTTTTCCGGTCAAGGGCACTTTCCCCATGTCACAGCAGGTTGTGGAGAGGATTTTGACACAAACCCCAAACCGCTTAATGAACCCAAAGGATCCGCAGGGCATGTTAAAAGCACTGCAGGGCTGCCGTGGCACTCAAGTCAGCTCCTTGCTCTGTCTAAGAGCGTTATTTCAGCTCTTTCTAATGTACTCTGGGGCTCAAACTGCACAACTGACCTGACCCAAATGAAACCGTTCTATCCTTTCAACTCTCCCCATGGAACCACAACAACAAATCCTGCCCGGAAAGTCATGCCTTCCAAGCCCTTTGAGATCACGGACACTGCAGGCAGTGCAAGTATTTTTGCTCTCTATTGCAATATTGGTTTTGTTTCTTTGTCACTGGTATATAGTCAATTGTGTTGATACAGCGTTACACAGCTGATGATGTAGTTTCAACGCAAACACAGCCAAGAGCCGTCTTTGGTGAGGGGGTAGCTTCTGTGCGTGAAAATCAAGTGTTGTTCCCAGTGTGTGCACGATGCAGCCAGCCACACCCAGTGAAGTGTCTGCTGTTGTATGCTGAGCTGTGAAGCCTCAAGGGAGTGTGGATACATGGTAGATTAAGCAAAGTGCACACTACAGTATGTATGAGATTTACAAACCAACAGTCACCTGTGCAGCAAATGGATTCAGTGCTGATTAGAAGTGTATGTAGTCTGCTTGGAGGGAGACATTTGGCAATTTTAACATTTAACAACATTCAATGGATTCCTTGAATCCTATTTGAAGAAAGCAGACAAACTTCAATAGCAAGAACCCATGGTTCAAAAAAGTCTATCCTACGTGTTGTCATCCCTATCATGCAACCTCTGCTGCCAAGTGTTTCACTGTGGGCCAGTTGCACAACGTCCCAAGAGCAGTGTAAGTTTGTGTGATTGTGCTCCACCGATGTTCTCAAGCACACAACTGTCAGCAGTTTCCCCAGTCAGCATCTGGATCCACCCTTACTCTGGAACATCCTATTATCACAGTCACAGGTTGTCATTAGTTCTGTTGAGTGGTTGCCAAGTGTCAAAAAGGCGAGTCTTACCTAATATGAGCCTGTCAGAGGGCAGACAGCAAAGAGAGTAGAGGAGAAAGAGAAGAGAGTAGCGTGCTGTTGATAGCGAGACGCTCTTTTGTTGAGACCATGATGGACAATGAACCCTCATCCCTGAGGTATTTTGGTTTTGTTTCTGTCTACCTGTTAACATAAATTAACTGAAACCAACGTTGAACAGGACAGATGCCGTGCAGGAAGGAGTGAAGTGAGTCAAGCTCATCGGGGTTCAGGTAAAGCCTGCATTTTTTTGTTGTTGTGCAACCGAAGGCATCCAGTAAACTGGTGGTGGTTGTATCTGGTACAGCTGTAAGGCTTACACCTCTTAAAACAAACAGCAACTTCTTTTGCCATTGCTGCCTGTGCAACCCATGCCCCCAGTAAAAGCAGATGCTAACTCAGTATCCCCAGGTGAAGCTTCTCAATCAAAGCAGCTGCTGAGTGAGTTTCACCATGCCTCACCTTATGACTCTGGTTGGACGCATCACAGCATGAAAGCAAGCAGCATTCCCCATTAAAAGAGTACTCCACCGACTCAGCACCGCACTCTCATAACATGACTGAACTCACAATGGACAGTTGAATTTTGACCAGTGATCAAAATGAATGAAGCAGAATCAGAGCTATCGTCTCTTTTACTCCATACATTCTTCTTCCTTGCCAAAATCTTGCACCCACATTACCCACTGAGGCCAGTGCACTGAGACCACACTCCCGCGACCCCTGCCCTGATATCTGCTGTTCACTGCTTTTTCAATGTTCCTGCCTCCCCTGTTGTCTTCTGCCTTTTCCTCACAAGACCACAAACAAGTCAGACGAGCATCCTGTGATGCCTCCCAGGCTCCATCCAATCCTACACCCCAGGTCTCATCTCTTTCATTGACTCTCCCCTCTGTGCACCCATGACCCTCTGCCAGTTAGGCCAGTAGGCATTGATCTGGCCCCTTGCATTCTCCACTGCCTCAAGTTACACCAGGATGTTTTAAAATGATGTATGTTGACACTATTTCACGGATTTATTTTCCTGAGGGTTGCTTGTTCTGCTATTTAGCTGTTGTTTAAAAGATGCAAAAGTCTTTGTAGGCGGGTGAGTGATGTAAGGCAGCAAATGAGAAAAAGTTTTGTAGGAAATGTACAACTGTATTGACGTAAGCTGCACGGAAGAAGAGATTTAGGCACACAGTGAAGTCCCTGCTGTTGTGTGTAGGTTGAGAAAAACATTACATAAGGTTACATCAAAGCGTACCCTTGGCGCTTGCAGTCTTCATTTTGAACAGCTGCATAATTAAAACAATTCATTGTGATGTCATCATTCATGCCATTTATTGGAGAAGGTGCCACCTACCAACATGGTGATGCATCTCCTAGTTTAAACTATTTGACATCACTGAGTTAGAAAGCACAGCATCGTGCTCAGTGGCTGAAGCAAAGCAAGCACAAGAGGACGTTTTTCTGTTAACGCTAAGAGTGCTTCACAGCATATTTAATTCAGGGCAGGTGATGCCCATTAAATATGCATGCTTTGGCTATTATCTTGGAAAGTCTACCGAAGAGAGGCACCTTTAACAAGTGTGTGCTCGGATTTTTGCTCATTAAAGCGTGTGATACAGCTCTATGCGTGACCATAGGAGGAAAGCAAATACACTGCATCTTTATGAAGCGTGCTCCCTAAAGTATCATCACCTCATCACATAATCTGTCTGAAATATGAACCGATAAGGAGGAAGTTATATGAAACTCTCAGGTCTGAGGGTTTCTTTCGCGCGCTGATAAGAGATAAAATCTTTTTTGTACTTGGGGGCGTTCTGTCCACTTCTGGACTCGCTGCACCGACCCACTTGCCCCCGTTCTATTAGTTACCCTCCTGAGAGGCAGAGCAGCAGCTGTCCTCAGCCAATCATCCATCACTGTGTCCTCTGGGTGTGGGTGCAGGAAAAGAGCAATGAGCAGCAATCCTATCTATCAGCCTCCAGAGGCGGTGGGGCCGAGTTCAACTTGGTAATGAATTTAGTCTATGAACAACAAGTTTCACTAAAGCTTACTTATAGCATCACTTTAAAATTGAATGTATTAGTTTCTGGCTCTGTTTTCATTCACCACTTCTTAACATACTCTGCACAGTTTAGGAATATTCATGTGGAGTAATTTGCAGCTATGGTGTCGTGAGTTTATCAGCACCTTTACAGGTAGCAGCAGTGTCACAGCACCGCTGCTCTCAGACCCTGAAAGGCTCTTTCTAATTTATATGTGTTGACTTTTACCATAACTTGATTTTCTTCAAAAAGCTAAAAAAAATTGCTTTGCATTAAACCATTGAATTCGGTTGTCTCTGCTGGGTTCTAATGTCCACCAGAAGCGTTGTGAAGCAGAATGTCTTCAAGCTGTTTCTGCTGCTTCTGTTCTTAGCGGTCACATTTTTAGTATTGTTTAGTGTTATTTTGACAACATACTGCGTGGCTGAATTTTGCAATCATTGCACACATCACTCCTTTTTATCTGTGTTTTGGATGAATAGAGTACATTAGCTGAGCTACATAACAAACAAGCAAAACAGGTTTTATGTCTACAAAGACAAAGACAAATAATTAACAGCTAATGGTCAGGAACAGGTCAGGAAAAATAAACCTAAGATAGTGATGTGGAAAAATCTGGTGGACATTTGCATACTGGTTGAGTGGCAGTGGATCATCTCCATTAGCTGCAACTCTCCACCACTAAGTTTAGTGAGGTCTTCCATATATCATGTGGGTGGCATTTTGCACTGGTTTCTCCATCTTTAAGTACATATTTTCATTCTGGTGCATCCTAAAGGCTGAAGAATGAAATATTCTCAGCATTTACAATAGATTCATGGTTCATGTAGGATGTGCCTTGCACGTCAGTGGAACAATTCTTTTGCTAACAACACACAAGTTATTGTACCACAGATATGGCTTTAACTGTCCTGCCTGATATTGTTGTCTATACACTGTCTACACTCAATAAATCAGTTCAACTGATCAAAGTAGTGGGATGTTGATAGAAATCAGACACGTTTATTCTGAAAAATGGGATCACTTTTTGCTTGTGTTGTTTACAGCAACAATGCTGCTGCTTTAGCCCAGAATGGTGAATATACAGTAGAAAGCTGTAGTGTATTGTTTGTTAATTCTGTCATTCTGATGTGTTAAAGTGTTCCTGACACTGGGAGATGACTTTGGGTGTTCAGTTGGGGTTGAACATGAAAAGACATCTGCATTCTCTGTGGACCGAGAAACAGGAACACGGGTGATGGCTGCTTTTATGAGGGCCTTCCGCTGGGCTTTTAGAGTGATGGAGGCGGTGATGGAGCAGCCTCTCCCACTCCAGGCAGCCTGAGAGCATCCAGCAGCAGAGTGTAAATCATTCAAGGCACCTTAGCTTCATCACACCAGAAAGGAGTGGCCTCATTTTTAAATGAAAACATTTCAATTCGGATATGGAATCGTGTGTAGCATTCGTCCTTTTTGGTGTGTGGAAAAATGGCAGTGTTCTGAAACTGATTCCATAGACTTTTATCTTTGCACAGAAGCTCAGCTTACAGCAGCAGTGCCTGGTATGACTTTAATCAGCAAATTGAATAGGTGTATCCAGCTTATCAGAAAAAGGCTCTCACACACTGTAGAGCTCCAGTAAATGACTGCTTCAGTGTGGGGCTGATCACAATGAAAGGAATTTACTTTCCTCTATTGTAGATTCATATGTATTTATTCAGCTCCTGGCTCTGATGCGAGCCTTAAAAGTTCCTCTGTTGGGCTAATTATGGCTTTGCTGGCTTATCTTTCTGACTATTGTGGTGGTTATGGAAGCTTGCCTACTGGGACACAGCATTTCTCACACAGTAAGCGTCTTATTTTTCTTAGATATCGCTGCTGATATAGCTGTAATGGGAGCAACAGTAAAGTATTAGCTGTTACATTCTTAATTGCCTGCGAACAGCTTGTGAGGCATCTTGCCCAGTAACGTGCTGTGAGAGAGGAAAATAAAAGAAAGTATGTCAGGGCCAGAGCCATTCCCATAATGACATTAGTAACTCCCTTTTTCATTGCATCAGTTTGGGAAGAAAGGCCAGCTGATACTTGGATCCATGCTGTAAAACTTGACCACACCGCCTCTGCTTTAGCTCGTCCCTCTGACACTGTACTGAAAGCTCTCAGTATTCTGTCACTCATTTAGTGTCTTTGCAAGCAGCAGGTCCATTTGACTTGCATGCCTTTGGTGCGTGGGAGGACACTTGAGCACCTGAGTGAAGCCCGTGCCAACAATATGAGTTCATACAAACTCCACAAAAAAGCTAAATGAAACCTGTGTCCTTCTTGCTGTGACACGGCGGCGCTAAGCACTGAGCCACAGTGGCTCTGTGGCATTATGCCATCACAGTCAAGCTGTATCATGCCGTGACGGATGGAGGACAGTTGCACTCCCTCTCCCTGCACTGAGCCATCCCACCTGACTCATTTGCTTGACCTTGACAACAAAGTCACTGTGACTCTGACAGTGTGGAGTAAGCACCCTCGGGAGACAGCCTAACCACTCACCAATCTACTCTGTAAGAAGCCTCCACCACTGCCTCCCTATGGCCTGCTCATTAGAGGGTTGTGTTTGCCCATGTTGACGGGGTCTGCAGCATGTGAGCAGGGCAACTTAACAAAGAAACAACACTGTCAGGTGTAAAATGAGTGGAAGCTTTTTTTTGTCTATATTGCCAGCATACAAACAGAATTATCATCAGTTAGAAATTTTGAGTATTTCTCAAGATATCTTTATCCCCTAAGTTATTCATAGCCTTTATGCAAGATTTAGAAATTCTGAACAGAAAACAATCGTGTCGAATTAAATATGCACCATTGTTTGTCCTTAACAACGATAACATCATGGCTATCTATGTATGTTTCCCTCAGTCTTCCACTGTGAAAGAACAATGCCCTCAGGATGATATGTCCATGGAAACAGCCTGTATCCCTCCAGACCTGCATGGTAATTAGCTTCTTGTTAGCTGTCTTTCTGCAGCATATGGTGCATTAAGATTAAATATGCATGCTTTGCTTTGACACTTACCCTATGTCTCTTAAGATGAAACACCTGCTTGTTTGGAGAACATTTGTAAAAGAGGGAAGCTGGACAAAGTGACATAGCGAGGACTGTCAGCGAGATTAAACCTATAAAAAAGTTAGATTCTCGACTTACAACTTGATTATTTTTACTCTGCTTCTTGTAAACTCTGCATTACAGCCTTTGTTTCCTGAAGATGACAGAATAATTACTCGTCTTCACAGCATCAGAGGATTTTCTTTTCTTTACTCAATGCCAAAGGGTTACTGTGAACATCCTAATAATGCAACACTACATTGCAGGAAGTTGTCCAGGTATGGACTACTGATGCATCCTGGGGGTTGATTTTTCTTCTTGAGTAAGTGATGAATATATCCATTTTGTATTTAGACTAAGGATGCTGCTTTCTTGCCTTATGAGCTGCCATGTTGAGTGTGCAATTAGAGCAATAATTTTTGTGTGTGTGTGTGTTGTACATGTAGTGCAAAGCAAAACTGGAGCACAATGTTGGCTTCTGAAACAAGGTCAAGGACATACTTGGCAATTTGTGAAAATCAGAGGCAGGTGAATTTTTCCAAACGTCTTGTGAAATGGAATTGAAATAGAAATAAATTATCAGCTACAACACCACATGTTGTATTGTAGATTTAGACAGACATCTAATAAACATAGAGTTTATGTGATAAACAAAAAGTGGAAGTTTAGTGTGAAACATACTCACTTTCCTGTGAACTAACTTGCCTTTTGGTTGTTGCACTGAACTCACAGTTTGTCCACATTAGTCTGTCTTGTTGCTTGACCAGACTGTTTAGATGTTCAGCTCCTCTGGCCCTCTGTCAGCTCTGCTGAACTGCATCTGTCTGCTTCTGTGCAACAGTAAAAGCGCGACATACTGCTTTGTGAGTGCTGATGACTTCATTTGCGAGCTGAGCACACTAATTCTTTTGTTTGAGCAGTTTTTTTTTTGTAATATGTTTATTGCTTTTTATAATGGAAAAAGAACACAGGACAAACAAATAAAAGAGAGAAAAGAAAATGGCCCTCCCCCACCCCCAAAATTAACAAGTTGAACCAAACAGGATAAGATCATCATATACAAAAGTAGCAAAGACCACAGTCATAACAACAAATTATACATACATATTTTAAAAGAAAACTGTACAAAGTGAGTAGTAAAATAAGAAATATACACAGCAAGGCATTTCACAATGGTGGACACATTAGTCCAATCGTTGAAATAGTTGCAGCACCGGGTCCCACATCTTTTTAAACATGTCTCCCCTGTCTTCATTAAAAAATCTCAGTCTCTCCAGGTGAAGCATATTCCCCATTTCTCACCATTTCTCCGACCTCTATGCCCGGAGGATTAACTTTTGCAATCGTAGTTCCAGATAAGACAGCCTTCTTCTCATATTTATTGGCAGAAGACAAAGGGGTAGTTGCCCCGAGAACGGCTATAATCAGGTCAGGCTCCCAACATTTCCTGTAGGCCATAGAGAAGCAATGAAAAAATACTCTTCCAATGTGTATATAATTTGCTGCACGACCAAAAAGAATCACTGTGCAGTCTTTCTTTCTTTGAGCAGTTTGTTTGGGACAGTGCTCCTTGTTAAATTGACATGTTCACATAAGACTTGGCTTCCACATTTGTTGTCTCAGATGAAAGAATACTTTTCCCTCAAAATGCCTCCCAAGACACTTGAAAAAGAAGGAGACTCACTATATGACGCAGGGCTCAACTTTATCACAATACTGGAGACATAAAAGAATCCAAGTAGACTGCAAATTAACATGCTACAGTGGGCAGTAAGAAGCCTACATTCTACAAGAAGTCTTGAATAACTGCTCATCGGACCATTGAATACACACAAGAGGAGCTATCCAAAACCTCAATGGATATTTGGGGATACGCCATTCAAGTTCATCTCACAGCAGATGATGATTAAATGCTGCACCTCTTTATCGATTCCTATCAAATCAAATTGTCTGAACAAACTGAGGAAATATCAACAAGAGACGCTGGACTACAAAAACAAGCGGGTACATCTCTGAGTATACAAACGAATAGAGAGGACACGGCACACAGCAGAGGTGAGGACCAGTCATCCAGTGGGCTGTCCACTGACGAATCCGGGAAGGAAACCACTGCTGCATCCGGCCGGTCACGTCTTTTAAAGTCACGACGACACATCCTCCAGACCAGAGGGGCCACGAGAAAAGAGGTGCAGACAGGCTCACAAAGACAGCTCCAAGGCCGCCAGTATCATTAACTTGTCTAAGAGACAGTTAAGTGAGGAAGAAACTTCTGTCTAACGTCTGAAAGCCTGTCTTTTGTGCCCTCTAAACATGCTGATGTGCTTACAATGAAAGTTGAACTGTTTCCGTTTTTTCATGCAGTAAAATCAAGGTCTTTATTTGAACTCTCTGAACACAATTCTCCCTCTGTGCACACTGGCCAGCGAAAGGAGGTGGAAATAAGCAGTGAGAGGCAGTGAGTAACCACTTTATTCATCCCCCCAGTGACCAGACATTTTCTCATATGGAGCCAACTTCCAATTACCCTCTCATGTACAGGACACACATCTGATTTTTGGGGAAATTGAAGTCTGTGGGTGGGACTGAGGATGCTGATTTTGTGGATGTTGCAAGCTTGTACACTCAGTGTTCCTCATAAGGAGGGGCTGGAGACTATACATTATCACTTGTATAGAGGGAACAACAGGTGACATCTGGGGAGGTACTTATGACACTGAAATAGTTCTGTTAAAAATGATTTCAGGTTTGTACAGAGACAGGGAGTCGCTTTCAGTCCTAATTATGCCAACTTATTTATGGGAAAGTTTGAAGAGGATCATGTTCGCAATGACAACCCTTCTTTTTCTCTGGTGCAGTGTTGGTATATTGATGACTTGTTTGTTTTATATTCACTGGTACACCTGAGGAGTCAGAAGCTGTTAGGGGGTATCTGAACTCTAGCTTGTCTGCCATAGCATTGACAGTAAAGGCAAGTAGAGAATCTGTGTCTTTCTTGGACGTGAGAGTAAACAAATCTGAGTTTTCTGGGCTTTCACAAAAAGACATACAGAAATAACTACTTAAATCACTCAAGGTATCACCCACACAGGCTGAAAAGAAGCTTGTCCTTTAGTCAACTGTTAAGAAAAAATATAGAATTTATAGCTCAGAGGAAGAATTTGAAAGATGGTAACCTGTGTGTCCAGAATTTTAAATGCTTGTTTGTCTAAGCCTCATGAAAAAGCTGGAAAAAGGCTTTTGGCACCTCCTCTTATAGCTTTTGTCTTGACTACTACCTTTTCACCTCTTTCTCAGTTGGTTAAAGTGTTGTCAGGGAACACTGGCATATTTTCTGTCACCATATTAGTGACCCCATCGTAGGCTGAAAGTTTGCTAACCCTCCCATATTCACCAGTAAGTGATCGAGTAATTTGAGGGGCAAGCTCGTAAAGACAGATCTCTATGTCTGGCCCACACATGAGCTCTCTTTCCTCTGGAAATCCTGGCTGGAACTGTGTGGATTGTAATGCCATGATCAAAAGGGAACATGTTTTTACATCACCACTCTAAAAATCAGGGCTGGAATCAAATGTAGATCCATACATGTTAAAATTAAAATGTCTTTTCGTGTTTTTCTATGTGGGTAAGACAAACAAGGGAATTGATGATAAGGATTTCTGAGCATAAGAGCAGCATTAGAAATAGAGATGAGAGGTCTCCTGTAGTCAGACACTGTAATTCTGCTGGCCACAGAGTTTGTGGCTTTGGCTCATGGGTATTTTATTTGTTAAAGAGAGGAGACAGGGAGAGGAGACTTTGCTCCAAAGATAGGCCTGTTGGATACACTACTTACAGACTGAGTATCTGAGGGGCTTTTGCCTTGTTATTTTCATGAATACAGATGGGTATTATTGATGTACATATGTATCTGTATTTTCTATGGAGGTTCTGCACATGATGAGTGTGCATATGTACAGACATGCAATTTTTATTGGCAGGGTGTAAATCAATTGGTCACTTATCTGATAGTGGCAAAAACACAACATGATATATTCCTTTTCATGACTCAAATATTCCAACTATTCTTTCTTACCGACTGGTTTTTGATGATGCTGTTTTGTTAATCACCGACATGTTCCTGGCTTTAGGAGTCACCTGGCTGTAGGGCTTTCCTTCTGCTGCTGTTAGAAGTGTTACATTATTACATACATACATACGCATACATACATGCTCATTTTGTGATTTTTGGCTTGGTTCCCATTACACTCTAAAGACATTTGAGTTAAAAATGCTGTCGCTTAGCAACAACAACTGTGAATTTTTATTTTTGTGTGATGTCTTGACTTTGCTTGTGTGGCTTTTTACGTTTGATTTGCATATAAGGCACATTCCTGTCAGGGGCACGTGTCTACAACATGTTTGGATGTGGTCCTGCTGGGACCCTATAAAGGGCAAAGAAATTAAATAGAGGAATGTTCATTCCACATAATCAGATAAGGGGGGCACACAAACTGTTTAGTCTAATATTGGAAGATCTGCTGTTGGTCCATTATATCTTATGTCCTGTCTGGTCAGGCCCAATGAGGAGGGCTGTACTAGAGGTGACTCATTACACTCCAATGGGGACTGCTGCCAGTACAAAAACACATCTCTAGTCTAAAAATATGATGATTTAAGTCAGGTTTCCTATAGCTTTAAGTTTTTCTTTTCAACTTCAACAAACATAGTCTGAATAATCCGTATTGGTTCATCAATAATTCAACAGCATTGCACCAGGTTATTGTGACTCACTGTAGGAGGCGGCTGGAAACATTTTAAAGCAGTCTGCTGTGCCTTACAGGGCTGCATGTTTTGTTAGGAATTTGTTTGGTTTGTTAAGAATATAGCACAGCCATTAAAGTATTCAGCTGAATGACACAAATACTCTTGTGGTACCACTAAAGAAGAAGGGCTGGCTGGCTCCTTACATGCATTGTTCAGCTTCCTGCGCTCTGAGGGAGCCTTGTGCTGCTGATGAAAGTAGAGGTGTTGTCTGCTCTGCCCCCGGGGTGAACACTTCTCTCACCACACAGATCCAGGCATGGTTTGATATCTCCCCTCCACAGCTTTTGATCCTGCTAAGTAAGCAGTGCAATATGAAGGGGAAAAGCCCTGCTGTGAATATGAAAACACAGAGCGCTCGTGTTTGTTAAACAACTGCAGATTGTAAAGAATTTCCAGTTTGATAATTACTCCATGATTATTCACATTTCAGAGGGGCTGCTTTCAGTGCTTTGTATGCAGTGCATGTTACAAAACAGTATGGTAAGCATACTGCAGAACTTATTCAGCCTTTATCTAACAGATCACGTCTTGTTGTAATGCAATTTTCATAATGCTCTCTTTATAGCATTGCTCAAAATAATTTATTTTTAAAGACAAGCATCTGCTTATATAATTTTTTTTTTAGTGCAACATGGTCATTTTGAAAGGGCATTATGCAAAATAGTTGACCTAATAATAACACTTCTCTCAAAAAAACATGAATATTGAACTAATATTTGGTTTATATTTTTCTCATACATACTGGGGCATGATAAACATAATGAAAGACAACCTATTTTATGCACACAATGTTATCTAATATAACAATACACTAATGACAACAGCATAATCACAGTATTTCCATGCTTGTATAATAAATCTAGGTCAATATAAATTGTGCATCCATTAATAAATTTATATGAAATACCTCTGAGTGAGTAATTTAGCATATGGCATATATCAAAGAGTACAAATAATAAGACTACTGCTATAACTTCTAGAGTATATTGGTATTGTTAATTACTGTATAATAACACCGAAAGGAATAAGAGCACTGCAAGAAACTGTGTTGTACTTTTCAAAATTTGCAAATGGCTTCACTTGGAAAAGTACCACCATGACCCAGATTTGATATCCAAGAAATAAAATACAGTACAGGTGGATGACAGGTGCAACAGATCTGCTAGCTAACAATAGGTATAAAACTAGGCCCTTTGGCAACAAATTGGGCACAAAGTTCCACAAAGAATCCTTTTGTAATATTGAGATGAAGATCACCTGTCTTCATCCCAGGCTCAAACAGCACAAACATGTCATCCAACTCATGATTTCTTCAAATCATCCACAGACAAAATTTGTGTGAAAACTATGATGACAGTAAATAGAAAACACTGACATCTAATCTATTCTGACAGCATTCAGCACTGCACGCTGAACCCCCCAACTACTGAAGTCACCTCTGAATGCTTCGCACAGAGACACTAACTTTTTGGGAGCAACATGTCAGATTTAGTTTCGGAGAGTTGACAGCAATCCTGTCAATTTGATGAACAAACTCAAGAGGAAAAATATTGTTTTCCTGTGTGTGTTAGCACCCTATAGCAATCAGCGCAACAAGGTCTGAGGCAGTCTTTTTAAAGCAATGAAAACTTTAGAGAGAAGTGACTTTGTCTGCATGATGCCTGTCTCCAATATCTACCATTGAGCCAGTGTGCACTGTGAAATGCAGCAGGAGTGGCGTGATGTGATGTGATAGCGTTAATGTGTGATACTGCATACTTATTAAAACTATGAATAACTTCTTCTAACTAATGGAAAGCACTGTTTAACAGCAGACATTAAAACAAACCATTGCTGTTTTTAAAAGTTGTGTACATTACATAAGAGAAAACTAAAGGCAAACTGGGCCCTTGACAGTTCTAGCGTTAAACCTTGTTTGAATCATCCTCTTCTATTGCATGTAATCTCTCCAGAAAAGCCCCTGTGCCCAATGCTGTAATTACAGCCGCTTAACTTATCTGCAATATGCAAACAAGCCCATCTTGATTGCTTGTAATGATCATCATTTTCCACTTAACTGGTAATCGGCTTTTCAGATGTTATTCATCCAGTAAAGAAAAAAAAAACTTTTTAGGTCTCACCAGATTTTGCGTCTGCACCAAATGTAAACACCGTGTGAGGACAAGTTGCAATGATAATCATAGGTCGGATCAGATAGTTGTGGAATTAAGAATCTCAGTAGATGATATAAACTCCTTTTAATCACTTTAGCAAATAAAATAATACCAAACAAATCAAATAATGCAAACAAATTCTCTTTGGCAATACAATATTGAATGGATTCATAATCACGTGTCAGCCCAAAAGAGTGACACAAAGAGAGATTTCAGCCCGGCTCACAGCACATTCACACTGAGGATGAGAGTGGACATAACAAGAGGATGGCCTACGCTTGGATCCCTCTGGGTCATTTAAGCAGAATTAAATGACCATCACTGCCCTCGTACATCAGCTTAATAGCGGGGATTTTCTCATGCACTTAACCCCCCTGTGAGTTTTAAGTATGTTGATAAATAGGAGTTGAGTACAATACCTCCGACAAGGAGGTGAGCTCTCAGTGCTACGGAGTGACATGCTGAGCAAGCCTCCTGAAGGTCTTTTCTTCATGCTGTTGCTGCTCTTGAGCTGCTCCACGGTCAGCAGTCAAACGGTTAGAGAGTCATTTTGCAAGGCATTCCAGGGTGTTTCTACCCTCCAGGAAGCCCTTGGTTTGGTGCTTGAAACGAAATAAGATAGAAGCATTATTGCCACAACATAATACAAACTGAAGAAAGCATCAATTGATCCTTCACTTAAATGCTAGACATGGTGCCCGCCTACACACGAATGCACAACACCAAGAATTTTCAGATCAGTCCACTCTTTGAACTGTCATGCAAGTCATGCAACCATAATGTTATGTCCTCCAAATTAAACTACATTGTTCATCCATGCCCACAAGACAGACATGTAGAGCTGTTTTGCTGATCTGATGCTCCTAACGGCATCATAACAGAATTTGCCAGAACAGTGCCTTCCAAAACCACCACATATCATCTGTTTTATGATGTGACGACGCTATGGCTAGGTTAGAATTAGGCACAAACAGCTTGTATCGGCTTATGCTAAATTTGTGGTGTGCAAAAATTACTGCTTTGTTGACGTTAGGGGACCTCAGTCGTCACGGCCGCCCCAAGTTTTGTTGGATTTTGTCACTTTCTTTCTAGCAGCTGCTGAAGGGCTTCCTCAAGTCAACACAAACATATACTGTTCTATGGACTTGCTTAAACAATCGATGCTGTCATTCTCTTGGAAGGATAAATCATAAATAGACACATAATTACAGCGAAGTGACATTCACTGTGATAGATTTTTTACATACTGTATGTCAAGCAGGTGCCAACTGTCACACCAGACAGAATGAATAGAAACCTTTGCGTCAAAGGTAAGACATTTTATTGTGTTCGCTTTATTTATAGTTAAAAGGATGTAGCGTGCAAACATTTCAGGATGCTCTTTTAACACACAGATGACTTGCTGTTTATACACGTTCCCATATAGAGGCATACTGAGGCCCTGTCGCCCTATCACATAAGTAAGTGCTTGAGGGCACTTTCTTGAACTGTTCATGCACACTTTCCATAAGTCTAATGCCGCTGACTTTATTTGAAGGTATTATAATCATGGGATGGCACCAACAATTTTTCATATACACAGCAGCAAACACTTTGAGTCTTTGTTTCATTAGATCTGAATAATCTTTCAGAATGTCAGCAACAAACAAAACAAATATGAGCCTCCTTTTACTGGTCTCTGTGTCTAGATAACACGTGATGTCACAAAGTGCTGTCAAAACTATATACAGCATTTTGAGCCCTCACACCCCTTACTGCATTCTCACATTTTTGCTGAGCACACTCGTGGTGTTAATTAAAGTGTGTGAGGGTTCAGTGCTCAGGGCTTAGTGGGGATATTAGGAGTGGACCTTGTGTATGTTCAAACTGTTTCCCTAAACAAATAAAGGTTCAAATGAACGAACTGACCCCAAGTTGTTAAATTACTTTGAGAATATGTTGCTCCCCGTATGCTGCCAGGACTAAAGAAGTAGTATTAGTCTCAGATGAAACTCATTGTGCTTTGACAAATCACCTTTGAGTCGAAGTTGCCATGTCCTTGCTGGTGCAGGTGAACATGCCCTATATGAAAACACCTCAGTGAATTTCAAAGATTATCACTGAAGCTGAAAGGCATCTCCATGACCTTCAAACTTTGAACTGAAGTTATTTTGGTGACAGCATATCTTATCACCTGCACACCGTCACTTTCAAGAAGTCCTTCTGAGTGAGCTGGGCCAACACAAGGGAAGACAGGACCTCTGCTGCTTGTTAGAAACAAAAACTATCTGCACAAACACTCCCAGAGCTGCGACTGCTTTGGTATCTTTATTGCCTGGAGGCAGCTTGGACATTCCCCAATCACTCAAACAGCATCACTGGAATGGATGATTGACAGCAGGACACCCATGGTACATGTACTGTAGCACACCTGTCAGAACTGTCTATTTTCATTTCCCACAGCATTTGTCAAACTCACATTCACATTTGTATCATTTTTCTTTCCTCAACAAAATCAGTACCAAGCGACCTCATCTTGACCTGAATACTCCAGCACTTGTTTTGACTACAGTTTATTTTACAGTGATTAAATTCTCCAGTAAGTGGTGAGATAACAGTCAATGATCATGACACAGTCAATGTATGATGTGCATATCTGAGCACGAACAAGAAGATGGAGGGGGAGTAAAATAAAATAAAAATGTAATTACTCTTATCCTCCTTTAGCCTTAAAAAAATCATATACATTGCTGGTTTATTGAAGGTTCCGAAGAACAGCCAAAAGAAAATTGGGGATGCAGCCTTTGTTAATTATGCCCCAAAGCTCTGGAACACACTGCCTATAGATATGAGGGAAGCAGCTCACTGAATATTTTAAAAAGAAAGCTAAAAATGCATCTCTTCACATAAGCTTTTAGCCAGCTTTGACTTCCTGATACAGGTCTGAAACTTTTGTGCTTCGCCTCGCATTAATGCACTGCTGCACTTCTTTTAATTTTACTTGATATGCAGGCTATATACTCTTTCTTTAACTGTATTTTATTACTATTATTCAGTGGCTTTATTTTCCATGTTATGTTATGCATTATTTTCATCCCTATTCAAAATTACTTTTTATGGTTATTATCACCTGGGTTTTTTTCTCCATCTTATTTTATATCAATTTTCTATCCTTGCCTGTATGTTCATTCTGTCCTTTTTATGTGAAGCACTTTGTGCATATGATTTCTTTGTTGTTAAGCACTTTGAGCTGCTTTTCTTGTATGAAAGTTGCAATACAAATAAAGTGTATTATTATTATTATTATTATCATTATTATTATTATTAACAGCCATATTTTACTGATTCTTCTTCAGCGAAACATCAGAATCAGATAACAGTCTAATTCCCGTATATTAAATTTCTGGGGATAGCATTAGATATTATGCCACAATAGCTATGTGGTAGTAATTAATTACAAACCATTTCCGAGACTAGAAAAAAAATCTGCAGTGTAGTGAATATTTGTTGATTTGGTAAAGTCCATCCACCACAGTGAAATAATATAGTAATAATAAAGTCCTGTTATCACAGTTCAGTTACTGTATGTAGGCATTAACCCTCATACAATGTGCAGGTTTTAGTGTGGGAATGTACAGTATTGTTTTAGCCTTTAGTTTGAATAAGAGCTTTGCATTGTTTGGTTATGTGCCACCCATGTGTGCTTCTCAGGGCTAATTGCCCTCATCTTTCAGTATGCCTGTGAACATTACCAACTCAAGGATGTGCTGCCTGACACTTAAGCTGTTTGCAGATGGGTAATAAAGTGTGCTAAGCTCATTTGAGCCGTGCCTTTTAAATGTTCCGCTCTGTGCCAGGGGAGCTATAAAACTGCATCACTGCTCATGTGAGACACATTCTTGTGTGGAGCCAGAAATCACTGCTCAGTCTTTCCATCAGATTAGTTTGTCCCCGTACGCCTGTAAGATATATTAGAGCATGTACTACAGATGGATGGATGGATGAGTGGATGGATGAATGGATGGATGCATGGATAGATGGATGATGGATAGATGAGTGGTTGGATGGATGGATGGATGGATGGGTGAGTGGATGGATGGATGGATGGATGGATGGATGGTTGGCTGGTTGGATGGGTGAGTGGATGGATGGATGGATGGTTGGCTGGTTGGATGGGTGGATGGATGGATGGATGGATGGATGGATGGTTGGCTGGTTGAATGGGTGGGTGGATGGATGGATGGATGGATGGATGGATGGATGGATGGATGGTTGGCTGGTTGGATGGTTGGATGGATGGATGGATGGATGGATGGATGGATGGTTGGCTGGTTGAATGGGTGGGTGGATGGATGGGTTGGTTGTTGGATGGATGGATGGATATGTGGATGGATGGATGGATGGATGGATGGATGGATGGATGGACAGATTCACATTCACACTTGAGAAAAAGGATTCATCACAATCTTTCCGGGCTGTCAGCTACATTCCCAGAGTGGAACAGAGTTTGTCTGCTGTAATCATTAAAGCCATGATGAGATCAAGGTGATTTCAGTGATGAGGTGCAAAATCCACAGTCCTCATTCTGTGCAGAGATATTTTCCAAATTTCATATGAAGTTAATGTGAAATTTTAGCAATCTGGACTAGACAAATCAAGTTTGACTTTCGTACAAAAAAAGACTGTGACTTTGGAGGATACCAACTTGATTTCTCTAACTCAGTCTGCTGAAGCCTTATGCTGCCTTCAGACAAACTCTGGAATGCATTTTTTGCACAGAACTAGGACTGTGAATTTCGATTTTGTTATGTAGGGATCCCATGGCAACCAGTAAGAACAGGGAGACTGATTACAGCAAGCAAAACCTGTTTCAATGTACATTCACATGAGACATGGCGTAAACTTAAATACTGAATTACAGGCATTATTACAGTCTCGATTTAGCATACTGTATAGAGTACAGGCAAAATGAGCCATAATTGCAGAGCAGAGTGGAGAAATACTAAGAGCTATTTCAGGTGAATAAAGCACCAGCAACAGAGAGCTTTATAGCCAAATGCTGCAAAACCTTCAGAAAAAAATACCACCTGTGCTCCTGTATTGCATTAATCACACACCAAGAGCAGAATACCACAATAGTTATGAGAGGCAGTAAAGTCCGTCATTCGAAAAGAGGACAAAGCAGGAGAAGGGCTCCAGTTTGTCTACTGAACACTCTGCTCACTTTGAAATTGGGTAAGAAGTCCAGATACAGTACACAGTAAACCCCAGAACAGGATGACCCAGACAACCCAGACTTCAATATAACAAGAAACAAGACCACATTAAACCTGCAGCACATGACACCGATAATGTGATTAAAGAGAATTGTAGTGTTTCTGTAATCAGCGTGTATACATAAAAAAAGCTTGGTATAAAGGAATTAACTGCCTTGTACTGTTAATCATTTTTTTAAAAAGATACTGTTAGGTGCTTTCAAAGATATTAGCCCTCATCCAGTGCTAGTATGAAGATTAACAGGCCTCTTTCTCAGATTATGATCCTGCAAATTTAGCTGCCTCTAGGTGTGCCTGCTTACATCTGCCCTCCTTTCTGTTTACATTCAGCCTTTAGCTTTTATTGGCCTGCGTTGTTACTGTGTGTGCACTCATGATCAGTGTGAATCTATGAACCTGACAGCCTTTCACGGTTGTTTCTAGTCTCACATCGTGTTTGGCTGATGGGCAGGCTAATGAGTGCCAGTATGTTCTGATCAATACGTCCGATTTCATGTAACCGTATTTACTTTTCAGTATCTCTGAGCCACTCAGAGAGGCTCCACAGACTAACCAGCAACATCACTTTTCTCACAGGCTAAAAATGAATCATTGTGATTTTGTTAAATCTGTTGGCTCTGGATATTTGAATGAGCCTCTGATGAGTCATAAATAGTGTTTAATTCAAGACAGTGAATTTACATAATTTGTTTAATGCAGTGCCAGTCTGAGTCAGCAGCTATGTTATCTTGCATATGGGGGAAGCTCGTACATCACTATGCTACTATTCAGTCTTAACGCCACAGGGATATCACTACTGTAAGTGGACAGTGAGCAGAAACATTACTCCGTAATTGGTGACTGTACATGAAAAGGAATAACTGGAGCAATTTGATTTAATCACTTAATGGAATTCACTTGACTTTGTGAAACTATTTTTCATTGTGGCATTCAAATATACTTAGCACAAAGATTTTGAGTCTTTAATGTTCTGTTTCCAGTGAAGCCTCTTATTACCTTCAGATAAATCAGTGGTAGTTTTTGCACAGAATGGATTTTGTCGCCTGTCACTTCCATTGGAGATGCATTTGGAAGGGATCTCCCGTTAATAACAAACAGCCATCACTAACAACATTAAAGAATGCTGGGTACATATGACTCAGGAGGGGGGACTGTTCTCCCTAGAGCAAAGGTGCCCCCTTGAAATCCCCCTATGGCATCCCCCCTAAGGTGCCCCCTATGGCAGATAAAATGGGATAAAGTGCCTTCAGGGGGCCCTTCAGAGGAAGAAACATGATGCACTGCCACATATGCTGTCCTACATGCAAGAAAATTAGTTGACCACTACATACCTCTAAACATTTTCTTTAAAGTTATTCTATGCAGAAATTGTCAGATACTGACAATACTCGAACTTGGCCCTTCCTCCGCGACTCAACGCCACTGTTTGTGCGTATGCTACAGGCTGCTATTCTAGGAATGCTACATTTGATGTAATGGAAAGGCCCATACTTTAGCAAGCTAGCTAAGCCAACTGCCAGCACCTACCTGTGCAACAGAAAACAGACCAACTACGTGTCGCTCTTCATCCCCATCCTGTCCTTCAATGCTTGCCACTTTGCAAAGACACACCTAATCTTGTCTTTGAACCTACACAGAGGAAGGTGCTATGACTTGCAGTGAAGCCGATTGGTGTGGAATTTTGTATAGATATCCAAGGTCCCCAGAGTATGACTTCTACTGCTTGTGACTTTTCCTATAGCACTACCAGCAGGTTGACATTATTGGCTTTTAGTGACATGTCTACTGCCTGAATTGCTGTGAATTCAGTGACCCGGAGGATGAATTATAACGATCCCCTGACTTTTCCTCTTGCTCCACTAGCAGGTCAAAGTTTTGAAATTATTCTGTGAAATATCTCAACATCTACCAGATGGATTGCCACAAAACTTTGCACAGACATTCGTGGCTAGCAGGCATGTGGTTTTTAGTGAAATGTGTCAACAACTGTTGGATGGGTTGCTATATCCACACATTTATGTCCTCCTCAGAATGAAATATAATAACAAATGATTATCTCTGAGCCTTTCTTCTATCGCCACCATCAGGTCAAATTTTCAATTTGTCCAATACTTTGGTTTATGACATTGCCATCAATGACACTAGAGTATCATATATGTACATATCATATATTACAAAAGGACTAGCATACAAATGTACATACAGGAACAGAATGAAAACAAAATAAAATGAAAAAGAAAAAATATATAGATTTAAATACATGCACGCACACAGTCATATTTCCATTATTTTATGAGACATTGCATAGATATATGTTGATTTCCTGTAGAACCTTAACACAGGTTTTCACTCTAAAATGTAAAGATTTACATTATAAGGCAAGTCCTCACAATGTGACCATATAAACAGATTTACTGTAAGTCCCCACAACATCAGTTATACATGGCCACACACACATATAAAGTACATATGGTATAGAAGAAAAGTTTGAAAATAATGTCACAATACTAAAATAAATGAAAGGGGGACTCTTCTTCCTCCTCACGAAATCTACATAGGTCACACTGTTGACTGCCTCATTCCCCAAGCATTTCACCAGCAGGTAAATAACTTTGAATGTGTTCTGATTGTAATTCTAACGGAGACATCAAAAGCATTTGTGTAAATGCATGTAAAAACATTCCCCCTTGGCATGCATTTGTCCAACAAATGCTCCCATTTTGACTGAATAGCTACCAGTGCAGCCCAGAGTAATTGAATTTAAAATTCAATGCAATCAAACAAAGGGTTGTGCTCTTATCATATGAGTCATGATTTCATGGACACATCATTTCATATTGTGTTTGCCTCCTGTGATGCACCCCTGGGTGTATCTCACCTCCTTTGACCCATGACTAAATAAACTCCATCAAAAATCTTCCTCTGACATCTTGTTCGCTGCAACCCAAAAAATAATCTAAACCATGAAACATCAGCGGTGTTGGCAAAGTAATGGATAAATAGATGATATTTGGAGGAAAGCCTGATTTTATGGCACCTTTGATGTTTTAACTCTTGGAAAGAATCTCATGTTCTCAAGCCACTAATTTAATTACACTTAATCAAAGTGCAAACTCACTGAGCCTGATATTGACACGAAGTTATTTAAGAGGGGAAAATAAGCAGTTATTTCCAGTTAATAGTAAGTTCACTTAATATCTATCCCAGCTTATGGTCTAAAGTATCAGCAGACAAACACTTCAAATATGGGTAAGTAGGATTTAAAGCAAAGAAGTGCCCTTATAAAGTGGAGGAAGTTTTTGATGAAAGATTAAATATCACATTACTCTTTCTAACTAGCAAAGACATCAGAAAATAATTTAATCCCTTTAAAGCCTGTCCTGAGATTCTCTCCCACTGTAGGTGGAAATCTTTTTCTCAGCACATATACAGTATGCACTACATTGAGTCTCATTAAGCCCTGGCACAGGAGCATTTGGCTGGTGTAGACACAGAAAGCAATAAATACTGACACAAGACTGGTGGATGATAGGACTCAAGAGCACAAAGGTCATTCAATAAAGCATGAAACATGAAGAAGAAATGTGCACAAATACATTCAGCGATCAATCACTGTGCCTTCAAGTCTGCATAGATAAACTACAAGCTTTCCTCTCCTCCACACATTCAGTATTTATATCCATTCCATATTATATCATATAGTACATTGCATCTGTACAAGTGTGCTTGACTGTGCATTGGGTGAGTGTCCTGAGAAGTGCTTATAGTGACTGGAATGAAAAGCTTCAGCATGAGAATAGTAGAACACAAAACAATATTTCAGAGGCTGTAAAATGGCAAAGTGTGCAGGCCTTTGCAGATGCTGTAAAGTAGTCCAAAGGACCATAATGAATAGCATGATAACGATGATATATGTGTGATAGTAGCAGGTTTACAGTCAGTACAGTGTTTTGGGAAGAACAGTGCAGGCATGTTGTTATGATGAAAACAAAAATCAACCTCTGCCGTTTTATTCAGCTTCTGCTTATATTTGTCTCCTGTTAGTTGTGCTGGCTGTAAAGCTGCTGGCAAGGATAGTTTAGCTTTACGTCAGCACCTCTCTGTGTGACCTACCTTTACGTATAGAATTTCTCAGCATTATGTAACATGTGCTTGTACGTATGTATAAAGTTGAGCCGCAAAAGAGAGCAGTGTGGTGTAGGTCAAAGAGCTTTTTCCAGACTGGCAGCCAGTTTTGACTAACTTCCAAATAGTGTGAGATACAGTGCAGTAACTATGTGTGCAGTCAAAGTCCAAGCAAATTAAATGCAGAGTTAATGGAACTTCTTAACAAATCACTGTATGCAATTTTCCTCTTCAAGCCTCAGTGCCATTTCAAATGACTTCCTGCATCTCATTTTGTGCAAATTATTTTTGCTATGTGCTGAAAGATCTCAGTATGCCTCTTCATTGCATCTCCTCTCCCTTGAACAGCGACCAAAAAAAGAAGTTCCAGCAATTAGAAGTTGGGGTGCTTTTCATGTTTTGTGATTCGTCAGCTTAGAAAATGCGTGGTCTTGAGGATTTATTTTCATTAAATGCAACTGTAACAGACTTAACATTAGTTACTGAGGAGGGAGGGGAAAGCATGCATTTAGATTGAAGTTTGAGTTTTCAGAGAGCAGTCATTTTTAACGTGAACTAGTTGCGGCGTTTTTCTTTGCCTTTGCTTAACACCGCAAAAAGCGACTTGAGAAAGACCCACTGCTTCTAGTCTGTCTGCCCTACTCTGCATCTCTCCTCTGTCCTGCTGTCCAGAAGAAATGCTCCAGGGAGGGCACTCACCGCCTGTTCTTTTGGAGAAAAAAAAACAATTCTAACATGTCTTCACCTTTGGCACCAGGAAGAATATTGGCTGCAACCTCGCCAAGATAATTGTGTCTGCAGTCAAAAGCAGGTGGGGTTGGGCGGCTTTCTGCGAGCTGTTTTTGGCCTCCCAGACAGAGCTGTAAGGCAGCCCGCTCAGCTGTAATGGTCTTCGTGCTTGCCTGGCTGCCCTTGGCATTAGATGCAGACCTTTATTACCCTGCAGGAAGCCGGTTCATTATGGCCATGCTTCTCTCCCCTGCAAACTTTCTATTTCTTTTCTCCCCTCGCTTATTATCAAAGATTACTAAAGAGAGTTCAAGGGCTGAACCGTTCTGATGATGTAACATTTCTCAAATGAGCCGGGACGCCAGTCAGACACATCTCCCACCCCAGAAAATATATTGACTTATATTTCCAGGGTTGGGTGGCAGCAAATGAATTGAAAATGTGTTTTTTTGTTGTTTTATAAATGAAAATGACTTTAGTGACAATATATCCTGACACAACGGGTTGTCGCCTCAGATTATTCGGAACTTGGGAATGAAGTGCAAAAGAGATCAATGACACCAGGTGACGTCATCTCTGTAACCATGGGTTACTGCTACTGCTGTTATTTCTGTGTAACTATTTTTGTAAAAAACATTAATAATCTCTGGTGTCTGTTGCTCAGTGAGTCATCGGGGGCGGTGTCAGTGCTGAAGAATCACCGAGCAGGAATCATAAGAGAGTGACTAAAGATAGACCATTAGGAACATCTCGCTAACAAGATAACAACTGATTTCCCTGACATTTTGAAGGAATCAAAGGCCGCCTGGCAGAGAAAGCAAGACAGCAGTACAATACGAGAGAAGAGAAGAGAAGCTGATACTTCAACACAAGATAACACAAAGATATATGTATATCTATATTTGCAAAGTGATTCTCTCTTTAAAATCATAATAGTGTACTATATATGGAATTATTTCATATCATTAAAATGTATGTCAGTCTAAATCAGATGGTTCTTTCACAAGATGCAAACAAACAAGGGAATTCTGATACATTTTGTCTCTTATTATAAAGCTTTCACTCTGGTTAACACATTTTAATTTAGTTTATTTTTTAATGGGGAATAAAGGGTTATTGACACAACTGTGAAGCACAGTGATGTAAGTGTTTAAAAGATACATTTAATGTAATGTAAGTGAAATCCAGCAGCAGTGTTTCTTGTCTATTCATGCATGGTAAAACAGATATTTGATAAATATTCAGCCAGCAGGGTACGTAGACTGGCTGATGTAATGATCAGAGAGAGCGGATCTCACACTTGCTTCATACTGACTGCTCTCGCAGCCTCTGATTAAGACAGATAAGGAGCTTGAGGTCCTGCGTTACATTAACAGGATTTCCAGTCAAGCCCACTAAATTATAAAGCCTTGCGAGCCTGGACAGACCTGCCACAGGGGAGAGGAGCTCCTTATTCAAGCTCATCACATTTTTCAAAAACCCATGATCTGAGCATTTTGGAGATAGGAGGTCGGCATCCTCTGCGGCGCCGTGTTTAGGCCGTTAGAGATGTGTGCTGCAAATGCCAAAAATAGGAAGTCAAGTCTGCAGCAATACAAACAGATTTCACAACTATAAATGTCTCATTTGAACTGCATGTGTGGTTAACTTGTATCTTTATGTGCATTTATTAGCCTCTACTTATCCAGGAAATGTTAGGTGAGCCTATGCTCACTCTGCTGCCTTCTTTGGCGGTGCCCCTGCATGGTGGTTATGGAGATATTAGATAAGTGTCAGAACTGTGATCGGTCAGCTCAGGCTGCTTGTGTTTCGTCCCACACGCTTCTGATGCCTGTGGTTATTGTTGTTAGTGATGACAATACTAATAAAAGACTTAAAGTAAGGGAGTTTTCTGCAACACACATCTAACCAAGCCATGCACTGCAAACCTGTTCCTCATAATCACCCGTCTATTGCAAAATAATAAGTTACATGGATGTGGCTCCATCCACTGCCACTGCATGCGTAGCCTGGTCCCAAATAATGGAAACAAAAGTAAATGTAAGAATGGTAACACAATTACTGTGAGGAATGTAATTAAATCAGAAAACATCCAACACATCTGTCTAATGCTGCAGTGGCACTTTCAGCGTGTGAAATCAAACGCTCCTTTATTAATAAAAGTCTAAGCTGTAGTTATCTGTGGCTTAAGGAAAAATTGGTGCTTTAATTATTTCTTTGTCAGTATTAGAACACTTTCAAATTCAACATAGAGTATTTCACTGAGATACATACATATTTTGCCCCACTGACATACAGTGATTACAACATAGGGATTTACTATTCTCCTCTCCGCCGACTCCAGTGCAGTTAACAGTGCTATTGTAGTCTGTAATGAGATGTGTGGTGAACTCTGAAACCTCCAGCTGCTCTGTTAGGTCAGTTTTCAAGTTTCTTGTTAAAAAGTTTCTGCAAGCAACTTCACAACAATCATGCAAAAGAGGTCAAGTGAAATGTGCGTTTAGAAACTGAGCGCAGGCTAATTGGACAGTCCAGATTGATGGCATGCACTTTAACCATGAGAAATAATTGCTTGTCGCTTCAAAATTGATTAATGAAAGGCCTCACAGAAGATATGAATGTTTTTTTTCTTTTTTCTTTCTTTTTATTTTTTTTACTGATTACAAAGTGAAGATGTTATTTAATTGGGCTGTGGCAAGAGAAGAAAAAACAAAATCTCTCGACTGCTTTACCAGAAGATTCTGATTGTACATAATATGGCGTACGAAAACACTTAATGATCTGAACAATTACTCACTTCTAGACTTGATTGTGAAGAGTAAGATACAGATTTCCTGTCAAGATATATCTGCTACCAGATATTCTGGTGCAAATAAAAAAAAAATTAATGATGAAACATGCAATGTGTTAAACTGTGAGAAAACAGAATAGCATGAGGATTTTTCTTAAATTAATGCTTTTCAGACCAGTGAAACACATCTCTACATCCCAGCAGCTGAAGAGGTGGCCTTAAAAGACAAGGCTGAAGCACAGCCTTGAGCCTGAGGCACTAGCTTGTGCTTTCTACTCTGATTTTCAGCAATAAAGCTGGTGATGTATATTAAATGACATAGGTCTTCATAAGTGTCATTGTCTCACAGGTCTGATGAAGACTAATATCTGCACTCTGCACTTTCACCAGCTGTGGCTTTCTCCTTTATCGCTCCAGGGATACTCTGAGAAGTACAGGGCTCCAGGGTGTCAACGGAGTAAAAGCCAATAGATTCCACATGTGGAGAAAAAAATGACTCTGCTGTCTTTGAAAGCGTTGGGGGTCAAGGCAAATGCATATGGATAGGTCTGTGCATCTCTATCAGAGTTGTATGTTCGGACGCTCCTTTAGAACAGCAACCAGCGGGAGGCCTGAGTGGACCAAAGAAGCAGATACCTCCACACGAACACTTGACCGCCTTAACTGGCCTGTGTGTTAAATTGAACATGCAATATACATTTTATATATAGCACATGAGTGCTATATATAAAATGCAGCTATAGTCTAATTCATTATGCATTCAATGTGGTAAACTATCCCTCCTCCTCCTTCTGTGAGAAGCTCTGTTTTAAAACCAGAGTGGAAATGTGAAGCCTTGAATAGCAAAATAATTCTCACACATAAAAATAATAATTGCTCTTTACAACTTCACACTATGACATCCCTTTATTGTCTGTGTTTATGTCCATGTCAGGATCTTATAGGAGGATGGCTCAGTCTCTTCAGTGACTCGATATGATCCTCTGAAGTTGGCCTGCTCCACAGAAGGTCATTGCAGCCTGTTTAGGTTTCCATGGCGATCTACCTCAGTCAAAAGTGAGCCAGCTTTGTGCTACATGTTTTATTGTGTGGTCCGTTAGACTGTACTGTATGTCTTATTTGTGACCAACAGAATTTCCCTGAGGAGATATTAAAGACAACCTTGCACCTTAACCCTTGAGTCAGCTGGCATCAATTCAGAATAAGCATTGATTTGAACAGTCAAAGGGTTCTAGATTTCACCTCCACACAATGTTAAAGGGTGGTGCGTTTAGACACTGCATTGCAGATTAGCCTGAACAGTCACAATCAAAGGTGACTGCAGTGGGATGGGCTGTACATAAATTGAGGCCGACATAATTTTTCTTGACTTAAATTGACAGTGAAGCAAGAATCATCCTCAAGGCCAGTGGGGATGATGGAGATTGCATCTCCCAGGAGAGGCCATATTCTGTCATATACTGTGTTGAGAAAATGTAAGAATGTGTCTCAAGGCCTCTCGTATGTTGTAAATCTGACAAGAGGCGGAATGCGAAGCCATTTGACCCTTGGACCTGCTTGATGAGAGGGGGCTGTGCAGGGTTTGGTCTAGGGAATAGAGACATGCACTGTATAAAGTTGATGTAGTGTGTTATAAGAAAAGCCAAATGCGAGGTCGACTCACTTGCACTCACACTAAGTCAATATAGATGGAGGCGGGGAGGTTCCATGACATCTTGGCTGTTGTGTCCTTCACCATTGTTTTCGAGCTGACCGCACCATCTGTCACTGGAAAAAAAGCTTGTACAGCTCAATGACAGAAACACAGTTGCATGTCACCAGCATGTCTGCGTTGCTTTTACTCCATTTCACTGGACTGGGATGCTGTCAGAGAAATCTATCCTTTCTGACCCCAGATTTTGGACAAATTTGACACCAAACCTGTCTGTCCAACCATCGCACGCACCCCTAAACTTTGCAAGTTGCACCAACATTCTAATGAGGTAGATTATTTTGGTTCGTTGAAATGTCAAAGCCCGAAGAGGGACAAGCCCATTTACATGTCCCGTGCCCTGGCAAGGTAACTTTCCTTGGCTTTGACTTGACAGGGTCAGCATGCTTTGGCTTTGTCTTCTCTTGGGACATCATTAAATTTCTGTTTCCAGCACCTGAACCTCTTTTAGGCATCTGATCACGTTCATCCCCATCTCCCTGAGCTAAAATGTGATGTCCTCTTTCTATGCCCTGGCTCAATTTTTAAAATATAAAGTTTCTCCCAAGACTGGTCACTTTTTACCCAGCCATCTATGGAGATCAGGCTGTGTCAGATGGCCAGCTGTGCAGACCTTTTCAAATTGTTGCAGTGTTTGGCCTAGATTGTGCAACTTAAGGACAGCTGCATTAGAAATCATCGTGATGAAGCAGTCTGCTCTATAAAGCCAGGCAAAAACACTTTCTTTGTTTTAATGATCAAAGTCAAGACCAGCATCTGATATTCATTCAAATGGAAATTATAGCTATTAAACAACAGCAACAACAATAACAATACCAATAATAATAAAGTTTATTTGTATAGCATTTATCAAAACCAGCATTTCAAAGTGCTTTGCATTAGATACATCAAACAAAACAATACAATACACTGGAGTGTATGAATAAACAAGCAACCATAAGGAATAAAAGAGGAAAAAAACTAAAACAATAAATGATTAACAACCACCACTGATAAAATGCAAAAACAACAGGTGAGTTAAAACTTCAAATTGAGCAGTGCAAGACTTAGATCAACAGCATCAGCAAATAAGTACAGTGTAACTCAATAGTTAAGAATAAAAATGTTCAATCGACAGTGATTTAAAGGAAGATAACGTAGCAAGGCGGAGCTCCTCTGGCAGGTCGTTCCTCATCCAAAGAGCATTAACAGCACACATGCAGTCCCCTTTAGTCTTGAAGTGTGAGCTGGGAACAGTCAGCAGCTTCCTGCCTGAAGGTCTCAGGCTATGCACTGGTGGGTAAGGGGACAGCAGTTCCAACATATATTCTGGGGCCCTGGGGCCAGGCCATGAAGGGCTGTAAAAGTAATGGTTGGAGCATGACTGGATGACCTCGTTAGTGTGCCTCTCAAACATGAAGTTAGAACACACCCGGGTTCCTGGCATCTGGTTAAACATTACTTGATAAGGGACCAAGAGAGGACTGCATACAAGGATGCATAATGTTGGAACCAATGATGAGGATCTCCATTTTATCAGAGTTTAATTCAAGAAAATTTGCTGACATCCATTTTTAAATACCTGCTAGAGGTCTGTAGTCTCAGTGGGCTTTATTTGGATCTATAGCTGCGTGTCATCAGCATAGCAATGGAATGAAGTGCCCAAGTAGGAGTATATACTGTATGGCGTAATTTTCAACAAAACCAGTTCAGAGCCATCCCAAATATACAGTACCAACACAAGCGCTGCAGCCCCTCAGTCAAAAAGCTCTTAAGGTAATTTTTCACTCTAATAAGCAATAGAAGGAGAAAAAAAAAGAAAGAGAGGTGCACATTAACAGTTAATTAGATGACAAAGCAGGCCTTGTAGGGCTTAAACAAAACTTCCTGCAAAGTGGAACAGTCCTGAGCACATTAATCTTTGACTGACTGGTCAGCTAGCATAGGCTTCACCATATGTACTTTTAGTTGAGCCTTTAAGCAGTTGTTCTGATTATAGAGTTGGCGAATTTGACAGTTTTAAAAGAAAAATAGTGAAGTATGTCAGATCTCCACAACTCACAATTTTGTTTTTAATCCCCTGCTTGGCACTACTTCCTAGCAGCAAGTAAGCAAGTAGCAGATTGCTGAACTTTAACAATACTTTTCCCACTGACTTCCACCACTGACTTAGCTCAAAGTCTTACCACACAGACAAAGCTGAATGTGCTGTGGCATACTGTTAGCCATTCTATAGGTTTCTCTGAACCTTCAAGGTCCTGTTGTTGTTGCACCACATTTGTCAACTAATTAGCTGTACTTTATGAGAAATTCACTATAAATAAAGCGTATTTGCTTTCTTGCAAAGAGTTAGATGAGAAGATCATTACCTCTTATCTGTTTAATATAAAACAGCTAACAGCTGGTTAGCCTATTTTAGGACAAAGACTCAAAACAGAGGGAAATAACTAGCCTGGGTTAAGATTGTTGATGGGTAACTACAAGCTACCAGCACCTCCAAATCTCACTGGGATTATAGAGACATCCTAGAGTTGATTTTATGATAAGCTAAGATAACCAGCTGCTGGCTCCTGCTTCATACTGAACAGATGTGTGAGTGGGGTCAATCCTGTTATCTAACTCTTGGCAAGAAAACAAGAAGTAAGTGTTTTTTCCAAAATATTCCCTTTAACAGTGGTGGTTTATTGCGCTATATCCTTTTTCATTAGAAATGCATAATCAAGTCCTTTGAACCTGAATTTGCTGTTGACAATCCCTGGACAACAGTGTACACGTATCAGTCAATTGAGTAAACTGATCAGGTGTGATGTAGATGTGATGAGTCAGCGCATCCTTTGTGTTGTCTTTTGTTCTTCTACAATACTGTCAGGCATGTTGACCTTGACCAGATAAGAAACACTTAGCTGGTGCTGTTATCAGAGCAACTTTATAAAGGACAATTGAGCAGAAGACATGGTTTTTGATGGACACAAGTGTCAGAACCCTGTAATTTGTGGCAACTTCCTGCCTCTTATTTTTAACCTTCAAAAGATAAGTTTGACCTGCAGTCAGCTCCACAAGCAGACAGAGAATTAAAGTGCACATTATTATTTGAAACTGGTGGAGGTGCATGAGAAAAACTGCAATTTCATCAAAAGTTAAAAATACTGGGCAAAGACTGGATAATGGATTAAAAAAAAGTTTTGCAGTCTCTGCAACATAGCAAAGTACATTTTCTGACTGACTGAGGAGCAGGAGAGCTTCAATGCAGCTGTCAGTCATCTGCACACCCATTGCCACTGGCTCAGAGAACAGATGAGGGATAAATTTAGAGCATTTGGTATTTCTTTTCACACTTCATAAAGACAGCTTCAAGAGCCAAACAGGGTGCATATGTTACAAGAGTTTAGTTCTCGAACTCAATTACTAGAATGAGGCAGACTCATCTTTAAAAAAAAAAAAAACAGTGTGTGGACTGTCTACCTTTTCATCCTTGCCTTTGTTCTTCATGTAATTTGAAGCTTGACTTTAGCAGAATAACAAAAGCGTCTGCTGCATCCATTTCAAGGTTTGTCCATCCTCCTTTATTCCTGCTGAAGGGATTCATAAAATGCATATGCAATGCATCAGCTCAATACCTGAAAGGTAAAAACAAAATCTATGTTTACGTAAAGTAAGCCATTTCAAAAAGATAGTTAAGAAACACTGTTTGTTAAACTGACAATAATGAAACACCCAGATTTTGTAGTAAAAACAATGGTTTGTCTTTTTATTTCTGTCTGAAGTGCATGTAGTGGGTTCTGGAAGTTGTGATATTTTTTTTTTTTTTACCAGAATGAAATAAAGAAGAACTCTGTAGGATTGGACCCAGTGGTGGAAGAGGGGGACGTTGATTTAAATCTTCACCTTGTATTATTGCTGTCACCAGCCAAGTGCAAATAAGATAAGATAAGGTAAAACTTTATTTATCCCCAGTCAGGGAAATTTGGGCATTACAGCAGCATTGAAAGCAGTGGGAAGAAAAAAATAGCAGCAAAGGTAGAGAACATTCGAAAAAATAAAAATAAAAAGTAGACTATAAATATGCACATATTATATAAGCGAAATGGAATTTGACTATATAAAAGAAAAATAATGCAGTTGTGAAAATGTGAATTGTAGGGGAAACAAATCAAAAATGAAAAAAAATACAACAAAATCTACATACAAAAATTATCCTCAGGAAATTCTAGAAAAACAATCCACACTAGGCCCCTGACTAGCACCTGCTGCCCTTCCAGGACCAAGCTGCAAACCCCTGGATTTATACTAGAAGACCTTCCCACAGGACAAACCACCATAAACTGAAATCAATCAAATACCATATTTACAAATAAAAACATTTCTGTGCATATCAACACATCGCTCAATCTAACGAGCATTTCTGAAATACCACTCAAATCAACCCTCTGTACCAGTTTACGTATGGTACACTCTGGGTTCCCCCCTCTATAAATCACTTTGGTCTCTGGTTTGACATTAGGACCAGGAAACTGCATGAAGGTGACAACAGATAAATGAAAATAGACAAATTTGGTACCCCAAGAATATTTTAATAAAGGATTTTGGAGTTAAACTGTGTGTTTCTTGGGGATATTTCTTACAACTGGTTGTGATTGATATTGATCTGGATAGCAAAGCAAGCTGAAAGGATTTAATTGTTAGCTAATGCTAGCTTACCATGCTAACATGATTGCTAATGCTAGCCTTAAAGAGGGGCAGTGAAATTGAAAGTGGGAAAGTAGTGCAACAGGTAGCAACCTTCTTACCGGCCTGCTAGATGGAATGAAAAATGGAATTGAATGTCTGGGTCTGGGTGAAAGAGCTGTTTACAAACTACTCATTCGAAGGCATGGAGTACAACAAACCCTAGTTCCAAAACAGCTGGGGCGCTTTGTAAGGCGTAAATTAAAACAATGCAATCATTTACTGACAATATGTGCACATGTAACATCCTTTTTATCATCATGTGTTCACAAAGTGGTGAACCTCGCTCCATCCTGGCTTGTGAACGACTGAGTGTTTCCAGGATGCTCCTTTCATACCCAATTATGTTACCAGAGAACCTGTTTACCTGGAATGTTCAAAACAGGTGTTTTTGCAGCGCTCCACATCTTTCCCAGTCTTTTGTTGCTCCTGTCCCAACTTGTTCATATATATATATATATATATATATATATATATATATATATATATAAATTATATTAATAATATATATTGAAAAGAGACAGCTGAGTGAGTACCAGGTGGCTGTTAAGGGAGAGTGCATGTGCTATCCTTACAATCCAGTTCAGTGTGTACTACCCGTTCTCTGCCAAAGAAACATCATGTTCCTTATCAGTGGCAGCATTTGTTCTGTAGTATCTTTTTCCTGACACAGAAAAGACAATGACTCTTACAGCTATCCAGAACCTTCTTTTGCTCTTCGAGCCAAGTCAAGATAAGATTTCTTTTGTTTCCATTAATGGATGATTCCTAACAAAACGCTGCAGGGATGCTTGGGTAATTGTTTTAGCCTGTCTGTAGCTGTGTTGTATCTGGAGCCACCCTCTGCCACAGACTGTTGTCTGCTGTCTCTCTCATCTCATGATCAGACGGATCTCCTCTGATATCATTGTCAGATACTCCAGTATGTGCTCAGCTTGACCTGCTTGTGTACTAGAGCACGATAAAATGGGATTGCATCTGTGATCCTATCTGTTTCTCCAGTTGTACTCCAGTTCCCGTACGGAAAAGCATTTGACCTGAGGGCTCGTGATTATAAAAGAAAAGGAATGTGGCCGGTGGGGGTTTCTTAATCTCTCATCTCTTCCTGACATATTGCACCAGGCATTTGAGATTTTGAATCACTGTGTGCTAATTACAAAGCAGGAAGGATGTGGCAGAGCAGGTACAGGTGAAGGAGAAGTACTTTGGACGCAGAGGGACTGCGGGGCTCTGCGAAAAGGTCACGCAAGGCAGCTGTGTGCCCACTGTGAAGGATAGTATATGACACGAGGACAGAGCCAGTGACCCAACAATATCAGAGCGTTCTGACACACCACGCTTCGCTTAGCATACCTTTCATACGACACACCTGGTTTCTGACCTGCTTCTATCCCAGCAAATAGGAGAAAGAATGACCACTGCATTCCCAAAACATTAGCTAAAGCTGCATGTGGATTCAATTTTCAATGTGACCAATTCCTTTGATTGCAGCAAGAAGTAACGTTTTAAAGAAAAATGTTAGACTTCATTACCCAGCATAATGTGATTAAAGTAAACTCCACACAGCATTCTCATGCAGGGAAGTACAGATGGAGTGAACAGAGTGATGCTACAGGCTCTCGCCTGGTGGGGATGGGATGCACTTCAGTACTGCAGCCCTGATTTCTGATTCAAGTCTAGAGTATTTTTGCATTAAAACATTCTTAGTGTTGCTTCAAAGATAAAGTAATGAAAACTAACCATTGCAAGGAGTAAAAAGTGCATTTCCTTTTAAAGAGCAAGCTACAGTTCCATGCTTACATGCATTTTAAGCACTGATGGGCTCAGTGGTAATCAAACAATTGAATCTGGAAGTGCACCTACTGAGCTGTACAAAATGTTGTTTGAGTCTGTTGTGGGGATGGGGAGAGGACAGGGGTAGGATGTTTATTATCCATGGGGATTCAATCTGTCAAGATTAGAAAGCATTTGGTGATTTCATTAATGAGTTTTGTTGCATTGAGTGATCTCAGTCAGAGGGTCTCCACAGTCAACAGTGGTTGAAAATGTAATTAAACCGAAAGTAATTACTCATTTGAGCTTTGCTTGCAGGATGACTTTGAAAAGATGGTGGTTGCCTGATGGTGGTTGATGCCCTTGCTTTGAGTTTTGACAGTGCTGTCAGCTGATACTAGAAGGGATCGCCCACAGACGTTGTTTACCATTGTGGCAGTCCATAGTTATTCCATTACGCCAAGCCATTATTCTGCTCAGAAAACAGCATGTACAGCTTTTATTTTATTATAAGTTTTGTAACTTTAATTTAATATGGCATATTTTGACCAGCTAGTTTCTGGACCAGGTTTTATTGCTTCCCGACTGAGAGAGAAGAAAAAATTGATTTAAACAGAAATTCCTCTTGGGGCTGGTGCAAAAGTGCAGTTTAGTGTGGCTCACTGAGCAAACAAGTGCTTCCATTCTGAATGAATTTATTTTCAAATGTCTCTTAAGGTTTCATAGGACTTCTTGCAGAATAAGTAGAAATTATAGGCAAACTGAAACTTGATTTCTCCATACTTTTTGTGGAAGGAAATATAATCTAAAACATCCCAACAGGATGGGCATGATTTTGTTTTTCTTTTCTTTTCTTTTTTTTTTGTAGGGTAAAACTGTTGTGGGACACACAGCGTCTAAGCTTCAGGACTGTGGAGAGGCGTCTCCTGTGCTGGGGGTTTCTGAGAGCCAATGGCTGTGATTCATGAGGTGTGCCTCATTTGTCTATATTACTGTCTGTGAAGGTATTGCCAGCATGTGAAATTTCAGTGAATATCAGAATAATGAATAGAGCACTCGTTCTTCTGTATTACTCTGTGTGCAGGTCAGGGTCCACTGCAGGCGCCGCAGTCTGAAGGCACAGTTGGCCTTCCTGACGGCTGAAGTGTGTTCCCAGCCCAGTTCATGGTGATGACTTAGAGATGACTGCCATCGGGTGACGTGTAAGGTTGTCAACTGACTGTGAGGAAGCAAATAACCTGTAGGGCAGCAGGCCTTCAGTCTTGGACAAGTGGAGTGACGGTGAGCCCTTGGACTATTTTCACTCCCATCCTGCTGGTGGTGACACTTTCTGGAGTATTGCAAAAGCTACAGCTATTTCTCTTTCACAGTTTGTAAATGACAAACGAAGCTTTTAACCTTTTCTTTCTGTGATGTGGTCTTTGACCCCTTGCTGGTTGTTCTAATGAGAACCTGAAGGCCCACTGCAAAGTGCTGCAGTGAATGTTGCGGTGTGACTGCCAGTTTTTTGAAGCAAGATTCTAACTAGTACTACTACAGCTGGTGGTTTGTTTCCGGGATGGTAAGGGAACAGCAAGTCTCTGCGTGTCAGCTCTGCTTAAGTCCTCAGTTGGTCTTTTCTCTTCACCATGCATCATGCTACTTGTTGTGTTGGTGTCTGATTAACATCATACATTCAGCACTAAATGTCCTTGTCATTCCCTCATCCCAGCCTTCCAATGCCAAATCCCAGGTCTCCTTCTTCCCTCTGTGTCTCCACTGTCGGGTTCATGTGAGGATTACCAGCTGGGCATGTGGAGTACATGGACTGAAGCCTCAGACCAGGCTCCAAGGAATCATTTTGACATCATGGGATGAATTTGTAATATCTCATGAAGTGCACTTGGAATATAAGTCTACGACAGTTGTGTTGCAGTAATCTATGAGGCATTTTTGCTGCATAATGTTGTCATGATGCCGTACTCATCGCCAGTAGTATTTTGTTTGTGCTGTCACATGTTGATTCTGGTATCATGTACTGGCTTTTGCTTTTGTTTCGATAATTTCTGCTGGGTTTACACTGGATGTGATGAATGCATTTACATTACTGATGAACCCAGCACACAGCCTGCACGGATCTTTTGCTGGAGGGGTTTTATTGTGGGTGCTTGTTTTATTTGATGTTGTTTGATGTGCTAATTTATTTTTTTTTCTAACTTTCAGGAGTTAGGGTTAGGGATTTATACTTTACACTCCAAATGAATTCAGTATAATTGCAAAGATCTATTAGTTTTTTGTCCTCACCATGTTTTCTTACTGAGATTTGCTTTGAAATCACTGCTAGCATTAATATCTCCAATGCACTTAACACAGCAGATAATGATTTGAGTACTATAATAATCTAGAATAAAACTAGAGAAGGCTACATTTGTAAAGAAAACAAGCCCTTCTGCATCTGCAGAACGTGTGGTGGTGCCTTAGTTCCCTCACTGCTGCATGCTGTATAGCTACCCTCAGTGTTTCCCTCCATCTCCTGTCACCCGACCTACACCCATCTGCAGACCTGCCTCATGTTTCCTCATCAGCCGCCCAGTGTATGTCATCTATTGCTCCATTGCCTTTGAACGTTTCCTGGCTTCGCCTGCCTGCCTCGCCTGTTTGGCTTTGTTTGCTTCTGTTGATTGCCTGCCAGTTACCGACCTTTTTAACTTCACCTGCCTTGAGTTTGAGTCTCGCTTTTGAATTCACACGGCTTGGTACAAACTGTAACACCTGCTCTTGACACAGAGGAGACAGTCTGCTCAGTCTGACGTCCATCGTTGCTTGAACAATAAGCACCAGCACTGTGAACAGTACATGAGGGTTCATGCGGCTATGATCATGTCAAAATAATAATTTGATGACATTATTAAACTCCTAGTCATCAAATTTGTCTTAAAGTTTTACTGTGTGCATAGAAATGTGCTGTATCATTGTGTCATCACACACTAATGAATTTACAGTGAATTAAGATCAAGGGATCTCTGGTAACAACTAATACACAGCTATTAATTTGTGAGAAAATGTACAGAAATCTCGAACAAAAATTTGAACTAGTCAACCAAGAAGAGTTCAGCAAGAGAACAGCTATAATCCCCCCCAGGACAGACTACATTATTGTTCTTCGGTGCTTATTTAGTCTCACTGTATTCCACAGTTAAGCCTTCTATTAATCCTCAGTCAAATTTCACAGTCCTCCTTTAAAGGAACGTTCTGTTGTTCCTTTCCTGATGTGCAGGGTGAATGTGTGTTGTATTGTGTTGTGCTACCCAGGCACAGTGTACGTTTGGTGAAATCTTACAAGCTTATCTGTTCCAGAAGCAAGGCTGCTGTCACTTCAGTTATGATGACAAAGAAGGCTGGACACTCACTCCCACACTTCTGGCACAGAGGGGGATCTACACAATGTTGGGAGTGCCCTCTAATGACCAAAATGTGGAACAACCTGTTAACTGTACACGTCAAACGCATGTGGATGTGTTTACTAAGGAATAAATTGAAGTAAATAACAAGTATGTAAATAAGAAATGTAGAAATAAATGAGAAATGGAAATAATAAGTCATTTATTGTGTTTTGGGAAGATATTCAAAGCTGATTATCATTAAAATATATTACATAAATGATTATGTGTAATTGTATGGCAATGATTATATTTACTTTGTGGCTGTGTTGTGTTTTGAGCCCCATCCAAACTCCTAGTCTGCAAAGTACAGCACTCAACCACGATTAGACAGCACATTCAAAGTAAGTTGTTCCAATTAACTATTTGCGTAATCAGACCAGCATTTCACCTGCGCTGTAAACTGTCTAGAATTACAGCCTGAGCAGGTGGCAAAACCAATCTGGTGTCAGTGCTGTATCTATTTATTTTTCCACCAAATTTCAGCTAATTGCATGAAACTCATCTGGATCAGTTTTATGTAAGGGATGCTGTGGTGCTGCTGGTTGACTTAATGAATATTACTGACAGCAGAAATACTGAGATTTGGCCTCACCTGATCCTCTTTGAAAGGTCAGTTCTGGTATTTCCTTAAAAAAAATCTCACCAGCTCGAAATGTCACGAAAACATGCTAAGAAGAAGACAGCATTTTGTGTTTGTGTTTGTTATGGAGGTCTCATTGAAGGTGGTGTGGGTCGCTCATGTTCCACTTTGAATAGGGATGGCTACAGTGAACTAACTGTGGCTGCAAGAGTGAGACAGAGAGAGTAGTGGAACAGGGAGAGAAATGGTCGGTGCCAACGCTGTGCAGGATTTGCAAGTAGGCAAGTGCCTACATCTGTGATGTGTTTCTGATAACACTGTCCAAGTACCCGTTGATACCCGTTTATCAGAGCTCGTTGGGACATACATGTTTAACAAGGATATCCTGTAGCTCTCGCAAATATAAGTAGGGGAGAGCAGGGATAGTTGTAGCACATGTTGTCTCAGAACTTATAACTATATTGATTTTTTGTGTTAGAGCTCTCCATTTTTGACACAAGTTCCCTTACTTGTGTAATAAAAGTATAAACAAAATAGCAATGTTTCCAACGATTCCAACCATATCACAGAATTCATTAACTGATTTGAAATAGAAGGAGTTCCACTGTTAATACCTGCCCCGCTACCATGCTAAGTTGTAACAATAAGGGTGAAGAATGAAAACTGAGGCTTTGTCAATTCCTGAATGTCTGTTCAGTGTCACATGACAGAGTATTTTAGTGCATGTGCAGACACACCCCTATTGTCTTAGCACGCTGAGGAGCAGGATAAAGTCTGTTAAGTTGTCAATATGGTGTTAGTTATAACACTTTGTTAAAAGGAGTTACAACCCCACATGCAAGGTGTCAAGTTGTCATACATGAAATTAATTTCATGACACTTGGGTCATCCCTTATTGGTGAAACTGGTGCCATTACAACCATCTCTTTATTACGTCCGTCCCCAGTCTCCCCTACAGCTCAGACATTTTGTTGTTGTTTCTTTGCAAATATATAGCAACAAGCACGCAGGTATACTTTGAATAAAAGTGACAGCACAGATAGGATTTTGAATGATTTATGTCTGAGTGCATTTTTAAGGAGGGAATGTATTATTCAAAATTATTAACTATGGAGGTTCTGCGCTTTGACTCGAGTAATAATATTCATGCTGAATCCACAAATCTCTTCTTATCTGCTGTTGCAGGCTTATTACAGGCCAGAGCATCTGATTTATTGATTGCTGTCGGGACGTAAAGAGAATACAACAAATGTGATAAAAATTTTCTGAAATACATACAATACCAACTCTAGCTTTAATTGCATTACACACAGTGATAACAGTTCACAACTGTAAAATTACCTATAAGGTTGCCAAAGTAGCATAATATCCTTACATCATATTAAATTGAAGACTGTAGACACTGTTAGCAGAGTGCAACAGCAAATTTCTCCGAAACAACAATTTTCTCACTGTGAGAATGAAAGGACTCATTGAACATGTGAGTGCATATTTTTGTTTGAGAGCAGGATAAAGGTGACGTGAAGGGACACAATGGATAATCTTTAGCCCATAAATTATAAACACTATCGTACTGATGTTAATGTTTGTGATTGAGGAGAATCTCCTGAACATTTGGTTTTGATTTATCTCGGCAGTGCAAAAGCCCTAAAACTGTGGAACTAATTAAGTGCCAGGCTTTTTGGGGGTGGAAAATATAATAATTTTAAAAAGTGTAGTAGTCCTGCTTTCCACCTTCAATGGGAGCTCTTCTAATTATGTCTGGCTTCATAATGATACGGAAAACTCAATCAAAAACATGATTGACAATGGGCTGCTCAGACAAAATGACAGAAAACAAAAGTTACTATGGGCTCATTTTGCTTCCTTAGATTTCAACTCAATCAATAAATGCAGGAGAAATTCAATCATATTGAGAAGGATATCTACTTCAAGTGTGTCCTTCTTTGTATTGGAAAGGAGGTTAAATTGAGCATTGTTGGACATTTCTCATTCCTTTATCGCTACAGTAAATGCTGGGGTCTAAAGGATTATGCAGTGGAAATGTGCATAGGAGGTTATTCCTAATTACTCTTGTGGACATGGTAAACACAGCGCATAATTCTCTATCTGTTTTGTGCTGCTTTGTAAAGCTCCAAAATGAATGACTAGCATTGATTCAGTGAGGGTATTACTATGGAAACGGCACTTTCCCTGTTTGCAAAACCCCTGGCATAAGGTGGCACATGCCTCAGTAACCCAGCTAATATTGCCAGATCCCAGGTGCCTTCTTTGGGTTTCTTATAGCAGAGATATGAGCTTTTCCCACACATTGTAAACAGCTGACATGCACCAATTCACGGGCAGAATATCACCCAAAATACATGTACTGTCCCAAATATAGATTTCAGGAGGTGACGCATAATTGGTATCAGAATGAAGTAAATGTACATGGATTTGTAGACACAGACATTGTGGCTGAAATGTGCTTACCATAAGTTGATACACTTACCCTATGTTACATGGAGGGATATTTCAGCTGTACAATTGGCTAAATGTTTTTTAGAGGCTTATGTACAGTATGCATGGCTCTCACAGAAAATAAATCACATTTACTGGCTTCTACAACAGAAACAGTCCTGAATTGATTTTCACCATGCCCACACTAAGTAATCCTGTTTGTGTAGCCTCCTGTGCTTATTGCTGTAGTGAATTTTACATTCAGAGGAGCATTCAGAAGAATGAAATGAAAGAGAAAAGGGAAGGGGAGATTTTGGAGGCTGCTCCATTTGAAAGATGATACAATTTAAAGTGGAGATTATTAACCTGCAGCAAGCTAACAAAGGGCTCTTAGAAAACAGGAGAAAGCAGATGCCTCAGCTGCACCCCTCCAGTTCAGCTTCTCCAGAAATATGTAATGTGTCCTTGAAAAGCTTAATTAAATGCAAAATGAGTTCTTTGTTAGGTGCCATTCGCTCTGCTAGCATGTCTGGTTTCAATATCACCTGTCTTTTTTTGCTCTACATATGTAAACAATGGTGTTATCGCTGCTCTTCCTAAACAAATTTTGTGCTGAAAAAGAATAATGGAGAGCTCTGCACTCACCTCACGTTTCCCTGTCTTCTTTTCATAAAAGCAGTACAGAAATAGTCACATCATCCACTTTATGTGGAGGTGATGATGTGGTTGGAGTAGCTATGGCAGGGTACAATGCTGTAAAACTGCTTCATTTATTATTCCCTACATTGATGACAGGCTGAATGTCTATCATCAGATGTCTTCAAGACTCCCCAGTGGATGTGTTTGATTAAAAGGAGGAGGAAAAAGGAGAATTTCATTGTACAGTACTGTATCCATGTGATCCCTCCTACAAATGTTAAAAACGATTCAAGGGTTTAAAAATGAAAATGGAAAAAACAAGCCCTCATAATACTGTTAGCAGGGCATCATTTCAGTGCTTTCCAAAATCAGTTGAAATCATTATTGAAATAAAATCAGTTTTATAATGTGACGATATGGTCATGGTTTGGTTAGGGTGAGGCAGAGATCATGGTTTTGGTTAAAATAAGCACTTTGTTAGGGGACAGCTGGGGGAACATTGTGGTTTGGGTTAACATTAATACTTTCTTAAGATTAGGGGATCTTCATCATCATGGTTAGGGAGTGATCGTGGCTTAAAGAAACCAGCGTTTACTGTCGGCAGGAAGCAGGAAATGAGCGCAGTCTCCCGTGTTAATCCAACGTTTTGTTGAACCTCCCTCTGCTGACTTTGTCGTTCTATAATACAGCCGCTTCAGTTGCTGTCCTCTCTTGAACTAGAGTCATAATTCCTGATAGAAGACTTTGAGCATGAACACATGTCACAACTTTGCTGAAACGGCTGATTCTGTCATTTTCTTTGGAGGACAGCCTTGGAAAAAGAAAAAAATTCTAATTTGTTGTGAGTCCAGTATAAAAGCTTCAGACTATAAAGATTCAAATTCAGGAAAAGTTTGGTTTTGGTTTCAGTGCAGTTTTGAGAAGCTAAAATTCAGACACATATTATTTAGATACATTTGTCGAATGACACAATCAAAATGAAGGTGGCGGTTGAATTGTAAAGTAAATATTTCTGATGGCTCATTAAGTTTGGGATGATAGATTGGGCCTCAACTGTTCGACCTTGCAGTGGCATTGAAATGGACTGAATCATTATTTCTAGCGTAACATTCACTCTGGCCCCTCTGCAAACCACTCTGTTCTTTAATTTGAGAACTACAATGTGACTCATCTGATCTCATAATCTTTTAAGGCGCTCCAAATTACATTACAAACAAGGTCAGAGCACATTCTGAAATAATAAGATTTCGATAATCATTTTTAATCCCCCCCGCTGTTACACCACAAGACAAATTGCGTTATTTATTTATTTTCCGTTAGTGCTGCTGCAAATAAACAGTTTTGGTTTCCACTCTCATTACAGGGAATTAATGCTTCACTCCCCCCTCCCCTCCCTGAGTTGAGCTGATCTTGGATCTGTCTGCCTGCGAGATTGCCACGCATGAGACAGAGGAGACAATCTCACCCCACAAACCCTACCCCACAATGCACTTGGGTCAGGTTCATGTAGGTGTGACCACGGGATTGGTCCCTCCGGGAGCAATTAGTTCTCACTAAAGGATCTGGGATGGTGGGAGCAGCGAGATGTCAGACAATGGCTTCACCCCGCGTCAGCTAAACGCCTGTTAGCCTCAGCTCCTGAGAGGCTGAACTGCCAGCGTTTTGTGTTTCTGCGTGACTACTCCACAGCTGCATACATCGCGGAGTGATTTCAGACTCTGTTCAACATAACCTGCTTCGCCGTGTAAAGTCATGATAGGAGGAGTGTGTGTGTGTGTGTGTGTGTGTGTGTGTGTGTGTGTGTGTGTGTGTGTGTATGTGTGTGTGTGTGCGTGCAGATGTGTTTTACTCACATTGTTTGCATATTGCGGAGAATCACCTTCCTTATGAGGACAAAACGCAAGTCCCCATTACGTAAATCGTTCAATTTTAGGCTGTAGACGTGGGTTAATGCGCATGTGTGTGTGTGCACATGACTCAGTCTTTCAGTAAAAGTGGTAAAACAACTGTGTTGTGTTAAAAGCCATTCACCCATAAACCACCAGGTGCCTGTTTGTTAATCAAGTTCTCGAACATGCATCAGCCTTGTTTCCTTTTTTCTTCCCATCAAAACCTTCACGAACGTCAGATCTGAGCTTGGAAACTATTTGCCAGCTCCTCTTGTTCCTAAAAACTGATGCAAAGTAGATGAAACTTCTCAGAAAACAATGCCTATGCTCTTCTTCAAAGTCTCACTCATCTCTGTCAGCCACCCTTTAGCACTGACAGTTTATTCATCATGCAGGAACAAAGCACTCCAGTTTTGTTCCTGGGATTCAAAAGGCAGTGGTTTCAATGGGATGCTCTCTCTCTCTCTCTATAAGATAATAATGTAAATCCCTGCTAATAGCTGCAGATATCACCATTAACATGTTGTGAGAGTAACGTCGGCTTTGTCAACACTGATGAAAGTTTTGGTGGACTATGACATTCTATTTATCTGAAGCACAAAGACACAAAGAGTGACAGGAATTCTTCTCGTTTGGCAAAGAGGAAAGACCAGTTGTTATGGTTACAAGTTATAAATAGATCAGCTAGGAGTGTAGGTGACAAGGGAACAGAGAGTTTCAGGATGAAAGACGCAGATGAAATTCACCCCACAATCCCTTGCTGCAAATCTGCTAACTTACAGGGAAACATCCACGTAGGCAGACTTGGAAGCACCAGCCAACAGAAGGAAACTTCTGCTGCATTGATTAAAGCATGCATATAAGCTCGCCTGAATATCACGTCATCTGTTTTTATTTCTGTTTCCTGCCGCTGCTGCTTTGCTGACTGATTTCTACGGCAAGAACAGCGCTAATGGCAACTGTGACAGTGCAGTTTTAAAGTTCAGCCTTGAAATAGAGTTGCAGTGAGATATGGACAGTTTGTCTCGTCAGCTGCGGCTCGTCTCCCCAGCCTCTCGTGTGATTTTTGGCATTGGTGTCATGCACATTGTTCTCTGCTCCAGTGCCCAGCACCGAGGGCCTCCTGATATAGGCCGTAATTAGAAGCAGCTCAAGGATTTAATGAAGAGGCGCTCACTTGATGGCAGCAGCGCTTGAGACATTGCCAGTGGCTCTGACTTCAAAGCTGGAGATATGGCTCCTCAGCAAAGGCCGGGGAAAAGCTGCAACAAGATAACAAGTCATGGCTTTCTTTTGATTTGTGGCATGCCAGGGCACTTACTATATAGGTCTGCAGCCAGCAAGGGCATGCGAACGGTTGATCAGTGTGGCATTGCGCTACTGGGCAATGGGTATCATCAGCAATAGAGCCCAGTAATGATGCGAGTGGGAGGCAAGATAAGATAAGGCTGCGTGAATTTCCTCCCCCTGCTGATTCCCAGTCAGTGACTACCAGGATCACTCCCTTTCATTTAGAATGTGCTGCCTTCCAGAAACAAACTCTGGAGGAGCTTTGTGATCAACCAAAAAGGCTCAGAGGGGGAGGATGTGTTTCAAAGTCATTTTCAACTCTCTTTGACTACTTCAAACCTAAAAAAAAAAAAACACACTGTAGTTCCTCCGGAAAAGTTAAATGACATTTGCGATGTGTGAATGAATATTAATGACAGTTGTCAGGCTATACCCTGATAGTGTTTGCTTATAAGGTAGATAAGTATTGGTAAAGTGCAATGTTAATCGTACGTGCATGTTGTCGTGTGCTGGTCTGTGAGGATTAATGAAGCAGATAATGTCCTTGCTGAAGGGTTTCCACCCCCACATTCATTTCATATTAACTACAGTATATTCCCCCAACTTCATCCCACTGATAAGATACTTTCTTTTTCACTTTGAGATCCCCTCAACTTGCATTTAGCTGTCTCATAATTCCCTATTTAAACTGTTACATAAGATCTCTCCATAGGGTATATAGTGCACAGTTGTATACACAGTGATTTTAAAGCTTTTTGAGGAAGGATTTAAGAGATCAAGCGTCTTTCTTTCCAAATTATAAATCTCTAGATCTGATTACAAATGTGCGTCCTAATCTCAAATGAGGAACAAAAAAAAAAAAGCAGAAGATTTCCTCTCTATTTCATGGTGTTCAAAATTGTTTCAGTAGCGCTGTCATTATCTTTCCCACTGGTCCCCCAGATTTTCCCTGTTTCCTAAGAAAGACCACTTTTTTTACAAAGTCTTTTGAAAAAGATACACTACACTTCATCCAACATGATTAAGTTCAGAGATGGAAAAGTTGGGCTAGGCTTTCTTCACTGCTGCTATCATTCTGGATAAGAACGTCACATTAATCAATGAATTAAGATGGTTTACCAACCCATACTAAATTATTCCCTTCATACTGTATTCTGTTCACCACTGTGACATGATCTTAGAGTTAAACTGCACCCCGCTGGCCATCCAAGTCCATTCAGCATGACTGTTACAGTGCATGTTTATGTACAAGACTTTTGATTTGGCTCAGTTTTTTGTTAAATTATATCAACCTAAGAAAGTGTTGCATTGTCATTTCAAATCAAAACCAGGTTAACATCTTTAATCTAAGTACCATGTTTGCAGTGGTGGGGGTAACTCATTTGACTGCAGGTTGCAGAGCTAAAAATATCTTTCCGCGGACACTTCATCATGATAAAAAAAAAAACTTTTGCATGCATTATCTAGCTAAATTTTATTAATATTTTAATCTCATACTATCTCTGGCAGGAGAGGCAATTATTTTGTGGTGATGGAGTGTCACAGCTAAATGAATAACCAGTTGTCACAGCACACCGCTGAGGACAGGGGGCATTGCTGTGTGAACATAAAGCCCAATATATCCGCAATTAACATTCCCCTCCAAAGCGTAAATAATGTTTATGTTCCACAGTTTCTATCAGTTCAGTTTGCTCTGCAGGGTTAGGTATATTATCTCCTCGTTATAATGGCACACAAACAGGCTCCTTTATTCTCATTAATCTGCCAGTCTACCCCAGTGCTCACTATCTTTCCCTAATGAGTATTTATGACCAAGGACTATCTTCTCTGATATAAGAAATTACACATATAACACATGTTATGTTTGGGGCATTTCTCCTGACGCTAGCACAGAAATAAAAGTATTTGACTGGAAGACAAGAGTTACACATTATAGATTATATTATAACTCCATCACAGTGTACTCCAAATGCAAAAACAATGCAAAACCTTAATGGGAATTTGTCATTACCTTGTAACTCATCAAACAATAACTGTCCAAAATTATGGTGCTCCAGCCTATCACAATTCATTTGTGCAAATCATTTCCCCAACTAGCCATCTCGCACATACTTTGTTAGTCTGCAAATCACATCCCACCTAATGAACAAAGAGAGTTTCCCTCTTTGTTTTTTCTGTTTCCGTTTCAGTTTTGACACTGTGTTCACTACATAGAGTTAATTAATCTAAATTAGTATCATTTTCTCTGCAGCACACCGCATCAAAACCTCTGATCTTATACACTCTCACAGCTGTTCATCTTCTCAACCAAATCAGCTGGGACGCTACATTACCAAACACTGCTTCTTTGAACGTCACACTCTTTCTTTGTTCGATGATGACATAAATGGCCACCTGACTGCTTTCATACTTGCGTGTACAGTATGTAGAGCAAGGAGAAGTGCAGATTAAAGTCCTGGGTGCCCTCCAGTTTCTTAATTTTAAAAATTCACAAGGAGCAGAGGGAGGAGAAGAGAAAGACTTTGTGTGTGTATACAGTAAGTGCCTGCTCAAGTGCTGCTTAAGGACTCATGGAGCAGCATGCTGCTCTTTCAGACAGAACACCTGGCAATGTCAGCCTGATGAAACTATATATATATATATATATATATATGTGTGTGTGTGTGTATATATATATATATGTGTGTGTATATATATATGTATGTATATGTGTGTGTATATATATAGATAGGATAGATATAGATAGATAGATAGATAGATAGATATGTGTGTATATGTGTGTATATATATAGATAGATAGATAGATAGATAGATAGATAGATAGATAGATAGATAGATAGATAGATAGATAGATAGATAGATAGATAGATAGATAGATAGATAGATAGATAGATCATCTCTTTAGTATTTCATTTTGACCTGATTAACACTTGTTAATTAACACTAGAGGAATATAAATCTACATGTTTGGTTATCCACCATTAGTCAGTGTCTCTCACACAAAACTCAGCCGTGGACAATGAAATGGTCTTTACACCGCAGCAGGTCCACAACAGACTCAGGGTCACAGTTTCCTTGCATGTTGATTTTGATTGACTGTACGTCTACGAGAGGCATTTGCGTCATTTTGAAATGAAAACAGATGGTACCTATTCTTTCTACTCCTGCACTGTTAAACCTGAAGGATGTTTGCGGGTAATAATGACTGATCTGCCAAACGCCTGAGGCGCTAGCACAGCTGACCTCCACTGGAAAGAAGTTGCATAATAATTAAAATGATTTCAGAGCTAAAGTGAGAGGCTTTAGCAGAATCTAGTTTCAGAATTTGACGAGGATAAATCCTGATGAAATATGTGTGCTGTCCCTAATCCTCTTCAATCATAAACAGCTGTCCTGGGTTATGGATGTGACTGTTGCTTAACCTGCAGAGAGAGCAGCCTTTGATCTGGATTTGGCTCTGTCTACACTAACCTGATCCCTTTTCCTCACCATCTGCCATACTTTTATTACTCTTGTTTTTTAAAGTACATTTGGAAAGCTAAACAGCATCAGAAAGAGTTCGTATTCCTTTATGAGCCTTCATTTGTTTTTGTTGGTTTTGCTTAAGGCACACTTCACTGAGCATGCAGGCACACGTGTCCTGGTTGTTACTGTATTCTCATTTACCCTCACTGGCTTCAGGTGCTGCTGAGTGCACCACAGTCATCACCCTCCTTAAGTCAGGTGCAGAATGGGATAATGTATGCCAATTCTTGCAACCTTCAGGGAACTAGTTTAACTGTTTGAGCTAATTATATTAGTCTGATACAGTGTTTACATGTGTGAAGGTCAAGGCTGAAATTTACACGTCGAATAGACCCTCTGGGCCAAATTTATATGCAGAGAATATAAAGAATATGAGCATTATCCTACCGTATTCATTCTCTTCTCGAGCAGTAACAAATGTCTCATAACGCATTCTGCTTTCAGTTTCCACTATTTTACATTCAGCTCAAATAATTCTGCTATTAAACTAAAAGCTTCTCACTGGAACTATGCAATTTTCCCAAGGGACTATCTTTTGTGGGCTCATATTCTCTCATATTGGCATTTTGACAGTGCTCATGAATATAAGATGCTGTATTCAGGTAAGGCAGACTTCCACTTCCTGATTTGTTAATAGTATCTTGTGGATAGGAACTGTAAGAGATTGGTAACAAGAACAATGGCTGATATAAATAGCCTTCATATGGAATATCAGAATTGTTTAAATTCTGATATAAGATGTTGAAGTTACTTACACCAGTCAAATGACTTATCATGCACTTCTCCACACTATGATCAACACTAGTTTATAGTGTTTGTAACACAGTGGTATTATATGACATGCAGTACATGTCCTGGTTATCACAAAAAGTGGAAATCTCAGCTTTTCAAAGTCTAGCAGGAGCCTGATTTAGGACTGTGACTAAGTGGTCCAGTTTAAATTTACCAACCTGCTGTAATTACTATTAGCTGCAAGACGCTGTGAAAATCTGAGGCATTTTATCAGCTACACTGAAAAGATTGCTGCATCACTTAAGACAGCTTGACGCTTGAAGAGCTCAACTTTCAGGTGCTTCATTGTAACTTTCGGAACACTGTGGGCACTGCATGTAAATCGTGAGGTGGGGGATCGTCTAATATGGGCCTAATTTCTCGGGACCCTGGGTTCTTAAGTGTGAAGGCCACTGCTGATCATTTTCATTGAGGGGTTGTTGTGACGTTAATGATGTGAAGTCAAATCTGTTTGAACACATTTTACAAGCGAGAATTAAAAGAACAAGCAGATACACTTGTGTGATGCATAGAAAAACAAAGCACACCTGAGGACATGACCAACATTTCCACTGCAAGTGAGAACATGTTCACTTCCAGTGGAGTGAGTGAAATTAGACGTAATGCTGCCAGACAACAACAAGACTGCTGGCTCAGATCTAGTTATTCAAACTAACAAAGGGTAGTTTGCATGAGTCCACTTTTCTGCATGTGTTAAAAAAACAACACAATGCTAAATTATTATTAGTGTTGGGATTGATATTAAGATGAATGAAATTTTTTGTTATTTCAGCAATGCATTAAATGACGCTGTCTAATGTTGGGCTCTGTTAGAATGTTAGAACAGTTTCCACAGACAGCGGGTTTGTAAGACATGATGTAAGAGATTATGTTAAAGAATAGTGATTTAAGTAAACTCTTTAAAGAGGCTGTACAACAGCAGAGGGACCCGAGCAGAGAATGATCAGTCCAGTTGGCTGCACAAGTCTCTGGTTCTGGCCACTTCCCAGGTGTGAAACCTGCTTCCCAGTGCAATTAATTTTCCAACACATACATTCTGTATCTTACACAGCAAAATCAGTTTGAGGTACATTTTTATTGAGCAATATTTTTTTTGACATTGAACAAAATCACTACTAATGGGAGGCTGCTGATCCAGCTGAGAAGCACAAATCCAATATGCACTTCAATGCAGCTTTCAGCCACTTTCACCCCACATCTCTGTCAAATAAACCACACATGCTGGTTCATACTACCAGCATGATACCAAACCAGGGCTCAGTGAAAATTCAACTACTGGTCAGGTGGTCAGAGAGAGAGCTCATACAGTGTTGTTGTTTTCCTGGTGGATCCAAGTTGGCAGTTGTTCGCTAACAAGGCAGCCATAAGACCTTGATTGGCTCATATTAGAGTCCTTGTTGGCTTTCAGCTTAATGTAGCTCTAACTAGTTCCCTCCGTGCAAAAATAGCGGTGCAGAACAGCTTGTCCTCTACCATACAATGTTATTTATGCAGCTCTGAAGGTCTCCACTGCCTCCTATAGCCATGTTTATCTTGTTCACCTCTCTGGAGATCCGCCTCTAGTGAGTCTCCTGACTACAGCGGGCCTCTCAGAGGCATATTAACAAGATTGAAACAAGCAGAGCCGACTCCACCAGGCCATTCATCTCTCATTCTGACATCTCGGCAGATGGAAAGGAATTGGCACATCATACTTGTGCCACCAACATTGCACCCATGGGGACGCAAACACAGTGACTGTCAAACTTTGAAGGATAGAAGTCTTACAGTAAAGTAAAGATGACAGCGCACTGTTTTTGGCAAATACAGGACTTTTTAAGCATTGATATTAACATTCTAGTAAACTGTTGGTATGTTGGGGTTTTTGTTGTATTGTGTGTGCATGTATTCCAGCTGCCAAGGTCACCTCATGGATAGTTCTAATTTATTATGAATGTCTCAATGAATGGCCTCATGTATGTTAAAAGAAAAATCATCCCGTAGGCTTATAAAAACATTTTTACCCACTTCAATCAGATGATTTACTTCAGGGTTTTGTCATGCAACCTGGACATGCCATGCATGAGTGAATAGTCTGTGTAGGTGCAAGATGAGTGCACTGACCTTGGAGCAGTGTACATGTTTCCTCAATGGATTAATTCTACCTGTCAAATGAAGATTGATTTGGACCATCATTCATGTGGCCACAAATAATGCTTCTCATTATACAGACACCGTTCATCTGTGTGGAAAAAGCAACCTGGATTTCCACAAATGTAAAATGCGAATATTAATGCAAAATCCCTTAAACCACATCATTGCTTGGAATTTTTCAAGGCCCAAATGAGAGCAAATCTGACTCTTCAATTCATGCCAAGCGAAGACACTTCTGTATGTTCACATTAAACCAAAGTGGTCTAAGTCCTGGCCTCTGAAGGACACCATAGGTAACAAGACAGGGAAACCATACTGTTGAGACCAAAAGTGCTCAAAATGATCTCAAACAACGGTGTCGTCCACAGAGTGAAAAGCAGAACACTAACTGTAACAGCAAGACCGGTAGATCAGGAAACATGAAATATGCACCATACCAAACTTATCAGTAAGCTACACCACCTTCACTGTGATTGATTTTCTCTACGCTGTTATGTCTGAGTTTCGGTTTTATTTCTTACTGCAGTGGAGGGTGTTGCAGTAATTAGCCTATTATTCATATGCTTCAGAGCGACTAATCAGTGTAACTCAACCTCAAACAGACCACCTGCTGAGGGAGCCTTAGCTACAATTTCCATTATTCTGTTAACTCAGCCCTTTGTGTTATTGTTCAGCTAGGGATCAGTGTCTCCATGCAGGTGGAGTTCTACACTGCAGTACAATTTTCAAATCAGCAGCGCTCTTGTTCCTTCTGTGTGGGGCCGACTCTTGTTCTGAAATCAGTGAACAATGAAACTGTTAACTTATCTGTGTAATTAATGTTAATAATTAGCCTCGGCCTGCTATGCCTTGTGTTTTAAACCCATCGTCACATCTTCCCTTGGTTTGTCACAAGACAGTTTTGCAGAATAACTTCAGATGTAATGTGACAAATATAACAAATACAGCTTTTTGTCTTCAACTGGTGGAAGGAAATTGAATTGAATTAAATTGGTGGAATTTCAAGGTCATGCAAGAACCAGACATGCAATGCAATGCAAACTCAAGCATTCACATCTTGTCGAACATGTACTGATACTAATTTCGAGTGATCAGAAGAGTAGAAGCGTTTAATTTTCCTGCTCTTGTGATGATTAGAGAATACTTCGTAAAATCCTAAAGTTGCAGACCAGGAAAGGAGGAGTAAGGAGGGAGGTTTCAAATGATGAAGAGTGCTCTGAGGATTTTCTCTGCTTTTGACTGCTGTCATTATGAAGACAGTTTAAAGTGTGTCCTCTTTCTCACCTTTGACTGTGTTTTATTTAATCACAAATAGGCAGAGTTTACTAAAGCCTATAGGCTGGAAGAAATCCCATAATTCTGTATTTGATAAAGTTATAGATTAATGTGATCAACGAAAGTGTTTTGTTTTTTCTTTATTTAACAGCAGAGTGGTGTCATTGTGCCCCCAAGCTATTTTAAGTTTCAAGAAGATTTCTTTTACGTGCTTCCTTTTCAGGACTCCTCTCATTCACATTCATATTCATGCTTGCCTTCACACCTTCAGCTCTCTGGTACAATAAGGGGGGGGGGGGTCATTCTGCCTTGCAATTTTTATTTTCAACTGACTGAGTATGTATGTAGTATGTAGTATGACTAAGTTTATGATGGAATAAACTTGCTCAAGGTGCACTGGTTACATAGAGGAGGGACTCACAGCCCCACATCCCACTTCAACTCAATTCATAAGATCTCATCTTTTGCATCTTCAGTCATCTAAATATCTATAATCTTTAATCTTACTATCTGCATCTCATATTTTAATTCATACATTTCAAATACATTTGGGGCAAGTTACCCGAGGTTAAGACAAGAGTTGGAGAGGAGCCGCCATGTTATGATCATAGATTTATTTCCCATTGTCTATATTAATAAAAACGCTTTGTAATTAAAATTTCTGTACCTCTCGCCTGAAGGTATTACAGTAAGAACCCACTCAGCAGAGTCCATCTGCCTGCAGGCAGCTTTTTGTGTTTTAATTAAATCCTCTTCTGGTCATCTGAAGAGAGTAAATAATGCGAGTCAGTTGTGCATCTTGCCACACTCCACTGTCTGCCTAACTGACTGAGGCAGTTTTGTAGGGGAGGGACAGGGTTGGCTTCTGACAGAAACTTACAGTGATCTGATCTCTTTTTTGAGTATGATTTTCTCATCCCCTGTCTTAAAAAGTGATTGTAAAAGGACTGTATCTTAGTCATCTTGGATTTATGATGAAAAACTGATTCTGGGAGTGACAAGGCACTTGAAATGGATCAAACGTATCAAAATGCTCACAGAACCTTTGTTCTCCATCCATATGCCGACGTTGACAGTTTGCAGCCAAGTATGCTGCTTTTGTCTCAGTCTTCACACGTGTCTTGAAAATACCTTCCCTCCATTCCCAGTATTTAGCCTCTTTATTCACTGTATGCTGAATGAAGTGTTAGGCTTCATTGTATTGGGAATGTTGACTACGAGCATAGGGAAGTAGCAATATAGTCACACTTTTACATCTAGTAGCTGCTATCAACAATCTCAGTCTTGCTTGTAAAGTGCCTTGCTCATGGAAAGCAATCACAGAGAGAGTGGGAAGGAAGCCTTTTTTGCTTTTGGAGCCAGTTTGAGCAGACAAACCAGCAACTTTCTAGTCACACATCACCTTTTGAACTTATTTTCTGGTAAACTGCTCTTCGTAATATCTACCACCAAGAATGTTATGCTTGTGTTTGTTTCCAGCCACCCTATTTCCTTGTATTTATTTTGACCATTTTTTTGTCCTGAAAGTCCTAGTGTCTTTGAAGGCGCTCCGCCTTCCATTGCAAATGCTCAACGCCTGCAAGGAATAAAGTCAAGAATTCAAAGCTGAGCAGTTCAACTGTATCAGCACAACTTACAGCTGGCACAAGAGATAAAATTTAGGATGCAGGGCAATTGGCGCTCAGTCTAGAGTGACAGTGGTGGCTTGACGCCTGGCGTCCCAGAATCATCCTTTGTACTTCCAGCAGAATGACTTCCTCTATGCCAGAAGGCTACTGAGGCGAGAACAACAAAATTATGAGTGTGTAACATTAGGATATATTCTTGTGCCGTGTTTGGAAGGAGTTTGAATCAAGCCATTGATTTGTCTATGAACTAATCTGTCTTTTCTTTTCTGTAAGTTCATTGTATTTTGCAAGAAAAACAAGGATGACTGTAATTGGATTGTACTTTGGTCTTTTCAAAATTGGCCAATGTATTGACATGAATATAATGAGTAAAACTGCCTCCAGTTCAAATTAGGCACAACTTACTGAGAGCAATGGCCTCATTTAACTGAGACCGCACTAGCATGAAGGGTGGTGGAAAGGTTAGGAGCCTTATTAATAATATCTGGAAATCTAAATAACTCTTCAGTGTTCATTTTTCCACAATATATTAGGTCTACATAATGAATGCACATTTTAAAAGAGTTTAGACATGAACAAATGACATTTGCAAAAACTTTATACTTTCATTTTTATTGACTACTTCTACTTCTAGCTATCTTCCAGTCCAGAAGTTCCAACAGCTCATGGTAAATTCCCCATCCACCTACAATAAGATTAAAATGAACATCAAAGATAACTTCCATCTAACCCAGGCATGTCCAAACTATTCCATAAAGGGCCGTGTGGCTGCAGGTTTTCGTTCCAACCAAGGAGGAGCTCACCAGGCTGGAATCAATTAATCAGCTGATCTCAGTGTTTAGCTGATAACAAAGGGATCCCTTGATGTTGATTGGTTGGCCTGGTGCGCTCCTCCTTGGTTGGAACGAAAACCTGCAGCCACACGGCCCTTTATGGAATAGTTTGGACATGCCTGATCTAACCGGATTGGAAGTGCTAATGAAACGGAAAAAAAAACTTTATTTCTGCCGAAAAACAGGTGTCAAAATATCTTGTTACCATATACATCTACCTGTCATCATGGTGAAAGCTGCTCATGCTTCATTGTCAGTGTGCCAGCCCTCTTGACAGTTCATCGTCTATGCCTGGATGCTGTCTTTTATGACAAATTTTTCAGAGTTACCTGCATCATGCATCTGCAGTCACTCATAATAATTAATTATTTACCAAACTCTCCCTGCATTGTGACAAAAGAGAGGAGAGTTGCATCTCCCCCTACTGTTTTTACAGTAAAAGCACCACTGCAGAATCAAATCAAAAGACAGAGAGGAAACTATCATCTACATTTAGTGGTGTTTCTTAAACCCCCAACACTTAATAGATTAAACATAACCCATTACTCCAGTTATAATTTGTAAAGAATGTCATCTGGTACACAGGTCAATAAACAAAGCCATCTTCTTTGAAAAACTCACTGACTAAGCACCAGTCACTGAAAAAAATATGAATAACTAATCGTTATATTCTAGATTCTCACCACGTATGCATGTGAAAGTATAAACACATTGCGGGTTCCCTGTAGATTATAGAACATGTTCTAATTCTGTTCCTCTGGGCTCATTTATATTCATGACCATGGCTATTTTCACTTCCTCAGCACATACAAAAAAAGAACTGAAAGCAGATCTCCTGTGTGACTCCACAAGGTCAGTTGTCTTAATTGGGCTATTCCTCTTTTCAATTATGAAAAAATGTAATGTATAACGGCAGATGTTGCTTGAATCATAATGTAACAAACCGAGAGAGAGCTGGATGGTCTGTGCATGTGTGTCTGTGTTGTATAAGTATGTGTATTAGAGCCCTTTCATACAAGAAAAGAGAGAGATGTTGGCTACATTTAACCAATTAACAGTTCAAAACAGCAATTTCTGTTAAGTCATCGTAGCCCTCATAGGACCTGACTTTGCCCCCATGAACCCGTTGACTCAACTTCATCCCATTCCAAAGCACCAGTCATAAATGGAAAAACAGGGTACTGAAAAATTTAATAATGTGGTAAAAACTGTATTCATTCAACTGAAACATTCAAATGTGTTGCATATGGCTTTTATATTCTTACACTTGCTTGCTGATACTTTCATTGTTGTTTATTACTTTCTGTAATAATTAAATCAGTAAATTGTGTGTACTTGCTGCTTTCTTAATATTATATTGTATTGCATTGTATTGTATTGTATTATAAAGACGCAATGTAGCACCAGTTTTACACCTATATGTCATAGGCAATTACAGTATTTGCAATGGTGTGTTTTTAGCTTTTCATTTTACGTGTTTTTATTTATTTTATTTATTTATTTATTTTTTTGATCGTCTTTTCTCTTATTGACTGCAGCACTTTGTAAAGTGCCAACACTGCAGGCAGCTTCACATTCGAATCGCTTTTTCCTGTACCTGAACGCAGCACAATGCCGCTTTCAGTTGATTGGGCCAGAGTCGCACATAACTCACGTGACTGCAGGCAGCACGTGACAGTCTGGACCAGCACGTCAATATGGCTGCAGCACAACAGTAAGTTGAGTTTTCTGTTTTCTGACAGCTCTTTGACAGACTGCCATATCCAACGTTATTTAGTGTATGTCAGCTGTTAGCTTTTAGTGTCAGTTCACGGCGACATAATGGTGTTATTTAACTAAACTCGCGAGCTCGTCTGATATTAAAGCTGTTGCCAGGCAGATATACCGTTACTCCACTGTCAGCCTGCGTAGCTGACACCAAATATCAGGAAGTTTAGTTTCGTTATGATGTCGTGGACTTTCTATAAAGTTGATATATGAAGAGATATGTTACATGTATCGTTAACTCCTTTTCACAAATTGTAAAAATTGAATGCTCAGAAATATTTTGACTTTTGTAAAAGTAAGCATGCCTGCATCTGTTTTGAAAAGCTCACCCATTTTTACAGTCACTGCACTGAGCTCACAACCTATTTGGCTTGGGGACCCTTAAAATGAAGCAATGTCTACTTATGATCCTTCATCACTGTTTTATTTTGAATATTTTTAGGGGACTGAAGACCTGAAAGCATCCAAAATTTCACAAGATAAAACAAAATTGGGGGGAAATTGTTTGGAGAAATATTTTTTGTAGCAGAATGTCTTTTTCTTGTTCCTTCGATCATGTTTGACACCTCAGATTTAATTTTGGATCCTAACCACAGGGTTAAACAACAAGTGAATGACTAACTTATGAATACATTTCCAAACCTGCACCAGCATTCTTGTATAATGTATTAGTTGTATAGTTGTTGTGCATTTGACAGTAGTAATTTCATACAATGTCCATTCACTGTAGTAAATTTATTCCCTTTGGCGGATTTTATATGTAGAGTTTTATGGATTCATCAAGGCTTTCATCATCAGAATTGCATATGTTACAGCATTGTAGGTGAATGCTTATGTAAGAGCTGACATGCGTGCCTGCCAAATGTGTATTGAAAGCTATGAATTGTTACAGTATTGAAAGTAAACAGTACAAGTGTCTGTTATGTATTCTTGCGAACATAGACTGGTCACTTGGTGCACTTGGTGTGAATGTGACATGTGGTCCATCATACAGTAATTGTGTTGAGTGAAATAATTCGCTAGTGATCTCAATAGAACAAACTTCATCTTCTTGTGCTCACAACACAACCCAGGGAGACTTCTTGTGATCATCAGATAGCAGTGTACAAGAATCTGCTGTGTCAGCAATCCGCAGACATAAGGTTATCTCTGCCAGAGATTGTAAGATTCATCAGGAACGTCTTGTGGACATTATGTAATCCAGTACAACGTCAGAAACTCTTCCCTCAAAAATGTATATAGTTAGTCAGTAACTTGCTGACACATGCTAAAGATAATACAGGACAATAATTGCTCCTGGGCTGTTGCCTGTGGGGGTTTTGGGTTGTAGTGTAGTGCATGATCATGTCTGCCTTCTTCAGAGATGATCTGTCCTCATAGACACACAGTTCCACCTGTATACTCACCCAGCAGTGAATGAGTCAGAAATCCTTGAGCCATAAAATACTGTGAGGTTATGGATTAACTTTTTGGAACAGTCCAGGCTGAATCAGATATGTTTGTTATCTTATCAGTGAAGCCATGGCCAGAGACAACGATTTATGACCAGGAACTATCCGTTAAAAGGGTTTCTATCTATCTCTATTTACGTCTAAGTGTTTCTGAGGGCAGGCTGGCCTGTGGTTCACCCACCTCTTCAGGCTGAAACATAACAACCAAATCCTCAGGATTACCTCCAGATAGAGCTAAAAACATAATGGGTCCCCTCTCCTTACTGTGTGAGTTTGTGTGTGCACGTGTGTGTGCGTGCATTCATGCTTGTGTGTGAGTGAGCAAGCTGAAACCACATCTCCAGGTCAATGAGTGAAAAGACATTCAGAGAATAGTTGAATGATGGTAGGGACAGTGTGGGTACAATAATTTTAGGGTTGTGTGCCTTATGACAGGGCAATCCTAATGTAGACCCAGAGTCCTTCAGTCTCTCCAATCACCACTCCACCCTATCTTCTTTCTCCCTGTCCTCTCAGAGCCATCTACTGGCTGGGTAATGACACCCTGAGGGTGTCCGCTGCCCTGTTTGCAGAGAACCGTCGGCGACTGTGCAGTGGGCTTAAAGCCAAAGATGGAGTGGTGCCACAGTCAGTGGTGGTGCTGCAGGGAGGAGAGCAGAAGCAGAGGTACTGCACGGACACAGACGTCCTTTTCAGGCAGGTATGTAGTCTTTAGTTGACTCTGGTATTGTTGCAAAACTGAAGCTGAGGTGAGGACAAGGTCTTGCATTTATTTATCCATCAATCCATGATCCCCAAGCCAGCAGTGAGTCTGAGTCCCTTCAGCATGTCCTGTGTCAGTCTCCTCTCTGTTGGTTGTGCTCAATCCCTAAATCGCCCACAGGCCATTCTGTCCAGGTGCCACAAAAACCTCATCTGGCCTCTCCTAAAGTTAAATCCAGTTCTGAGTTTCTCTGCCACTGTTAATCTCCACATTCTGTCAAAAATACGTAGGCCAGCCACCCTGCAGAGAAATCACTTCTGTCTGCCATCTCAGTTTTTCCAACACTCCCAGTTAAGGCTTTGACTTCTTACAAAAATCAGAGGGCACATTAAAAGCTTTGTTTTGCTTTTAGCTCTCTATTTACCTCTCTTCATGTAACTGGCCTCATGAAGAACAGCATCGCATTTTTTCTCATGTAACAATCTGACCAGAATTGACTAACTATCATAATCTCCCTCACTAATGCTCTGGCTGATTCTTTCCATTCTGCAGGAGTCTTTCTTCCACTGGGCTTTTGGAGTAACTGAGCCTGACTGTTACGGCGCCATTGATGTGGACTCTGGGAAATCCATCCTTTTTGTTCCCAAACTGCCTGAAAGCTATGCTACTTGGATGGGAGAGTGAGTCACACTAATCTTCAAAGAGCTGTGTGCATGCCCTGCAGTCCTCACCAGCCGGTCCATAGCTGTGAGCTGCAACTTGAAGAAAGGGTTGACAAAGTCATGTGCTACACAGTTAGCTCCTTTATGCCTTTTTACGAAAATCTGTCTTTAGATTAATTCTTGTAAATGCCACCAAGAACCATTTAAGATTATAAATAGAATACTTTTGTCATCACCCAAACCACCTCAGACATGGTTGACTGTACTGATACCAAATCCTGCTGCCATATTTCTACTTCTTCTTCTAGTCAAACAAATTATATTTATTCATTTTTTTTAGTAATTGCTTGTTTTGAAAATTATCAATTCTCTTGCAAGTGGTTAAAAATCTAACTTTAACAAACAGCTCTAAAATACCCTAAACCTGCAGATGAACACGACTATTTTACACATTTGTCATCTTTCTTTGAAATCAAACAACAAGACTTATTTTATAAGCACAGGTTAAGAAATGGTGCATACAGTGTAAGGTGTAAGATAAGGAGGAGTTACAGATCAGGAGTTCCTGAATCAGCTCTTGAATGTGCTGTGTTCCTCATTAGTTTTGCTGGCAACCTCTGATCTTTATCTTGAATTCTTCAGTTCTGACAGTGTGTACCCTGGCTGTTATGATAGCTGTTAGAGATTGAGCTCTTAATACATATTGAGTGTGTGTGTTGGCCCTTTTGTTTGTTGACTGCACTTTTCTTTAACTGTTGTGTGTTTTGCATGTGGACAGGATCTTTCCTAAAGAGCACTTCAAGGGGAAGTATGCTGTTGACGAGGTGCACTACACCTGTGATGTAAGTGTGCCTGTGCTGGTGCTGGTCTTTACAGCCTCTGTGTGTGTGTGTGACCTTTTTTCTGTGCAGTAACTGAACCTTGATGTTCAGCCACTGAGCTATGAAGTTACAGCAAAGGACATCAGTGCCTCCATAGACTGTTTTAAAGGTGAAAGTCATCATTCTTTTATTTGAACCTCCTGGCAAAGAGATCTGTGGTGCCAGACGGTTGGGCCAATATCCGGTTAAGTTGCAGTCGAGAGTGTCATTGCATTAATTTTAGCACAGCATAGACCTGCATCATTTACATCTACTCAACCACACATGTCAAGTAATATTCAGTTATTCAGCTTTTTTATTAAAAAAAATGTCACAATGTCTTATTCAAAGGGATTCAAATAGAAATTAACATACGTGGAGCATTTTAATGTTTAGGTTTTAGCTTGCACGTGATTGGCTGTGTGGGGCATGTGCACACATTTGGGTGAGAGGATGCAAAATCTGTGGGGGCAGTCCATGACATCAGTTGCTGTTGTCTGAGAAACTGTGGAGTAGTTGGGCTCACACAAAGCACGAGGAGCATCGTACTGATAATTCACCCGTGCGCATATAGAACTCTAACAGATCAACCACCAACGTTCTCTTGGGACTTTTTATTTTGAATTTTATTGTAAATTTGTAACCCGCAACTTCATTCTCTTCATTTCAACAGCCTAGTCTAAATATACATTCCTGCTCAGACTGTCTGTAATTGCCTATTTTGAGAGTTTGGAAAAACAGTGTATCAGTGCTGACAGCAGATTCCCTGGGGAGCCGCACTGGAGGTTTGACAGTTCCAGAGCTATTTTGGAGATGTGCATGTTGACAAATCAAAATAATATAATATGACTATAATAGAACAGCTTTCATTGGCTGGCAAATCACTAGAAGTTTGCATTTGAAATGATCATATCCAGTTTTACATTCATTTCTCCATTTGCACTGATCTTTCCATGACTCATCCTGCTGATGATAATCCAAGTATTTTTCCATCTCCGCACCTGCCTGAGGTGTTAGATTTCCTAATTGGTCGCAGGTTAAGATTTAAATGATCACTTCATTCCTCCATGGAGCAATAGCAACACTGCGGTATAATATTAGAAAACATTCAATCATATAGTAATTGCCTCTGCACTTGTTTAACTAATACTGCAATTTAGTCAGACAAAGAAATCAGTTGCTGGTGTTCAGCATTCAGTCTGCAGTCCTGCCTGCAGGAGCACCTGAAAGAGAACAATATGTCTTGTTATCAGCAGCAGGTCATGAATATTTGAGCAGTTTTCTATTTTTCAAACACGCAGACATGAAAGGTGTTGTTGCAAACACACTTTTAGCAGCGTTGCTCTGCTTAACATGCAAACAGTTAAATTGTTGAATGCAGCACTTTATGGAGAAAAAAATGTGAATAATGTGTTTTTCATCCCTTTAACTAACTACCTGGCTGGTGTTTGCTTTTGTGGTTTATTGTTGGTATAGTTTCCTTGATATACAATATTTCCATTTTTTTTTTTAGTTCTGTGCCAAATTTTCAAGTATGTGCAACAAGTCACATCTGAGACCTATATTGTAGAGCTGCAAGTAAGACCTTTAATTTAAGCCCCCCCCCAGGAGTATACACATTGGTCTTTGTTACTGCTGTATTTCCAAGTTTCATTTTATTTCAGAAAAATCCTTATTGCTCTGTAAACGTCTTTTATTTGGCTTTACTTGGCTGACAAGTGTGTTTTACTCGTGTGGATTACAACTACTGCACACATGAAAAAATCTTATTACCTCCGCCTAGGAGCCTGTGAAGATAGTCAGTCATTCATGTCATGGTTATCCAGTTGCCCTTTATTCAACCCCCCTCAGACTCTGCCAGGGAGGTCATGTTTTCAGTTCGCTTTGTTGGTTTTTTCTGTCAGCAGCATTACAGAAAAACTACCACTTTGAAACTTGGTGGAAGGGTGTAGCATGAGCCAAGGAAGAACTTCTTCAATGTTGGAGGTGATTAGAATCACAGGGCGGATACATTAATTGTTTTTCACTGTCAGTAACAGGGCATTTATCCCTGGCGGAGTAAATGTCATACATCTTTAACCCCAGTAGATGGAAGTGAAGTTCAGTAGTGCCAGTTGTAAAAATGCGATGACTCCGTATCATAATCCACGTTCACGGGTGTCAATAATCCTCTGGGGGAGCCTACACGTGTAGTTGCTCAAGCTTCATACAGAAATCATTCGTTTTGAAGCGCTTGGGGACATTTGTGACAACACGTTTTTCTCAAACCAAGGTGTGCCTCGGGAAATGTAAATACACACACATCGTGCAACTAATTATACTTTTACTCACATCCAAATGTGAAGTGTGTGCAATAAACTCCAGATATTAAGAAAATGTGTTTGCACTTTACGCTTCACAGGAAGAAGCAGTGAAACTGAAGTTTGTGCTTGCAGATTTGGAGATCATAGATGTTGGCCCCAGTGGAGGTCTGCGCTCTCAGCCCTTCTAGTTCATGCATGAAATACATTTAAAACTCCCATCAGATATTTTAATTAGAAAAATGTCAGATTTGTAATTGGTTAAATGGTTGAGGCAGCATCTTTTTTATAGGTTGGAAATTATTGTTGCAGCTAATCATTGAATCACTGTTTAAATGAGAATGATATCCCCACAACAGCATTTCAGACTTTCCAGCATGATAGTAATTATTCCAATGTCCCAAAATGAAGCTGCAATTTCGATTTAGACAGTAGTTGTTAGGGAGGGCGTTTTCTGCTGTGCAGAGACAACACCGTGAATGTTTTTAGTCCATTTTAGTGTTATTAATAATAACAGTGCTTAAATATCACCACATAGTCTGCGAGCACTGAGTCAGGGATCTGTTATCTGACATTTAGGCTGCTGGCAGAGGAGTAATAAAGTCGCTTGAGGTTTGTCATTCAGCGCGCTGCCGAGGACCAGAGAGGCCACATAGCCACAACAGCGTCTGCCAGAATGACCTTTATTCTGCAGACTGAGAGCCAAAGAAAGCTGGCTTATTGTCTCTGCTGCTCCACTGCGTGTCCCAGTCTTCTAATTACTCCCTGTCTGTTTCCTTACAGATTGCTGATGTCCTGTCCAACCTGAAACCAGCAACTCTCCTAACACTGGTATGCTGATGGCTTCTCTTCTCTTTTTGTAGAGTAGTTAGGACAGTGCAACACTCCTTCCTATCTAATTATATCTAGTCTTAGCTAGCTAGCTACAGTTTTATTATTAAATACCAGATGACTGATGACAGGACCAGTTCTTCAGGGAGTGTTGTATTGAGCCGACTGTAAGGATGGTAGTCTGTGGAAAGTCCAGGCACATCTGTTACACCTGACCTGACCTCACCTTGCCTGGTGTCAGCTGCCAGCTGTCTCTCATAAAACTCAAGAGTTTTTTTGTTTGTTTGTTTGTTTGTAAGCTGTGAAATATTGGCACAAAGTATCTGCTTTTGAAAATCTGAATCTTTAACATTGTTAGCTTTCAAAAACCTGATAATTATATTAATCAACTGCTAAGAAGAACAGTGTGAAAAAAAATGCCTTTTTATTAATTCTACAGCTGTCAAAAAAGTGTCCATCTGTTCATCATGGAGTCGATTATCAGCTTGGATTTGAGCCAATTTAATTTACTGTATTGACATTTAAATGCACTCGGTGGTGACGTCATTTCATGTTTCTTGTGTTTGTTTTTTAATCGGCAGCGAGGACAGAATACAGATAGTGGGAGCATCTGCCGTGAAGCCTCCTTTGAAGGAATTAGTCGGTATGTTTAATCACTTTGCATTAACATAATTATACTTTGTTTCGGGAGGATATTGTTTTTTTGTTGTTTTATGTTGTTGTTGTTTTCTTTCATACCCAAGGATACAACAGAACCTCATGCATACTGATTGTTGCTGAATTCAATTTCATGATGCAAATAATCTTGTTTTTGCTTGTTAGTTATTCATTGATGCCAATGTTACAGATGTCTTTACCTAGTCTTTGTTCTGTTTTAACCTCATACACCATTTTATCTATTCTACACTGTGACCCTAAGTCAGTCTCATGTACTTAGTTCAAAGCTAATCCATTGCATCAAATTGCATTTCAATGAGGAGAGTTCAATTGGAAGTGTATAACAGTATTTATTAAGTATGAAACCAGAGAAAATTTGGGGTGATTAGATTCCATCGATTTGAAGCATCTTCATTAAGCATAGGCTCATATGAAGATATGAAGACTGTATCCTCCCGGAGTCTTGACGCTGTTGGTGGTGGAGCAAAGCCAGCAGGTGGTTAATGGAAACTCTCATTTGAGTCTCCCTGGACATCCTGGAGGTCATGGTGGTGATGTTACCCAGTAGTAAATATGAAAGACAGAATGGCAGAATTGTGATGCCATTTAAAGAACAGCAAGCCGGCGCTGATTGGCTGAAAGGAACAAGGGCAGAGGGGTCATTGGTCGTGTATGGTGAAGTCGGAGTTGTGAATGTGGGGATTTTGACAGCATTGGAAAGCGGATGTGACGGGAAAAATAGAACAGCAAGAAATGGCAGACATTCACCCTAAGAGGGAAGAGATTATCTTTATCGAACCTTTGCCAAAGCTTTATTTATATTTACAATGATGTTGTTTCTTTATTCATCAGCTTCCAAGTGAACAACACTCTTTTACACCCGGTCATTGTGGAATGGTAAGTAATAAAGATGTGACTGATAATATTATTCAGAAAGCCAACAGATGAGAACAAAGACTGTAGCCTCTCCCTTTAGTACCTGTAAGTGTTTTCAGTCATTCTGCTGCTTTTAACTCACAAACCTCGTCAATAACAGCTGCTCAGTCAGGTAATTGTGTGTCTGCAATCAGAAACAGGAGCTTTTCTTTGGCTTGTTTTTTCCCCCTCTGAGAATCAGAAGCCAGTCTGCACGGATGTAATGGACTTCGTGCTCGCTTGGTTGTCCTTGGCATTAGAGTTCTCTCCCTCCAGATGAATTGACATTTTCTAAAATGAGGAGGAATGCTTTTCAGGCACACCTACTGGAGAGAAAGATGTGACTGAACCCGCCGCCCCCTCCACTCTGCGGAGCTCGCATGGCTCTCTTTTAATAAGCTTTTTTTTTTTCATTCGTGTTACTAGTGGTTACCATTTCCTTGTGTTATTTATTTGTTTCTCTTATTCATTAACGCTCTGCAGTATTTAGCCACCTAAGGGGCAGCTGCTGCTTTCCCATCACAAATGAATGAGATCACCAGGCAGATTCTAATGTGGTCTTAAAGCTGAGATTCAAACCAAAGACTGTGCCACATTTTACTGTGGTTTGAAACATTTTCAACCTTCAATGAGAAAGATTCACACTGGAATTTGAAGAAACAGCAGGTCTGATTTATATTATATTATTATGGGACCATCTGCATTTTGATCTCTCTATCGGTTACTGTATTCGTAGTGTATGTTAGAGAGATGGCTTTCCAGAATGTTTCTGTTCATCCATCACAATACAAATACAGAGCGTGAGAGTTGTGTTAAGTCTCTATACTGTTTGGCTGTTCATTCATCGTAGTGTGTATCGATAAACTGCCAGTGTAATGATCAGAGTGAGAGAGCTGGTCTCTCACTTCTTGTTTCTGTCTGTGTCTGCAGCCGTCTGATTAAGACTGATATGGAGCTGGAGGTCCTGCGCTACACCAACAGAATTTCCAGTGAAGCCCACAAAATGGTGAGATCTGTCTTGGCTGTAGAGAGCATCTGCAAGGGCACTCAGACTATTTTATTTTCAAACACTGAGAGAAAAGTGGAGAGAGAAAAGTCCAGAGCATGAAATTAAACACCCAAAGTATCTAAGTGTTGAGAAGCTTATTGAGTTTAAAACTCGCCCAAAGGATTCAAGATGTCAGGATCCTCTAAGGCTATACGCTGTGTAAATGCTATTGATTCACTTCATCAAGTATCTTTGAGGCCAGCAGTGAGCAGAGATAGCCTTTGACCAATAAGCTGTAACATTAAAGCAATATTTTACTTCTGTACAGGATTTGGCTTTATCACCTTGAATAACCTCTTCAGGGGTTGTTCTCTGTCCTCTGAAATCACTTACCATGAGCACTCACTATTGTTTTTCTCCTATTGTTCCCCCACTGGAGTGCGATCATTAGATTTAGTTACTGAGGTATGTTTTTACCCATGTGTCCCCAGAGCCTCCCTTTTTTTTGGGGAGATTTTCAGGTATAACCTTCCCTATGGCTGCACAGAAAATGTTCTCCCAAATCACCAAGTGCTTGTGGGCACTCTCACTGCCTTTTGAACTCTTTACACCTACATCACGTAAATCCTGCAGCCTAAAGGGAATAATCCTTAATTCATGTTAGAAGCAAGGATGCCCAAAAGCTTCACATAAACAAAAGAGGAAAAAAAGAAGCTTACATGAAAAGCATGCACGGAGTCAACAATTTTGAGCTACTATGCCATAGGGTACATGCAGAAAATGATTATGAGGGTCAGTTCTTTGTGCATCAATTGAACATTGAGATCCATTTCTAAAAAGTCAGTGTAGTTTATGTTTGCTAATCGCATATAATCCCACCTTCTCTGTAGGTCATGAAGCATGTGAAGCCTGGACAGAAAGAATATGAAATGGAGAGGTGAGATGTGTCTTATGGCAAAGGATCTTCTTTTTCTCGTGCCAGAGATGTACGTATATGCTCATGTTCAGAAGTACTCTCTGTCTGCTCTTTTGTATCTGTGGTTATATCTACAGCAGTCCTTATTTTGTTTGCCTTTACTTTCAAATAGTCACATGATCATAAACTTTCTGGCACATAGAGATCGACTCTGCTCCTGTCACTGTCATTTGCATAGACAACATCATGCCGATATGGTCACTGTAGTCACTAATTGGGAACAAAAGGAAACGTCCTGCCTCAGTACACGTCGACGCTCCAGTAACTATCATTTCTATCGTAGGCACAGTGAAGAAGTACTCTGAGGTTCTTGCTTGTTGTGGGTTTGCTACTTTATGTCAAATGCTTCGCAGCTCCATAATGACACTGGTAGACCTGGCGCTGTGAGGTGAACATGGCCTTTACTGCATGCTCTGGTTATAAAAGACAAAAGAGACATCTTATGAAATATAGAATGCAATACAAGGCAGGTAGATTATTACGGGAAGAAGGTTATGATCAAAAGGAAGATCGCTCTAGATTCAGAGCTTTGTTTTTGTCATGTTGTGTCAGAGCAGCTGTCAGTCATGCTCATTTGCCTTTGCTGAGTGAGAAAAAGAACAGGAAACATGGACTCGTCGTCTTACATAGTGTTGCGATGTTGTCGAGATCCATAGAAGTGTATGTTGTGCTTGACCGTGTGATGATTAAAGGATGAAATCTTAAAGTGTGGAGTCAGGAAGAGGTCAGTGAAAGTCCTTCAGCTCATACTGGTTTCTGTTTTTTTGTTTTTTTGTTTTTTTGTCTTGCAGCTTGTTCCAGCACTATTGCTACAATAAAGGAGGGATGCGCCACACCTCGTACACCTGTATCTGTGGAACGTAAGGCTTTTTACTGAATGTTTACGTTTCGTTTATGACTGACTCTGAAATTATGCTTCTCCAAAGATACATATACGTGACATGCGAATGTTGTAGAGTCTCTCAGAGGAGCAGACGCACACACCTTCCAAATCTCAACTCTGTGTCAGCTGATTCACCTCCTTTTGGGAGACGGATTTGAATACTATGTACAAGTAGAAAAGAAAAAGGCATGTGGACATACACTATATGGGTGACGCCTGTGCCGGTTCAACTGCATGCAGACAGGAGAGGCATGATTACAGCTTTACTTACTACTACCGTAATTACTTAACTGATGAACTACACGCTGGGTATAGTGAGGATGTAAAAGGTAGCTTTGAGGTTGGAGAAGTTACCATTCCGACTCTTTACACCACACACTGTCTTCACATGTTGGACAGAGCACTGCTGAAAAAACAAAACATTAGAAACACTATAATGCAGAGCATCCTTTAAGCCTCTGTGGCACATGTGAAGACAAAGCAGCAGAGTGAGGGATGCAGAGGAAGCTGGACTCTGCAGTCCTGCAGTGTCCTGATTGTCGTATTAGTCAAACCAAACCACACCTGCTGAAACAGAGCAGCACCAAATTCGTCTTTGTTGCAGGGTCACTGCCCGCTAACAGCAGCATGATTGATGAAGACATTTCGAGACATTTTTGTTAATCATGCTTTGGCCTTTTGTACTAAAGGCCATGTGTAATGAATACTTCCTGGGGATTAGTGGTCAGTGGATGCAGCCTGCTTGCTTGGAAACAGAGGACCTGATCATCACAGTGATTCTTGAAAGACACACTGCGTGTGACGTGTGTTATACTTAAAAGGTAGAAGTAAATTGATCAAATGTGTAAAGATTGAAATTAACATTTGTTTTCCCAGTATCTACATATATTCATAGTTTAACTATTTGAATGTCCTTTCAATTCATGTATTGTGTTGCTGTTTAACAACAGGGGCAATAACTCCTCCATTCTCCACTACGGCCATGCCGGGGCCCCAAATGACAAGACAATTACGGATGGAGACATGTGGTGAGTCACCGTCAGTAGTTTTTAACTTTGACCTCAAAAACACTTTGGACACAACACAACCGCTGTGGAAATATATTTGACTGAATCATTATGATGTTTTGTCCCCCACAGTCTCTTTGACATGGGGGGAGAGTACTACTGCTACTCCTCAGATATCACCTGCTCCTTCCCAGCCAATGGCAAGTTCACTCCAGACCAGAGGGCCATCTATGAGGCCGTGCTCAAATCCTCCAGAACTGTCATGGCTGCCATCAGACCAGGTTATCATCTTTTAGTCAGTTTAACCATAGAGTACACAGAGTAAACAGTAGTAGTGACCATAGTGATGACATTTGACTTGAGTCCCTAAACATTAAGGTTTTCAATCAATTTAACATATTTTCTTTGCTTTTAATCATAGTTACTGGGATCTTGCAAATAATATGTCTTTGTAAACTATAAACTGAAGGTGAAATGTAAACCTGGTCTTTGATTCATTCCTACAGTTTGAGAGGCTTTCAGGCTGACAAATACAGAGTGACTTATTATTCTCAGTTTTCAGTGTTGGGTTGGGTTTAAGCAACAAACTACTTGGTTGGGTTTAGGAAAACAATCATGGTTTGGGTGTCTTAATGGTATCTGCCTTCAAAAACATGCAGACTTAACTTTAACGTACAAGACAAAAAAAAACTCCTATTCTTCATAAACCATGCTGCTTGTGTTGAAGGTGTGAAGTGGACTGACATGCATCGCCTGGCTGACCGGGTTCACCTGGAGGAGCTGGTGAAGATGGGCATCCTGAACGGCAGCGTGGAGGACATGATGAAGGTCCACCTGGGCTCCGTCTTCATGCCCCACGGCCTGGGACACCTGCTGGGCATCGACGTGCACGATGTGGGAGGATACCCGGAGGTGGGAACAGACGACTTCCATTCTGAGAATGCCCACATCACAAGCAGCCAGTAGTTAAAGCTGTAACAGTCAGAGACTCCAGACAGTAGAAGAAGAAAACACAGTCCTGTCCCTCCAATACTGATGTGGCATCAATAATAGAGAGTTTCAGTGCAGAAGTGAGAGCGGAACCAAAAGATGCCAAGCTGCAGGAACAAGTTCAGGATGAGGGCAGCAGAGAGGGAAAGCTGAACTGTTGTGCAACTCTGAACACAGATGCTCTCAGGCTGTGCTGGAGGATTTTGCTCAGTTATGCACTTCTGACAACTTAATACAGAAGATGGTTAACCCACCAAAGTGTAGAAACACACCAAACAGTTCTGCTGGCTAGCAGTAAGACAGTCAGACCTACAGCAGATGGTTTAATGAAGTGACACCATTCATCTCCAGTCAGTCTGATCCAGAATGATTTTTCTTTCTATCTGTGTAATAGACTTTTGAGCTGGACTTGATGACTGAGCTCAAACACAATAAAAGGAAGTGCCACAGATATTTCACTGTTAGAATAACTGATTCACCAAAAAATGTTTAACACTTGAAAAATGCAGAAGAACAGATTTAGTTGTGGAGCAACCTCAGTTTTTTCTGGGCTGCGGATATCTTAGTGTATACTTTATCCAAAATAAAAAGAAATATTAGCTCAACACTATTATCAGAAAGTGTGACCACAGTTGGTTTTCTGTAACTTTAAACCTGTAGTTTCAACAAACTGCTCTGTTGTTTAGGGGGTGGAGCGTATTGAAGAGCCTGGGCTGAGGAGTCTTCGGATGGGCCGCCTGGTGCAGGAGAGGATGGTCCTCACCGTGGAGCCCGGCATTTACTTTATCAACCACCTGCTGGACCAGGCCCTGGCCAACACTGCCCAGAGCTGCTTCATCAATAACCAAGTGCTGGCTCGCTTCCGCGGCTTTGGAGGGGTCAGTCTGCCTGCAGGATCCACCGAATGACAACACCGCTGTTCTTTCATGTTTTGAAATAGTCTGTGTGTATGACTGTGACTCTTAAAGCCATCAGCAATGTGACTTGAAGCATGAAAATGTCAAGTACTGCAAAGTAAAGTCTACAATATCTTACAGTCTGAAAGTTGAGGCTTAGACATGGGACATCAGGACATTTGATAAATCCTCAGTCGTGAATGGAACCAGACTGAATGAATGATGAAAACCTTTCTGAACTGAAAGGTGTTGTGAATGGTCACGGATGTGCTCTGACTGATTCATGTAAAAGTTGGATTGCTGAAATCTGTTGGCGCAGTAGCTCCAGTGAGCCTCATACAGTAGCTCTGCACGGTCCTATAGACATTTAACGGGGACATCTGGATCATTATTGGGTAAATATTCACATTTTCACTTTTAGAGAAGGCAGTTAGATGGAATGGTGAAACAGTGGATTTGTCCACATGTGTAGCCACTCGTGTATCTCGCCCTGTCTGACTTACTGTCTCTGATCTCAGCAATTATATTGACGAGTTATAAATGATTTGACAAGAATGATAAAGACTGCTGTGTCACTGCAGGTTCGCATTGAAGATGACATCGCAGTGACAGCTGACGGCGTAGAGCTGCTGACCTGCGTCCCTCGCACCGTGGAGGAGATTGAGGCGTTCATGGCTGATTCTGCAAAACCCTTCAGCCCCATCATCAGCAGTGAGAAATTCTGAACGACGTGTACCAGTAAAGCCTGAGCTGTACGCTGCGATGTGTTTAATTACTGCAGCTAAACAACAAACAGTATTCTTCAGTAGAACTGAAATTTTTACTTTCACTCTCATATCAAACTGATAGAACTGCTACACAATCAAGATTATTGCTGAGCAGTAGAATCAACACATGACAACAAGTAAAAAACCTGAGACCTTTCATACAGTATCTTTATAAAGCTTTCTCAACATTTGGAAAATGTTAGCAGCCACTTTAAGAGACAAAATCTACCTTAAGTGTTTAATTTTGTGCCACCTGAAATCAACCTTTTTTAAATGATTCTTATATTTTCCTCTTTGTAAACATTGATTCATAAAAAATGCTGAGAAATAAAATAAACACTTTAATTTGCAATGGTGTGCAGCAGGTTTTTATTTGTTTATCAAATGTTCAATATTCTCTTAGTATTGTAAGACTCTTCTTCCATACAAATCACTACATTGGACCACCTCTGAAAGATGTTTGTATTACCTACTGTCTAGTGTCTGCACTGCTGTTAGAATGAGGAGGACAAAGAAAAACTACAGCTGTGAGACATTGTTGCAAAACCTGGATGTTAAAATTAAAAAAACTACAGAACAATGTTGAGGTGAGGAAGCGTAAAACACACTTGCAGTTATTGGCCACCAGGGGGCGATGTAATTAAACGAAAAATGAGGGTCAACTTACGATCAGAGATACTGTTGCTGCAATGACCAAGTTATTTCAACTGTTTAATGTTGTTCAACAGCTGCTCCAGAGCCATGTCAGATCTGAACACACAAACACTGCATGAGTCAACTTTTGTGAACTCCAAATAATTAGCACTGAAAAATCAAATACTTCTTTCAAACGGAGACTTTGCTGTGAACTGGGCCTGCATCTTGATTAGGACTCTTAATGAGGATATGGAGCACAGTGATTGTACAAGATCTTCATGTCCAGACTTTGCTCTCTTCCATGGTGTAGTCTTCCAACACAAGAGCACTGGTTGGTATTGCACACAGACACTGGGGCAAAGAGAGGGCCTCATTTTTGTCTTATAATGACTTTAGTGGGCTAATCAGCCATGTCTACTTTTCCCTCCTCTTTTTTGCACAGTGATGAACTCACCTGGAACATCACAGCATTCCTGTACAGTAAATACAATGTATTTCCAAATCTGCTGATTTTGATTGTGTGTTTTTTTCCTGATAAATTTAAGGATTATTATTCCTTTATGGGTACAGAAATTTCTCATTTTTCTCCAGCCACATAAACTTTTTCTGCAGTCAACCAGCAGGTGGCGCTTAAGTCCAAAACATTTAATTCTTGGCCTTGTACTTGTCATATAGGTTTGCCGTGGCAGTGGTGTTTTGAGGGGCTAAATTTGTCTGTTTTACTGTAATGTTAAGGACCCAAGTGGCTGCACGCAGACACAGAATTAGGCAGACCGAGATTAGCAATGTCTTTCATCGATACTTCTCAATGGAATGTGCAACAGAAGAAACAATCCCTTGGAAGGAGATCAGGCAGGGAAGGAGTCCAGACTGTACTAAGGATCAGGGAGGATTCAGAGCAGGTGGCTGAAGGTAACCTGAGGCAGGTGACACGTGTCAGGAAGGCAGGTTAGAGCAGCACAGAGAAGGAGACTGACTGGAATCACTTATCACAACGGAATTTGAAAAGCTGTCCCAAAAACTCTTGTAAGATTGTGGAGGCTGCGTGTGTTGGCAGCCTCACAATAAAAATTCACATTGGTAGTAGCAGGCCAGACAGTTCAGAAATACAATAATATGTAAACAGTAAATGCAGCAGCAGCCATTGCAAATCAAATACTAAACATCATGGAAATACACAAACATCGATTCACATCTCACTTAACGAAACCACATTTAAAACGAAGAACCTCAACCAGAGTTTGTATGTTTACCACAGTATCCAATCATATCTCACCCATACAGTTTCAGACACATATCTACATGCAGTCATTCTTTTAACAATCTCCTACTGTCTCCCAATTTGATCCCCAAACACAAAGGAAACCATTGAACCAATAGCAGCAACTTTGCAGTAGAGCTTGTAAGATCCATGGCAACTTCCCCCCTTTCCTCACCACAGCATTGCATCACATGCTAACGCTCTGTCTTTTCAAACCTACACAAGTGTTCTAGCCATTACATTTTTCTTTCAGATCTAAAACAGTAACTCCCCTACAACAGTTAATGCTCTACTGCCAAGAGACAACATAAGAAGACATCACTATCAATTTCACATGCACTTATTCCAACTACACTCACAGATCATCGAGTGCACACACTAAAATCTGATGGGTCACACCTGCAAACACTGATTCGGCTCAGATGTATCTGTGTTGTTTTGTGTCTGTGATAGTTCCTGTATTTTATTTTGTACTGTAATGTGATTTTGTCTTTTTTATGTGCTGCAGAGAAGGAACCTGTGGTGAACCAGTTTTCAAAAGCCAGGCCAGTTTAAACGTAATGCATTTTAAACATGTGACACAATAAAAACAGCCAAGCAATTGAATGAACCTCATAAAAGCGATGAGCTGTGTTCACAGATGATGGTTTTTGGGAGTGTTCCTCAGCTCAAGCAGTGATGTCCAATACAGAATCCTGTCTGTTTTCAATGTAGTGCCATCTGAGGGCCTGAAGACCACGGCCATCAAATATTGGTTTTCAGCCTTGTCCCTTATGTACATAGATTTCTTCAGAATCTTTTAATGACATTATAGAGACATTCATTGTGAGATGTTCCACCAGCTGTTTTCTTTTTGCATTTCACGACTTTTTTAGTCTTTTGTTGCCGCTGTCTCAACTTGTTGCTGGCATCAAATTCTAAATGAGGATATCATTTTCAAAAAACAACCAAATTTCTTTTCTAAGTTTCAGCATTTGATATGTTGTCTTTGTGCTATTTTCAATTAAATATCAGGTTAAAATATTTTGCAATTCATCACATTCTGTTTCTATTTATGTTTTACACGGTGTCCCAACTTTTTTGGAAACAGGGTTGTAATCGACAGCTAGTGACTCAAAATTGACCACTTGTAGATTGAAGACAGCAAAGGATATATGGAGACAGACGGTCTCACAATCTCAAATTCCCCAGGTGGCCACAAACATGGCTGCTAATCTCTCTCTGTGGCTGCTGGAATTTCCAAACAGACGACTGTTTTCTAACAAGTTCAGCGCAATAACTTTATAAGGTGATGATATGTCCCTTCTGCTTACTGAAAAAGCAAAATCACCAACATGTCCAGTTATCTTCGTTACTTTAGCTGCAATGCTGCCACTCAGAGGGTGCCAGTGGAACTCTGAGCGCACAGCAAAAAGCACTGGCTGCCCATGAGAGACCCTCTCTGCATCTTCCTGCCTCCCCTGACAATGCCTAGAGGATTTCCATGACCTGCAGCACCACAGCGAGTCTAGCAGCTGATTCGCTCTTGCACAGCAGGTGATGCTGTCTCCACTACTCCACTACTCCACTTAGTACTTTCAAGACATCTTTGAAGCTCTACCGTGCATTGCTTTCATTTGCAAAATTCAGAAAGTTTTGCACTGTCAGAAGTAATTGAGTGTTCTACAGCCCGTCCTCTTACACTCAGAAAACACCCACAATATCACTAAATGCTTCATATAAGTAAGTAATCATTCCAGAAAACATTTCTCCCCTACACCCAAGTAAGGTTGGGTGTAGGGGAGAAATGTAAGAAGTTAAAAGATGTTCACACTGCTGTTGTGATGATGGTGCATGTGGCTGCATGTGCAGTTCTTACCTGCAGTGGCCACAAAATACCTCGTCTGGGCTGAGCAACTACAATTCACATTCAAAAGGACCCAAAAGCACGACTACAATAACCCGTGGCTAGAATTAAAACCACATTGATGTTAAACCACCCATATTGCAGCTTTTCCCTTCCTACCACAATCCATCAAGAAACGATTACTGCAAGAACAACACAGCCTCCTCCACTCTGACAGCCTGGAGGAAAACCCATAAAATCAGTAAATCACAAACTCAAAAAAATGAAAAAAAAAATCTCCTAACTCTATGAACTTAAATCCATCTCATAGACCTCAATAACAGTTCCAATTGCAACATGGGGAAATGACTGTCTCTCAACCCCGATCTCTGGATACAAATCAATAAAAAAAACATCTTCTCTATGACCACTCACACAAATCTGCAACTTATACAACACTATCTATAAAAAACACATCACATGTGGTACAGTGTTTAAAATGAGATGGCTGACACAGACACATCTGTTGACGATGCAATGTGTCATGCGGGCTTGCCAAGCAGTCCAAGTCGACTACTGAGGGCACATTTCCGCCATCTAGTGGACAAATTGAAAAAGCTACGTGACATTAAATAATAAACGTTAAGCAGTAATACTTCGTGGCTCTCATGGTTTCAGAAAAAGCGACTAAATATCATATTTACCCATATATCATGTGAATCTAGATGAGTTTTCATAGAGTATAGGCTACCAAAACAGATGTAGTGCAGTGGGAGCTTGGAGCCACGCGGAACACCGGTTGCCTAATGTTCCCGCACGGATGCTTTTCTGAGCTGCACCCACGCTTCATGTGTTCTGTTGTGACAGCTTGAACAGGCTCTTCGCCTCACTAGGACGGTCGCTAATACAAAGTGTTCACATGACAGACAGATAACCTCATCTCCAACATGTCCAGTGATACAAACATGTCGTCGGCGGAGGTCGTTCTGGGTTTCCTGGAGGAGGCGGAGCCATGGCGGCTTCTGTCCCCACAGTTTCCCAGTAAAGTCGGGGGGACACCGGCGTGGCTCAGCCAGAGAGGCCTGCCCTCTCTGCCCGGGCTGGAGTGTGAGATTTGCCGCCTGCCTATGGCCTTCCTTCTGCAGGTTAGTGTCCTGGAGAAGAGAGGGAGACGGCTGGTTCAGCTGGACTCATACATTGTAAATAATAATTCACTGTGACTCTGGAGGTCAGCTGGAAGTGGTGGACTTGAACAAGGCTGTTATTAACCTAAATTACAGACAGACTGTGATAGACAGAGACACTGGAGCTGTTTTGTCGATGATGAATAATAGACACAGTGCGAGAGAACAACTTTGGTGGAATAAATGTGTACTAGAAAAAACTACTGGAATAGAGCATTAATGAATTTTGTTTGTTTATGTATTGACATTTTTTAGTGACTTTAGTAAATGTAACAGCAAAGAAATAATAAGGTACATTTAGGGAAGAAATAATTCCTTTTAAAAAAATAATTCCTTCTCTTCATGACAGCCATGCAGTTATCTTCGTGTATTGCTGCCTTAGTCGTTATAAAACTAGATTAAGAGCTTGAGTCTCAACTTCAGACTCATCTGAGCTGCTCTGAATCCTAACTGAACTGCTCTCCATCTTCCTTCCAGGTGTACGCACCAGTTTCTGGTCAGGACAGAAGTTTTCACCGAACACTCTTCCTGTTCTGCTGCAAAACTCATGAGTGCTACACATGCAATGACAGCCGCTGTATGAAAGGTAACCATGGCTGTTGCTTTAATGTTTGTCATGTGTCATGTTTGTTGTGAAGGTTAAGCAGAAATGACAGCTCACGTAAAATCTTCAATCTTTAGTTACCCAAGTCCTCTCTTCTCTGCTTTCTGACCAATTGTGTTTTTGTTTTTCTTCTAGTTTTCAGGAGTCAGCTACCAAGGAGGAATGAGTTCTACCCCTTCGACCCTCCACCAGGTTTGTGTGCTTTGCCAGGATGCCCTGTCAACGTGTGATGTTGTCATGTTTCAAACAAGTTGGGACAGGAGCAACAAAAGACTGGGAAAGTTTAGGAATGCTCCAAAAACACCTGTTTGGAACATTCCACAGGTAAACAGGTTGATTGGTAACAAGTGATAGTATCTTGATTGGGTATGAAAGCAGCATCATGGAAAGGCTCAGTCGTTTACAGGCAAGGATTTATTTACATTTTACACAGTGTCCCAACTTTTCTGGAATGAGGGTTGTGTAACAATGTAGGAAAGATGACTACAACTTTTTTCTTCTGTTCTGTTCTTCTGTTTATCTTCTTATACAGTAGCTTGGCTTTGGTCATTATTTCAGGTCATGAAGTGTTCGTTACAGCAAATTAGCAGATAAAAGGATTCTGACTGGATGTTTGCACTGATGTTTTTTTTTTCCTTTTTCTTTCTCAGAGGATGAACCTCCCACTGAGCCTGAGCAGGACCAGAGTGTACTGCCTGTCTCCGGAGTTAAACTATGCTGGGTGTGCGGTTGCCCCGGCAACAAAGCCTGCTCCCGCTGTCACACTGTAAGCTACTGTGGAAAACACCACCAGACCCTCCACTGGAAACACACACACAAGCGGGAGTGTTGCAGCCAAGGTGTGTTATGTCATTGGATTAAAAATGGGCGTGCGTGTGTTTCCCCTCCACACACTGAGCAGTAATATTCTTATTCCCATTTGAGTTTAGAGCAGCCACAAGGAAGACTTCACGCCTCTGCTGTGTCTTTTGTCTGTCTGCGTGTACAGAAGCGTCCATTGTCACGACCTCGCCCTTCCTCTTCCCTGAGTTTGAGCTGGTCACTGAGCCTGAGGAGGAGGAGCAGGAGGAAGAGAAAGACACAAAGGTGGCTGCAGAAGAAGAGGAAGGGGGTGTAGATTGTCCCTCCTTAGCAGACAGTAAGCTTTCAATTATGTCTGACAACAGCTCACATGTATTAAGATGGAAAAATCTGAACATTTTCTTTTCATTGTAGTTGTTTAATTAGCATGTCTTTGTAAAGCCTTTATCTTGACCTTGCATTTTCTGTTCAGCCCTGGCGGAGACAGACCTGGAGGACATGGCTATGCATGAGACTGAAGACAACAAAGTGTTCCAGCGGTTTAAAAAAAGGATCGCACCAGAACCACACCAGGTTAAAAAATAAAAATGTATATACCTGGAAAAGACTTCACATAATCAGGGTCTATGTCCATCTCATAGTGTTTTGTCATGTTCAGGTGGTTCGTTACAGTCGAGGGGGCTCTCCCTTGTGGGTCTCATCTCAGCACATCCCCTCAGATCAGGATATCCCATCATGCACCTGCGGCGCCAAGAGGACTTTTGAGTTTCAGGTAGTGACCGGCTGTTAACTTCTTGAAGACTCACTCAGGTCTTTATTCTGTCATCTCAGTGCTGACGTTTCCAACTTTTTTCCTCTCACCACAGTCAGTCACAATGGAATGACTTTGTGAACCAAGGCCTGCTTTTGTCAAACATTTGGTGCATTTGTGTGTGTGTGTGTGTGTGTCTTTAGGTGATGCCCCAGCTGTTAAACAGTCTGTGTGTGGACTCGACAGGAGCCAGCATTGACTGGGGGACTCTGGCCATCTACACATGCTCTGCCAGCTGTAACCATGACGACCAGTACTGCACAGAGTTCATCTGGAAGCAGGACTTCAGCTCAGATCAACACACACAGATTAAACCTACTTAATGTTTTCATGGCAGATCTTCAAAATCTGTGTTTGAAGCAGATTCTGTTTTTTTAATGAATAGTTGTAAATGTGTCTGTGCACTGAGTGTGCTATGTACAAGTTCATTAAATCTGTGAAATGTTCAGATAATCAAACAAGAATTCTGGATGCAGCCCAGTATTTATGGTTTCCTGACACTTCCAAACCTTTTCTGATATACATTTAAATTGTGGCTGTTAATAACAATTCATCAGTGTTATGTCTGACTTCTGTGTTCAGTGGGTTATGCACCATCAGTGGTACACACTGTTTATACAGTAGGTCTGTTGGAACCGAGGAAAATATGACCATGTGCCTTATTATCACACAATAAATCTTTTAACAAAGCTGTCTGAACAAACTGGCCTAATATCTGATATTAGCCACCATGAGAAAGCATATAAGGCTGCAGCAGCAAATTTAACTGAGCAAAGGTGAGTCAGTCATTTGATTGCTTATAAATGAAATGTTTCATTTGGAAGACAAACCTTTGTTTTTTGTCATGAATTACAGTCTCGCTTACAGTGAAGGCTGCATTTTGACTAAAGTCACTGGGTTTGAACCTCACAGATGTAGACTGTTGTCTCTATACAAGCTCAATAAAACTCAGCCATCAATATATCAGCCCAGTTTAAATTTTTCTTTTAATACTGCTCCTTCACCTACTCAAAATTATACGTCTGGTGACCAAGGTACCGATAGTGAACACCTCACACTGTTCACAGACCAACCACAGTGCTTTTTCCAAGTAAGACTGCATCAGAATATTACTGTAATGAAAGAAGCACCGTTGACAAGAGTCCATATGTACACATTTATTAATGCACAGTGCAGCACATAAACAATCTTCAGAAGAACTGCATTTAGATGTGACAGTTTCCTGGTCTCCTGCTTGGCTGCTGCTGAGCTCAGAATCACAGAGGAAAGAATGAATTAATACTAAATGCTGTTTAGCATCAATCCCTCGTCTCCTCTGCTATTCTGCTGTCCATGCAGATGCCAGGTTGCAGACAGACACACAGATGGTGAAACAGTCGAAGTTGCCTGTGATGCACAAGCACACCAAGAAGTGCCCAAAATTTAAACTCGTTTTTGGTGTGACCAAGCAAACAGTGTGCAGGCAAGACAGATTCGCGTGCCTGCGCTCAAAAATAACCCTTCAGAAGAAAACTTTTAAATAGTTTTAAATGGCCAAAAAAAATAGATATGAAAACTTTAAAACAATACATAGACATGGCACCGTGTGTAATTTGCCATCATCATGTGTTCTAGTGCGAGTGAATGGAAGACGGACGCAGGATGTGAATTTAAGTGAGTAAAACACGAAGCTGTCTCCTTTCTCACCAGCAGTGTCTTTTCTTCACGTTTTGGTTCTGGTTGATTAAGCACAAATGTATCAGGGATCCAAACCAAGTGACACAAACCTTGACGCACCAAGCAACAACTTGATGACAACTTTAGCAGCAGGATCAATTTAGTTTAACTGTCAATTCAAATTTAAGAGCATCCAACTTCACCTTCACAGGCTGGACTGCACTACGACTCGTCCAAAGTGTTGAACTTAGAGAAATTCAATTCCAGCATTTCTGAAATTAGGACTAAGGTGAACAAATATCCCACTGATTTGAATGTATTAGACACAACTCTCAAAAAGAAGACTGGTCTAGCATAAACAGTGTCACAAAATAAAACACTGTCAACAGGAATGTAGGGCTGACAGACTCGAACACATCTTGATACAACTTGGGGACCGAGCGGACAATTAATAAAACGGCAGCGTACAAAACTACTTAAAACAATTTAAAGTAAAAAACAGTCCATGTCTGACTGCTTCTCTTCTAATCAATGATTTTTTACATTTCTTTACAGTCCTATGTACAATCAGGGACGTGATCAGAACAGACAAAGCCGAGAAAAACTGAGCTAAAACAGAGAAAAGGTTCCAAACAAATGGAGATGTCTGGTTGTAAAATATACCTCCACTTATGATGAAAACACTGCAACAAAAAAAAAAAAAAAACCTGTAAAAATCCTGTAAAAAAAAAAAAAAAGTCTGGAACACTGGAGATGACTCACATCCCTGTAAAACAGCCCTTATAGCAGTCCACTTGTAGAGGTCAACATACAGATGACGCTTTGTGTGAATTAAAAAAAAAATAAATCAGAGTAAAAAGAGTTGGGGTTGGCGAGATGGTAAAAGTAGGAGCTGCAGGTTCTACGTTGTCTTGCGGAAGCCTTTCAAAATGGGGTAGATGTTTTCAAATGCTTCGTAGATCTCTGCTCTCACCTTGGCACCTTCAGAACAAACAACACAGATTTCATTAACTACAATGAGCTACACTGGGAAAAAAAGCCCACAGCAATGACAGTTTTTGAGGAATCACACCTTTTTTCTTATACTCTAATCATTCTGCTTTCTGTGACCCCAGAAAGAGCAGCACAGCACTGGTTACAACCATGAAAAACTCAAACTAACCAACATCAACTCCTCCTCATACAAGGTTGTGATTAGGACACAAGGTAACTTCTGATCACAACTAATAATGAGTGAAGTGAAGCCATTATCAGAAGCAAGGCTCTTACCTGTGAGTACAACTTTCCCAGAAACAAAGATGAGCAGCACGATTCTGGGTTTGATCATTCGGTAAATCAGTCCTGGAAACAGCTCCGGTTCATAGCTGAAACAGACAAATCACTTTATTTCAATCATTGAAATAATCAATTTCAAGTTGGCTCTTCTTAGCTCTCTGCATATTGTCTGCAACCTATATCTTACATGTTATTTAAATTTCAAACATGCTTTCAGAAGATACCCTGTTCGTACGGGATGACTCAGCCTGATTACAGTTAGACATCTAAACCACATCTATGCTCTGTGTCACAACTCTTGGCCACAAACATTCTCACAATGCAGCCATCATCTGCTGGTGGTTTGAAAAGAGCAAAACAGCAGAAATGTGATTTTAGCCACACAAGACACATAAATTACCTGCTAAACTGTTGATGTGTGAGGACCAAGCCCTCCAGTCGAATGGGGAACTTCACATCGCAGCTTCCTACCATGTTCTGAATCTTGAAGTCCAGGAACTTAGCGGGAAAACCGAGCTTCTGCACCACACGAGCGTATTTTCTGGCAGCTAACCTCGACTGCTCCTCACTAGAGACAAGGTGAGTCCATGAGAGGCACATTATAGGACAAGAGGAAGAGAACATTTTACTGAAAGGCAAGGCAAGACTATCATCCCCAGTAGAGACAACACTGCTCTGAAAATCTGGCTTTATATTATGAACTTTGGAACATAATGTCAATAAATTCTGACCTCTTGGCTCCAGTACAGACCATCTTCCCTGAGCTGAAGATGAGAGCAGTGGTCCTGGGTTCTCGTATTCTCATGATGACCGCAGCAAAACGCTACAAGAAATTGAGAGAGTAGGAATATGATTAGTCAGCCGTGTTTCTCTATAAATGTACTTGTGTGGAGAATAAATATATTGCAGAGCAAATAGCCACAAGGGTCTCTCTTTATCAGCCAGTGGTAGTTGATGAAAACTGTGTGGTGTCCATCATGGCATTTTATTCTGGCAATTCAAATACAAACCATTTTATTTTGTCAACAACTACATCTCTAGCACAAACACATGCTAGAAGGACAGCGATCCACACACATAAACAAACTGATGTACAAGTTGACCAAGATGTAGGTTCCTTCACAGTTAACCTGGCTATTCAAGGCGGCTGCTTCCTGTGTTAACGTTTGGTCAGACTCAGAAGCAAATGAGACATTTGGAATGATTAATGTAAAAACCATGTTTATTATGATAGCTGCAGGAGAATCATGCAGCTTGCCCTGATATTTGGTGTTTTGTGCAATTCCATATTTCTCTCTACAATGGAGGTGGTGAGCACAGAGTTTTATAATAATAACCACATTAATGGGAAATACATCTTGTTGAAATAAACTGGAATCACAGTAACAGATCACAGTAGTGTGTGGCAGTCTCACCTTTGGGTTGTACTCTGCATTCCTGGCTCTTAAAGCAATGGTCTTCAAATCCAGTTTACAGCCCAGATTTACAGTAGATACTATGTTTCTAATTGCAGGGAAAATTAGAAAAGCACAAAGAAAAGAACTGAGTAAGAGACAATGTAAAACTGTCCAGGCAGTAGTGCAGAATAAAGTTACACTGTGTGGAAACAATGGCATTATAGTTAGTTTTGGTAGAAAAAAATGTATGACTAAGCAAAGATGACATCAGAACACCTTTATGCGGGGATCAGACTATAGGAGTCTAGTCAACATTTGAGACGATTTTGTCGTGGCCAACCAATTACCAGCATCATGGCCGATCGTGAACGATTGGGTGACTATACCCATGTAGTGTGACATGCTAAACAACTTGTCGTTGGGTGTCCCAGGCGCCCAACAACAACCAATGGAAAGTCCAGCATGTCAGAACTGTTTTGTCTTGACATGTCCTGAGTGACATCCACACGCACGACATGTTCCGAGCATTTACCAATCTGGTTTACCAATCTCTCCAGAATGCAGTCCAGTAACCATAGTGAAGAGGAGGAGGAGGAGGGATGCTGAGGTTGCTGCTATCAGGTGGGGCAACAAAAGAGAGGAAATGTTCACTGAGTGGTGGCAACAGTCCCCCTGACTATTTGATGTCTCCTCAAGGGAGAACCATGACCAACTCAAAACGAGTCTAAAGACAAATGTTGTCAAGAAATAGCAGAAGCACTTCATCAGCCCGGCAAGTGGCTGGCTATGCTGTCATAACATTGTCCCTGGTCCTAGCTGCGGGTACATACTTATCATTACTCCAGTAGCATACGGTGAGCTAGCTACCGATTCCAGATCTAACGTTAAAGTAGCCTGTTTGATGTGATCAACACAGCCAAGCCTGCTGTGGAATGGATGGAAATAAAATTACTATATGTGAAACTCGCTGAGCTTGTTGTAACTGTATGCTGGATGCTACCCGGTAGATGTATAAATAATGACCGGATGGGCCGAAGTTTACACCGCCTCTTGAATTTGCTTTTAATGTTATAGTGCATTCACAGACGTTTTTTTTTTTTTGGTACACAAGACCGGCAGAATCACACACAACGCTTTGCCATGATTGACAATTGCTTTACCACTAAAATTTAGTGTAGTCTGATCCCAGCATTAGGCATTATGTAATATGAAGCTGTATTTACGTTTGTTGTCTAAATAAATTCTAACTGACCTTGTGCACAATGTTGGTCATTATATGCATTTCTCTGTAAGAATATCCAGTAGTAAGACATCTTGTAAGTGTGTCTATTAGCTAGACAGTTTCAAAGAGTGCTGGTACATGTGCTATAAACTGATACTGTGACCATTTTCCATTACATATGAAACATACTGTAGCTGTGGTACAATTCCAGAGCTCTCTGAGGCTGGTGTGGCTGGTGTGATAGGGGTCATGGGGGTCAGTGGAGTGTTGTAGAGAGGGGTATTCCCTGGCAGTGCTGTGGTGGTCGTGCCTGTTACTGCCTGGGAATGGAAAAGTTGAGGGGTCTGCCCCGACGTTCCAGGGAGGCCTGGACAACAAAGAAAGTTGTTAATAATTCACATTGGACTCGAGTTCTTTTTTCTTTTTGATGAGAAACGTCCACTGTAACTCAAACGTGGATGAAATATATTACGTTGGGAAAGACATCAATTCTGTGGAGGTGATGATGATCTTACCTCATGATGCTGAGAAAGAATGGCTGGGAAGATGATAGTACTGTGCACTGTACCTGTGTTTGCCTGCTGTGCCTGTTGTTGCTGTTGCTGCTGTTGTTGTTGTTGTTGCCTCTGCTGTTCCTCCAGTATTGACAAACTGTTGGTGTTCTGGACGGGCTGTGGTGTCAAGCCTGAGCCATACGGCATCATGGGACTAAAGATTGGCATGACTGGGGTCATGGCACCCTACAAGGACACAACACCAAAAAACATGATGTGAACGTCTATACTGAACTTCACATAAATAAAAGAAAAATCTAAAACACCATTTGTCTAGTGTTTGATTCTGTTTCACCTATGTTATCTGTGAAAGTAACAGAAGCACTTTGGGCCCTGAATTAGGAGCAGACTTTAAACATGCTTCAAATCATTGTTGAACGTGTCTATGTTGGGTTGCTATTTTCAAGCATTTCAAATAAAGAAATGGCAATTCCAGAAATTGTTTTTAGTAGGTGTGCAATCATCTGCTTCAAACTCACAGCAAACTTGCAGCTCCCATTTGGCAGCTCCAGCTGATGGCTCACCCCATTATATGACACAATTACTGGGTCCCCTGTGACAAGGTCACTCCCCAAAGCCCATTTCACTGGACTATGCGAGTGTCACACCACATCCAGTACCCATAGTAAATAAATGTAAACAAGCCACAAGGCTGAAGCTGCAGGATGGGAGCTTGTGGGTATGCTGGGCAGCTACACTGAGAGGTGAGTGTGATGTGGTGAGGGAAAGCAGGGAGCTAATGCTGGTCATCATAAAATTCATTTTAATTGTTAAAATACTTGAAATCAGCGTCACCTGAGGGGAAGCCAGCCCCTGAAAGGCCGGTATACTGTTGTTTTGGTCCATCTCTTTAGCTCCTCACGTTAGTTCACTGCCACCCGAGAGCAGGAAGTAACATAGGCTAGATAACTTCACACAGCAGGGACCTCAAAGCTGTGCGTCTTGGGTCTATATCGCAGCAGAAATACACCAGCAACCACAGTAGACTGGACTCTGCAGAAACACCCTCTTCTTGTTTCTTCTCTCTGGCAGCTATATCCTGTTTGAGAAGATGGACAGAACCAAGGATTAGTCAAATACTTCATCACTCATATGTACTCATCACCGTGCGTCCTCAGAGTTGGTGAAGGACTTGCAAATGACATGAATTCGTGCACCTGCAGCAGTGGCGCGAACACATTCACTGCCTGCTAACCACCACAATTAGCTTTAACGTTAAATACCGTCACATTAGTTTGTTCATTCATTTCGGCCACGGCACATTATGTGTCCTTTAAAAAGCTTAGTAAGTTCGGTAAAATACGGCTGGCAACTTTACACCACGTAGTGTTCCAGCAAGATGCCTCGACAGCCGCCGTAATGTGACATAAACACACTAGCTGCCGTTAGCTAAAGTTAGCCGCAGTGCTAATATTAGCAACACTACGCTAGCTACCATGAAGCCGTGGCACTAAACGCGTTGGAGCCACAGTAACAGCAGTGACTTTGTGTGCTAAAAGGAGTTGGAAAAAATCGACATTTACCGATGCACAACAGTACATTATGGGCTAGGTTACACTCACACTGTCGCATTTCAAATCAGCACACCAACAAAATTGATTCGGCTTCACGTTCGTTTCACCGTCGGTCGGTTGTTCCTCGGCGCTCACATGAGCGTCAGCGAGTACTTCCGGATATATAATCTTTATTTTCCGCCGTGTCACAGTTCACTCACCGTCAGAGCAAAGATGGCGTCGCTGAGTGACAAATCAGTTTGGGACGAGGTGGAGGATGGAATCGGCGAAGAAGTGTTAAAAATGTCCACAGAGGAGATAGTTCAGCGAACTCGTCTCCTCGACAGTGAGATAAAGATTATGAAGAGCGAGGTGCTGCGGGTGACCCACGAGCTGCAGGCTATGAAGGATAAAATCAAAGAAAACACGGAGAAGATAAAGGTGAACAAAACCCTGCCGTACCTTGTGTCTAATGTAATCGAGCTGCTGGACGTGGACCCCAACGACCAGGAGGAGGACGGTGCTAATGTGGATCTGGACTCTCAACGGAAAGGAAAATGCGCCGTCATTAAGACCTCCACTCGACAGACCTACTTCCTGCCCGTGATCGGGCTGGTGGACGCCGAGAAGTTGAAGCCCGGAGACCTGGTGGGTGTCAACAAAGACTCCTACCTGATCCTGGAGACCTTACCCACCGAGTATGACTCCAGAGTCAAGGCCATGGAGGTGGATGAGCGTCCCACAGAGCAGTACAGCGACATTGGGGGTCTGGACAAGCAGATCCAGGAGCTGGTGGAGGCCATCGTCCTGCCCATGAACCACAAGGAAAAGTTTGAGAACCTGGGCATCCAGCCACCCAAAGGGGTCCTGATGTACGGACCACCTGGCACTGGGAAGACCCTCCTGGCCAGGGCCTGCGCCGCTCAGACCAAGGCCACCTTCCTGAAGCTGGCCGGTCCACAGCTGGTCCAAATGTTTATCGGAGATGGAGCCAAGCTGGTGAGAGACGCCTTCGCCCTGGCCAAAGAGAAAGCCCCATCCATCATCTTCATCGATGAGCTGGACGCCATCGGAACCAAGAGGTTTGACAGCGAGAAGGCAGGAGACAGAGAAGTTCAGAGGACCATGCTGGAGCTGCTCAACCAGCTGGACGGATTTCAGCCCAACATGCAGGTCAAGGTAAAGATGCTGCTCCAAAAAGCTGTTTAAACTCCTTATTTGTTCATATGGGAGAAATCTGACTCTGTAACTGTCATGCAGTACAGACAACAGAATAGTGTAGAAATTAAATAAATGTACATTTGAGTTCAGAAAATTGTATCTCTTGACTGTAATCCAGTATTTCAAATATTCATATTATTATTACTATAATAGAAAAGGTGTCAAGGTGCAAAAACCTTGTATGAGGTCTACTGTTCTTCATATGCTGATGTTCTTTATGCAGGAAACGGCAAACAGAGTCAGCAGAAATGAAGTACAGTGAATTTAAATGTGAAATTTGGCCACACAGAACAATCTACACAGAAAGTGTAATGGATGGACATACAAACCTTAAACAACTTTCCTGTCTTTTTAATCGCCACTGTGGCATGGCTTCACAGCATGATGACCACAGTGTAACTACAGACATTTTTATGTTTTTTAGGTGATTGCTGCCACCAACAGAGTGGACATCCTGGACCCTGCGCTGCTTCGTTCAGGCCGTCTGGACAGAAAGATCGAGTTCCCCATGCCGAACGAAGAGGCCAGAGCTCGCATTATGCAGATCCACTCCCGCAAGATGAATGTCAGCCCCGATGTCAACTACGAGGAGCTGGCTCGCTGCACCGACGACTTCAACGGAGCCCAGTGCAAAGCTGTGTGTGTGGAGGCCGGCATGATCGCGCTGCGCCGTGGGGCCACAGAGCTGAACCATGAGGATTACATGGAGGGAATCCTGGAGGTCCAAGCTAAGAAGAAGGCTAACCTTCAGTACTATGCCTGAGGACACTGCCTGTGTCTGTCTTTGTGTGTGAGAGAGTCTTTGATTAATGAAACAATTGTTACAGTTGCTGATTTACTTGGGTTAAAAAAAATAAAATGTCAGAACTAAGTGTTGTGTTTCTTCCTGCTCAGCAGTGATCAGAGTCTGTGTTTTCATTGTCTCAAGTGGTGCAGGACATTATCACAGATGTTAAAATATTAAACACAGCAGTTGGGAAGGAGCCCAATGTAAGTTTAGTACAAAGTGGTTTCCTACCTGCAAGCATGCATTTTGTGTGAGCAAGCGTATTAACCCAATGCCAGAAAATTAACCAACACTTAACAATAAAATAGATAAATGTTGATGTTTTATCAGTCACCCCTGAGCACAGGCAGTGTGAGTTTGCCACAGGTGCAAATCAGTCTACAACACAATGCACAAAACCAACAGGTTAATGGAACAGTGGAGAACCATGTAGATATGCCAACACAAAAGGCCTTTTTCATAACAGACATCACAACAGGAAAATAATGGGGGTCATTAATGGCATTCAAATTGGCTACATTCCATTCAAGTGTGCCAGTCCCACAGCCCTGCTAAACACTGTCCCATATCTGTACAATGCACTCATTATAGTATACCATTTTAGCAGTTATACACACTATCAATATACTTTACTGCAACTTTGGAAAGCTATTGGCAATTGAAGTTTGCAAAGAGACATCCAACTACTCCACCTAAAATTTAATACGTTCTTTTCAAGAATTTTTTTTTGGGCTGTTTCACCAACATTATCTAAAATGTTTTTGAATTGTTTCAGTTGTGAGCAGGTCTTCCTTTACCCATTGCATTGTGGGAGACTAGCACTCGTCAACAGCACACTCAAAACATTTAGTGTGCATGATGTCTACTTTGAGTATCGTTTATTTTGTCACTTTTCTGGTGTGGACACCCGACATGACAAAAACCTGCTGAGGATCTGTGGGACACAGCTTCACTTATCTTGGCAGGAAATACACAGGTGTGACTCATTTTGCTAATGATAACTTATCCCCAGCAAGTATCCCAGTATCCCTTTCTAGTGGGCACACTTGCTCGAAACCAGAATCCTGAAACTGGGACATTGAAATGGAATGCTGCCATCATTAATATTAGTACTTCCAACTGTGTTTCTTTCTGCTATGACAAGTGAAAATGTCTGCAGTGAGAAAGGCTCAAAGTCTACAGGAGTACATTTTGGGGAATCTTCCATATATTTGCTGTGAATGGTTAAAAAAAATTAAAGCAACCGCACCAATCATGTGATCAAGTTAATGAGGGAAAACATTAAATATATTATCTTTGTACTGTTTTCAATTGTTGTGGACAAAACAGATTTGTCAAAAAGGATTAGCAAACTATCACATTTTGTTTATTTTTTACACAGTCCTATATTTTTTGGAATCAGGGCTGTCAGGGCTCTTAGCCTGGCAATCCTTATTTTAACTAATACGGTAATGCCAAGCAGCTGACTTAAAAAAAAACTATTGTCTTCCTCCTTTTTGTCATTTTCCTGAGGGTGTGGGAATGTTGTGTCTCAAAGGGGACATGAAATGGGACATGAAATGAACAAGACCAAATTTTAGAATTCTTTACATTTATTAAGAATGTAAAAAGAACAGCTGAGTATTTATCCTCCCAAAACATAATGAAAAACAGAGCAAGAGTGTAGGAAAGGGGGATGAAGAGAGTTCCTTGTTTCTCAGAACAGGAGTGCTGATCTACTATCAGGTTGCTCGACCAAAAATCCAAAGTTGTAATAATAGCAGAAACTGAAGGGGATACTTGTGGAAAGCAGGAAAAAAGTGTTGATGTTAATGGATGTAAATTGAGAGTGCATATAAAAAATGGAATACCAGCTCCCCAGTTAAAGCATCAACTGGATCAGCACTCCTGTTTTCAGAAACTTGATGTTAAGCGGCCAAACCAACAGGGTGAATATGGGAAGAACAGACCAGAGAGGAAAGCACAAAAAGGGGAACGTCACCCCCCTCAGTCTTTCCTTAGTGGAATGGTCTGCTCATTGATGCCCTCCTTAGTGACGACACAGATTCGAAGGGCATCTCCGGTGTAGACATCTCTCTCCGCGGCTGAGATGAAGACATCTTTGACTAGCTGAACCGCCTTGTCCTGAGTCAGAGGAACATGTTGTACACCCTCCATGTTCTTGAAACCAATCTGTGGAAGGAGAGACAGACATGAGGGTAACTCATCCACTATGAGAAAAATTGGTTGCAGTACTGCATGGTCTGCAAACCTGATGACAGTATTTGTTATTTACCTGGTTGTCTAGTAGCGGTTGTAGCATAGCACTTGCTGATCCTCCGGCCTTGTAGGTGTCTCTCTGGTAGGAGCCCACTGGGTCAAAACTGTACACTGCCCCTCTGCCTGCATTACAGACATGAATTATTGCAAATAAAAATAGTCATAACAAGAACATGGTCAAACCTTTGTAAAATTTCCACCTTAGATAACTTACTGTGTAATACAATGAAGCACAATATATGTAACAACCCACACAACCCCCGCCCCCTGCATTCATCATATACCAGAAACACAGCTACAGCCTAAATATGAATATGCCGCTGTTTCACTTACACGATCCAGTGCATACATACACATACAAAAATGACACATTTACTTATAACATTTACTCCTCATAATACTGGCAGCATTGAAGTACTCACCCTCTTCATCCAGTCCTCCGATGATGTTGTAGACGTAATAGGGGAAGAACCTCCTACCATACAGGATGGTGGACAACATGGCTGCGATGGCTCCGCTGGTCATTGTTTTATTGTTTGAGTGTTTGTACATCTGAGAGAGGGGAAGGAACATCAGTTCAAGTGCTAGTAAGAATTAAGTAACCTGTGACATCCTTTGTCGGTCTAGTAGGTGTGCAGAAGGCAATTCAATAAAACTTAAAATAGAGGTAACAAAGACATCATAAAAACACAACCATCATCATTAAAAGACACATTAGAATATCAGCCTCATGGCGACTCTGTCTTAGATACAAATAGAACAGACAGACAGACTCTGCTCATGTACAAGCAGAGGCAGGACAGTTAGCAGAGTTACATAATTTTAGGGATGACACTAAATAAAGAATGAAACCAAAAAAAACTGCTGCAACAACACACCTTTAGTCTGGCATCAATGATTTTAGTCAGAGTCAGGCAGTCGCCATGGAAACCACTGCAGCCAATGACGGTTGTGTCTGTCCTGTCAGGGAAAGGCAAAAAAAAAATCAGTGAAGGTCAGAGCAGCATATTCTTCATTTTATTGTGATGACAAGTGATTTTAGATGCAGCTACATAGCTTTGCTGAGGGGCACTGCAGCTTGTCACTGAGCACCAAGCAGAAACCAACTACACCCCCATCTTAAGAGCATCAGACCATAGCTGCAGTTACTTTGGTGGTTCTGCTCCAAACTGACCTTATAAAGGCTTTTAGTGAATTTGAACAGAAGTATGAAAAAAAACAGGTAAGTGGAACAGCTATAGATTTAAAATAGTTCACGGTTCATGGTGTCGTAACACTGCCGATCTGCTATGCTGCTTCATTCCTTCCTTCGTTGACAGTGACTCTGCACACTTACAGCTTGTAGCACTTTGGTGAATCCCGGCTGTGGATTGAGTAGCCCTCACTCAGCCTGGTGTCTGAGGCTACGATGGCAAAGTCTTCCCCGGCAACAGCCAGCACGGTTCTGAAATAGAGGGGGGGAAATAGAAACTAGTTTATTCATCTTAAAAACCACCGCACGATGAGGACGTGAATATACTGTTGTCCCAAACGGAAGCTAATTTTACCAACTGACTGATTCGAAACTGAAACTGTGTTATTAGCTTATCTTTCCCCTTTCAATTTGTGGCCTATAATGCTAACTTGATAATGCTAACTAGATAAACTGACGCTTAAAGTCCTGGACAAAGAAACGCTGCTCTGTTCACACACTTTCATTACCTTAAGCTTTGTTTAGTTTCCGATGGCATACCGTGTGCTAATCTGTTTTAGCTAGTTAGCACAGTCAAACAAGATGTAAACGTTAGCCAGCTAACAAGCAGGCTAACGAGCCAGCAGTTGAAAAATCACACTCACCCTCCATTGAAAGCATATGGTGAGAACCGGTGCTCTACTGGACCGGTATAATGATAGTCTTTCATCTTCCCGGGGTCTCCAAAAGCATGAGCAGAAAGCATTTTTATCACAGAATGCCAGCGGTATTAAAGACTCAGGTCCGGTAAACTCGCTGTATCACTGCAATATGGCAGCCTTTTCTTTTACTGTCACTACAGCCGTATGTTCAGTTGTGTTCTGTGCGAGAGCGCCCCCATAGATTGTTTGGTGTACAGCATCAAAGTTGTTTCAAAGATTTTACGGAGATCAAAATATTTTCCCTCACATCTCACTACTAACAATTGTGTTATTCTTTTTAATTTGTTTCTGTTAAAAAGGGAGAAAATAAGATTTATGAAAAGCCAAATGATTACATGATACAGATTTGCAGTTTGCTGGACAGAATGTTAAGACTGTGTGTAATGACTAGTAGATAATATAGATTATCTGTACTACACAATGCCTTAAAACTTAATACTAAAATCGCCACTGGGTGGAAGAAATAAATTGTTCACACACTCAGGGACCACTAAAGGCTAAAAACACAGCAGTATTTGTTGCAACAGTGGCTGTGTATATGAAACTGTCTAATAAATAAGTCTTTTTAAAATAGTTTTTATTGGGGGGGGGGGCACACTTAATTCAGTGACTATGACATTAGCAACAGATATTCCTTAACAACCTGCTTACTGAAATACAACAGAAAATAGACAAAATCATTTTTAAAAAATTACAAAAACTTATTACAAACTGACTGCAAAAAGATCTAGTCATAACTGATGGATATTTCCTGTCAATGTAATTACAGTGAGTGGTATAATAATTCATAGTGGAGGGTTAAAAACAAAATCAATAGACTTAATGTCAGACACTTGTTTCAGTAATCCAGACCTTCACATAAATACCTGAAAACTCCTGCAGCCATGAGGCCAGCGTCCATTACTATTCATCACACAGGAGCACAAGCACCATGTCATTATTCAAGATAAGACTTAAATAAGGTTGCTCTTTACTGGCCAGCCACATTAAATACATGTCAGCTAAAAACACCAACTGTAGTATATAAGGTACAAAAACATTCAAAAATGCTGAAACTGAATAATGAAAAAAAACAGCTGTGAGCTCTTGTTAACATTGATTGTTCCAGTAGTACAGAATCAAAAGCACCATTTGTTCAACTGAAACAATTCCCCAGCAAACAGCCAATCACTGCAGAAATGTTAAGAGACAGAAACTACAAGATTCACTGGTTTAATGAAGCAGGAAAGCACTGATGCTGTTAGTGGTTAGCAAATCACAGGATTTAGTGCACTACATTTGGATGGATTGGATTTGCATCTTAGCTGTTCACCTTATTTAAACATGATGTCTGGAATTCAGCCAATCAGTCAATCTCTAATATTACTACACTACAGTTAACATCTGATCTGAACTTTCTGAGCATGTACATTTGAGGTATCATCATATATTGGTTTCTCGACTGATTGTGATTCAAATTATAGGTCTGCCTTACCGATGTTATCAAAGCTTTCACAGAAAAGATGTGAAAAGAGTTTTCTAGTGTTAGCCTGTGCATTTAAAGACAACCGATGAAGAAAAAGCAACAGCAAGTTAAGATGTTATGTTCGGTTTGCTGGTATTTGGTAGGAGAGCAGCACTTTTGTTTATTTTTGGGCTCACAGTGATCTGATGCTTTAAACATTTTACAGCTTCTGCAAATGATTGAACAAAGGACATTTGTGTAGAATTTGGCCAAGGTATTGAGGTTAATGATGCTGCTGATCATTTTTTCGCTGACTTGGACTTCTTCGGTGTTTTGGCTCCTCCCTTCTTCTTGGGTGTGGTGAAATCTTTGTCGCAGACCTCACATACCCAAAGGCCTGAGGAGACGGATAGAATCCATTAAAACATTTTAAAAAGAGACAAACAAAAATACAAAGCCATGTTTTAAAAAGCAGTCAAAGTAAGGGAATGACTGTAACGGAAATTCTGTGTGTACAAGTCTGCTTTTGTCTCTCTGTGTCTGCCCACCACACATTGTGCCTGCATGTGTCCATGCACTCACCGGTGGGAATGGAGTCCATGCCCACGCAGAATGTGTGATATCCTCGGTCACATTTGTCGCAGAACATCATCTCGTCCTCATGGTGGGGCTGCTGGCACACAGTGCAGGTCTTGCACTCCATACACTGCCAGCGGTAGGTCTGAATCACACCCACCAGCTCTTCGCTCATGTCCAAGCAGGACGGGTGGCCTAAAGTTTATGGACACGAAAACACGTGCACAGAAGCAAGCATGCATAGGCAGAGCCGGAGACATGCAGACCCCCCCGACACACACACACACACACACACACACGTATATATAGAAATAAGTACATGACGCATGCATACAGACACACATAAGGAAGCACATCAGACAAAAACGCAAAACACACAAATACAGACAGAATGTGAACAGGCCCACCCATCCACACACACATGAATTCACTGTCCTATTACTTTAGAGGATTTCAACACAAAAGCTCTCAATGGCAGAAACATAAAAAAATCTACTCACACCTATCCTAAAATCAGCTTCAATGTATTGTCAGGAATACTTATAAAAACAAAGCTACAGTTGATCTGCAGCTATAAAATACCCACTGATATAAATCAGGACCATCTCAAAACATCACTACACAAGCTTTTCTGTCCAAATGTTAACACCCACACAGTATTTAAACAAGGCAGTAAACACACTTTCCTGAAATGCTTGCTTATGTACACTGAAATGAAATTTGGTGCAATGGACAGCTGAACATTTCCTTTCACTGATGCTAGAGAAGATTCATCATTTCAATGATCTGTTAGTGTTATGTACCACTGATGTCAAATGAATGAGAGTCACAGCAATTTATGATTACTGCCTCTATTAATAATTTTACTCTCTGGAGCACAATTTACACAAAAACAAATACACTTGGCATTAAAAGTGCTGAAACAAAGTCTAAAAACGGGGAAGTGTCCTTTAAAATCAACAGTGCCAACTTACCGCTGTTATCACATTGGGAGCAGTGAATGAGAGCCTCTGGCTTGCCCTTCTTGTTGGCCTCTCTACCCTTCTGGCAAATGCCACATATAGCATTGGGAATGACCTTAGGCTGCAAGGGCAGAATAATGCTATAAAAACCATGGGTATCCTGCAGTCATGGACAATATAGTAGTTCAACAAATGTGTAATGCTTGGATAAAAAAAAAAAACAAAAAGACCACTTCATCTTGACTAACAAAGGCCTTTTCTACTTTTGGGGGAATTACATGACATCTGGTTTATACAGTTGAAATATAAATGTAATCACCTGGTGTCAAAGCTGCCGTCCAACTAAGCCAACCTAGTTCTTGTTTGTAAGTTCTTTTTGCTGCATTACAGAGCCTTTGTAGCAAGGTGCAACCCCAGGTAACTGGGTACTATACAGAATTCCTCACAATAAACTGTAAAAGCATACAAATTACCAGGAAATTAAAATATGTTGCAGAGTACAGACACAAGAAAGGTGTATGGTGTCTAACAAACTCTCCTGCAATCATGTAAAATCTGTAATCTTCTGGTCAAGTGGTGGCTGATTTTGAGGAACTTGCAGTGCTGTTTTATATATGAAAAGCATTACATCACCCACTACTTATCATAAAAGATTGTTGAATGTTATTTGACATGGATACGGACATCTGGAGTTGCTTTATATGCAACACACCTTTCAGTTCCACGAGAGTTAGAGAGGAAAGAACTACAGCAGAGAGATAAGAAGACTTGGGGACATTTAAATCAGGATGGCACACAAGTAAACAGGGAAACATGGATACTCAATGAAGCCAAGCAATTAAAACAGGAATGCATGCGTCCTTCTGTTCAGCGATACAGTTGGTGGGTAGACAGAAAATAGTTCCTGTATGAAACTGCTCAAAACTGAAGACTGTCTTGAGAAACTGGGTCACGATGTCTGAACAATGCTAAGTTTTTCAAAAGTTTTTGGCGCTTTGAGCAAGACAAACTGAGTGCATCTAGTTCAATTATCTCAGAGAGAAGGCAGACATCTCAACAGCTGATATCTCCAGATATAAGCAGGATAAATAGCACCACAGGCAAGAGGGAAAAAAAAACAAAAATCTGTTTTTGATTTTGGGGTGAAGGTGCACTCCTTGGTACATGGCAAAATTAACTAAAAATGTACTATGTAAAAATCCCTTTGTTTTCCTGTTATTCGTGGACTATTTGTTGAATGTGCATCATGTCCAGTTACTTCTAATGCAACAAGATAGTGACATCCTTCATTAAAATGTCCCCTGACAGGAAGTGAACAGGTTAGACTAAACAGTCATAGGTACAAAACTATGGGTCAATAAAGGACAAGGTTTGGTAATGATGGAAATCCAAGACTGGAAACAAAGCAGAGAACTAAACTAATAGCAGAACAGCAGCAGAAGAGGGAAATAGGAAAAAGGAGGAGCTTTATAGAGCCCCCTACGGCCATTTTTCAACTGTACATATTCTTACGCATTTGCAAATATATGCTCTAGCAACACTTTTACAGGTCATACCTTAGGCCTTGCTACATTACTGAAATCATTAGTCAAAGGATCATTCCTATTGCTTTTGTGAACTGAATCTTTGCAACCTTAAAAAATAGGATTGTGGCCACATGAAAAGCTAACGTTACAGGCAACGTTCAACCAACAAGTCATTAAGTTCAATAAGTCTGCTGGATGCTCGCACAGTCCAACCATCTCTTCAATGAAAACATCCATACAGAAAAATCCAAAATAAGCAGTTCATGAGGTCAAATCTAGCTAGTTTGAATGAGTTTTATTCTAAATTAACTGAATTTGCTCAACACAAGAAATGCTGTTTTTTATGCACATTAAAGAAAAGGTGCTCACTTTCAGGCATGTTTACTTTTATATAATCTGTTTGGTTTCCTTTTGTTTTGTATGGCATCATATAGCTCTAAATATTACGTATAATTCAAATACAGAGGCATACACACAGAGACACAATTACGTGAGAAGTTGATAGTGGCTGACCACACACTCATCCACAGCTAGTGGATTACACAGTAAAACAACAGAATCCTGCTTTGGTAAAGCAGTATGTAAATGCACTATCACTATATTAAGATGATTAACGCAGTAATTTGATTAAATGACAAAAAAATCAAACAGATGTGACATTCTGACATTCTCACATCAGAGATGCAGAGGGAGGAGCAAAGGGTTTGATTGTGTAATACTGAGGACTTTCTATGTTAATGCAGTGTTAAAGTACGGAAAAGCATGCGGCAGAACCTTCATCTGCAAAGGCCTGAGCAGCACATGAACTGTGCATTTGAAATTGAGCGTGGCAATTATCATCAACAGATTCTACAAACTTCAAGAAATTTCTATTATGTGCCCATTGTCACAAAAGAGCATGAGTATTGTCTTAATATAAGCTGCATAAAGCAGAGACACAAAGGCTGCCGATCAGTGGATTGTGGACTGTAGAAAACACCTTGTTTTTACTATTATTGACATGTCAGGGAGCATGTCTCTGCTGTCAAGCCTTCAAAACAAAACTACGTAACTCTTAGTGATAACCATGGCCCTCTGATATACTACATCACAAAACTTTCTGAGCTCCTTCTGAGAATCAAACCAGAACTGTCTGGTGAGAACAATATCAAGGGCAAAAACACTGATAGTGACTATAATCTGCTGCAGTTGATGTTGCTGTAATTAACGCCATATTACTGTTTGATACTGCATCACACCATTGTTATCCATTATTCTTATCTCCATAACGTCTATGTATAAGCTACAAAGAGGTTGTTGAACATGTCACGTTAATAGTGAATTAGACATTTGCTAAAGCAACATGTATGTAACATCCAACATGTATCACATTATAAACAAAACGCTTCTGCAAAGGCAATTAATCTAATTCCAACTTTGTTGTTCATTATTAGTTTTTATTAATGAGCTGTTTGGGAGATACCACACCACTAGTCATGAGGTCATCATTAACCGCTGCACACACTGGAGATGGTAGCCAGACCAGAGCGAAGTAACGTTAATCAGCTAGCAGCTGCATCACTGACTCAAAATTTTTGCTGTCACATGTGGTGTCTTTCACAGAGACATACAAGTCATTAGAAATCAATAAACCTTTCATCTAGAGGGAGTTTCTGAAAAGCGGAAAAATAGATGAAAAAAAAATCAATCCAGTTCAGCTCTACGGGGCGTTTCACTTCATCTGATTTGCCAGAGTAACAATATTATGGGTCAAATGCCTGAAAGCTATCACATATCTAGGTTCTTTCGTTCAGTACAGGGATATTATGACACTGACTAATTCAAGTGAATTCTGCAAACATGCCATATCTGTAGGCTGAGACAGCATACTCAAAATAACTGATGAAAGAAGGTCAACTTAAGTTAAATCAAACTTAAAAACATTGAAACTGTTTAAAACAGACACTAGAAAATGGGACCATGCCCACACCACAAAGCTGAGCTGAACTCAACTGGACTTACCCAGGTTCAATATACTCTCATTAACAGCATATTTTAAGATGTTGGAAATTCTGCAAGGTTGAGAACTGGAAAAATTAAACAGAAATCAATGTGGCTAGCAAAAGAGGGCTACAGAGTACATGTTCACTAAAATAATAGTATTTTCCCATCTACAGTCCCTTGAACAATTAGATGAAATTCAAGGGGTATATTTAAAATGACTCCCAGAGACGTGCAATGACTGGGTGTTAAACAAAAATTAGAGGCTTGTTTAAGTCCAAACCCAGACAGACAGCATACAGACTACTTCTAGCTCAGCTCAGCAACAGTGTGAACAAGGTCAGCAAGTCCTCATCTCTCCAAGATGACATAGGGATAGCTGAACCCCATGTCATACAGCTGTCTGATACTTACTAACATTTTAACAGTACATCACATGGTGTATAAACAAAGCATATCATTATACCAATACACACTTAAAACATTAGGGTTAAGTGCATTCTACACTTCAGATATAAATGTTAAAATCTCTAGTGTTAACATCAATCATATTTTTAAAAGCAACCACAAACTGTATGTGGTTTATATCTTCTATATCAGTATAAGAAAGACTTATTTTCGAAAATGAAAAAGGAAAACTAGCAGCCAAAACATCCACTTACTTGTCTTGGAAGAATCTTTTTTTGACAAGTGAGGACAGACAAGAGGTATATTGAAGACATTCAAAAAGAAAAAAAAACTTTTAAAGTTCAACTCTGTCTTCACTGAAAACCCAAAAAAGTGAAAGTGCAGTGAAAAAGAAACAAGTGAACTGTTCCTTTAAAATGTTCTTATTGCTCACAGTCTGGTAAGAAGAGGGGGAAAAAAAGCCATGTCGCAATCATAAAAACAAAAACCGAAGACAAGACCCCGCAGCGTGTAACTGTGACTCTGTGTGTGTGTGTGTGTGTGTGTGTGTGTGTGTGTGTGTGTGTGTGTGTGTGTGTGTGTGTGTGGACCTGGTTGTCCCAGCTGACAAACTGTAGAAGCCGGAGAACAAAGTGAAGAAAGCTAGGGAGGGGTGGCGGGATGGATGGAGTAAGGGAGTAGTAGTAGTAGAAAGAGGAGGAGGGGGTAGAAAAGTGCTGCTGCTGTTGTTGGAGAAGAGTTCAGGTGGTTTTGTCCTCTACCTTGTACCCTGGGGTAGCTTTGTGGGAGGCAGAATGGCGATGGCTGCCGTCTTTGCCCGGTGTGGATGTCCTGTCTTTGCCCTTGGACTTGTGGCCCTGTCCACCTGCTCCCTCCTGGCTCTCCACATCTGACGTGTTGCCTGAAGAACTGTCCTGTATAGGATCAGGAGAGGAAAGGGCGAAGCACAATCATGTATTTCCCTGCAGACATCTGAGTCAAGTTTGGTAGAGGAAAATGATCCTGATATGGGACATGAGAATCTATCACATAACTGCTTGCATAGTTGTGAAGTAGACTTCTATTATTAAGATTCTGTATTAAGAGGGTGGATACCCGAACTGAGCCCATCGGGACCTGACGGGTTGGCCGGGCTTGGACAAAAATTTTGAAATGTTTGGGTTTGGATCGGATTCTACTTGAAATTGTGCAACCAGCAATGATAAGACTCAAATTATATCATATTAATAACTTCTGATGAAATTGCATAATATGTGTGTGTTAAAAATCTACCTATGGCCTATATAAAACAACGGCTCATGTCTTACAGATGAGTTCTTGTTCTTTTTGTCTTCCTTGCCATCCTCGGCATCATCTGAGTCAGGTTCTGAGTCCAGTGCAGGGAGCTCTGGATCCAGTGGAGGCTCAAACAGAGCTGTGTTCAATGGCAAGTACCGCAGCTCATTGGGAGAGTACCTGTCATGCACAACACAATGATGCATCAGGGCTAAAACATTCAGTGTCTATCCAGAAAAAAGAAATGTTCACTCTTTTAAGTGTGTAATGTACCTTTTGTAGTAGTCTTGGAACTGTCCTGGTATGAGAGCCACAGGGTAGGGCCCCGTCCTTGTCAGCTCTGGAGCCAGTACCTTGAACCTGCCCTGAGGCACCTGGATAATCTGGAGAAAAACACATAAAACACAATGCATGTCAAAAAAAAAAAGTTCTGCAGAAAACGTGGCTAATGATGCACAAAGCTCTTTTCTGAATCTCTGTCGAATATCAGTAAGTAAGTTCCCTGTCTTCCCACGTTGGACTTACATGTGTCTGCAGGTCAAAATAAGCTCTCCTCTCTTCCATACGCTCCCTGTTGAAGTTACTGTTGAACTCTGCAGCTTTTTTAGCTGCCTTCTTAATGTACTCGGGAACTTTACTGGCCTCCACCTTCTGAGGGTTCTGCTGCTGCATTTGCTACAAAAAACGACATACAAAGACTGTAAGAGATATGTTCACACATGTATGTTGATTGAATACATTATTAGAATATAAAAAGCCACTGTAATCATCAACCCCAGGACACTTCTTTACTTGGGACACTTACAGAGTACTCTTTAGCTATTCTCTGTCGCTCTCTCTCCTGCAGTATGACTGAATACTCAGAGTGCTTGGTGGGATACTCCTTTATCATCAGATCTATCACCTCATCGCTCCGTAGAGCTGTCAGACCTGAAAACACACACAAGACACACTCTGTGCACACTTTGCCTACATCAAGCACACTGATGACAGATGTGATCAAATGCTATTTACAAAGAAAATCTTGTAAACAAGGTACAAGACTATAAATGTTGTTAGGATTTTGTTCCATGTAGTGAAACAATTGAAATGCCAGAGGAGTGTGCATCCTACCCAGAGTACATTGTGTCTCAGTAATGACGTTCTGTTCACGCAGGTAAAGCTTCTCTTTGTGGGACAAGTCTCTCCTCTCCATATCTACAGAGTGACATAGACACAATATCACTGGTCAGCCTCACTCTTTTCCTCGTTAGAACAAGAATAAAGAAGTGTCATTACAGCAGCAAGATAGCAGACAATTATTACTGTACTAATCCAGTAATAATATTAGGAAACGAACAAGTGTTATCACCAGGTATAATACTGTTTTAGATTTTTACTTCAGTCTTACCAGGGTACTTCCTCTTGAAAGATGTGACTCCCAGATACTCGCTGACCTGCTCCTGCAGCATGTAGTATTCACCTGTGTCATCTGGAGGCCATTTGTACTCTGTCAGGTTCTCTGCTGGGAAATATGTCGGGCTGGAAGGGGGGAGGAGGGACAACAGCGGTGGAGGGTAAAAACGCTTTAAAAGATTCCAGATTCAGTTACATTTTTTTCCCCAAATTCGATGTTTTCCTTTGAAGTTTTTCTAAATTCTGTGTTTTATGATTTAAGCACATTTTGTCATCAGAAAGAGAGTCTAATCATGCTAAAATTTAAAAAATTCAGTAAGAAAATATTCCAAATGTAATGAAAATCAATGAATTTGATATAACGCAATATTGCACAACGAATGGATCATCTGCAGGACAGCCTCCACATGCAGCTCGAACACTCCGGGAGCCCACTACTCTCACATTTGGGCAAATGCTCCTCGTTTACAATGCTTGACCAGAAACGGATGTAGCTTTTGCATTTTTTCCAACACTATATCTGGCTCTGCACACACAGCCATGAAGTCTTCAATGCACAAGTATCTTGCATCTGCTGATGTGGTTGCACCTCTGAGAGTTTGTTGAAATGCTAATTTGTTACTGCATGTCACACATCAAGCAAGCCTACCCAAGGTCTTGACTTGAGGTGTCGCAGCTTCGAGAGCTGTCCCCTGAACCCATTCTCCTCCTTTTGGGAATCTGGCTGCCATCATTGGACTCCTCTTCTATTACATCCTCCTGCAGAGCAAAACAAGAACAGAACACCATAAATATTAATATCACCAGTCAACTGTACCTAGGGCAGGAACCACAACAGCCATTTATAAAACAGTGTGTTATAGGACTACCTATAACACAAGAGCATGCTCAGACAAACAGTGCACGTTTCTGGACATCCTCAGACCTCAGCATCACTTCTCAGCAATCAGAGAAAATGGCATTATTCCTGAAACAGCAGTATAAATTTTAGACATTCATTCTTTTTTTTTCCTAAACCGTCTTGGTACACAATTCAAGAAAAAAAAAATCCTGTAACGCCACCAGGTAGTTACATTACACCTAGTCTGTGAGGAGGCAAAGATAAAACCGCAAAAATAGAAGTTTTCCAGTCTACATGAATGTGTTCACTTTTGGAGATTCAGGTCCTGTCTGTAACGTTAGTGGGACCCCTTTTGGGACAGAATGAGGGGGTACTTGGCTCCCTATACAGAGCTATTTTTAAGCACAAACACCATGCAATTCGTGAGCAAAATTACATCGATATCAAACAAAAACACAAAGGCATGAGCTTAGATTTAACATTAGAGTTGGTGGAAACAGGGCAGGAAAGGGCACAGAAAACGGTTAGCGTTGCTGCCGTCACACCACTTAGCGTTACACCTGCGTAATTTGACGTCTTATCTTATAGGGATATAAAAAAAAATCATTAATGTTTGTAAACACAAAATCAACACACATATTAAAAACAATGGGGTGATGCTAGCGCCGATAACGGTTGCCATTCATGGACAGGGATAGTCGTTAGAAAGCTAACTAGCCGTTAGCTAAGCAAGCCACCTTTCAGGTTAATGAAAAGAGTTTGTTGTTATTCTTTTTTTTCTGCGGGATACAAATGTCACCTTTATGGATTGTGCTCCGGGAGTGGCAGGGTTGCTATCGCAGGGCGGTCTAACAGGGAGCACAGCAGCCATGTTTCACTAAAACCTGCAGCTAGGCTAGCTCAGTAGCCAATTCTTCGTTTTCTTCTTCTTGAAAGGTTTTTGAGGTAGTTGGCAAACATAAAGGCACGTAATCGCCACCTTCTGGACTGGAGTGAAGGTCTGGAATGAGCACTTATCTCGCTACATCTTAATCATGATTGTTATTTGATTCTATTCACAATACTTATACTAGTTGGCAATTTAGAATTCAGTAAGAAATGGTTATCACAAACTTTCGATGAATTTGAGTGGTATTGAAAGAAGTCTGTCTCACTTCTGGTCAAACAGCACCACCCTGCGGCAATTTTAAGATATTAGAATGCTCGGCCCACTGAGGTTGCTCTTATTTTGAAAATACACACCACGTACGGGAAGTCGGAGGGGAAAATCAGCTGGAATCCGCGGAAATCATTAACAGGACTATTTTCCTATAGTTAGCTAGCTATCCATCTGTCAACTTCTAGTTTTCCCTTCCTTCATTTTTTTCTGTCTAAACGCCACACTGGCGATGTCGGAGTCATACGGTAAGGAGGCTGTTTTGACACGTCCCCGATGCTAACATCTTCATGTAGCCACAGAGACGGGATGGGGCAGGTGTGTCGAGAGAGCTTTTTCTCATCGTAAATAGATAGCTGGCAGGCTAGCCGAGCCGTTGCTGAAGGCTGCTGGCCTTAGAAATACCATGTCAGCGTAAGGAATATCACAGAGGTAATACAGTAGAGTTTACAGTGGCTGTGAAGACAAAATGCATGGAGCTTGTAAGGTTAGTAATCCCCACAGAGGTTAGCGGACTGGAGAGGAAGCTGACACCTGAGGACAAGGCTGAGGATGATGAAGCTGGCATGAGGATCTGAGCTGTATGTCCTATAAACTAGACACAACACGACGACTGTAGGGATCTTCAGGTGATAGCCATGGTGTGAGAGGCAATCGATGTGGTAGCTTCACCATTTTATATTCTGAATATTATGATTGGCTGGGATTGTATTGTGCAGTCCCACCACCATCTATCTGTGTTGGGTTTGTATTATATTATTTTTGTGTTCCCACCTCAGATTTCCTGTTTAAATTCCTGGTGATTGGGAACGCTGGAACAGGCAAATCCTGCCTGCTGCACCAGTTCATAGAGAAGAGATGTAAGTCAGACAGATGCATCTATTGTAGTGTTTAAAAGTGCTAGAATATGTAAAACTCTCTGAGTCCAGGCAGTGATATTCATTGTCCTGTGCAGTGCATTTTCTTCCCTGAAAAGATGCACTGCAGACCAATAGTATCTATTCCAGTTGTTTAATAATGATGGCAACATGCCACATTTTGTTTTGCTTCCCAGTTAAGGATGAATCCAACCACACAATTGGAGTGGAGTTTGGCTCTAAGATCATCAATGTGGTCAACAAAATGGTCAAACTGCAGATTTGGGACACTGCAGGACAAGAAAGGTTCAGGTAGGCCAAAATCCCACCATCTACAACTCTAGACGATCAATCACCAGCAGTTAAATTTAAGCCATTTACCCTCAGTGTGTACATACCGTTATAATCTAATTGACCACACTTGACTAACAGAGAAAGACACTGGAGTGTTGGACAGGTGCTGGAAAGCTAATCCGTTTAGTTTTTTCAACAATGGTTATAACGTTATCAGACAAATTTTGTGCATGTCTTCAGTTTAATGTACAGTTGATTTTGCCACATAAAGCTTTGTTGCGTTTTGTTATGTTGTGAGAATTGGGGATTGATTATTGGACTGTGCTTTTTCTGCCATGGCAAGCCAAAATGTCTGTTTTGAAAAAAGGGGCTGTCATTACGTTTTTTTGTGCTTCCAAAGGGGGAAATGATCGGATCTGAAGTTATCTAATATCTGTGTGTGTGTGTGTGTGTGTGTGTGTGTGTGTGTGTGTGTGTGTGTGTGTGTCAGGTCTGTGACCAGGAGTTACTACAGAGGAGCTGCAGGAGCCCTACTGGTCTATGATATCACCAGGTAAATCAGCCGATCACAGAACATGATTTCACTCACCTTGCTGTCAAGTGCCTTGACAAGCTGCCCTCCCCTTTCTGATGTGTAACTCTGCCTCTCTTTCTGTGTCTCTATATACTGCAGTCGAGAGACGTACAACGCTCTGACCACGTGGTTGAGCGATGCCAGGATGCTGGCCAGTCAGAACATCGTCATCATTCTGTGTGGAAATAAGAAGGACCTGGACGCTGACAGGGAGGTCACGTTCCTGGAGGCTTCGCGCTTCGCTCAGGAGAACGGTAGGATCAGAACAGTTTGTGGGATTCTTTGATAATTTCCCTCTAAATCTCAAATAATAGCACATGAACTTATTTCTTTGAGTAGAGGGAGCTCCAGGCATTGCCCTATTATTGTGAGAGGAGGAAAATCAATATTCTTTCTTAAATTACTGTAATTTACTGTTCTGCAAACAATCCTGCTGCTCAGAGTAAATTGATTGTGTTGTTAAGACTACAAAGAACTGAAATACCACATGCCTACGAGTGTCTGCAACTGATATTGTGTGTGTGTGTGTGTGGGACAGAGCTGATGTTCCTGGAGACCAGCGCTCTGACGGGGGAGAACGTTGAAGAGGCCTTCGTCCAGTGCGCTCGGAAAATCCTCAACAAGATAGAGTCAGGTAGGAGCTGCCATCCTCACCTATAACCCACATCCACGACTCTAAATCCCCTCTTAACCCGTCAGGCTCAGGTATGCCACCAGACCCCACACTGTAGCAGCTCTCACAGAGGATGAGTTAGAGTCAGACACAAAGGGTCTTTTGGCGGAGACCCCAACGTGAACCCCACCCTCTCACGCCTCTGTTTCTCCACTCATGCCGCCTCTCCTTTTCAGGGGAGCTGGATCCAGAGAGGATGGGTTCAGGCATCCAGTATGGCGACGCTGCGTTACGACAGCTTCGCTCTCCTCGTCGTGCGCAGCCTCAGGGCACCCAGGAGTGTGGCTGCTAGTGGACGCGCCCAGACAAGGTGAAGGGGCCAGAGTACCTGATGGCACAGTGTGTGCATCGTGAGATGGTGGTATTTTTTGCTGTTTTGTGCCACAGAATAAGATTTCTCTGCAGCCCTCTTTCACATTAGGAATGACAGAGCTTAGTAGGTGGCTGGAACAAAGAGAAAAAAGGCAAAATAGTTTCCTGATACAGATGGGCCTGCAGTTTTTAGCAAACATTACTTAAACAAGAGTACATGGTGAATTTTGGGGGGGGGGCTATTTTCTGTGGCACATTTTGTGTCTGTGCTAATTATAATGAAGAAATGTATCACAGAGAACAACATTGCTGCTTACATCAATGTTTTATTTCTCTCCTCTGTGTGTGTGTGTGTGTCTGTGTGATTCGTGTGTTTCAGACAAGTTTGGGGGGGCACTTCAGGTTGCTCTGCTGGTGACTCTCTGACCTTCGACCTTCGCACGAAACCTTCAGAACCTTTTGAACCTTCGTTGTCACGGCTGCACCTGCAGAGAGCCCGAAAGACTTCCCGGTCACGCCTCCCCCAGCCCCCTCACAGAACTCTGAGCATCTCCTCGGAAACCAGAGCCCGCCCACCCTCCAACATTCTGCTCCACTATTGGACCAAACCCTCCCCAGCCCTCCAATCAGGATGTGAATTGCTGACATGTATGTACCTTCTCTTCCTCTCCTCTTTCTACTTGCCTGGCCCCGCACCCGCTTAGTTCAGTTCGTTTGTTTTCTCCCTCATCACTGTCCCCATCTACCTTCCATCTGGACACTGAAAGGACGAGGCGGGGAATTTGCTTCCTTGCCTTTTGTGTTTGAATTGAACAGAAAAAATAAATGAGTTAAAACCTTCCCTCACTACATTACTTCTTTTTCTCTATCCGCCTGCCCTGATTGCCTGTTGGCCTATTTCACTCCTGTCTCACACACTTTCCCTCCCAGTAACGTACCCCCAGGCAACACAGCTGCCAAATTACCTTCATCAGCTTACCTTAGCTCCTTTCCTCCATCCCTACCTTTCTTGCATTGTTTACATCTCATCATTCTCTCTGCTTACCCGTCTAGCGGCCTGTCTCTTGACTCAGCTCTCTGTCTTTCTCAGCCGCTCCCCTATCCCCCCACAGCATCTTACACACTGTACAGTGTTTGTGTATATAAAGGTTGACGCATGTTTTCTCAAACAGAATATCAGAGTATTTCATTATGAAAAGATATTATATTAAAGTAGAAATCATATCCAGCATCTGTTCATGCTCCACTGTATTATTATCATGTTACCCTACAATACACTGGCAACTTGTAAGCAGTATAGATGAGCAGTACTGTTTGCAGGAATCCTTTTTTTTTTTTGTAAATGGGACAAGCTGATGTGGAGTACGTTACTGACTAACACATTTGTGCGCAAAAATCCTGTTTTATCATTGTTTAAGGTAATAGAAAAAAAAGCCTGAAATATCCTGAACACACATTTGGCTTCCTGTTACTTTAAATCGTTTGGAGTGTGAAAGTTAATCTGTCATCTTTGAGGTTACAGTGACACATTCAGCATTTAGTTTAAATGACTTATCTGACAGCGTGACACACTTCTTCTTCCAAAGCATCCCAGTTATGACTTATGTCTCATTTATAAATGTTGCCGTTTACATGAATACCTCACTGACTGCTGCCAGCTGTGGGGTCACACTAACTGAATGCATTTGAAGTTTTAGCAGCAGAGTGAAACTATCTGATGTGTGTTTGGTTTTTATGTTTCCAAAGAAACTTTGTGTCCCCTGTTTTGAGCTTTGAAACATCTCGGCCACATAAAGCTTTCCACAGAAAATGCTTACATTTTGGGAACTGTCTGAAGGTTTAGAAGTGTGTTTTGCATTGCTGTATTTAAGCATTACAACATGTGTATGTTTTTTTTTTATGTTTTTTACATTGTTGCCCCTTCAAAGTGAGTCATTAAACTTTTAAATCAAGCACACTGTAGAAATACACATTAGATTTGACTTGATAGTAGCTTTGGCTGCTCCACATCAGTTTGCTGTCTCATGTTTATGTCGTTGTGTCAAGTCCATTGTTTTTATTTATGTACATCAGCTTTTCTCTTGTCATTATGAATATCATGGATTTTAATTTATTGTGTATGATAAAAGCATATGTTTTTAAAATAAAAAGTACTACGAATATATAGCATTGTCTTTGAAAAGCATTTTTTTGTGTGTTTAATCAGTGTTTTTGGAGATGTTATTGACGTTAGAGGTAATTTGGTAGACATGAACAGGTGACAGTGAACAAACAGGTGGAAAATTGATTTATTAAAAGCTTTGCACAACAGCACTTAACCTCAACAGTCTTTTCTTCTAAACAGTATAAAATATTTACCCAGTAAAAGCCAAAAATGTAAACATAAAAATGTAAAGTATGGCATTTTACAGTATTTTGTAATTGTTAAACCCCATCAGTAAATTAGATTTTAACATGACTCTGCCTTTCCTTTTCCATTAAAACTAGATGATACGCTGCAGAGTTTATCAATAGTTGAAACTTCAGTACTTCTTGTGCCTTTCTTCCACATTACCCATGATTCAAATTTGTAAATGATATGACGCTATCCCACTCTAAAGGAATATTTAGGCTCTGGATCTCTGCTATACATTAATTAATAAAGCAAGAAGAAACATGTGACAAGTATAGGAACTTCTCATCAAACATGAAATAGTTTGTATACAGTAAAAAGAGGATCTTAACAATGAAGTTTGGTCTAATTAACTAACTAATGCAGAATTAGAAACTATCTTGCTTCAGTCCTGCTTTCTGAGATTGTCAAAGTTCACCACATCTAACTTTTAAATATTTAAAGCATAATATTGCACAAAATATCACATCTGTTCCTGGAACTATATTGCAGTATCGCTTAAAAACACTGAAAAACTAAATCAGTACAAAAGCAAGTAATGTAATACTGAACACAGAGTTTCAACAACAAAACAAATACTTAAAACAAATATCAAATATCCAAATGTAGAGAACAGGCATCCTATCATCCCACCTTTTTCTGCACAATATTAACATCACTAATTATGGTTGTAAAGAGAAAACAAAACTGAAGACTGGTGACACAAGGAAACCAGGAGGGACAGTTTTCATGACAAAGCCCAATGTGGTGGAAAGACCAGACCCATTACACAAAAGAGTCAAAGTCCATTTTTGTGTTCTTGTGTGGAACACGCTCCGACGTTCAATACATTCACATAAACATACAAAACAAATATACAGATTCAACATATGAATCAATCACAGGTATTACAGTAAGACATTCTGCACAAATAGCTCAAAGAGATGTTTGATTTGGTCATGCTTTAGAGTGTATGCTGCTTCAACCAGTGAGCAGTAATGTAATATGTACTCTTTTATTTCTGACTGAAATAAAATGTAACTGAAAGGTAAGTTAGGCATCAGCTTAATGTCCATTGTTGTTATGGTGCCACTTTTGGTTCTAAAGCATGATCAGGGATAATGGTGATGAAAAAATTGGCCTCAACAATAAACTTATATATGAAAATAACCTAAATCATCATTGTCATTTTTAACATAACATCTTTCTGGTGGAAAGAGTCCCATGACCAGTGAATTCAACAGAAACACACTGTTCACAGTCATCCAATGGCTTTAAAAGTCAGATTCATCTGTTTTCACACTGCAATAGCACCAGGTACACAGACATTAACCAAACAACAAAAACAAATGTTGTTGAAGTGCTGATGAGCTCATGAGGAAATGCAACTGCTGCATCACTAAACTGTGATTTTACACAGAGTTTTACTGTGAGTACAGAGTGTGATTCACTATTTTTTCCTAACTAAGTCAGTCGGGATCAGACCATAAATCGTTACATAAACCATTCAATCAACAAGAGCCAGTTTGAGTGATCTGAAAATCTGTAAAAGTCTTAAAGAGACATAATTATATATGTCAGTCACTACTTAAAAGAAAATGCCTATCCACATTGAAAGCTGCAGGTGTATGTACATTCTTCATGTAAGTGGTGTTACATTTTAACTTAAGTTTTTTGTTTTATAAAAGCAGCTGAATCTATTCAGACATGCGGCCGCGTACCCCTGCAAGAGTTCACGGTGCTTTGATCCCTGTTTTAAGAATATGGACACATTTCATGTAGACTGTGTTTAAAGGGACTGCATCAAAGTATGGCTGCATTTTACACCCCTCATTCTCATCAAAATATCTGTATACAGCAGACGTGTCCATTCATTATAAATTTACTTTCAAATGATTTCTTTCAAGACTCACCTCTACCCTGTAAAATGTTTCTTACTGTATATATCAAAATTGATTTATATAAAAAACACTAAGCCACACTGTGAATTTTAAAGTTTTTGTCAGTTCACATCCTGAATGCAGCAACGATACATATAGAGCCCCTTGCTCTACTCTGCATGTGTTTAAAGTTCAGGGCTGAAGGGCAATAATGGCTTTGTTTTTATATTTCTGGAATCACCTTGATGGAAGTAGCTCTGCTGAGTGTGTGTGTCTTATCGGGAGCGAGCAGAGAAGCAGCGCATGTACTCAGTGAGCCAGGGGTTGAACTCCGGTTGAACCAGCCTCCTGGCTTTGTCCAGATCGGCAGACTTAGCTCTCCGGCGCTCTGTCCTCTGGGTCTGGATCAGACGCTCCACCTCCCGCCTGGTCTTAGCACGCAGAGCAGACTCATGGATCTGCAAGGAAAATGAAGGTTGCAGTTAGTTCCCACTGACCCTCGTGCTCTGTCACAACACAGGCAGATCTACAGAGGGACAGACAGATAGGTGACCTCATTCGTCGATGCTGCGGGGCCAACATTGTGTGTCTTCCTGCCTGCGATGTCTGCGTCCTTCTCTCCTGAACCGTACAGAGCGAAAGGATGTCTGCTGTCTTTACTGTCCTCCTTGGGCTGCCGCGCTGGTGCAGGCCTGACCCGCTGGGAACGCAAAGGTTGTTTTGAGGATTTGGAAGGTTTACTCTGCTGTGGTCCACCGGTGTCTTTCTCTACAAATAGAAAAGACAAAGCAGCGCTGATATACCAAGAGCAGAAAAGGTTTCATATTTTTCTGCAAAATCTGTTTTTCATTCAACAAAAGAACCCAAACTTCAGACAACTCACTCTCTGAGAGCTCTCACTCAAGAACTTCAGCTAAAATTGGCATCAGTGGTCAGTAAACATCTGATTAAAGGAGTAGGTGCTGAAAAGCACTGAGGTTTAATGCAGAGCCCTATTCCCTTATGTTCTTCCCCTCTATCGACATCATCATGGTGTTTAAGGGTTGTGTTGACCTCCTCATTTACATTTCAATATCTCTTTGACATGTATTTCTTGAGGTTTGCTGAGTAAATAGTTTTGTGTGTAGTGTAAGCTTTGCAGTAGCTTAAAATGAGCTGCTTGTGAACAGTAATTTCTCTCTCATCACCCAACTGCTCATCACTAATTCAGTTTTTTCTTCTTCTCTCGATCATTTTGACCGTGATTCTGACTTCATCTTTGAATTACCTTTGTCCTGTTGCCTGTGAGGGACAGGCAGCTGTTTGCTGCCTCTGCTGCTGGCTCTCTGCTCCTCTCTCTCCTCCTCTGGTGCTCCTGTCTCTCTGGCGCCTTGGAGCTGTGAGCCTGAGAGGAGTGAATGTCATCATTTGATGCAGTAGAGGAACGTGCATTCATCCCAGTGTGTTGTCTTTCAATCATATTCATAGCTCATTTTTACCATGGACTGCAGCATGTCGAGCTGACACATCCTCCTCCTCCTCCTCCTCCTCCTCCTCTTGAAGGGGAAGCCTGGGTACAGCCCTTGTGGTTCTGTCCATCCTCGCCCCCTCACACTCCTCCAGCTCAGCCTCTGTCCTGTCCCTGCTGGTCTCAGCCCGCACCTGGTTCTTAGTGGGTGGGAGGGGGCTCCTTCCCCCAGAGTCTGAATCAGTGTCGGAGCCACTCCAGAACCAGGGGTTGTGTGTGTGCTCCAGCAGCCTGCGGGTCAGCCTGTACCTCAGCATCTCCTCATAACACTTTGTGTAGGTCTCCCATTTCGGGTCTTTGAACTTCTTCATGTACTCTGAGCGGATCCTCTTGGTCACCATCTTGTCACTTTGGAAACTAAAATCCAAGTGAAATCCAACAACGAACCACAAAGCTGAAAAACTCAAACTATATCAAAAGCTAGCGCTGTTACACACCAACGGCAGGTCTGTGATGCATGAAATATCTTGTACGTTGCAAAAACACTTGGCTGTAAGCGTAAACAAAGAGCTCAAAAAACACATGCTGCGACGCTACTTTCAAGCGCTGTTCGTTCAGGTTTGGTAACACCGCCAGACATTTAAAACATAACAGTTTAACCAATGACAGATCAGCTCGAGGCTTCCCCGGGCCAAAGACCCCGCCCACTTCCTCCCCTACCCGAGCACGGATTGGATAGTAACCCCCATGTTTCGCTCGCTTAGCTCAACGCTGGGGATGAAGATAAAAGTCCGTTTTTTGGGAAATCACAAACTGCCACATCTGCTCCGTAAACCCAGTCTGCGTTTTAGTGTCGAAAATGCCCTCAGCTGAAAATCTGATGGACCATTACGACTGCAGAAATTTCTTGAAGGTGATGACGTAACTGCCATCTCATCCTCGGATTGGCTCGAGCGATGTAAACGACTGTTGAATATTCCAAATTAAAGGTCAGCTGCAATCACTGTATGTATGAAAACACTCCAGGCTTTAAAATCAGTTTCATACAATTCATTGATCAACCTTATTACCCTTTTACTGATGTACCATATTTTTGTATTTTGCAACGATTAAAAAAAGCTTGTAGTAAATCGTCATTACGGACTGTGTCGTGTTAGGCTATTGCATTGTAACAAACATAAATGCATTGTTTAATCAATTGCCCGTTGATCCATATGAAATCATCATGACAAGTGTGGCCGTTTTATTTATAGAGGTGTTTTGAACATACGGTAATACGGAGTATGGATAATCGCCTGTCGGCGCTCGCAGATTTAAGCCTGCACGCATCCTAAAATCTCACTGACAGTCCATCGACTCTCACCTACCACCGTCCGACGCCTGACAGCAGAAATTCAGGGCTGTAAGAGTCTAATTTTGTGTACGGTAAATATACTTACACTGGGGTCGGATTTCACGGAAGCGGAGCAGGACAGATGGCGTTCATGGTGCTGCTGTAATCACAGGCTGCGTCTGTTAGCTCCGCCCGCTTCAAGACGTTTTAAAAAAACAAACAAAAAACAAAACCGAACACACCCGCAACAGGTGTCCAGGCCGGGATGTCAGGAATGCGGTCAGGGTGGTTATGAGACATTTGGTTGATAATGGTCCCTATCGCATGTTAAAATAGGATGAAAAGACTATTCGTTTTATTGTAGTTAGCCACCACGCGCAGATTCAAAGGGCTTAATTGAGTAACTTGTTGCGTCTTAAATCATGCTGAAGTGCTTTAGTGGGCCACCAGTTGCTCCACAACCTGTTCTCTAGGGGCTGAGAAATGACAGAAAAAGGGTGAAGCTGTCTTATTTTAGGCTACATACCAGGTTGACGGAGTGGTGCAAATGATGTGGGCACAGGGTGGTGCGCGCCTCAGGCACGCCCAGCACGCCCCTTTGTCTCCCTGAGCCCGGACCCTAACCCCACACCCAGATAACCTGATGAGCTTCTATGCATATAAGGTAGGACTGCGGAGGTCCCCCGCGGGGTCTGGTTTTGTCTAAAGATGGTCTGGGGGGCCGGGGCTGCGCGTACGGTCGCGCAGGGCAGGCAGCTCAACGGGATTCAGAGCCGGGTGTCGGGTGTCCCATGCTACTGATCCGCTCGGTCTAAAGCGGAGCTGCTGCTGCTGCCCGGGCACATTCCTGGCAAGTCAAACTGCGACTGTCGGAGCTTGAAGGCGTGCCTTTCACTACCTCTGTCACCCAGCAGCCACCAACCACCAGCAGTGGCTGATGGGACAGAGAGAGACAACCTGTCTCTCACCCGTCCAAGTGTTATCCAGGGACCCATTAATCACCCCCATCGACCTTTTTGAGCTTCCCCTTCCACCGGATCAGCTGATTGGTTTGTGGGATAGCGGCAGCATGTGTCACACAGTAGCTTTGTTTGATAGCTGAGACAAGCCTGTCCTGGCTTTAATGGGTTTCGGTTAATTCTTTCCAAGCTGGGATTCCTAAATATTACATTTTAAGATGAAATTGTATTTGCATGGTTATGGAGGGAGGATTCTTGTTTGATTTGCACCTTTTAAATGCTTCAAATTGTGCAATTTTCACTAAAGCTTTTGTTTTTCATCGGCTCTCACTACCCTCCCTCAAGTAGAAAAACCAGCCAGGATCAGAAATACCAAATAATGGACTTTAATAAATTATCAATATGTATATACACTTACATTCACATGTGTTGGGCAACATGTTGTTCTTATTTTTTTATTAAAGTTTTTGGGTGGATGCATGGTTCAGTGGTGGTCTTTCACAGCCTCTCTCCGTGCAACACAGACAACAGACAGCTATAAAATATGCATATTTTACAAGGATAACAAAATGCATATAAATGTCAACAGCGCAGACAGAAAGTCCATTGACAAGATAGTGTTGGTGTGCCGCAGAGGTTGATCCTCCTTCTCGCTTGATCCCCAGATAGCTGGTGGTGTAAATGATGGAGATGAAGGAGAAGCTGGAGAAGAAGATGGAGGATTTAGAAGCACTTCCTGTGGACAATGCTGGGGCCGGCCTCGTCGTACTCCTGCTTGGAGATCCACATCTGCTGGAAGGTGGACAGGGAAGCCAGGATAGAGCCACCGATCCAGACGGAGTACTTCCTCTCGGGAGGGGCAATGATCTAGAGGAGAAGGAGGGGGAGAAAGTCGATTAGTAAAGTGCCAGTGCGTAGATTCAGTGCGTAATTATGGATTTGTGCGTAAAACCTTTAATATTAAATAATAGATAAATTGTAATGTTTTTCATGTCATATTATGTACCTTGATCTTCATGGTGCTGGGGGCCAGAGCAGTGATCTCCTTCTGCATACGGTCAGCAATACCAGGGTACATGGTGGTACCACCGGAGAGCACATTGTTGGCGTACAGATCCTTACGGATGTCAATGTCGCACTTCATGATGCTGTTGTAGGCGGTCTCATGGATGCCAGCGGACTCCATACCTGGTCAGGTGAGAGGGACAAGTGTTAAGAGGAGAAGGGGTATCCAGTTTGGCACAATGTTTTCAATGATGTTCGTCAAAGAGACAAAAAAAAAAGGATTATCTGACGTACCGATGAAGGAAGGCTGGAAGAGGGTCTCGGGGCAACGGAACCTCTCGTTACCGATGGTGATGACCTGACCGTCGGGAAGCTCGTAGCTCTTCTCCAGGGAGGAGGAGGAGGCAGCGGTGGCCATCTCGTTCTCGAAGTCCAGAGCCACATAGCACAGCTTCTCCTTGATGTCGCGCACGATCTCACGCTCGGCTGTGGGGGGACAAGTTGATGAAATATTATTCAGAGCGGCAAACAGCCGAAACCGCAGACACCATGTGCGTAATGGCAAAACTAATTCAGTTGGCTGAGCTACGTAAGTTACTAGAAGTTACAGAAACGTCTGAAGGAGAAAAATGTCTGTTTTTCTTAAACATGCAGCTACATCCCCTTTGCACTGGGCGTGTTAATGCATTTTAATAATTTACATGCCCGATTTTCAGAAAGACTGTAATAAGTTATACAAGTTGGGTCCATTCTGAAATTAAATTACTCACTTTTTGGCCTTTGTCTTTACGCAAAGCTGTCATTAAATTGTGTTGTTGGTAAGACTGCTGTCAGATTTCAGATTTAGCTGTTGTGTATAGTAAGTTTTTCCAAAGCTGCTGGTAAAAGAAAAAAAATGAAGCTATGATAATAATTTAGGCTCTATTTTGCCATAAAGTGTCGGCCTAAAAAGTAGTCTAGGCGGATGGTTTGCTTCTTTCTTTCAGATGCTTTCTTATTGGAGCAAGTTCCTCACCGGTGGTCACGAAGGAGTAGCCACGCTCAGTCAGGATCTTCATCAGGTAGTCGGTCAGATCGCGACCAGCCAGGTCCAGACGCATGATGGCGTGGGGCAGGGCGTAACCCTCATAGACTGGGACGTTGTGGGTCACACCATCACCAGCATCCAGCACAATACCTAAAGAGAGGCAAGGCGGGAGTTCAGTAAAGTCCAGGTGGCAAAAAAAGCTAAAACATATCATATCGTATCGTAAATTTGTCGCCAAAGTGGGTGCATGGAGGAGGATTTACAAATACACACTGAATGTATATATCATACGAGCCATAAAATAACATAAACAGTCGCAGAAAGGCTGTTCGACTGTGCGTAAAAGTTGTGCGCAAAATGGCTACAATGGGATTGGCGCATCAACAGCTAAATTAATATGATGTGTTGTGGTTGTTATATAATTTTACCAGTTATATTTGTCATTAACGTAAAATTTTACAATAAAGACGTCTGCCTATTTGAATGTCTCTCTCTTTTTCTCTCTGTCTTTGTATGTATGTTTAGCAGGTTGCATCTGTGCTATGAGCTGCAGCTGTTTGGTGTTGTCAGTCTTACCAGTGGTACGGCCGGAAGCGTACAGGGACAGCACAGCCTGGATGGCCACATACATGGCGGGGACGTTGAAGGTCTCAAACATGATCTGGGTCATCTTCTCCCTGTTGGCCTTGGGGTTCAGGGGGGCCTCAGTGAGCAGGGTGGGGTGCTCCTCGGGGGCCACTCTCAGCTCGTTGTAGAAGGTGTGGTGCCAGATCTTCTCCATGTCGTCCCAGTTGGTGATGATACCGTGCTCAATGGGGTACTTCAGAGTCAGGATACCTCTCTTGCTCTGGGCCTCGTCGCCGACGTAGGAGTCCTTCTGACCCATACCGACCATGACACCCTGAAGGGGGAGGAAAGGGCAAGATAAAAGAAAGGTTAAGTCAAATAATCCAAACAGAGGTATGACCTTTTTCTGGCCAGATTAAAGTCTTTACTGTGTGGTGCAAATGGCACGTTGATCATTGCGTGAACGTGCCAAATAACCGCGTGGGTCACAGAGACAGACACAGAGCAATTGTGTGACTGTCAGTTCTTCTGTGACTAATTTAGTCTCAAAGAGTTAAAGGCCACATTGCTGGTGGTAAAAGGAGCCAAAATGACATGGCTCAAGATATATAGTGCCTCGCTGTTATCACCTACAGTTTCTAATGGCACAAAAACACAAAATAATTCTAAAATATTTAAATCTCAGTAAACTATATTTTTCACTCCAGTGGGATACCTCAGCAAAATATTCTACACCTGCCTGAACAAATTTGCAGTTTTATTGTATTTGTGTGAAACGAATTCTGTTTTTCTATTATTTACATTAATTGGCTGAGGTGTAATTATTACTGCAACTGTGATTTTTCGTTTTCAGTTCTTCCAATTAGCCTTTCCTTATATTGTATGTGGATTTTCTCTGCTGTTTACCTGGTGACGGGGGCGGCCGACGATGGAGGGGAACACGGCCCTGGGGGCATCGTCTCCGGCGAAGCCAGCCTTCACAAGACCGGAGCCGTTGTCGCACACAAGGGCGGTAGTCTCATCGTCGTCACACATGATGGCTTCTGTAAGAGAGGAGCGGAAGAAAAAGAGTTCAGATCACTAAATTCACATACATTAACACTCATAGTGAATGTGACACTAAAACTAAAACTTTGTTTCGGTCTTTTGTTTCCTGAAATCTCACGCTTAATTGTGAAGACTAAAAAGACTAAAATGATTGTAATATTTACTGGAGCATGATCAGGCCCATGTTATGAGCTAAATGTATCCATGGCGCACTGACACCAGGCCGTTACGCATGGCGTATAAGCCTGTATAAACCTAAAAAAAAAAAAAAAAAAAAGAGCTTCGACTAATTGATCTGTTCTTTACATTATTCAAATTTGACGACAGTAAACCGAAGCAAAATCTAACATGTTCCAATATTCAGGTAAACCTACAAGCGCTCTCTCTGACACATTATCATCTTCCTCAGGTAAACGTTCCTGGCTTTTTTGACTGATCTGAAGGCGCATTGCGTCTTGCTGCATCAGCACCTTTTCAAAATACATTGTCACTACTTTAAAGATGCTGGAGTCAGTCTGCTCTGCTTTTTCTATCTATCCATGTATCTATCAACAATTTCCAGCTAGACAGTTCAGGTAAGAGCTTCTCTTGTCCAGCACTGGATCTCTATAATATCTCAGCCTATTATTTACAAATCTTCTCCTTCTCCTACAGTCTAGTCTATCTTCCAGTGGAGTTGTTGCCTCATGTTGCCTCCAGTCGTATCTGCTCCTAGGCCTCTTGTCCCTGGCTGTCCTGCCTAACTTCTGCTCCAGTAGATGCTCCACTGTTGCTCAGGTTACAGCCTAGTCTGATGTCCCAACCTGGCTGTGTGGCTTCAGGAGTGGCCGGTCCTATAGGGTCTTACCTTAGGAGAGTGTCTGCGGCTCGGAGAGAATGACCCAACCAGTGCTGCTGCTGAACCAGCTACAGTCCTCTGTGCTGCCCGTCCACCTTATATACCCAGCCTCCACCATTCACAAACCTCAGCACTGGCCCCCATCCCGGCCCTCTGCCATATTAGGACGCTGACAGGCCGAGGATGAGGAGTGGGAGGAGGGAGGGCCTCAGGAAGGAGACGCGCCTCGCGTAAGGAAAGAGGGAGCTCCATCAATCAGAATCCAGGAGAGGATCGGGATTGACGCGGCGCGCGCCCGACGAGGAGAGAGCGCGTGCCATATATGGAACTGTCGCTTTGACCTCCCATCGAGCCTCGCGGTACCACCTCGAGGGCCATACAAGGAGCGCGCGGGCCACTGGGGGTTTTCTAGGGGAGACGCCAACCGGGGTTGTAGATTTGCTGCTAGTAGGTATCATCCAGCCTTAAAATGGGAAAATGCTGCCCTCATCTGAACAGATTTAGACCACAGAGAGAGCCAGGGCCAAACTACTGACTGACAGGTCAACCAGGAAGAGTGATGCAGCCTGAAAGTGCCAATTAAGGGTTCAATACACATTATGGTGATCAATACAAGAAAACACAAGATTATTGGATAAAAGCAGAGGAGGAACATTCTGTATGTAAACAGCTCAATATGTGTGCTTCATCATTCCAGTCATAACATTTCAGTAATGAAATTTTAAATAGACCATTTTTAATTGATCGCATTCAATGCTGTAGCTGGACTGACCCCAGCCTGCATAAAAATGAGCCTAACAAAGAGTCTTGAGTAGAAAATTGGAGGCCTTTTTTCATTCTGTCTCCATCTTCAGCCTTGTGAATGTCCATGTTATTAGAAAAAAACAACTAATCATCACAAAGATTCTTTGATTGATTGTGCACAGAAGATCTTGTTCTTTGCATGTTGGAATCCCATTTTCTTAACTATGCAACACATGTACATGCAACAGAAAACTTTTTGTCATATACACACTTTTATTAACAATTAGTTTAATTTAATCTGCTCTCCTGCAGACCACATGGCCTGATATGCACACAGATCTGTCTGAGTCTTTTTGAATAAATAAGGAGAGAACCACTGAAACAGCCAACAGCTGAAACCTTATCTGCAGGGGCTACTCTGCTCTGTCACTGGAGCAGTTGGATTAATTATAACTCTACTGGAGGAGGGGAGCTAATGTACGTCTGCACATGTGCATGTAGGAGTGAGAAACAGAGACAGAAACTCTGTGTGTGTGTGTGTGTGTGTGTGTGTGTGTGCATGCATGCACATGGATGTTTGAGATTGTGGTATAAGAGACCAGCAGAAGTGTAAGAGGAGGTGCCAAGGAGCTTATAACAATATATATAATACAGTTTATTATATATTATATAATAATATATAATTAACTCAAAGGAAATGAGGAATGGCAGAGGAACAGGGAGAAATGTACAGAAAAAGATAGATACATCCAATAAAGTAGAGATAAAATAGGCTTGATTTGGTAAATTAAAAGAGCCAAGGCTCAGAGGAGAGAGACACAATCTGCCAATTCTAATGGTTTCTCAGGACAAGTGGGAATTCCATGCTGAAAGCAACTAATGTTGCAAGGACATAAAAAAGAGATGTAACTTTTTATTCCATTACAGCACAAAATGCAAAACAGAAATTAAAGAAATATTGATTTTAAAAGGTGCTGGTCATAACTGTTCGTACAAATAAGTGGCTTGTGTGCTCTCATGCATCACCTAAAACTGGTTTCATGTGGCAGCAGAGAATTGTTAACATATAGCCCCTCATGACCTGGATTCTCATCATAACAGCGACAGAAAGATTCAGTATGGATTACAAGTGGTTGGATAGAACATTCACTGTATGTGTACACAGGTCTATGGAAAGGCACACGTGGAAGACAAAAGTGAATGATGAAGCAAAGCATGTTTTTACGCCTCCTGTACTTATTTTAATCAGGCATTGAGAAGTGATATAAAGTTGCATTAATTGGCCCTGTGGAAACAGGGCCAATTAATGCACTGGAAACACAATTTGAACACTGAGGCAATACAAGCTGCTAGGGGGAATCCTCAATGGTTCATTAATATGTCAAGAAAAACAGGGTAAGAAGAGGGAGGGAGAAAAATCTTCGAAGTCTAGAGGGGGATCGAGTGAAAATGGGGAGGGGTTGCATGGGTGCAGAGTGTGTGCACGAAGGTACGTGTGTATGTGTTGTGCGAGGGGTCAGGGGGTGGAGGGGCTGCAGCACAAGGTAGAGCTACTTTTATGCACTTGTTGTGAGCCATTTTGGAATCAGAGGGCCTGTGAAACGCCTAAAATGTAAAGGGGCTGGCAGTTGTCGGGGAACGAACGAAAGAGGGGTGGGAGGAGGAGAGGTCAGAGGGGCCGAGGGGGAGGAGAGCCGAGGGAGCCTCCTGGAGAGTCTACTTGGAGAAGGGGAGGAGAAAGAGGGAGGTGAAAGGGCGAGAGCAGCAGGTGGCAGAAAACATGAGTTTGGTTTGTCAGAGATATGTAACCCAGCCAGCTGAAGGAGAGACTTTGGACAAAGAGAGTATTCTTGAGGGTTTTTTTTGTTTTTTGTTTTTTATTTTTAATTTTTTTTAAGTACAGCATTTTTTAAATTGAGTGTTGTAGTGATCACATGACTGTTTTAGCCAGTGAAATTAAAGGAAGTGAATTGAACAAGTAGAGACAAATAGATGATGCTGCACGCTCAGTTGTCATGGTACCTTGCTGCCTATTCAGTTAGATTTTTATTTCAGTCAACCCTCTCTCTCACCCTCATGAGAGCACAGAGGGCGAGAGTGTCAGAGAAAGTAAGAATAGCACAAGCCTCGGCATTCAGTCGCTGGAACCAATACACTCGCTGTGCACGAGTGGCCTACCTTTTTAAGTGTGGCACAGTGCTCAACAACTGTGGCTCCTCTGCAGCATGTACAGTAGACTTTTTTTTAAGGCTAGAACAGACAGGAGTCTTGCTGGAGATTTTAATTAGCTTCTTAGGTGTTACAGTGAAGAAAGTCTGAGGATACTGATACTACTGAGGATTTTGTAAATGGACAGGTAAAAGTGCTCAGGTTCTTATTTTTACAAGATTGTCTTAAATATGTGTCAGGCGTCCAAATGTTCATTGACAGTTGTTGTTTTGTTTTTTTTGTTTAAGACAAAAACATATGCTTTAATGAGCAGTACAAATTGCATGCGTTTGATCCCATGAAGCTTCAGGACACATTTACTCTTCCTGTTTAGCTTCATTATCTACGTGATGTGCTGCACAAATCAGGTCCATGCTGATTGCACACTGCTTTCTAATGCTGCTTCTAATGAGGATAAACAAGACATGGTGAAATGAGAGGTGTTAGAGAGCTTGCATCTTCGCCACTCATCTCCAAGATGATGCAAGCATCTTCTAACGTAAAAAGCCATTCATTTAATTTGTAGTAGCAGCAGGTGTTTGGTTTCTGCTTTGTGGGTGACAAGTAAAAGAAGAGGTGGGCAGAAGCTGTTTAACTCCAGAGAATCACAACTTAGAGGATGACTCCGCGTCAATGAGATTGAACTTCTCTCCTTTTCAGAAAACATAAGCTGCTATTGTGACTGAAGCAGCACTGAAGATTTACTTAAAATTATGATACAACTGCTTTATGAGGCCAGAGACTCTTTCCACTTGCAAACCTCTGCATGGACTCCAAACCAGTCATGGAGGTGTGGCATGATTGAGCTTAACCAAAATGCAACATGAACTTATAAAGAATTATCATTTTCTAAATAGATACAATTTGGAACAAGTTGCTTTTTATATATTTTGTCCTATCTTATGAACAAATAAGGCTTTCCCATCCCATCACTTTGTTGTGTAAGGCCGAAAAGGGTCAGAACCTCAGTTCCACTAGTTCCTCAAATAGCCCAGGGTAGATACAGAGAACAGTGAGGGGAGCTGCAGCACATGGAGTTGGAATTGGAAACCTACGCAGGGCTGATTGGCACCTGGTCAGCTGCATGAGCCAGCTGAGCCGTCCTCTGTAGAACAAGAGCACAACTCCTGCCTCTGCTGGAGGGGTTAGTTTTAAGGAGAACGCTGGCTCAAAGGCCGAGACCTTCAGTTAAAAGTCCTTAAACATATCTTCATCATATACTGTCAGCAAGACAAGAATGAACATGTATAAAGGGAGAGGATAATTCATAAATTGTTTCACTGGTATTTTACAGCATGGCTTTGTGTCTTGAGCCTGTAACCGCTCTTCGATCACGTCAATCACACAGCTGAACATGATTTTAAATATCTACACTGGTTGATGTGAACTTGATTTATCTTGATAGACTCTTAACCTGCCCCATAAGTGCACCATGTGCCTACAAGGGAGAATGAATCATATCATTGCATTCATTTACTGCTTTGCCAGGATCTGTCTGTATGTGCCAGCAGATGGGACAATGTGTGCAGTCTATCTTACCAAACTGTCAACACAACCTACCAACAGCTGAAAACATATGACTCATGTCACTACTGTGAAGTTTTATTTAGGTATGATGGATTGGATGAACACTGATCCCACTGACTTCTGAGCCTGGCTGTGTGGAGCAACACCACCACCTACTGACAGCTTGACGGAGGACACAAAGTTACTTGAGACCTCCTAAGGAAAATTTTGTGTTCTAAAAATGTCAGTATGTTTGGTTGAATGAGCAGTAAAATCTGGTACAAGCTGTTAAATATAATCTTCAGTGCAGGAGCAGGAGATGGGGTATGAGTGTGTCTCCTCCTCCCATCACATTTAGTGGCTCTGTAGGCAAATGGTGATTGGAGATCTAGTTTAACCGCTTACTTAAAGATACAATATTATATTAAAAAAATATTATTGAATCCTATTATTGAAACTACCTTATAGGTTTTACAAATTTCAGATTATGGTTAGGGTCTATCCAACTCCTTCAAACAATGGAATACAATCTCACTTTGTCAAATAAACAACAAACTAAAAGAAAATCCACATTTTTGTAGCCATTTAAATCCGTTCTGATTTTATACAATGTACGTACCGAAACAGGCTGAACAGCCAAAACTTAAAAGATGAACAAAGAAACCCACAAATAAAACCGATGAATATTTCACTTTATTAATGTTTATATAGAAGTAGAATAATTTATCAACCACAAAAATAATTAAAAATCTATCATACATCATTTAGGTCATATTATTTATACCATACAAGTTAAAAAAGAACTCCCAGCAGTCTTCTGTGATTTGTTATATTACATACATTTCATTTGAATGGGCAGGGTTTGGTAAGATTACCAACTGACTTCCAATGGAAACACATCACAAGTCTGGACATGTGCTGTTCAGAGACGATGCTCGCAGCATCATTTTGAAGTAAAATGTAACTTTGACATGATGTAAAGAAATTAAATCTGTAGTGAGCCCAGTACCACTTCCCTTTTGGGTGAAATAACAAGAAAATATGTTGACTGAAACAGACAACAGAGCCAATACACTGCTGCCATACAGTCTACACAATGTAATAAATATATAAAACCCCAACATGTATATAAGCAGAATGTGATTACTATCGTACATAGACAACATTAGTCGGCTATTCAAATGGCCAATTACCAGCAATCAGTGTTGTATCAGTTCATCCTGACACTGCCCCTCATTAAAATATGTATAAATATAAGACAGATTCTTCCGTTTTAGGAATCCCTACGCATCTCTGACTTCAAATCGTAAACGAAAAGTCACATTCACATTAATTCAAGTTTCTAACCCATAAAAAAAAAAAGAAAAATACAAATAAAAAAATCTAGCATAAACCTCTGAGAAAAGCACACAAGTTTGAAGGCTTGTCATTTCAGTCAAAAGCAATTATTAGATCCAATTAATGTGACACAGCGCTACTTCACCATACTGTCTGACTTCTGTTTTAGATCAACAGAAATTTAGGAATGTATTTTTGACTTTATAGATTAGAGACTAAGTTGAATATGTGATCATATATTTGTACATGTATATTCGGTACAGTTCATTAGTCTTGCTTGTTGCGCGGAGCTTCTCATCAGATATCTGCCAAATGTCTGAACCATGATAAAAATCATACAACCACAGTTTGATCTGTAGTTCATCAAGCCTGTCTGACCATAAATAAAATGATTCCTTGTTGTAAAATGATGTGAAATGCACTTTAACTAGCACACAGTCAAAACTGTGTGCTACACCACACAGACCTGAGCAAACAAGGATTTTTGTCCTAATGTTCCAAAACTCGGGAAGGTATTTGCAAATAAAGATGATGACTTAAGTCGTTTCTCATGACCAATTTTGCCTTTACAGCTGTGTGGAATTCAAGCTGAAGGCATCTGCATGTCTGGCTTAACAACGATGTCTAGACTCCCCCAGAGCAGTGAAGTTGACATTTACCATCCAAATATTTACTGAGGAGAGTCAGCTTAGTCTCTTAGTCAGGCCCTCCAAGCCAGCTATAATATTTAGCGGGCTCCCCAGCTCTGTGGCTAACATATACGTAGTTTTTAGAGCTGTTTATATAGAATTTAATGTGGGCCAATTGCATATCATGTAAACACCTACCAGTGCACACAGCATGGAGGGGACAGTCATGTCACAGACTGACGGACACAGCTGTAAACAGTATACAGTCCAAAATGTTGCACACCCACATGTTTTCCACCATTTATAGACAACAAAAGTAGTGATAGATTACAAACTGATTTGCACTATGCCAGATTTTAAAGATAAAAAGATGAAGGAATCATGGGTTTTAGACAATGAGGGGTGATCATGACACGTCTCCTGTACCCTTAATACCTGACAGCAGCAGAACATCAGCCACGCCTCAATCACCCTTCCCAAGAAAACTGTGCACATTTTATTTTGTTAGACACAAAGATGGAAGATTTAAGCAGTTTCAGGGTTGCCAATTAAATCCAAAGCAAGAAAAACTAGAGGGCGAAGTGAAATCATGTTTTTTTCGATGTGTAGCACCTCAGCTGTGACTTCAATCACTAATATGTTTCATGAAAAATGTGCATATGTTACTCTACATCCTTCCTTAGATATGTCAGAACAGTGTACAGACCTGCTTCACGACACAGTGTAGACAACACAATAGCTGCTTCATTTGGCTTGTTTAAACTCTAAAATCACTATAAAAAGGCTCTCATGTTAAGCTTCAAGTTTAAAAACTCAATAATAAATAGACACAAATTCATAAACACGTACATATTTTGCTGTTCTGTATACATCATACTGGACTTTTTTTGGTTTGGCTATGAAAATCATGAAGTGAGAACAGACTAGTATCCCATAGCAGGGAATGAAAGAGGTCTGTCACGCCAGATTCATACGGTCACATTTCTCCTGTATGCATGAACTATTTAACACAGAATTTTCCCAAGCCTATGGTAGCTACAGTGATTCAATAAATGACATGTTGTGTATGAGCTTCGTGTGTCTTTTTCACTCTCAGCCTCATACTCTGTCCTCTTCTGTCAGTGGTGAAATTGATATTTTCAAAATAAAGCATCTCTAGGAACTCTGATCCATGTGTCAGTTCTTATGCCCTCACTGTGGATCACCCTGTCTGTTTCCTTTCAGCAGTGAAACAACACTCCCATCACATTTCCTAGTAGCTTTCCAGGCTCCTCTTCAGCTTCTATCTTATCTCTACCAATTTCAGGCAATACCATTTTTTCCCCTTTGCCCCCAGCTACAAGTCTGGAGCAAAGCCAGGTTTTTCCAGCAACTAACCTCACCTCACAATTTCTCCCTCTTCGTTATCCTCTCAGCGAAGTGCCTGTTTCTGTTCTTCTTGCAGAAAGGCCTGTTTCTCCATCAGTTTTCTGAACAGTCCTTGCCTGTTGCCTAGCAGCTCTGTGTGCTGGCCACACTCGGCTATACGCTGCTGGTCCAGCACAGCGACAGCGTTTGCATTCTGGATGGTGGATAGACGGTGAGCGATGATCACGACTGTCCTCCCTGTTGAGTGGGTGAAAAGGGCAGGAAATAAAACAGGAGAAACACAGACTCTGAGGGGTAAAAACAAAAACAACAATTCTTCATAAGTGGATGCAGCTTCAAAGACAAAGACAGAGAAGTTTACCCTCCATCAGACGCTCCAAGGCTTCCTGGACCAGGTACTCATTCTCAGCATCCAATGCACTGAGGAAAAGATGGTTGTTTAGGATTTTCAAAATGACCTAAGATGTATTTCTAACCAGCACAAAAAATACTGTTTTTGAGGACAGTGCAATCATCCTATCTTTCACACAAATCTGCAGGGCTGTCGGAGCAGAGGGGTAAATACGGCGAAAAAGATCAACATTACAAAAGTATTGCAAATTCAGCAGTTTTGTTTTCTGAAACAATTCATTCATCACATCACAGTCTTCCTCACCTAGTAGCCTCATCTAAAAGCAGGATTTTAGGATTCTGTGGAGAGAGAAAACAAATAGTGTTATGACGTCTGCTCTGACATCTGAAGGGGTCGTTTGAGCCAGCCAGAGAGGCAATTCATACAGTCAAAAAAGCTATTACTTTTTTCAGCTATAAAGAAAACAACACAAAACAGAAGACTAACACCTTCTTCTGAGTGGTCACTGAATGCAATACACACAGACCAGCTGATATCACATCAATGCATCACACCGCCTGTCAGCAACACGCAAGTAGATGCAGAGTTTTGCACTGTCCAAGAGAAAAGGACAAACACGTATAAGAATTTTTGTGCTGATGAAGTTAAAGGCAAGCCAGTGGACCAAAGTTAGTTTGTGGGGACGCGCTCACTGTGATGAAAAAGGTCAATCTGAAGAGTCATTACAAAGTAATGACAAAGTAAAACTGTTCCAAAGTGTCAGTTTGTCTGGAATAATTCACAGAGATAAAGGAAAACCTGACGTAGAAAATCAGTGATAGCAAGTGTCTGTGTGCTTTGGCCTTCAGGATTACCAGAGATTACCAAGAACCTCTCAGAGCTGAACCTCAAGATCCAGCAGCTTCTCAGCTCTCTGCTTTCAAATGTAAAATCATTTAAGGTGAAATTAAAGATGTGGTAAGTGCAACTGAAAAGAGGAAACACTGCATTGTACTACTCTGCAAGAACAAAAGTCTGCTGTGACATCTTAATACGCTGCTGAGTGTGAAAACTGCTTCAGGCATTTGGTGAGAAGTTTAAGGACACAAAAAGTAAACAAAAGGAACTGAACATATTTGCTAAGACATTTATCGTGGAGCCAGCTGATCTGCACCACAAACTATAACATAAAATCATTAAGCTAAAAGCAAAGACAAACTGTGAGCAGCTCTTTTCAAAACTGACTATTAGAAAGACTCAGTTCTGCTTAAGGATGGATAACAAATGTTATGTGCAGATGACAGGTGTGACCAGAGTTTATTCTGAAACAGTAAAACAAGCATGTTGTTGCACTCACCTTAAGTAGAGCCCTGGCGATGGCTATCCTTTGCTTCTGACCACCTGAGGAACAAACACACCGGTGAGAGTTAGATGAAAGACGAAAAAAAAGAAATAGTAAGCAGTGTCTGTTGAAAATCTTCATCAAAACAAAATTGTTTTTGATGACAACCTAGAAGTACTGTCTTGAATGTTCTTACTTTTTCATGTACAAAACTTCAAATACAGCAAGTTAGGTCTAAAAAATATGAATGCATTATTGTGTGAAAAAAATATTTAAATAGCTAAGAATATTGTGGATTAGAATTTTAACATGGTAACTTAAAAGGAATAAATGAGGACTCATTCCCACACTGAACATATAGCGTGGATACTGGATGAAAATCTACATATTCACATGGAAAACAGACTGTTGGCTATACAAGCTTTCTAGTATAATACTTCTGTGTCTCACCCGACAACAGCACTCCTTTCTCCCCCACTACAGTGTCAAAGCCCTTAGGAAAAGCCTGGATGAAATTATAGGCGTTGGCCACTTTGGCTGCCCTGTAGATGTCCTCTGTGGTCACAGCGTCTGGGTCCACTGCACCGTACGCAATATTATCTCTTATAGAGCAAGAAAACAGCACGGGCTCCTGGGAGAGAGGTGAGGAGAGGAGAGGGAGAAGGTGAGACACACAGAGACCAGCTTCACTCAACATAAACAAGTTGAAGATGAATTTATTACCTGGCTGACAGTCCCAGTGTGACTCCTGAGCCAATTGGGATTCAGATCTTTGATGTCATGACCGTCTATAGTGATGACACCTGGAGAAAGGAGGTCATTCTCAATGGTTAAACAACCATCTGACAGAGTTTTGTACTTTTAAGTTTGTCATCATCAGATTTTTGAAGGTGTCCAATTACTAAGCAGTGGTTGGTGTATCTGGTTGAGGGAGAAGACAGAACAAGTGTGTTCTCACCGGCGTCAGTGTCGTACAGCCTGAGCAGAAGTGAGACCAGGGTTGATTTTCCAGACCCACTGGGTCCCACCACAGCCATGATGGTACCAGCTGGGACCAGCAGACTGAGATTCTGGAAAATAGAAGCATCCTTACGGGTCGGGTAGGCAAAGGATACATCACGGAACTCCAGCTGACCCTTCAGCTGGTCTGGAGGAAGCACTAGGCCTTCTGTGGAGGAGCAGAGGAAGAGGAAACATTATTTATTTTAACGTTTTTGATACACTAATACAATTTGAGAGTCAAATGAGGACAAATTAAATAAATGCACAAGGAAATGGAAAACGAAAAGGAAAAAGAAAAAGAAAAAGAAAGTACTAGAATATTTTACCACTTCTTAAAATGTAAAATATACATAGCATTTATTGACTGACAAGGCAAAAAAAAAGAGAAGGCATAAATTAAAAGGCAAGAGATGTTTGATACTTTCTACCGACGTCTGTTTTGTAATAGCTAATAAAATCTTGGCATTTTTCAAGCAAGACAGTGTGACAGATGTGAAATTTACCCATCATCCACTTTTCTGTAAGCAGAAATGACCCAAGGGAAAAAATGTCTTACTTGAACAATTCTATTCAAAATATTACTATTTTCTGGACACAGAAAATAAATAATAACTTAGTGTTAGGTTCAGAGGACAGAAACGTGTACTAATTGATGTAGTGAGTTGACTGTACCGCGTGTACTGAGCATGTGTGTGTGTGTGTTTGTGTGTGTTCGCGTACAGACCATTTAGAGGAAACTCGGGCTTTCTGTCCAGCAGCTCCCACAGTCTGGCTCCTGCTCCAAATCCCTTCATTAGCTCAGAGTAGAATGAACTCAGACCTACAGATCAAACCCAAAAACACCAAGCCATAAGCCATCATACACACAGAGGTTAACAGTGCAGATAAGGGAATTCCTTCAAATGGAAAATGCATATGAACAGTATGTACCTGCAATACTGAAGCCCACCCAGAAGGTGTACAAGAGGAATGATGAGAGTTCTCCCACAGTCATGTGCTGGCTGGCCATCAGAAGGCCTCCCTTGTATAGTACTGACAGGACCATGATGTTACCACTGAGACCAGTCTGAAACACAAACACACAAACACACACACACACACCTCATAATTTGACTACTACAACATCTGGCACTGCTACTCCCTGACACAGCATTGATTATACCCATTACAGCCTGCCTGGGCACCTGCTGGATAAGCTAACTGGTGAGTAGAATCTCTTCCTTGATATCCATTGGTGTTACCGCCAACAATATACCGAGCTATACATAGGAATAGTATTTACGTGATAGCATTTAAATTTGCATTTTAACATTTAGTCATTTTATCGTTGGTGGTGCTGATGAATGGCACTGCATCATATTACTCATCATTGACATAACTAGGTGTGGACAATTGTGGACAAGCTTCATTCAAGTTTTTGGGGTTTTTTTGCTCTGTTGTTGCTTATTTGCACCTTGTTCTTGTTCTTCCTATTGCTCTTATTAGCACCCTTTTAGTTCTTATTTTGCATCTTATTGTTGCTGTTGTTCTTATTTGCACCCCCCCCCCCCCCCCCCCCCCCCCCCCCCCCCCCCCTTGTGTGTTCTGAAGAGCTTCTGTATGAGTGAATTTCTCCATTGTGACATCAATAAAGTCATACACTGACATGTCAGGTGCTGTAGTATTGTGACAAACCTGAAAGACGATGGCAAAAAGCAGAAGCCTCTTTGCAACATTTCATTTCCCAACTGTGGATTTGGTTTGCATCACTGACAGGGCTCACACGTGCACAGGCATGGTTGCACGCACACACACATGCACATGGGCACACACTTGTGATGTTGGGCTATATAAGTAAAATTGATTTCACACACATATGCACTTACCACTCCAAAGAAGCCAGCTCGTAGTAAAGCCTCTATCTTGGCCAGACTGAAGACCTGGTCTGTCATCTGTCTGTATGCGTTGACTTCTAACAGCTCTTTACCAAAAGCCCTCACTGTTCGCATGTTGCTGATACGTTCCTCAGCCAACTACACACAAACAGTTTAATTAGTGCTTTATCTAAATCAGAAATCAAATTATCAAAACAGGAAATTCACTTTGCAAATTTAATTAACACAGGCAGTTCAGATTTTATATGAGGTATACACAGAACAAAGGGCTCGACAAACAGCATGGCTTTACTAACCAATAATATGAAATGCTGTTACAGTACAAGCTTCACTAAAATCATATAAATTTTGCAATCATACTTTGCCACAGCTTCCTTGTTTTTAAATTACCACATCCTCAAACAATGTCTTAATAACCCCTGTGCTTGAACATATGGCAAGATTTAACACCAAAAATGTGATTATAAAACATACTAAATGCCTCTCAGCTGGTTATTTGATCTGTGAGTTCCTATGCACTGTACCTGTGTGGCTTGTGCAAGTGCGTCCTGTGTGCGTTTAGAGATGGAGCGAAGGTATCTGCCATATACTACAGCAAGACAAGCCACAGGAGGAACAATCAGCAACACAAAGCTTGCAAGACTGGGGGACACGTAGAACTGGAAGAGGAGAGAGAAGAAAGAACAGCAGTTAACGGAAATAAAAAAGGAGAGGGGGAGGGCAGTAGTCGCCCAAGTAGCCTTCACCATAATAACACTAGCTATTCCCATTGATTGAATGATCATGACACCAGAAAATTGTTTTACTTTTCCTGTAGAAAAAAATAATCAGTTTTGTAAAGGAAGTCAAGGCATCAGTTAATGGACCTATTAGCCAACAAATCTCTCATCCATGAACACTAAGACATAAAAAAGTGGAGACATCATTTGGATTATTAGCTCAGCAAATAAGGAACACTTCAACCAACTGTTGGTCAAAACTGTATATAGGTGACCTTCTTCACATACACACACAATGCTTTGTGTGTCTGGTATCTACCAGAGTTTAATCAGAATGTGCCATTAAACTAAACCTCCCCATTTCTTTGTTTTTGTAAACCTGTTTCACAACAGTCCAACCAGACTCTCAGCTCACATACCAACAGCACAGAATGGAAAGATGCATACAAAAGAGCCCCTCCAAAAAGTCAGAACTACTTCCTTGTACTGAACAACAAAACACTATGCACACAACTTACAAAGAACTTGACATACTATGGGAGATAAATAGATTTATTTAGCTTCAGTGGCATTCTGCCCTAGTTTGCAATCATTCTGTTAAATTTATTCAGCAATACAAAACCTACCACGTTGATTTCACAGCATAGTGTACTATAAGACACAATCCCTATTGACTGCTCATTCAGATCCATCCCTACCAACCACAGCGGACCACTCTGAGGATCATACTCACCATCATACTGACACCAGCTGCTGCCTGGGCGACAGCTCTCAGCCCGTCTGACAGGTTGTCAGTGATGGAACGGCCCACCACAGTCGTGTCAGCAGAGAGGCGGTTGATGAGCTCGCCGGTCCTATTCCTGTCAAAAAATGCCACTTCTTGTCTGAGGATAGAGGAGAAGACAGAGGCACGGAGATTACGGACAATCTTTTGGCCTGCAAAGAGAAGAGAAGAGACATTCACAAATGTGGACAATTGCACATATTTCATGACATTTTTGAAAACATTATCTTAGGGTCTATTATCTTGTGATTGGTATTTGTTATTATCTCTGGCATATTGCAGCAAACTTTGTCCAAAGTTCAACAATCCACCTACCTGCATCTCTAAAGCTCATTAATTAATACATAGTATCTTGTGTGTTTAATCCATACACAAACAGACAAGTTGTCACCATAAGGCTGCCAGGAAGTCACTGCAACTGGCTGCAAGGTGCGCCAAGAAGTCCTTGCAGCATTTCTGCATTTGTATGGACTAAACAAACAGGATTCATCATGTTAAAGAGTGACCTGTAGAGGTGCTGGAAGGTGTATGTTAAAATAACAATCCCCAGGCTCTAGCTTTACATTAAAAACTTCATGTTGACCTTCTTATCTCACTCCAGACAAGAATGCAAATAGACTGGAGGACCTGGAGGAGACATATCAGCATATTCCTCACATTCTGCCCATTGATGCAGACATCTGTGAGTTTGTGTTGAGTATTAGCTGTATGTGCTGTGTAGTATACTTTTACAATCACTTGTCTGAATTTTGTGTCTTTATGGCCGTGTCTCTTCATGTACCCTTGTAGAGTTATAAACACCCCCTTTCGTCTCACCTGAGGTCTGCATGAGGTAGACTCTGGCAGCATTGGCTGCCCCACCACACAGGAACATTCCAGTCAACACGATACACAACGATGTCAGGGAGGACGTCATTGTCTCTGTGTCTGTTCCAGTGGTGTAAATGGTGTCGATCACTTTACCCAGGAGGAATGGAGCTGACATAGTTACAGCACTGGAGATGGTTAGGAAGCCAACAGCAGCTGGGGTGAATAGAGGAAAAGACAGAAAAACACAAAGTTCAGAATCACAGCAAAACATTCACTTTAAACAAATGATAGCAAAAAGCAAATAGAGCAGTAGAGGAGACTTTTGACAGATTACTGAATACAACTCGACTAACTGTAGAAGAACCTGTCGCCAAACAAGGTCAGACGGTAACAATACAATTCACGGCCACTGACAAAATGTAGGGGCAGAAGGCTTGAAAACACTACAATGTCTACACATGGTACAGTACAGTGAGTTTTTTTTTTTGTTCTTAGGCTTACACTTTTATCTCTCATGTGGTTTTGAACTTGCTTAAAAACAGGAAAAAACAACAACTACTGTAACGTAGGCACACATAAGATTTATGAGGGTTTTCAAAATCAAAATCATCCACCTGTGTGCTAATGGAAAATGATGGTGCAGAAAGGTAGGTGTGTGCACATCCCCTGTTATAGTTAGACAGGATGCAAGATAAGACATCCAGTGAGGAAGAAATTGAGAATATGGAATAGGGAGAAATAAAAACTTTATTGTAGCATTTAAAGCTTACACAGGCTTTATCAGACAAAAATGTTGCCTTTCTCCACTGCAATAAAGTTTGGAGAGATTTAACTTTTTCAGGTTAAGCATCTAAAGGCCAGTCCACAAATTGGTGACATATGCACACAATTTACCTGCCAGTCTCCATCTCTCCGGGTGAGCAAGTTGCAAAATCCTTTTAACATCCTCCAGGGGGACCGTTTGGCCTCTCTCCGCGTCAGTCTGGGTCTTCACTGATCCGGCTGGTGTAGGTGTGGAGGCTGCTGAAGAGCTCGCAAAGGCAGCAGGTGTGTGTGTGAGCGTCCGTGCGCGGCCTGTCGGTGAGTGTGAACACAGTGCAGAGAGACACCTGAGGGGACCGCAAGGCAGGACAGACACGAAGGGCCTGGGTGAGGAGAGGGACAAGGCAGGGTGGACTGACGACTTGATCCCGGTCGACTGTCTCTTCCTCCGGAGGGCGGATGAGAGGGTCAGACGCTGCTCCAGCCATAACACCCTCGGCTGCGCTAGCTTGAGTTTGTGCAAATGCCCACCATGTGTACATCTTGACATGCGAATTAAAAGCCGCATCGTCCTGGCTGTCAGCTCTTGATAAGATACGAGATAAATTTGACAAAAAGTAGAAGAAATATAGTTTTTTTCCCCCCCGTCGGTGGTTGATTGAATCGAGGTGTTTCTTGTTGAGTCCACTCAGAGAAGCATTTTAGTACCCCAGCTGTTAGGTCAACAGACTGTATCCATAGCCGAGCTGTTCCCGCTTCATTGTCGAATCTAGACCGTTATTGTCCGTTTTATCTGCGCGTGACAGCCGCCTTCACCCAGTTATCTCTTATCACCGAGCAGCTACCAACACCCTGCCTGTCACAGTCATCTGTCGCTGTATATTTGGTTAGCAGACGGGTGAAGTGGAGACACGAGCTGCCGAAGACCGACTAACACCAACTCCGCTCTAACACATGAAGCTAATTTCCCTGAAAAGAGTCTAAAGGCGACAAACAGGAAAGGTGACCCTGGTTTGGCACACATGTATACAAGATTCCCCCTCCTCTTCCTCCTCCTAGACTGGGGAATTCAATGGCTGATGATATAAGCAAACTTTCCCAGGCATAACCAAACAGACCCAGATCGTCGATACCGGTCTGTAAGTGTAGTGTGAATGAGTTTTGAAAAGTTGCAAAACGAAAAGTATCAACAAATGTTTACCTAAAGGAAGAAAATTCCATGTTTTTATTCGGTTAATATAATCATATATATGTCATCAAGAATAACGTAACGTAGGATATTAGCTGAATAATTTTTACGACAAACATTTTTTGCAGCAAACTAAGTTTTCATTGATTTTGAAATTAAATGAATTCACAATTATCTTATGAACCTCAATGAAATGCAGTTTCTATCTGGGTCTGCGCAGAGTGAAGGCGAATATTATACTGGTATTTGGCTAATCGCGGAGCCAACCGCTGGCCAATAAATCAGATCGACTCTCTGTTGCTTTTGCCTGGCAGGCAGGGTGAAAGTTGAAAGTTCGTCCTATTCTGAAAACAGCGGACACGTGCGCGTTTAGAAGTCGTAAGTCTAATAAGCTTCGTTTACACAAGTGAATGTTATATTCTTAAACAAGTAAACAAGCCGCTTGCGTGCCGACGAGAAGCAGCCTCAGTATTAGTCAGCTTAATTTGACTGTAGCTAGACTATGCTATGTAACGTTAGCTAGTTGTCGTTAGCTGGAAAGCATGCCGGTTTGTTAAAGCCTTGTGCACTGAGGGCATGGAACAGACTTGAACAAATTTGAAAATTAAAAATTATTTTCCCGTCACACCTGCATCAGATGGTGCACCGCTTTTAAGTTGTATCAGTTGTGTGGGTGGTTGGTCCTGATGAATGCAATCTGTCATACCTGTATTCACACTCAAAAAACAAAACTTTCCTATTTTCCATTCATTTAAGGCTAAGTTGCTTTGTTTGTATGTGTGTGTCTGTGCTTTATGTCTTTGTGGTGAATGTGGCTTCTTTACTGTCCTCGGTGGGAGGATGTTTGCGCATGCATTTTAATGTAAAGCACCAGTTTCCATGTTCATGATAAGTCTCGTCCATGTAGTATATCACTGTTAAATGGAATTAATTACAATCACCAGTATGTATAGATAATATTAAGGTGTTCTCACCTTTGCCCCTCTGTTGTTTTCCCTCCCTCTGGCCCTGGCTCCTTTTCCTCTATCCCTCCTCTTCAGGTCTGTGCAGCATAGCAGCGGCTGCAGCGATGGCTGCCATCTATTCAGGTATCCACCTGAAACTGAAGAGTCCTCAGACTCCATGGGAGGACAAGTTAAAGCTGGCACGTTTTGCCTGGATCTCCACTCAGTGCCTGCTGCCCAACAAAGAACAGGTAACATCTGAGGTTGTTATGCACAATGTTTGTGTCTTCTTGAATGATAAGGAGCACTTTTTGCCTGTCTTAATGTGATGGTATGGTTGTGATGTTGGGAGCCTTTAGTAGTTAAAGATGTTCTATATTCAGTGTGCTAAGCACCTACTTAGTTTTTCCTCTGGGGTGAATACATTTAATTTTATAACCTAAGTCAAGAATGTATTATCTCTGAAGATCTATTTGAGGGATGTGCCTTTATTTGGAATGTGCTCTTGCTGATGCAGTGACTTGGGGATTTGTTAAGTGCTTTTTCACTTGTTGATTGTTCAGTCATTCATCATTCCTTTGACAATCTAATGAAACATCTCTCAGAAGAAAAGATTGATTGTTTAAATAAATTTAATGGCAGTGTGTTTATGGCTACCATCTACGTCTTCATGTCTGTCTTGACTTATTTCGACTGCAGGTGCTGTTGGACTGGTGCACTCACGCTCTGACAGGCTGGTACAATCAGAAGGTGGAGTTTTCTCAGAATGTTTTGGAGGGACTGTGGTGTTACCTCGACAATCTGCTTCACAGCAGGAAGCTCTACTCTCTCCTCAAACAGGGCAAGACCATCAGCCTGAGGCTCAACATGGCACAGGTGTGCTGGCATACAACACTGACTTTTTGTGATTGCCTGCTTCATTATCTCATATTGGACCTGTGTTTTGGCTGTTCATACTCTAGAAGGAGGGTGCATTGACTTTGATATATGAAGCTCTTACTGACAATTTTCTCTGTTTGCCTCTAGCTTCTGCTTGAGCGTCTCCAGGAGTGTGCGCATGTTGGCTCCAAGTCACCAGTGTGTGGGTCCACCATACTGAGTGTGTGTCAGGGCCTCCTGTCTTCTCCTGCGCTCTCATCTGTCTTCACCACCAAGTATGAACTCATGGTCGATCTCCTGGCTAAGCTCTGCTCTTTGGCCTGCTGTGAGCTACAAAAGCCATCACTCACAGAACCCCTAATGGCTGAATCTATTGTATGTAGAGATGAGGTGATGACCGAGTGTCCTCAAACTCAGCTTATTAGCAATTTGGACAGTTTCCAATATGAGCCGATTACTGAAAGTTCTCCAGGTCAGCCAGAATTGGATGCTTATAAATCCCCTCCCAAGACGAAGGAAAACCTCCAGTCAGCACATTTATTTGACTTATTGCTTCAGGCGCTGTCATGTTATTTGTCAGTTCAGCGACAACAAGCCAATCCTAACAGAGTCTTTACTATGGTGACCAACCAGCTGATCCAGACGTTGGTGCTACTGAGACACCTTCTGACCTCTGGAGAATTTGCATCTTCTCACACACATCTGGGTCTACGTCAGCAGCTGTGCAGAGACATCCGCATCAAGATAGACTCCATCCTTCAGCTGGCTCTCTTTCCCTCTGAGCACCTGACCTCCTACAAGGAGGAGCTCCTTCCATCTAAAGAAGATTCTGGGAAACGAGGTCCTGGAGGGGCAAAAGGCCCCTTAAAGCCAGTCAGTGCCATACTTTCCAAACTAAGCACTCAGGGCTACTGTGAGCCGACCTTACACTACACTGTGAAGTCAAACACATTGACTCTGCTGTTTAAGTTCTTTATGGAAAGCTACGGAAAAGGCAGAGGAGAGAGTGAGGAAGTGCACAGGATGCTTTGTTTCTATTTCCTTGCCAGGTTGGTCCCGGCCTTGGACGTGGGTCTTGAACGACCCTCACCCTCACTTGACAAAGCAGCCTCCCTCTGCTCCCCAGAGAGCTGGAGCCTGGCTCTGCTGGCTGTGGAGTCCCTGCTAAGCCAGGCTCTGTCCGCTGATATTTACAATGTAGCAGCAGACAGGATTAGACACGGAGAGGTCCAGCTCAAGTTTTACAGAGCCATGGGACAAATGCTCTTCAACCAGGCTCAACCAAGGTAAACAAAAAGCAAAAACAAAACACACAAACAATGTGTTTTTCATTGCCTATTAAAGGTTTTTCACATTCAGACTAAATTAAGTCATGTTTTTCGTCTATTTTCTTGTCTTTCAGCATCCCAGCATGGTACCGTTGTTTAAAAGTTCTGTTGAGTCTCAACCATCTGATTCTTGAACCAGACCTGGACCAGTTGTCATCCTCAGCCTGGGTTAATTCTGAATGCATGGAAGCGCGAGTGCAACGGGCCAGACAGGTCTTGATTTAATCTTATCTTACGTTTTTGTATTTCACCAAAAAATCAACATTAAAACTTGCCCAGAATTAGACACTACCCCAGAATGGCAAAATGTGTAAGAGATCAGTTTTAACTGAGACAAAATGTTTGTTTCCCAAACAGCTCATGGTGTGCAGTCTCCTCCAGACATACACTAAGCTTCGTCAGCTGCCTCGCCTCTTCTCCGAGGTCCTGCCTGTGATCTGTCAGCCGGCCCTGGACCACCTTCGACCGCCTTTGCTGTCTGAGGGCATCTCCACCTCCCTCAGGACTTGTCTCCTGGATACTCCGTCTTCCCAAGTCCTAGAGATCTGCTCAATAGTGTTGGAGAGCATCAGGAGGTATATACTACCTGACCTGAAGGAGGAAAGAACAGCAGAGAAGATGGAGATTGATGGGGGTAGAGATGATAAAGGGGTGAATACAGAAATTAAGGTGGACCAAGAGAAAGAGGCTGCATCTCTGAAGCTATTCTCCCTCAGCCAGCTGCTTCATGTTGTTTTGTTTAGTCTGAAGACTCTAGACAATGCTTCTCCTCTTCCCTTAGTTAGGCAAAGTCAGGTCCTTATGGAGGAGATGCAACAGGTAGTCAAGGAGTTACATCTGTTGACAACCAGAAATAAGGCTGTAAAAACAAATATGAGTTCAGTTCAAAGGACCCCAAGTAAAGGCAAAAAGAAATTGGACCACAAAGAGCCAAAGCAGGTCTCACAGGTCTCAGTGACAACGCTGTGGGAACAGAAGACCCAGGAGGCAGCTCTCCTCCTCCGGTACACCTGTGTAGAAGTCAGCACGCTCTTCTACATCCATTGCAGCAAATACACAGCTCTCGGCTCAGCTCAGACAGCAGCTGCGAGTGAGACTGCAGTCTGCGCTCCGGCCCTAACCCAAATAGAAAATCTTCTGTCTGGTGAGAGTTTTCCAGCACGTCTACAACCATCCTGCAGCCCCATGAGCTGCTTGCTGCTCAAACTCCTCACTTTGCAACAGATGAAGAAGGTTTTGTTAGACACCCCCTTACTTTCTGAACCCAGTGCTGCCACACTACTTAATGGGGCAGCCCAGTTTATTGTGGCTAAATCAGACTTCGAGGTGAGTCCGGATGGAGAGCAGGTATGGGACGGGCAGATCGGGAGCGTGAATGCCTGCTCCTACCCTGTAGCACACTGGTATCACATCACATCCAATTTGCCTTTGATTGCTCCCTACCTGAGCAGAGAAGATGTGGGCTGTATAGCAGATGCACTTGTCGGTTCACTCCTCAGCAGACAGACAGACGGAGGAAAGGACCTGCCGCCCGGCTGTCTGACTGTCTCCCTCATATCTTTACAGCTTCTCCAGAGCCCCATTCTCGCTGAGTTGCCTGCACTGTTCTCTGCTACAGTTCGTTCCCTCACACAAAGCATCATTGGTGTCCTCAAGGCAGCACATGTACCCAAGGTTTGTCCTAGGCTCCTGAGGTTTCAGGAAAAAGGAATTGGAACGAGCCCTTTGAAGAGAGATGCCAGTCAGCCTCTGACCACACTTGTGGAAAAGGAGACTATAGTTGAGGATATATTAGCATCTTCTCAGACTGGAGAGGTGGCTGTTTTGCTGACTGACACACAGAGCAAGGAACTGGTAAATTTACTCCAAATCTTAACACACCTAAACCCAGATGGGATGAACTCTGAGGATCTCTCCTCTACTTTCCTCCTTCTCCTCTTCATACTCACCTCCACCTTCAGTCAGTCAGACCAGATGGCTGCGGACTCTCCTGAATCTGGAGATGATGCTGTACTCCTGGTGAAGCTGCTCAGGATCCTGACTTGTCTCCTGGAGTGTAGAAACTTCCAAAGTGTTTTGAAGCTCATCCATGGTGGCACTTTGCTGCAGGCTGTCGTGTCTTCTCTCCTCTGGCATAGCAACAATGGAAGATTCCGATCCACATGCAGCCCTGATTGGTTGGATTTAATCAAAGTAGTGCAGGGCTTCATCAGGTGCTCGGTTCAGTTGATTATAGTCAGAAACAGCAGCGTTCGACTCAACCTGGACCAGTTCACCTCCTTTCTCACCATTAAGGAAATGGCAAGCAGGCAAATTGTGGCACCAGGTTCAGCATCAGGTAAATCAGATCCAGGAGCATCCATTTTGTCTGTTCATCTCCTGCTGGCATCGCTGACCACTTTCTCCAAAGCAGTGTCCTCTAACCTGGGAAGAAGTAAGCCAATGGATCAAACTTTAGTCCAGATGCTCACAAGAACAGCTGCTTCACTGGGACCAGCTGTTGAGTCTGTCCTGAAGCCCCAGACTGTCAGTCAGTCAGTCATCCAGCCAGCCAGCATCCTCGGTCAAGCCTTTGTAGTAGAAGTTGTCACTGTCATGCTGCACTGTGAACTGTCCTCACTCTCTGTGGAGGAAGCGAACAACCAGAATGACGCCAAGCTCAGTCATATGAGCCTGTATCAGGGCATCTGCCAGCAGATCCTCAAAGAAATAAGCTCTGCAGACAGGCCCATGGACTTCCTGGTTTCCTCTCTCCATTTCCTGTCAGCGTTCTACAAAGCAGTGACAGGAGGACGTAGGGAGGAGGAACAAGGAGAGGAGATGAAGGGAAGAAAGGAGTTGGATGAGCTGTACGTGCAGATACTGCAGAATGTGCACAAACTGCTGACAGGTACATGGACCCATACAGTATTAAGAACAAACATATCATGTGCCTGTAAAATCAGTTACCTCAGCATGTCGCACATGACATGAGTTTAAACTTTCCATGCCAGCTGTTTTGGACAATTTGATAAATAAAAGTCTCATGACATAGCACTTATTTCACTATTGGACTTTGGCAACAAGTCATTCTTATACTGTATATTGAAATGTGTTTCTAATATTTTGCCTGCTCATGTATATTAATGTAATTGAGGTAGACGAAACATTAGAAACACCTCCCAGTATAACATAGTCAACTATCAGTGCAAACGACCACCTCAATAATAAACATACAGTATAATTCAGTTATTACCTTTGATGGTGTCAATCAAAACTGAACATTGCTATCTTTGTGAAAGTAGAATTTATGGAAGAGGTGTTGTTTTGTATTTCAGTTACACATCGTTGTCCTGAATGTAACACATTTTCTCTGTGTTTTCAGCTTCTTGGCTGACTTCAAATCAAGTTTGTGAGCTGGAGCCAGCTGTGCAGGAGCTGCTGTGCCACCTAGTGGAGAAAAGTAGTACAGGTCAGCTCAACCTGCTGCTGCTGATGATCAGAGAGGGACTGGACGCTGGCAATTTGAGGGCAGGAAACTACAGGGTGAGGCCCGGATCAATCCGTCCAATTTCATTTTTTTCAGGGTTGTTATTATGTTTTTTGTTATTTTCACGAGCATTCAAATTTGCTGTGACATTAAATATCTAGCAAATGAACCGTCTTCTCACTCCTCTTTCACTGTTCTCCAGGAAGTGCTATCTGCAGTAATCATCATTAAGCTGCTGTTCTGCTGTCAGTTACCTGAGCCCTGCTCTAAAGCTCTGTGGCTCACTGCACCACAGATTATATCTGCTATGGTGGTGAGAAACACACCCACACACCCACACACACACAACCACACACACACTGAAACACGAACAGTCATATCCAGCAGAGCATGAAAGAATTAGCTTCAGTGAGCGTATGCACACACAAACAGAGGTGCACACCTACATGCACATGTGGGCATGCACTTGAGCAAAGGTTTGCGAATATTGTTTTTAGGATGAGGAGTTGTTTGTGTCAATTTGATAATTTTGTACAGGCATTAAATTAGTCATGAGACCTTTGCTGAACTTTAAAATGTTTGAAAGTGATGTTGAAAATGTCCAAATCCAAACTGACGACAGTACTCGAGGGTAAGAAGGAAATTCTATTTTATAATTGCTTCCTGATAGAAGGAGGTGCCTAAGATAAAGTGGTTTAAACATAATTGTGTTCATGCAGGTGTGTGATGTTGTGTTGTCCAGATGTCATTTTCGCACAGAACCCCTTGCCACCAACTTTAGACAGTATCGTATTTAAAATCAACAGAATGAGGATATGCTAGCAGATATTGTTCTGAAGCCAGCTGTGTGCTTGGGGCCTTAGTCAGAGAAAATGGATTAAATTGACTCAATAGTGCATTTGCAGGATAGAGGTAATCCTTAGTGCCACTAAAATTGCTGCCATTACATTTTTGATAATCTTGTGATTCCATTTTTATCCATGTGTAGATGAAAGGAAAACCATGCAGCAAGAATTCTTAGTATAACTTGCACAGAAATGTTAAGACAAGCCCGGGGCAGTATGTAGTGTGAGAGTATTTTACAGTACGTTCTCTCTGGCCATACATCAGTTTTAATTGTAATGGCACTGTGCTGGAAATACATGTGACTCAGCAGCCAAATGACAATCATGGTCTGCTGATTTCCGTTGAAATGCCTGCTCATTCTAATTTCCACTGAAGCTCTTTTGGTCAATGTGTTTTCCATCAGGCCTGTTGGGTGGAGCAGACAGACAACACAGCAATCTGCTTAACCATACTGCACACACACGCACATACGCACACACACCTTAAATGTTATAACCACACTGTTCTGTCTCTTTTACCCACACTCATTATGTCCACATGTGTGTCATCTGTCCGATCTGTTGTTTCCATATTTACTCCACCCTGCTCTCGCCAATTTAACTCTGAAATCTAAGCCTGGAAAATATGAGTGTTTTAAAAGGAGCAAAATATTTGTTAAAGTCCTATTTTTGGCAAAATGCAGCTCTTGAAAAGCATGTTTTCAATTAATATGGCATTGGACAATGTAGAGTAATATCCAACAAAAATATATTGTTTGGGTTCCTTTCTCTGTTACAGTTCTTAGTAAGATCATCCAGTCAGGACGCCTCTCTGACCCTCCCCTTTACCGTTCCTACGGTGATGTCACTGACATCACTGCTGCGCCAAGGGGAGGGGCTCGTCACCAACCCTCATCATGTGATCTTGGCCCTTGGAGCGCTCCAGTCGGTGCCCCTCGACCGCTTGACCCCACTCATCTACCAGTCGGCGTTCCTGGCTGTTCATGAGGCGTTGTTTGCCATCATCCAGTGTCACCCTCAGGTATGAGGAGCCAGATGGGTGGGTGTTGGTGGGGAGAGGGAGTGATAGGTGGATAGCAGTGGATAGGATAGGTGAGCAAGTAAACTTGGAAATGAATAAAAAAAGGAAGTAGTGATTTACTTGTGTTGCAAAACTGTCAGAGGTTTCAAGGTGATGTAGAATGATTTGAAAGATCAGATTAAATTCTATTCAGGGGTTTCATTTGGTCCCTGCAGCAAGATGTGGGAATATATTCAAAGAATATATACACACCATGTAACCATGAGTGTATGAGAGAGGGCAGAGTGACTGTGTCAAAAAATTATGTCATATATTATTAGGAACACAGAGCTAAAACTAATGCAGTCTAATCCAACACTGGAATAAATCCTCCTGTCATCAAGGCTGTAAAGCTCAGATTTTGTTGAAACTATTTTAGGGAGGAGTTTATTCATCTGCAGGGTCATTTTGGAAAGTGTAGTTTGTGGTGCTGTTGAATTATGCTGTGTCATACTGATTTTATTATATTATGTCCAACCCCTTTATATCACTGAGAGTAGGTGAAATAACAGAAACACCCTCCTGTGTAGAGCAGTCCATCAATCAAAGATAATGTAATCAAAGACTCTTTGCAGTAAAGATTGAAATAAAATATTAAAAAGGGTCATTCTCAACATTTTTTATGTAACATAATAATACTTAAAGTATAGGTGGTTATTTGGTTAGTGCATTATGATGAAGCATTTTATGTTGCTTTTTGTTGGTAAACTAACATTATGATGGAAAGCGTAGTGAATTTAATCAGAATTATACATTTACAAAGCAATAATTCATTTACCCGCCCTCCCCCACTTATGATCCAAACCTGCGCTCCTGTGTAATGAAAGACATTAACGGTCAAGGCTGCTGGTTTGAGCCTGTGATTTCACAAAAATGCGGTATGTGCCTTAAACTGTGCTGCTGAGCCCACAGGATGCCCCAGAGGAATGTTGCTTTAAACAAAAGGATATTGCAGCTCACCAGAGTCATGCTGCAGCTGCACGAAAACCTCAAAATGTCGAGTTTTTCAGTTTTTACTGGAAGTACTTGCATGGCACCCAGAGTGTCAAAAAAAGAACAACATTCTTCCCTACAGAAAGACACATTACTCAAAATGTGAAAGATTTACATAGGAATCCACATTCCAGCCCACACAGCCTCTTGTTTGGTTCACCAGTCTCATTCGTATTATAATGGTGTTAATGTGATAATTTTTCAGTTTTTCACTTTTTGAAATGTTGACAGTTTTTCTGCGACATAACAATGACATAGTACGACCCAAAACGGGGCAGCTGCACTGAATAAAACAGGGCAAGAAGCAGCTAACTGATATCAGATGTTTGTGGGGACAAAACACAGCGGTAAAGGAGACTGACAGAGGAGGAGGGAGGGTGTTCATTTGTAGAGGAAGAAAAGGAATTAAAAAAAGTAATAAAGAGTTGAGAGAAGAAGCAGTAGACGGAGAACAAAAGGCTTAAGATGAGATTTGAATGCGATGCACGAGGGAAGTTTCAGGAGAAAACAAAAGCGGGGAGTGAGCTGGAGAAAGGAGGTGTGATAGGACAGAGGAGGGAGGCGGGGAGGAGAGGTAGGGGAGCTGGCACGCAGCGTAGGCTGGCATGGAGAGGGTTTAAGTCGATGGAAACCATTACCGAGCTCCAACCAGAGCTGGTGACATCACCTCCTCCTCGTTTGTATTCTCTCTCTCTCTTCAATCCCTCCGTCCACTGCAGGCCTTGAATAGAGAACAGAGAGAGGTATGGACAGAAATGCAAACGTAGCTCTTGTGGGAATCCAACTTTTACCTCAAGTCATTTTTTGGACTGCAGGTTTATGGCTGCTCTGTTATGACTCAAGCAGTGAAAATTATGTGGTAGATGAATAATGCGGGTCTGTTTTCTCCAAAATGTAAAAAGGTCTTTCTGCTCAACCTCTAATGTCCTAAAACTTTTAATTACCTAATTAAACTTAAAAAAAAGATTTTACAGTTGATGCCTTGTGCACCATTTTTATGTATTTCTCTGTAATTTAACCTACATGTTTAGCATGGGATATTTTGTTGTTGTTGTTGTTGTTGTTGTTGTTGTTGTCCAACTAGTGGAACTACAGTTTAAAGTGGAGTTCTGAGGGTGTAAACCACTCTTTCTCCACTTAAACGATCTACAGTATTGGGAGAGAACAAACCATCAGTAGGTCCGGCAGAGCAGGATCCGTGTGAATGGTTTCTCTATTAGAGCTGCAAATAGGCAGTCATTTACTGTGAAGTCAGTTAGATAAATGTCCCATCCCTCCATATAACTGAATTTTGAATCTGACAAATGTGTATAAACTGTACTTACTGACTGTATAAACACTTTTGGACCATTTGCTTGTGTGTCCAGGTGATGTTGAACGCAGCGCCATCATTCTTAAATGTCTTCCATCGTCTGGTGGCATCCATCATGCAGGAGGGTCGGCAGAGGGGAGACGGTGACACAGGTAACAGACCGGCCACAGACCAGATGACTTGTTATTTAACATGGAGAAAAACATAATGGTTTAGAGTGAAACGTTGTCTGGATGAGCAGGTAGTCAAGAATTCAGTTGATCTGATACATTTGTCAATAAATTACATGTACTGTTCGATCCAGGTCTGCCTGCTGGTTTAGTGTCCTTCTGTCCTTGAAATGTGACAAAGAAGGCAGATCAGTGACAAATTGCTCTCTGTAAATTCATTTAAAACTAAGTTAGAGTAGCCTTTATAGTCTCCCATGGGAGAAATTTGTCTTGGGCACAGAGAGAACACACATTTACAATCAAACTACAGTATCACACACAGATCTACATACACGCCAAGAACATTGCACAATGCCCTACAACATTAATTCATCAGTTTGATGCTGTATTAACAATTATAAGAGGAAAATTTGTTTCCTGTTACTAAACGGTACTGGAACTGGCAGGTACTGATAATTACTCAACAGCAGTAGCCTTCCAAATGTAGGAAATGTTATCATCCTATTCTCTACTCCTCTAATAACCTAATTTCTTCAAGACTTCCAAGATGATTCATTACCTTGGCTTATAAACAAGCATTTAAGCCTTAATAGTGCAATTAAAGTGCAGGAAGTCCAGGGGCAACTGCATCCAAATCCCTAAGTAATGCCATCAGTATACCTGGGCATGATTTCTAATAAACAAACATGATTTGTCACATGTAAACAGGTCAATGACTTTCCATCATCATCATTTTTAAAGGTCCAGAGAGTGACGTGTATCTCCAGTGCTCCAGATTGATAGAAAGGATGTACTCTCACATTGCTGCCACAGCTGAAAGCTTCACCACACTGTCGGCCTTCATGGTGGCTCAGTATGTCACAGAACTGCAGAAGGTACACGCACGCACACACACGCACACACATGTATGAATAAGGCAGCAGGATCTCAGCTGATCCTTTGATCCAGCCTAGTTTGTCTGGTGGCGCGTGTCGAGCTGGCGAGATTCAGCCGGGCAGAGTGGCGGGGATGCTGACGCTCAGAAGCAGAGATGGGAAGTATTTCCATTGGCCAGATTTGTGAATGTTCACAAATCTGAGTGAACAGGTCCAGGATTACTGTAACTCCAGTGCTGGAATGAAGCTTTAGGCTGGATGTTCCCTCCAAGCAGTGAGTCACGTCTGGTTTGTGAACGCGGCTCCTCTCTGCTTCCAGACTGTATTTAACATGACGCCAACCCGACTCAGCAGTTTCCAGCAGAGTCACACGTTGAGAGGAAGACATGAAAGTACCCATCCAGACAGACAGACAGACAGACAGGCAGGCAGGCAGACAGGCAGATGAACAGATTGACAGGCAGACATGCAGAAAGCAATATTGAGAAAGAGGCCTTTCAAATCCTTTGAGATCTGTGTGACTCACCTAATAATCCTAACATTGAATTTATATTGTGCTTTTAACGAGGCTTTTGAAAGAGATGGACCTCTTTTGTAAGTCAGAGGTAATTTTGCTGTCTTGAACTGTTTCTAATGGCTCTTCGCCTGAACTGAACTTTCCATGCAGCAGCCAGGTGTTATAAGACCAGAGCAGAGTTGCAGTTAGAAAGGTACAGTTTCTATGCTGGTGGAGTTTATGAATCTGGGTGCTTGTCTTGATATTGAATAAGTTGGACTTGCTATTCTATTCAAAGCCCTATAAAGAGTGGCCTACTCCACTGGTTTAGCCTTGCACTTCAACTAGGGATGCACGATAACTGTTTTTTAAAACCGATACCGATAACCGATAACTTTCAGCTCCTAAAGGCTGATACAGATAACCGATAACACACACATATACCTAACATCATAACATCAATACCACGAACAAAACCAAAAACAGTTTTGACTTTTTAAATGAAGAGATATTTATTTTTCCAATGAAAAACTATTGGGAAGCCTCTCAAACATGTTCTTAAAGCTATCAAACAAACCTATTTGATATCTCACATCAATTTAAATAAGGTGCATTACTTACTGATATAAAAAATAAAGGCCCCTTGAAATGATGCAAATACATGCATCAGGATTACAAACTGAAAAGTGTATTCCAGAAGTTTACACAAAATAAATATACATAGAAAATTAATGCACTGGCACAAGTTAGATTCAAACATTTCTATTTAAACAAACTGAAAAAGTGCATTCCTCAATGACAACAAAAATAATGCACAGTGCATATTGTACTGACAGAAGTTAGAAGACGGCACTCTTAAATACTCAATTCTGATTGGTCAATCGCGTGTTCCTAACAGTCAGACTAAAGGGGCAATTCCTTAATGTACCAAGCTCAATAACAAATCGCCAGCTGATTTGAGTGACATAATATGGAGCATTTTCCGTACATTATTTTTAATTTGTTTGGAGAGGACCAAACACTTGGCTGGAGAATGATGTCCCCAGCATAAAGATGAGAAAAGTAAAGAACAACGCTGGACCGACGGGAGGAGCGATATTAAGACACAAAAGACTTGAGGACGCAGAGATTGACCAGATTGAAGCCGACAGACACGAAAAAAACACCAAGAGAAACACAGCATGGACGATCGGTCTGCTAAAAGACTGCTGAGTGGAGACAAAACTGGAGACAGATTTTTTAATGTCTGACGCTGAACGCAGAAATCAGCTGATGCAGGACTTTTATCCATCAGTCCGAAAAAATAGCGGTAAACCAAACTCTGTCTCCAGCTACGTCTCTCTCAGCTCTGGGATATCCCATCAATTCTCCACATTTGACATGATTTCGCTGAATATCTGTAAAGAAATAAGTTTTCCTGCTTGCCGGCCTGCGCACAGTGAGAGGCGGTTGCTACGCAACGTACGTGTTTACTTTCAGAGCCGCTGCGCAGTGAGAGCGGTGACAGGCAAGAGTAGACTAATTTTAAATCAATAAAATATGTTTTAATCACTATTTTGTGTCACACTATTGAATGCTTTAGTAGTAAGACGTGTTCTAAGCGGGATAACGTATAGTGAGCAGTTTCCTATGGAGAAGCGTCGCGTCGGGCTTCTATGTCATCCTGAAGGAAGATACATGATCCCTTACTTAGACTTATCTATTTAAACAAACTGAAGAAGGGCAGTCCATAGTAAGTCAAGCACCATCATGTCCATGATTAAATCTTCAATAACCTTAGCCTGACATCACACTGAAAGCCTCGCCGTCGCGTAAGTCCCGGTGGCTTCTTTGCGGCTGCCTTTCTAACGTTAGCGTCTTTAGCAGGCCGGCCGTCCTCATACGCTTTCCAAACTCCGTCAAAGCGGTGGTTATGTTTCAGGTGACTGATCAGGTATAAAAGCTTGTTACGAATAACCAGCGAACAATTTTCTTCGGAAACTTTGAAGAAGTCTGAACTCTGTTTTCATAAGCACGGTGTGCCGCATGCTGCATTCAAGGTGTAACGTACATTCCCCCGTTCCCTCGTTTGCCAGTCGTTCTTTTGGCCTATTTAAGTTCATGTTTCTATTTTTTTTGTGTAACATGTGAAAAAATACTGCGAATATTAATTCAAGTCAGCAACTAGCAAAATTATGACCGAGTTAACGAGTTGTTTTCTGGCATGAGGGGGTATTCTTGATTTTTCCCAGTGAGAAAGAGTTTTTCTGATTATGCCAACGTCACTTGAACGCAGCATTCACTGCAGGCCATTCGGGTCTCATAGTGGGAGCGAGGCACTGCCGTGCTGACAAAAACATATATGTTATCGGGGCTATTCGTGATGATATCGGACTTATCGGAATGACGTCATAATTTCTTGTTATCGGCCCGATAATTATCATGCATCCCCACAAACGATGATTTTAATATCTCAGAATGATATAATTAGAAATGACCATCACAGTGACATCACACAGTGACATCACACAGTGACATCACACTGTGACATCACACAGTGACATCACACACTGACTTCACAGTGTGACATCACACTGTGACATCACACAGTGACATCACACACTGACTTCACAGTGTGACATCACAGTGTGACATCAGAGATCACACAGTGACATCACACAGTGACATCACAGTGACATCACACAGTGATGTCAGTGACGTCACGCTGTGACATGACACGCTGACATCACATCACACGGTGACATCACACGGTGACATCACACACACATCACACACGGTGACAGCTGGCCAAAACAACAACAAACGGCTGCGCGTCCACGAGTAAACGGCAACTGGTGGTGTTCTTGTGGACAATGTTCATCGATGACAACAGAGGAGGAATGCCTCTGTTGTGTTTACTTTCAGAGCCGCTGCGCAGTGAGAGCGGTGACAGGCAAGAATAGACTCATTTTACATCAATAAAATATGTTTTAATCACTTTTTTGTGTCACACATTGAATGCTTTAGTAATAAGCCGTGTTCTAAGCGGGATAATGTATAGTGAGCAGTTTCCTGTGGAGAAGCATCGCGTCGGGCTTCTCTGTCATCCTGAAGGACGATACATGATCCCTTACTTAGACTTATCTATGTAAACTAACTGAAGAAGGGCAGTCCATAGTAAGTCAAGCACCATCACGTCCATGATTAAATCTTCAATAACCTTAGCCCGTGGGTCATCTTTGGCAAATTTCTTGGACTTTTCGAAAGCCTCGCCGACACGTAAGTCCCGGTGGCTTCTTTGCGGCTGGCTTGCTAACGTTAGAGTCTTTAGCAGGCCGGCCATCCTCATACACTTTCCAAACTCCGTCAAAGCGGTGGTTATGTTTCAGGTGACTGATCGGGTATAAAAGCTTGTGCCATTTCTCGCTCCTAGTGGAACTCGCTTGGAACATTTGTTACGAATAACCAGCGAACAATCTTCTTCGGAAACTTTGAAGAAGTCTGAACTCTGTTTTCATAAGCACGCTGTGCCGCATGCTGCATTCAAGGTGTAACGTACATTCCCCCGTTCCCTCGTTTGCCAGTCGTTCTTTCGGCCTATTTAAGTTCATGTTTCTATTTTTTGTGTGTAACATGTGAAAAAATACTGCGAATGTTAATTCAAGTCAGCAACTAGCAAAAGAATGACCGAGTTAACGAGTTGTTTTCTGGCATGAGGGGGTATTCTTGATTTTTTCCCAGTGAGAAAGAGTTTTTCTGATTATGCCAACGTCACTTGAACGCAGCATTCACTGCAGGCCATTCGGGTCTCATAGTGGGAGCGAGGCACTGCCGTGCTGACAAAAACACATATGTTATCGGGGCTGTTCGTCATGATATCGGACTTATCGGAATGACATCATAATTTCCTGTTATCGGCCCAATAATTATCGTGCATCCCTAACTTCAACAGTATTCTCAGATTCATGATGGGTCAGTGTGACTAAAGATGTCTCTTTTGTTTAATGCATTCTTCCTCATCAAAACCTGGCACCTACATTACCCAAAATGCAACTCGAGTGCAACAATTTGGGAAGAGACTCTTGTGCGTTATGCTGGTGGTGGCTAATGTAGCCTTTAACCGCTGGCCTCAGAGATGATGAGTGGGCTACAGAGGTTCTTCTAACTCTACACCCCCAGATTTTTTACATTTTCATCTTCAGCTCACTTGGGAGGCAAAGAACCCTTCATACAACTGTGCTACATATGCAATAATACTTTCAAAGATCTGTAAACAGACTTTGATGTGTAAAATCAGCGTCTGCACCTTTTTTCATTTAAATACAACCACTTAGTTTTAGTTGAATGTATTTCACAAGTTCAGCTGAGGTTGCAAATGGACACAGCAGCAGATATAAACCTTGACTACACAAGCCTTCAATAAAGTAAAAACAATGTTATATATTAGGAGAAAAATAGTATAAAGTAAAGATTGAAATGGTATGTATGCATTGATCTAACCAAGTGTTGTGTTACCAAAATGTCAAGTTTATCTCAGAAAGCTTTGAAGTGTGGACAGTGTGTAACGCTTGCTATCTTTAGACCCGTAATTCTCATGACAAAAAAAAAAACAAAAAACTTTTTATAAGGACAGAGAGGGCAGAAATCTCAGGAAGAGCAACAGAGAAAGGATCCCTCTTCCAGGACTGACTGACTTGGAATAGGTGTCATTTGATAGGTTGGCTTTGCTTGCAGAAAACCCATAATTAGCTGTTGCCTTCATAATGTGATGCCTGTAATTAGCTGAGCTAATCATTTGACAGTCAGGTACAGTCACCAGCACATCTTCACAGTCTTCATACTGATGCAAGTCTGAGGGCTGAGATCCAGCCAACTGTACAAGTCATCAGGTCATGTGTGCAGCACCTGTGTACCTGTGCGGGTAGAAAGTAACAGGGATGAATAAGTAGATGCTATTGAATTTTCTCCTGACTTGTTGTGCTGGGTTCACTGAGCACAAAAGGTTTTGTTTCTCTGCTGTTTTTCTTATGTTTGTGTGCGTGTGTGTGTGTGCACACCTGCACATTTGTGTGTTGTTGACGAAAGAGAGCAAATCTTGGTGTAGTGCTGGTTTTTTGCTGCCGTCACACAGGTAGAGGTGTGATGATCACATCGATGAGGGTCACTTGACAATATTCTGTATTGAGTTTCAGAGCAGGGCCTCAACATGGTTTAAAAATGATACTGTCCACGAAGTTGTAAGTTCAGTTCAGAGTAGGGTTACAAAATTCTTGGAATATTCAAGGTGAAAACTTTCAGGAATAAATGGAAATCGATTTATTAAAACTCAATCAGCCTACATCCCTCATGGCTAGCGAGCAAAAACTAGCAGAAGATGTTAGGCTACTATCTGCTGCTTAACTGAAATATCATAAATACATTCACTCCAGTATTATAATCAGGTTTTGACTGAATGCCTGCAGTCATATGGCTCAGACAGTTTTGGCAGCAGTGTGGGCTGCACATGTGATGGGAGAATGCGCTGTGCATGCAGTGGGTTATGATTTTACTGAATTCCTATTTATGGGTTGCTAAAAATTTAGCTGTATATGTGGTGCAAGAGTGTGCTGTTGAATGCAGTGCATGATTACAATGCAATTAAATAGACATGCTTTAACTAAAACATGCCGTCAGAACTAGTGTTGCTTTTTTATGTGGAAGTTCCCCCCAAATAAGTTCACTATGGAAAAATACAATTTTTATGTTGAAATTGTGGAAAATATCCCAAATTCCCGAGCTTAGCTTCCCTTGATAGTTAAGGTCAGAGCAACAGTGGCAAAAACAAGAAGAGAACAACCTTTACAATGCAAAGGCTGAAAATATGCGCAATAACGTTATGAGCATTTATTTATCGCATTCAGGAAGTTTTTCTGATAGCCATGAGGATTTAAATCCAGCTTTAAGGACTATTTCCTTAAAACCAACTAACTCCCTTTATTTGTCTCTTTGAATATTTGCTGTTTCCGTTCCAAACAGGAGTAATACATTTGTATCAATGTCATCCCTTTGTAGTCCAGCTCTTAACATTTGCACTAGCATTCATTTTGCCAGGATAGCTGATACTGTCAGTCCTTTGATGCCACTCGTATTGAAGCTTATGGTTATGAAGTTGGATGTGACACATAAATGAGCTTTAATGTGGCACATAATTTATAGCTTGATATGTTTGCTTCAGACTTTCCCTCAGGCTGTATATAGTCACACAGTATCATGTTGCCATTAATTAACTAAGAAAGATGGAAACATGGTCTTGTGAACGATCATCGCTGCCTGCTGGAGCTAAGTCTATTTCTGGAATTTCAACCAGTGAAACAAAGAAATGATTGATAATATAGATATGAATGTTGGTTGACCTCAGATTCATCCACCTTCCTTTTTACCTTATTTGAAATTCCTGTTTTTCCTGTCTCCTCCGCTTTCTCCTCCTCCTTCTTCATAACTGCCCTCTTATTTGCTTCTTCAGGTAACTCTGCGACCAGACATTAAGCTGCATCTGACAGAGGGAATCTATCAGATTCTGGACCTATGTATGGAGCAGGATATCAAGTTTCTGACGGCCGGCCTGCAGTTGGGAGTCAGGGAGGTGTTCAATGAGCTGTACAGCAGCTACACCCATTACCACAAAGCACAGAGGCAAGGAGAGGACAAGTACACAGTTTGACCTGCCACAGCAAGCACCATCAACGTCTGGTGTAGTTTTCAGTTTTATTAAGTTTAAATATGTTTTAAATAAGCATAAAGAAAGATGTAATTTCTGCTGTTGAATGTGAAATCTGACATAACAGCTTGTGGATACCATATGATGTAAACACAGTTGTCACTGAGAGAGCTCACAGTAGATTTGTTTTGTCTCCTCACACACAGTTTTTCTTAAAGATCAGAAATCCTACAGCTGCAGTATTCCTTCGATTTCTGCACCTAAGCACAACATGATAATCAATATGAATGATTAATATTTAAAGCTGAAAATAGTTAAGCCTGGCAAGAGTTACTCCAGAAGGGCCTGAGGTATGACCAGACCCACAGACATTAAGAACACAGCTGTAATAGATCACTTTGGTTACACCCTGTACTGTAAATATACATGAAAGCATTTCCTCTGCAGACTTGCCTCTCACTGCAGCCAGGACACATGATGTGTAAAATGTTTATATTATAATTTAAAGAAACTGCTTTCAGTTTTTTACGAAAATGTAATGATTTTACACAGAAACTGAAACATAAAGCAGTCTGTTTAATTTTTAATCATTTTGTGCACAGTGTTGTTTTATATCTATGTATGTGTTTATCTGTCTGTCCGCCCGCCCACCATGGCCGCTGTCACACTTTTTAAGACACGAAAGAAGACACAAATGAATAATAAAATAATGCAGTCATTGTGGTTTCAGTATAAAACGAAGAGAAGAAATGAAAGTTGGATTTATGGAATCTTACAGGTTTTAATGGAGATGCTATGGTTCCTATTATCACATCTCTCATTTGAAGCTAGCATTTCTGTGGGTGTTTAGTGCTTTAGTCGCTGCAACAGGACAGTAAATGTCTGCTGTAACTTTCTGGATCTACTGTATGTGTTTTAGTCCAAAAAATACAAAAACCCTCAGAAGTTCAAGTGCAGTTATTGAAAGAGACTATTTGATAAGTGGAAGGCTCTCCTGATTACTAATAACAATGAACAAAACTTGCTATAAATGTGTCACTGCGACGCCCCCGGCAGGAACACTGCCTCCTCCAGTAGCTGGTTGCCTCATGTTTAGATAAATGGAACTGACAGTGGTTTTATTTTACTTTCAGTGCATGGACTGAGCAGTTGGTGCTGCGGCTGGCAGTAAGTGACAGCTCAGGGTTTTCATGCTATAAATTGATAGTTTAAACTGACATTGTAATCATTAATGCAAAGAAAAGCCAGAATCAAGTAAAGCTTTTTAAGAGGCCAGATTTACATTACTACTGTATGTAACAAACTCAATAATGATCCAAGGATTTAATGTACTGACGGTCCTAAAAATAGAAGTCCACATTTAACATGTTTAGTTTTTCAGTGTTTGGATTTTTTAATCCTTGATGGCGTTAATGCTGATTCATTTACATATTGAAAGGTTTGGGAACCTTCACTGAAAACTTTTTGAAAACGTTTCCCTCAACCTGATCAGCAGACGTATCTCTCAGATAAATGGGACGCAGTAAGAAATATTAAAATGAATAAATTGGACCATCCGCTGTGCCTGTGTTTGATCAGACTGGCTGAAAACTCCTTTCACAGGTGACAATGTTTTGCCTCAAGGTTTATGTAAATGCTTGGAAATAGAAAATGCTAATTCCACAAAACAAGGGTATCAGCAAAGCTCGAAAAAATGTTTATAGAACCATGGTCCTTCTGGCTCAATAAAAGCTTCACAACTGAGGAGTTTAGTCAACAGTTCAGACAGGAAATGGCTTGACTACATCTTCCCATCTCTTCTAACACAGCTCTCACAAATGTTGGACACTTTTGTTCACGCTCATCGGCCTCCTGTTTGCTCCTGAAAAACTCAGCAGGTCTGAGATCTTTTGTTGACCTCTCACACTCTTTTGCTAGTTTCTGCAGAAAACGGAGGCCTGTCTCACAGGTTAGTCATCCAGTTTAGCAAAACAGCAGTGTACTAGACTTGTTGACTAGTTGATGAAGCCCTGAGTTTGAGTTGAAAAATATGCATTACACACACTTCATGCTGTTTGAATGTGACAAGCAGTCAACACAGAAATATTGCGGTCTGTGATCCGGATCTAAAGAAAACATCCTTTTTCTTTGCAGTAGTTCTTCCAGTCGGGTCAGTTTTACACAATGCTCCCTGCCCAGCTCAGACTGAAACTCAGCTGCTAAGCGTATGGCACTTCATCTTAGTCATAGACTGTGTGATCAGGTTTCTCTTTCTTGAGCTGGATTTCTTCTAAAGCATAATGTGTGTGTACTTCATATTTATATAGTGACGGCAGACACCTGTTAGACAGAACTGACAAAAAATGGATGATAGAAAATATAAATCAAAGAGACTTCAATGAGGAGGATATTTTAATGGTGGAAGCCTGTTGGTAGTGTTGCCTTCATCTGTCAACATGACAGTATTAGCCTTGATTTATTCCTGGCCTTAATTATTCAAAGGAATTATTAAAACAGATGATAATGAAATACAAGCACGTTAATCTTATTCAGAGTAACTCCTCACAGGTCCTACATAAGTGAAGATGGCCGACAAGCTCACAGCCAAGACTTGTTGCCTCTCCTCACTATTTCAGGAAGAGGTCTTAAAAGTCAAACGGATCCTCTTCAGGATTTGAGACCCTCATAACAGTTACCCAGGACGTCTGAGGCAAAGGCAAGGGATAAAAACCTCTTTTACTCCTGAGCTGCTAAATTTGCACAACATCTGTTTCTCTGCTTCTTGCTCCTCCACCTCTCTCTCTCTCTCTCTCTCTCTCTCTCTCTCTAACTTCAGTTTGACTTCCTTCCATTCATCTATGCTCTAACACGACTGTAGGTAACATAAACACGCTGAGGCTCTCTCCAGACCGCTGTAGGGGGAGCAGCAATGAATAAATGTGTGTGTAATACTGCTGGGACACTCTTTGGAGGCTCGGCACAAAATGTGAATTAATAGCATTTTTCACTTGGACTTTGGGGCATTTTGCTCCCCACTCAAAATCACATTTTGTCACCATGAAAATGGAAAATGTCAGAAGCAGATTGAACTACCACGCTGAACCCAAACTAGACCTTTTAGTTTAGCCGAAGGTGCTATGGCTGAGATCTATCTCAGAGAGAGTTGACCCGAGTGCCACAGGCCATAAAAACATCTATTTAAACTGTGCTTTCAAGTGGTTCAACAATGTCTGGTTGACTTGCTCCAAAATGTCTCACTGAACATTTCAAGATTGTCAAAAATGATCCATCAGCTAATTTGGGGTGACACTTGATGCTTCATTTTCTGCATATCTGAACGCTAGTTTCTGCTGCTTTAAAGGCCCTGAAACCTTTTTTAACTTCTAACTGAGTAATGGTGTTCTACAGAGACACAAGATTTTCTGCCAAAGTTAGAGTCATTTGCCTATTTGATATAAGACATTTTCTCTATTTTTGTTTTGTCACTAGTTTGAAGTGGATGGGAAAGGGGTGATGCCAATCATTTCCAGCATCAGTTACAATTTGGCAGCATTTGAATGATGAATGTGGGGTTGTTTGCTCATGTTGCAGCGCAAGTGTCACTCAAATCTGATCAATCCACTCCCATGCACTTCTGCTGAGTTTTATAAATAATACCTAATAATGTTGTTTTTTTCAAACTTTGATTTGATATGTTGCACAAATCTGAATTTAAGTTTCAGCAGTCGTGACATGTCGAGACCCAGCAAAAACAAAGCCAGGCCTGCTTTTGGTTTACTGAAGTGGTGGTCCTGTCAGTGAGGGCTGGAGAGCTAATGGTGACTGTTGGGATTGTTTAGTTTACTTTTGTTTCACACTCTACTTAGCGCTTCAACTGAAGATTAGTGTCATTGATTACTCATCTGATATTTTCTTGATTATTAATTTAAATGGAGGGAAGGAACACATGAAGGAAGAAAACGAGAAAGGCATGAGGAATGTAAGAAAGAAGGAAGGAACAAATGAAGGAAGAAAAGGCAGATAGCATGAAGGATGGAAGGAATGAAACAGGGGAAAGAAGGAACCAAGGAGGAAAGAAGGAGGGAACACATGATGGAAGAAAGAGAAGAAGGAAGGAACCAAGGCACAAAGAAAGAGCAAAGGGGGATGGAAGGAATGAACAAGGGAAGGAAAGAAGGAACCGAAGAGGAAAGAAGGAAGAAGAAAATGAAGGAACCAAGGGACGAATGAAGGAAGGAACAAAGGGAGGACGGAAGGAAGGGGCCAAGGAAGGAAGGAAGGAGTGAAACAGGAAAGGAACGTAACGCAGTGAAAAGGAAAATGAAATAGAAAATTAGCTAAAAACCTTTCAGGTTGAGTCTTTACTTTGCTAGCCTGGTTCAGAACCAGAGGAGAGAAAGAGAAAGGTCTCAGTTTCTCCACTTTAACCCGGTTCAAAGTGTCTCTGGCGCCCCCAGCGTCTGCTCCGCGTACATGCAGCTCCTCGGCAGACAGGGGAATCATGTGGCATGATGATCACAGATCCTCTCTCTCAGGTCCCGGAGCCACATAACTGAAATTTTACAACAATCTCTTCCCACGGGGACTGTCCCCACCCCGTTTACTCGGATTTAGCACGGAACCGCACGGCACGGCTCGACTCGCTGCCAGCACGGGCCCTCCTCCAGGGCTGCCCGAGCCGGTGTTTGATTGGATTAGAGTGGGCTAGCCTTTGCCCTCTAACCCCGCTGATGTTGGCTGGCTGCGCTGCTTCCTGCTCGCTCCGCTCCCCCTGACCGACTGACGAAGCCTGTCGAAGCCGCACGGCGAAGCGCCCTGCACGAACACAGTCGACCGGTACGAGCCGCGACACGCAGACAGACCAGAGCGGACCCACGAAACACACCGACAGGCGGACGGAAAAACGAGGCAGCCATGCGGAGGAAATCGAGGATATTGTTATGTTTTGCCGTGCTGTGGGTGCTGGGGATAGCCTACTACTTCTATTCGGGGACAGCGCTGAGTCGAAAGGTAGGGCTTGCTTTCCCCGACTGCGTTTTCTGGCTCGCTGTCCGTGCGGATGTTTTCTTCAAGCACAAAGCGAAGATGGAGCGGTGTGATTTGGCGCTGCCGTGCCTCTTTTCGGCGGCTCTGTTTAGCGGCCGCACCGATGCTGTGGGGAGTGTGACAAAGGGCCTACTAGTATCAGTGTGCAGGCATTGATTTGGTGGAGATGAGTGTGGACAAGGGCAGCAGGGTAGCGCGGCTGGCCGGTCGGCGTGCACAGACCTCCCGCTGCGCCGGTCATTGCCTTCCCGTGGCAGTGGGAGCGGAGCACGTCCACACCGGGCGGCACGTTAACCACTGTAACGTGGCGGAGCCGGTTAATGTGAGAGCGGAATAAAGGCGAAAGCATGCAGAGTGGCTGTTATTAATATTAGGCTGCTGGCCTGGCACACAGGGCCGGGGGGTGGGGGTGGGGGGGTGGTTAGCCTATAGAGCACGTCAGCACAAGCTGCTGCTCCGAGAAATGAGCAGAGATCAGGAAGTGTGCAGATTAACGCCGGGTTAAAGCACTGATACTGCACGCTGTCGGGATTTTTTTTTTAAAAGGCGGCTTTAAACATTAGTTAATTCTTTTCTCCTGTGGGAACAACCTAGATTCACTTGGACGTGACTCCTGTCAGCTGATGTCTCTGCTGTGTGGAAACAGCATTATTTGATATACAGTCAGATTTTCAGGTGCAGTCATCTTAAACTGATGCAGTCCACAACACCCACCCCCCTGTAATGATCAATCTGAAACAGAGATTCAGCCTTATGTTTCTGATGTGTTGCCCAACCCATTTATGTTCGTGAGTGTGGACTGAATATTAGAAGCTAGGGCTGAAAAATTTGACTAGTGGATTGACAGAAACTTCTTGAGCAAAAAATGCCAAACATCTGATGGCTCCAGCCTCTCAGGTGTGAGGATTTGCTGCTTTTATTTCTATTAAATCATAGTAAACTGAACATCTTTGGATTTTGGACAAAACAAGACATACAAAGTTGTCTCCTCGGACTCAAGGAACTTGCGATGGCCATTTTTCACTATTTTCTGATGTTTTATATACCAAACAATCAATCGAGCAATGACCTGGTAGATTAATCAATAATGACAATGAAGTTGCATGCTATTAGTAACACCTCAGTATAACTCAGTACAGGTCGACAGCACTGCAAACCAAGCCTCTAAAATGACCACATAGTGGAATCAGCACCTCTCCAAAACACCTTCAACAATAACCGAACATTATAAGCTTTATTATTATTATTTATTGCAGGGCTGTTGTATTAGACTGGTTTAGACATTGGTTTGAGCTAGGTGTACCAAATACACGGGCCATTGTCACTTTTTAATTAATTTTCTTGTGTGCGTCATGTAGTTGGTTTACAGCAACTTCTTGAAGTACTACTTGTGTACCCTTACCAGCTGGTCAGGTTGACTGTGTGTATGCAAAGGCATGGATTCCATTCATGATGTGCCAGGCCTGTACATGCAATAGTATGTCAAGTGTGAAATGTAAGTTAAATGTCCTCCAGGTTGCCATTGCACTCACATCTATATGCTATGTGTGTGTGAGAGAGGGAAAGAGCCGGAACAATAATTTTTTTGTGCCGGGGGAACATCCAGTTTGTGTTTACTCTGTGTGTGCGTGTGTGTGTGTGTAGGCCAGTGTATCCTGTAGAAGTGCTCTGCGTGTGTGGTTGTGTGCACAGTGCACTGCCTCTATTACCCCTCTGGATTTGGTTGTGTGTGTATGTGTATAGTCGTGTGTGTTTATGTGTGTGAACGCCCTCTGTGTATTTCACCTGTCTCTTGTCTTGTCTTCCATCTGTCTCTCTGTGTTTGCTTTGCTCTAGTCAACCAAGGCAGCCCTTTTACTTTTCCATTAGGTTGATAGCTCTGTGTGTGTTTGTGTGTGTGTGTGCGTATATTTGAGGCTGTTAGGGGGGTCAAAGTGACACTCCCATGATAAGAAACTTTCTCTGGAGTTGGATCACAGGCGGCATTAATATGGAACCTGTATGATTAGCTGCACCTGGTTGGTGTCTTCACACATAGATTGACTCTGTTTAGGTAAAGTTTTTTTCCATCATTTAATAGTTTCTCACTGCTGTCATGAAGCAAACTTTGTAGCTGTAGCTTAGTACATTTTTCAAAAGCACTCGCACAAGGCTCACAGACAAAGGCTTTACATACATGGACTAAATTTTCTGCACCGAGGGCTCATGAAATAAAATTACAGCCAACAGTTTCTAAACACTTTCTGGGGATTGATGTGTAAATGTAAAGGAAATTCAAAGTTTTGAACTTGTTGCTACTTGCGTTGGTGCTGTTTCGAGCTGCAACTACTGATAATTTTCATTGTGCTCATAAATGAGTTCCTAGAGACTGAAGATATGTTCTGATATCGCTGTCCAAAACCAAACTTTATTCTATTATAGCAAATCTTCATTGTTGAGAGGCTGGAACAGTAGAATGTTTGGAGTATTTCTTTATTAATGTCATTATGAAAAAATACTTTGGGGCTGATATTCTGCTGATTGACTGATTGCTTAATCAAGTTTCAGTACTGGTGCCTTTGCCATCAACTCCTCATGATACAATTGAAAGTTCTTACTGGTTCCCTACTGTTCAGTTACCTTTTCATCTTTTTTTCTTCTCTTTCACAAAGACAGGCGAATTGGGAGGGTTGTGAATTTGAAGTGGTGGAAGATTTCCAAATATGGACAAATTCTCCTCCTTGGGAGTTATGTTCAAAGTGTGATTCTCACGTTTGTACACTCAATCATTCATTAATCAGAGAGATAATGGCGACGTGCATTTGTGTGGAGAGCGTTTAGCACTGCTGACAAAATCAGAAAATTTCCATGCAACTTATTCCAACTGACGAAAACAGGGGTTATTTGTATGCAGCACACATTTCAGCCAGGACTCCCTCAGCCCCCTCTTACTGTTCACAGGTAGCACCTGCATCCAACATTACACCACACAAAGCTACATGTTGTTTTGCCATCGTTGCTTGGAGGCACTGTGGAGAATTCAGAGCCCAGCAGCTCCGTGCCTGCCAGCCTGAGCACGACTCACACTATCATGGCAGATAACTCAAATGCCCACTTCTGAATAATCTGAAGGAAGTGTGTCTGCCAGAAGAATTGGTTTAACTTGCTTCTCCTGCTTTGTCATGCACCCATGGTACTGTCACTCTAAAGATCAAAGCGCTCACCAAACAGCATTTCTACTATTATCAGTTCAAAAGTACCCCATCTGGAGAATAGTTTTGTTAGACTCTGTGTGCTGATTTAAAGACTATCACTGTGTCCTGTGCAAAAATGTCACAAACATTGCCAGTTCTGACAAATTCCTTGGAAGCTTTTTTTGGTCTCCAAAGGTCAAGAGCAAACCTTTGAACAGAATGTGCCTCACGTCTCCGATCATAAATTTAGAGCTGCTGTGACAGTTTGTCTGTCTTTTATCAGGGTACACAGTGGTACTGGGCGTTCTTTGCTGGCCTGAATTACACCCTCTTATGGTGTAAAAGCTGAGGCTTGAGCTGAGCGCTACGTGAGGTTTATCTGCCCATCAACAATGTGCAGCCTCATTTTGTTGGTTCGAAAACTGAGGAAGATTGGATGAGTTCAATCATATTAGAATTGATGTAAAATCCCAGAAATATGGAGATTTAAGAAAAATATTACCATGCTTAATGTTCAGAGCAAAGGCCTGGGGTTTCTTATAAAACCATTAATATCATCTGCTTCTTGGTGTCTTTCTGCAGTTTTATGATAAATGTGAAAAATGTTTTCCTGCCAGGTGTAGTTTATGGGCTGAAAGTGAAGTTTCCACCTTCTTCCTTCTTCAATACACAATCGGTTTGCAGAATAGCAGGAAGCTGGGAGACACCCAGCAACTAGACTCAGTACAAACCTGTACGTGCGTCTGTAAGTGCATTGTTGTACACAGGAGGATAATCTTACAAACACAAGCCTGCTGGCTCACCAGGATGCCCCATTAAAGTCTTCCCTGTTGGACAGACCTCAGAGGGTTTTTCCTGCTGGCTCATGACAAAGCAACATCCCACTGTTGAGTCTACTCTCCTGCTAATCAGTGGTGGAAGAGGGGAGCTAAGTGGCAGATAGAGAAGGGTGGCACCGGACCACAGGAAAAACCAACAAACACAGACTTTATTTAGAGCGTTATCAGCTGTTTGAGTAAAGCCACAGCTGGGCAGTAGCTGGATCAATCAAAGTGGTAAAAAGTGTTTTTTTTCCCAAGATGAGGTGTGTGGCATTAAGTTAAATCAGTTCAACCTGCCTCACATTTCCCTCTTATAAAAATGTAGATCAGCACGAATGTAATGATGTCCCTCAGTGACTGCGAGCTGTATTTATTTTTACAAAGACTTGGGGCAGGGGGAACAGTGATTCACAGTCACGCCAGATTGACTCATGCACACATTGTCCACTGTTGGAATGGAGCTCAGCTCTCACCCAAAGGTGGATCACAGCGTTGAATTGCAAGTATTCCTCAGTGTGTTGTGATTAGCCAGAGGTTTGGATTAGTTTCTAGTCGGTGAAAGAGGATTCAAAAGTGAGCCTGGTGCTTTTCTTCGAGCAAACTGTGGAGAGGAGACGAGCGCACATGAATCGGATCAGAGGGGCTCTGAGGGTTTTTAACGCCGGCTGGTCCAGAACTCTTGAGTGAAAGTTACAGTCTCTGTTATCTGCAGCTCTAGGCATTCAGCTTCTGCCTGTCCTGTGCCTATGCATGTCTCAAACTTCTGTTATATCAATACATCTGTCTTTCGTTGTGTGGCTTCACTGGCTCCGAGCGTTTTGCTATTTTAAAGTAGAAAATGTTCACTTGCAAATCACACTCTCAGTGATCCTCACTCAAGGTGCTGATGTTTCGCTGTTGGCGTCAGTGAGTGTGTTTTATCTTCGGCCTTTTATTTAGTGGGTAGTACGCAGAAGGAGGAGGATGCTGGCCCCTGCTCTTAAACACTCGTCATCACTGTCAGCTCACACAGACCCAGCAGTGCATCTGTAATCTTTACAGTCAGGTCTTTACTGTATATATAGATAGATAGATATACTTTATTTATCCCAAGCTGGGAAATTGCAGTGCAGCAGCAGCATTACACACAGTGAAAATAAGCGAAAATTTGTGAAATAAGACTATAAATAACAAACTATACATAAAAAATTGCAAAATAGCAAGCAGTAAAAAATTATAAACATAATTATAAAATAGCAAAATAGCAAACAGTAGTAATGAAAAGTATTGCACAAAAGAATATCTACAGCAAATGTCAGTGTGTAGAAAGTGTGTATATGCATGCACACTGCTTTACTCTTAATACTGATTGCATTATGTTGGAATTCCTGCTGCTGTGTAACTATAATACAGTCATCTTGCCAAAAGACCTGTGGCTTCAAAACCACTTGAGGCCTCAGTGGTTCGATATGTTTATAATGCCGGAATACAATGTAATTTCAGCCAAGGAGCAGATCCATTATTACTAACTAACTAAATGCAGTTCCACAGAGCAAACAGTGAATCAATGAAAGTCTTGAATTAAACTGGGCACCCCTGAGCACTGAATCCCTCTCAGATATACAGTTTTTGTTTGAAGTATGGACTGTGTGTGTGAGTCTGTTTCTTTAAGTAATGATCGCTTCTGACAGATGCTCTACTCATTCAGTGTTAATAGAGATACCAAAGAAGAAGTCACTGTCTTTTAAGTATTTCTTTTCTGCGTCACACTCACGTTCGAGTTGCACAACTTCATAGCTGGGAGTCCCAGGAGAGAGACAGTCTTCGGTTACTGTTTCAACCAAGTGGTACTTCCCCTTACAGGTTTTCCCAGTGGATGTGGCGTTCATTAAACCCCTCCCCTGAGCAGATATTGCCCAATCATAGCTTGGCAACCGTAACTAGGCACAGCAGTCCTGTCAAACTTTGGATTTTTCCACATGTTGAAGCTTTTTGCATGGAGCTGTAATACGAGCGATTGTCAGTGAGTTAGCGTCTCCAAAACCACAAACTCAAGAGCAAAAGTGTAAGGAATGGATTAAGCAGTGTGTTCATCTGGTCTCACGTATGATGCAGTTGTTAGCACGTTTGGCTAACTAACTAACATTATTTTCAAGGCCAGGGAGTATTTCATACCCCATTATTTTGTGGTTATGCTGTGTTCATGAGACCACATTCATTGTTTATTTTCCCCACCGCCTGGAAGCTGGTCCTGGATGCTATATCAGAGTGTTGGCTAACATTAGCCGCTCTGTCTTGCCCTTTATTGGATTGAGGGAGGTTTATACTCCAGCATCCCCAGCCAAACTCGTTATCTGAGATAGCATTAGTCCTCATCCTAAAAGCCTTGTAACATACTGTTAAAAAATATGATGAATCTAACCTTTATCTTGTTTGTTCAAGTATGTAAACTAAGCTAAGTTTAACAGGCTTATGTTACAGTGAAATAACAGCCAGATCTTACAGCCTTGGTATTTTAGCATAATATCACATATGAAGCCATTAAATGCATATTTACAATACTTTTACTGGGTTTTGGATTACTACAAGACAGCTGGAAGCATAAAAAAAAAACAGCCAGAGACTAATTTCAACCAACTCGTGGAGCTAACATTAGCTTAAGTAGCTAGCTAGCAACAACCGATAAATACTGAACTGAAATTAATAACCCATTGTTTCAAAAACTGATAAATTTGAGTGGTAAATCTGGCACCGTTTCTCTGTAGACTGCATTACCTTCCACGAGAATGGAGAGTTGTCTGACGTAGCAACAGTAATGTTAAATGGGGGCGCAGGACTTAGCACTCCTTACTGTAAATTAGGCCCTGCAAAAGATGACGAAAGAATGAAGAGACAGGGGAAAAACAGTGGTAGAAAAATAGAGTGACTGACTCCAGAACAGGAGAATGGCGGGTTGTGTCGGGTTTGGCATCTTTTATTTCCACCAGTCAGAAGCAGTTAATCCTGACCTGCCAGCCCAGAAACCCAGTGACTGAGAGACATGTGACAGACATTCATGTGTAGAAACCAGGAGATAAAGACTGAGACATCGCGATAGAAAGAAAGAAGACACATAGTTTAGTGAATAGCACCACAAAAGTAGGTGCTGTTTATATCTGTTGATGCCATACTGTGATTCTTCTGCAAACAGCTTCACTACATCCTTTGGATCTGTTTTTTTTTTTTCTTCATTTACTCTATCTTTCTTCATATCCACCCCTCTCTGTCTTTGGTGGGCTCCTTTTGGTTAAACACAACAGCGTGTTGCATCTGAGAACGCTCAAAACTGCATTATTTTCATCTTATGATGAATTTTCTTTACTGGCTGGCGACAAGCATTCACGGAAAAGTTGAAAGGGATGAGGATATCCATTGTTCGTGAGACCAGCACTGAGACGAGAGCTTTTCAAAGATCTGTTTTTTATTCAGGCATCAAGAGGAAAGAGAGCTACTCTCTTTTATTCAATTTGTCACTGAGAGGCAAACTGTTGTAGCTGTGTTACAACGTTGACATTGACGTCGGTCAGGTCAGCAGTAATCCTGCGTTCTGTTATCAGGCTAAACTATTCAAATAGGCCTGATATGGAGCGCAGGTGGCCATGATGTTTTGCCTGTGACCTATCTGTGGGAAGCACATTCAAATCACAGAATATGACAAGTATTACAAATCTAATTGCAACTGCCACCCATGACATTTAGTCAGTGCACTTCCTGTCACTCCTACTGGACTGTGTAATGTTTTAATGGAAATGACGGTCTCTGTTTTTTTGCGTGACTCGAGTTCTAAAAAGTGTGCCTCCTTTTTGAGAATAAATCACCTGAAAATGCAGACAACCATACTCCTTCAAATGCAAGCTTTTTTTCTTTTTTTGAGGTAGCCGCAGTAGCAAACCAAGTGAAATGCCATTATCAGGATTCACAGTTTGAATCTTGTTTTGATATTCTGCCACCTGAAGGACAAAGTGCTGCACTTTGATTATACCAGATGACTCAAAGAAGCTGTGTGAGTGTGTGAAAATCAGAAGGAAAGTTTAGCTCTACCTATGATTGGCTATTCAAAGAGTAAAGACAGTTGTGTGTGCTGTGATCTGAGGTTGAAATGGCTCTATCTGTTTATCTATGACATATTTCAGATTCCCGACAAACAGTCTGCAGAGAATGTTTTAGCAAAGCAGGTTGTTGTTGTCTTGTTTTTTGAAGGATACAAAATCTCTGTCTGGATCTTCCATCTGCCTCACTCTCAGCTGTTTGTTGCTGCTGACTTACAAAACAAACATAATGCAGGGCGGATTGAGGAACATGCAAACAGGCATCCTGGCCACCCACCTCATCCTCATCCTGAAACATTCACAGGAGACGTGCATGGATCTGTCACATTTGGGTCGCATAAACCTGATGCTGACATCGTGCATCAGGCTCAACCTTGAATGAAGTGCAGATCTTTGTTTACTCTTTTTTTCCGAAATGAATAGTTTTGACATTTTTTGGCAATATCTAGAAAATGAATACCACAATAATAATAAGAGGAAATTATACTTTTGCCTTAAGTTCAGTCCAAGAAATAATGTTGTCTCATTTATTTCAGGTGGTGTTTAATGTGAGATTTTATGTATTCTTTCACCACAACATGATCCATCAAATATTGCCCAATCATGCCTGGTTCTCAATCAATCAATTAGTAAGCACTAAGAGAAGCGCTGGACCAGGCCCAGTCCATTAGATGTGTTGTATGTAGGGCAGATTCACCAACAGCACAGCAATGGCCCTTCTGTGTTGAAACTCAGCAGCCTGTAAGTACTGTAACTGATTTTTAAAATGGAAGAAATGTCCGAATAATGTTTGGCCATCTGCCAAAGTGGTGGGTAGATAGATATTTCAACACTGGTGGGAGGTGTTAATTTCTCGCCCTGCATTACATCATGGCCATTCAATAACAATTTTTTTAGTTACTTTGTAAAAATGTCATCCTGTAAGAATAATTCACCTAAACACACACACGGCATTGTTAAAAAAAACAGCTATTTATGATGTACTTTGTCTTTCATGATGGTTCTTTAATTGATTCTTGTGGTTTAACTGTCCGTATTCTTATTATTGTCTTCTTGCTGTTTAACCTTGATTTAGCAATGCACAGCACCCACTGCACCTCTGACTTCAGGTTCTGGTATCAGCCTGTTAGAATGAACCAGCAAGGCTTTCTCTCTTGCTGTGTCACCATTTTGCACTGATTTTCAACAGTTCCACAGAGGGAAGAGGATGCAGATATAGCCAATTTCTCTGCTGACGGTAGCCTCAGTAGACTAGAATGCATTGCAGTCATGGGACATGTTTTATGTAAGTGCTCGTAGTTTTCCTCCACTGGAACAGCTGTCACTGTCACTGCTGCCGACAGATTCTCAGGCATGCCCTGTTGAAGTAGCACACAGGAACATTGGGAAATGTAGGAAATATGTAACTGCAGGAAAGTGAAAAAGCAGGTTGAGGTAAATAGGTCACTAAAAGGCAAATTACAATCCTTAATGTCCAAAAACAAACTTGTGTAATAAGAAGATTTTGTTTAAAGTGATTTATTTTAAGCCCTACATGGGCCTGCTTAAATGACACCGTCATGACTCCACACACTGCTGTAGTTCTCATAAGGAACACACTACCCCCACACCCATAAAAAGGTCCAAATTCCACAGTAAAAGCACTATTATTGAGGAGAAGCTAGCAGAGTGTCTTTTTACGGTATGTTGAAATGGTTTTCAGGATGCTGAGGTGCTGACTTGGCTTTAAAATAAGGAACAATAAGAGTGAATGGCTGGTTGTTTGGCTGTTTGAATGACTTGCTGACTGTAAAAAGTCAGACTCATCACTGGAAACTAAAGAGACCGGTTTATGTGATCAGTGTTGGCGAGACAGAAACATTTTTTTTCCCCACTCGTCCCTTCAGTTTCACTTGCTGTGTCTGATCTGGATAGCTAAAAAAAAAGCAGTAAAAAAGTAATGTGCAGATGAATAGGAGTCATCTGTCCAAGTGGTTGAAATTCTGACGGAAAAAGCCTGAAAATCGCATCATTTACAAAAAGAAAAAAAAAAAGACTCCTGAGACCACAAAGCTAGTCTGGTGTTAAAAACAGACTGCCACTGTATGGCATATTCCTCTGGTGACAGAAGCCTCGGATGGTGGTTCTGTAAAAATAGATGCATGCATATATACATTTAACGTGATTGTAAAGCGTGCCTCTGTTTTAACATAAACCTCCATTTCATCATAAAGTCAGGCCGAGGTTCCCATCAGCAGAGGTTTATGTGTAATGCCAGTTCAGTTGTGCTGCCTCAGGACTATTCAGCCTGTGCCAGTTGTAATTGTACAGGTTCTTGTACAATGATTTATGGTAGGAAATTCTTTGTTACTCCAAATAAGCTGCTGTACCCATCAGCTCCAATCAGGAATGCCAGCGCTGCCTGCAAACTGTTTTTTTTATAGCTTCGTGGCAAACGCTGAAACTGATTATAGCCTCCCTTCTTTCCTGCAGTGGCATCATTTGTTAAAAAAAAACCCACTGAGGTGTTTAGGTTCCCTGTAAATTTATGAACTGACTGTTAAACCCTCTCCTTCACAAGAACAAAAGTCTAAGCAATGGATTAAACTGTGTGTTTGTCTGCTTTTCGTTAGCTATCGTGTTAGCATGTCCAGCTAACAAGCTTGTCACCTACCCAGCGTTACTTCCAAGACCAAGGATCATGTCATAATGCATTACATTGGGTGCTTAGTGTTATGTAAAAAAAAAAGCATCCTTGATAATAGCACATCCCCTGTGTGGGAGCTGGTCCCCCCCTTATATCATAGCATTATATCAGAGTTTAGGCTAACGTTAGCAGCTCCGTCTTGCTTGGATGTGGTGAAGTTTACACTCCAGGAAGTGGAGTCGGACATAGCTCGTGAAGCTAACGTTAGCTTAATAAGCTAGCTGCATTTCAAGTGGTAAATGCTGCCACAGTTAGAAGGATAATAGTAAGCTTGATAGGCATAGCAATGGTAAGGAGGCAGCATAATGAATGGTCAGTTGTCCAAATATGATTTTTTTGTGTCTGTGTGCATGCGTGCATGTGTCTGTGTGAGGGTGTGTTTAGGGATGCATGGTCCCCTGACTCCGGCTATATTTCAGTGTGCGATGATGTTAAACTCTCCAGTTTCTCTTCAGCAGACCATATGGTAATTCATTCACATCCCTGTGTCTTTCCCACCCTCTCTCTATATTTCCTTTCTCCCTCTGGTTATTTGCTTTCTTTGTGTACCTGCCTTGCAAAAACATATTTTTTTTCTGTTCTCATGCATGCTCGCTTTCTCACGCTATTTATCTTAGATTTTTTTTTATTTTGTTTGTTTGTTCTTTTGAAGTAGGCCAGATATTCAGTCAGTCACCCTGGGAGCCAATTAGGAAAACTCGAAATTGCTGTCATGCACGGAGCCACTTTGGGCCCTAACACACAACTTTAGAAACCGAGTACTAGAATAGCCGGAGCTCTTGGGCCAGCAGGCCTTATGCCCTTTTCTGTGCCTCTGTGTGTTTCTGCCTTAAAAGGTAGGTTTGATTTATCTGTGCTTTCAGCTCAGTGGGGGTGGGGCAGATATGATTGTGTCAGACCCTGTCAAGACGGGGCTAAGAATAGCTAAAACAATCTAGCACCTTAGCTTGGGTTGATTTGAAATGGGTTGTTTCTCTGCTGCATGTTGTTCTGCTCCGGACTCTAACGTCATGTTGGAGACAAGGCCAAGTCTGACACTAACATCCAGATGCAGGTATGGCTGGCTGAGGGCAGCCTTTGGAAGAAGCCGGAGTACTTGCGCTCTGGATGGTATGCTCTTTGTTAGACCTCTAGGCTGTTAATTTGTATCACCCTCTCTATTTGTGGACACGTGGGCTGTTTAATCACACCAGCACAGTCTCTTGTCTGTCGGCTTCGTCTGTCCCTGACACAGCCTGCCTCACCTCTCAGCCTCCTTCTCTTCTCTGCTGTCACTCTTCCTCCTGCTTCCGTCCATTAACGACGTCGCAGCCACAGAGCATGTGATGTTCTCACAGGTCAGGGTTGACCGTCCCACCCTGCCTGTGAATAATTGATCCAACTGTGTGTAAGTGCAGCAGCTCAAGGATCTGCAGCCGGCGAGCAGAGATGGTGGTGTGTGTGTGTGTGTGTGTGTGTGTGTGTGTGTGTGTGTGTGTGTGTGTGTGTGTGTGTGTGTGTGTGTGTGTGTGTGTGTGTGTGTGTGTGTGTGTGTGTGTGTGTGTGTGTGTGTGTGTGTGTGTGGCTCATGTCAGCTGACTGCTTAAAATGCATGTACACAGCTAAATGAAATTACACTTTCAAAACCATAATGCGGGATTGAGATAAATTGTTGCAGCAGAGTATTTGTGTTCTGGACTGATGTCTCTTCTATTTCTGTTGTTGGCAGATTGCTGAACTCTCTCTCTGTTACTCACTGTTCTCACAGTTCCTAAAACAGCAGCACACTAAAAATGAAATCAAACTTAGTTTTTGCTCTGCAGTTGGAAAATGGGCTGAAAGTAAATGTCTGTATACACACTGCAACTTGGTCAGTCCACCGTATGACAGCTCATAGCTGAACTTTGAGATGGGAGCAACCCCTCCTATATGAATTGTATCCTTTCACAGCTTCAGTTAGTTTAGATTCTTCTTACAAATGAGCATATAAGAAACACACAGTGTCAACAAGGGAAATTAACCACAAATATGCAGCCCAAAGGACACATTTAAAATACAGTGGTGACCAGTTGCAGGTGATGGTGTATTAGGAGTGGAGAGCAAACCTGTGTTGAATTTTTAATTAGTTCAGCTACTGAATAAGGGTACACTGAGGCGATGCAAGCCAGTGCAGTGCAGCATTATGGTCCTAAACCAGCCTGTACCAACATGCTGATTTCAATTTTATTTCTTGTGCATTGCTGCTTTCATTTAATGTGACACACTGTGGCATGATTTCAGTTAATTCAGCTGCACGAAACTGGCAATATGATCAAGACAAAACACGACATGAGAATGGGATTAAGTATGTCCAAAGTCTGCTGGACTGACCTCTGTAGATAAAGAAAAGTCATAATCACTGCCGACTAAAAAAGAAGCTTGTAATAGTTGTCACAAGCAGGATATCATAGTCAGGCCTAAATGATACCTTCTCATTTCCTCATATCACCTTGTCTCTAAGGCTCTGCACTGCCAAGACGTACAGACAATGTGACAAACACATCTATATAATCAGACAGAGCTTTTATGTTACATCAGTAAACTGAACAGAATGCCCCAGATTGCCTCTTTGATAACCTGATAAATGAACAGGAGATGCATAATCTCAGACCTGTTTTAGCATACCAGCTGTGTTGCGGTTGCACTGTAATGTTCACATGGTGCAGCGTCAGCAGCCTTTACTTTTCTTTTGAAATATGAAGCAGTCGTGCTCGCTGTCTGCATGTCACAGATGTGATGATAAGGACTTTTTCAGCAGCCCTTTTCTAATGGGTGGCAGCCAAACACCTACGGCAACTGACTCCCACTGTGAACAACACACCCTAAAACCATACACACCTATTAACTGTCAGACTAGTTCTTAAAAATGACTTGATTAAGGTCTGTAATATGTCACTGTCTGGTTACTGAAACTGTAAGTCATAACTCAAAAGGAGACATTGTCGTTCCCTAGGGAGAGCCGCATGCAGAGAGTAGCAATTTGTTTCAAAGGGTCTGTATCCCATTACAGGGGAAAAAAAACTCCTTTGTGTGCTAGAAAAGTTACAGAATGAGAGTTGGAGTGTGTAATTAGCCTTTGTTAAAAGTCTCACATCTGCTCTCCTTCTGTAACTTCAGCCTGTTGAACATATTTGTGAATTTAACACAAGCTGTGCTGGTGTCCTGATCCTGTTTACGACCGATAGGCTGAGTCCTCTCAGTGTTGTCACGCACGCACACGTGCACGACCACATACATACACATCAGCAGGGAGCCATCGGGACCGGATATGTTAATAAAGCACAGAAGCTGGTATTTATGAATAAAGAGTGTGCCGTGTGAGTGCTGCTGTGGATTGTATATACTGCAGACTTTAAAGGGTCAGTGCATCAAACATTCAGTTTGCACATCCTGGTTATTACTGCTCAGCCTGGTGATGTCATCATGGTTATCTCAGCTTAGACTCGGAGACTACAAATTGCTAGCAGAAAGCTGGAGTTGGATAGACATGGGGGTTTACCAGACTGGAAGGGTCTAATGACAGATGGGTTTGAGTTGCGTCATGGGAATTGTAGTTTCCAGTGTTTTTGTAGCTTTCTTTACTCAGCGTGTGTTTTCGTCAGTGTCGTTGGAGGGGGATAACAGAAGGTCTTGACCTTTTCAGGACATCATACAGCCAGTTTTAACAGTTGTAGCATTTGTAAGATTGCATCATTGTACGTTTAATGTTGGAGTAACACCCATGGGATTTGTCCTGCTGATGTCATCAGGCGCTCAGTCCATAGCATTGTGTAATAACAGTGTGCAGTGACAGAAAGGCCACTTTGGTCCTTTTAGAGGATGTTACTGGTGCCAGGCCGAGGACAGAACGAGTCTGGTTTGTGTCCAAACAAGAGTGTTTCAGCATCCATTAACACATAGCTGTGGGAGTGGGAATCAAGCTCTTGCGTGTGCACTTCATTTAATATCTGATGTGTGAACAATGAGGAATTACGTGCACATAGAGGTTTTTTCTTTCAGTCCAGATCAAAGGTGCCATGCAGATTTTTATGAGTTTACGAAGCAAACGCACATGACAACGCAGTCATGTTGAGGTAACTGACAGGGACTGTAGAAATCTTGGCTTTGTTTCAGCCTTAACACACACACACACACACACACACACACACACATACACACACACACACACACACACACATACACACACACACACACACACCCAGCAACATACACATTACCAACCACTGCTGCTCCATACATGATACCTCCTTATGAAAAAAAAAAAAACACTTTCCTCTGTTGGCTTACAGAAAACTTTTCTCCTTATATGGAAAAGAAAATATTCATAGACTTAAAGCTCCTTCCTGTTCCAACCAAACATAAACACACACACACACACTCCTATGGTATGAGGTAACATGTGCTGCGTTGTGGTTTCAGTACTGTAGCCTTGATGACCTCAGCATCGTTTGGGGGGGTCTTACTGTTAATCCATCCAAATCGTGCCAAAGCTGTTTTGCTGCTTTGATCTTTCTGCCCATTTTTTCAGAGCGTAACACCAGGTGCTACAGTTTTCACGAATCCCAATCACTTTCATGTAATAAACAATAAACTCAAAGCACCTCCCAACATGCAGAAACCAAGAAGAAACCTTTTCGGTGGTGGTGATCACAGACCACCGCTGTGGTCGAGGAGGGACAATCATTTACTGTTAGCAGGGAGAAGGAGGAGGAGGAGGAGGTGGAGGGGGCCATCAAAGAAGGCAGGGAGGAAGAGGGGGGAGTGTATGGAAAGAAAAGAGAGGAAGCAAGTGGTTGATGAAAGAGTTTGTACAACTGAATTGGGGATTTTAACATCCCCACCCTCAGCACCCCACCACCCTGGCCTACTTTTTCCCTCTGCTGACACACTCGGATGATTCAGCACTTCACTCCATCTCCCTCCCCGCTTCATCTTTCTCCCAAACCTTTCTCTCCCTCTCCCTCTCGCCTCGTCTTGTTTTGCACTCCCTCTTTCGGCGTCTCCAGCAGCGCCTCGCCTGTTTTCTGAAAATTGAATCTGAACTTGCCTATTATCAGGAGTCATTTGTTCAAATTAATTCTCAAAATCCTGCCGACTAACAGCGGGGAATAAGCAGCTTTCACAATGCTGAATAATCATTCCCACCACGTGAAAATCTGACATTTTTAAAAAATATTGTACGGATTGAAAACGGGTTTGTCTTTAGACTGGTGATGGTAAGTTTTTGACCCCATAATGCCTCCAGACGGGAGTGTTGTGACTCCCACGTGTTCTGCTTAGTCAGCACATAAAGGGTCATCTTTAAATCCAGGTGGAAGAATGCGAATCTCGTATGTTTAGTAACAGTGACGACTCATAGGGTGTCTCTTCCCTTTTCCTTTGATTTGCTCCCTCCCTGCCGCCTTGTTTCTCACCCTTACAGTTCTCCAGTTCTCCTCGCTGCTTCTGTCAACAACCGTGAATCAACTGTACTCTCCCGCTCTCTGCTCTGCATTCTTTCTCACTTTTTATCTCCTGCCTTTTGATGCTCTTTCAAGTCCTTCTGCAGCCCTGGACAGACACACAGAAGGTCCTGTCTCTGACCCTTCTCACTCAACATGAAAAGACATTGTGTGTGTGTATGCTTGAGCTTACTTCAACAATAGATGTAACGGACACCATGACACCACGAACCGGAGCTCTGTTTATTGTGTCCATTGACGCATCACTGACAGACCGGGAGACAGATGAGAGACAGGCAGGCCGACCTTAACGGAATACACCAAGTGTTTGGGAGACTCGCTGCTCATTTATCACTTAATGGATGTCATTGATGGGTAAAACCAAACAAGATTGTTCCCCACCCATACTGATACATGAGCAAATTTGGTTAACATTTATGCCTAAATATCTTGCAAAATATTCCATAGAAAGTTAGTATGCCGTGTAATGCGATGCTGTGCAGTTGGGATGCATTGATCTAACAATTTTGATTGCGGTCAGCCATCATTATTAAGCGCTATTTAACCAGGTATAAAGCTTGGTGCACTCGGTTCTCGTAGTATTTTCTTCTGTCCACACTCTAACTGCAGTGAATGCAAACTCTCCAGCATCTCAAAAGTTTCTCACATTTGTGGCCTTTTCTGTTTTCTATTCTGGGAAAGTGCAATGGGAATCTTTCATTATTTTCTGACATTTTGTAGATTAAACAATTAATCAGAAAAGAATTGACAGCTTAGTGGATGGTGAAAATAATGTGTACTCACAGCTCTAATCACATTCATTATTTTCAAGTAAATTGCTGCTAGAAGTGATTAATGGAGTGTCATGGCAGCTCAGGCAGGTGCGGCAGTTAATTTTATAGTCACACGTTTCGTCCATCCTCCAATCATGTATGTCCACGACCCCTCTCTCATTAGGTGGAACAGTATCCAGAAGTCCACCCACTTCCCTCCAGTGCTGTGCAGCTGCAGCTGTGGAGAATCACTGCAGCAGGCAGCTCAAATGCTTAAAACTTGATTTTCCCCCCTGGACAATATGTTCCACTCTGTGGACGTTTTCTGAGCAGCAAGAGTGCATTTGTTTGTCATATCATTCTCAGGGAGATGACGCAGTGTAAGATGCAGAACTGTGTGTCTTTCCAGCCCACAACCTTTGTGTAAGAGCAACAGGTAGAGAAAGACGCATGTGCCGAGTCTTTGGATCTTTCCTGAAGGGCTCAGCGGTGATGTTGTGGTTAAAGTTCAGCTGTTCACCAGATGCCCAGTAAGCAGGTTGAAAGCATTAACTCGCTTACTGGACATCTTCATTTGGGCTGATTCAGATGTTGACCACCTCAGCAGGTGTTAAACTAAAACCCAGGAACTGGAGATAATTATTGTAGTGTGTGTGTGCGTGTCTGTGTGTGTGCGTGCGTGCGCCCGCATCTTTCTTTGCATGTGTTTTTCTGTACAAGTGTGTGTTTGTGTGAGTGTGTGTGTGTAGGATGCAGATGGGGCTTTGGGAAGGGGGCCAGCACACACAATTGCTCCATTGAGCCGACTACACCCCCCAAGTCTCTCTCACTCTCTCCCTCTCTTTCACACAAACACACACACACACACACACACACACACACACACACACACACACACCCTGGTGAGACTTGTCACAGTTTGCTCAGTGCAGTCTGAATTCTCAACAGAATGAAGTTGAAGGGGCTTCAGGGTTGAAGTCTTGTGGATTTTACAAACAGCTCTCTCTCCCTCCCCTCCTTTTGTTGTTCTGTCTTTCCCTCTCTCCCACCTTTCTCTCTTGTATAGAGGTTTCATTATGGAGTGGCATTATTTTAAAGTCATACACAGTCTAATGAGCTCCTTTGAAGCAGGGCAGGCATTTCCTCCAGCCATGCATCAGCAGGCATGCATATGTGTGTGTGACGGAGAGCGAGAGAGCGTCTGACACACTTCTGATACTTCTGTGATGTTTTGGATAACTTTCCTCCTCTGTCATGCCTTATTAAATGTCTGAGAGACAGACAGACAGAGAGCAGTACTGTTTCTTGTTCAGGGGAGGTTGAACAACTTCAGGCCTCACTCTGTGTGTGTTATCATGTAGATTTATTCGCTCTACCTGTCCTCGCTCTGTGTGTCCTCCGTCATGCTGTTAGCATGAATTTTAAATTATGGATTTTTAATGGTACAAATTTCATTATACCGAAATAAACAGGCTGCCTGCTAAGTTACAAGACAGCTTAATTACTGCTGGATGACTCGTCTCAATGATGTGCCTTTTTTTTTTTAATTTCCCATTTGCATATGCAGAAATATGTTCGTAGCCAGTTCATCCCACAAAGAGGAGCAAATTATGGAGAAACAGTTGATTTTTCTCTATTAATAGGCTCTTTGTGAATGAGAAAATTCCCACTGTTCTCTGAAGAAGCCACACATGCATTTCCTAAAACAATGACATCTGAGAAACCCTGCCAACTGCATTTGAATGATTAATTTGTTTCCTCTGGAGGAGTCAGTCGCAAGTAACAGAAAAGAAGTCATTGAATGTGATTTCCTACAGCCGAGATACAAAGTAATGTTGTTTTGATATTGTCGGGAGTTTGGCTGTTTAGTTTGACGAATTCCTGGTCTTTCAGAGACCAGATGAACTGTGAACGTACATTTGCAAACACAAACATGAAGACTAATGTTGATGTCAGATGAAAGATCATATGGTTCTTTTATTTCTGTAGTTACTTAACAGATGTGGATAACCCTTCCATTGGTTGAATATTGCATCCTTTTGCTCTGCCTTCTTGTCTCTGTCATCTTTTTCCAATTTCCTCTCTCTCTCTCTCTCATACAGAGATGTTTTTGCATGTTGGCCAAGCAGCTATGGCAAGAGTGTAATCAGTAATGTGCAAAATGTTCCACGAAAATATTTCCCTTCAGCAGTATTTAGCTGGAACACATCAGTAAATTCAAAATTTAGAAACTCAGAGTTCAAGCAGAGTCTTGAACAGAGTTGCTTAAAAGTGGCTTCAGCCCAAAGCATCATGGTCTCACTTGAGGTCCTTTGAGCTGTCAGACCACGTGGTTAAATTAGGTTGTAATATTGGTGCAGCATCCACTTCAGCATGTTATGCTGTGATATTTCCAGGCGTCATTATTTAACATGGTGACAGATTGTTCTTTTTTTTCTCTCCAGCTCTGTGTGGCTGCTGTAGTTGGTGAGCAGGGAGGAGGTCGGGCAATGCAGCACTGAGAAAATAACTGACTGAAATTCAAAATGTTAAGTTCGTGACTGAGGCAGAAAAAGGGGGAGGAGGAGGAGAGTAAAACGTATGGGATGAGGCCTGTTCAATGCAGGGGGAGAAATAAGGGAGGAGACGCCGCCACATGACAAAGGAGGAGAGGGGAGATGAGATGCATTAAAATGAAATGAAGCTGGGAGTAATTGGATGGAGGGCGTGTTCGCAAGTGAAAAGTTCAGTCATATGTAATTTAACAGTTTTATCTCAATGTCTGCTGCCTCAGAGGCACAAAAACAGTTGGTTTCAGCAGGTTGGACTTCCACACTATACTGCTGGAAAGCAAAACAAAACGGGCGCAAATGCCAAAACCGTCCGTCTGCGTCCTCGGTCCTCATCATCACTGCTCTCCTCCTGCGTGGAATGGCATCCCAGTAATGGCTGGTTTTTAGGGGTCGCTCTCAGCAACAAGCTTCTTTCTCTCCTTTCATGTTGAACTACTGCCAGGAGATACTGTGTGTGTGCGCGTGTCTGTGTGTGTGTCTATGGCCCAAAGACACAGCGCTGTGATTAAAGATGAGAAAAAAAAAGTGACTTGTTCTAGATTCTTTCTTCTGTTGGATAAACAACTTGCAGTGTGAGCCGCAGAGGACAGCATCACAGCAGGGAGCCTGAATCAGGGATATTAACACGGTCACTGTGTGAACGCAGCCAGTCTCACAAATGAAGATGTCACATTTTTGTACATAATACATACCATGGCACCAATTTTTTTTCCCTGCTAATATATTGGGAGGATGGGGGGATTGTACTGGAGATGATGGTTTGCAACCTAATTTTTGTTTTCCAAGTTGTTATTTGCCTTCTAGCGAACACTGCGCTCTTTGTCTCTAGTGATTGGCCATGTGACACATACTCTTTCACATCTACACAGGCCTGCTCTATGAACTGTAAGAACTTCAAAGTTTAGGAACTGCAAAAATCCCTCGAGCGAATTTGCTTTTTTTTTTTATTTACTGCTTTTCATGAACTGTAAAGATTAGGCAAATCGGAAGAAGCTGATTGGAAAAGTTGGGTTTCTGTGGTCTTAATGTTTTAATAATGCCGCTTTGTTTTTGTAAATGTCTCCTGTTATTGTCTGGTAAACTGTATGTTTGTGTTCTGAAGCTTTTAGCCATGCTAGCAGCACCTCTCTCACAATAACAATTTCAGTCACCCCCTTACGTTTTCATGTAGCACCATCATCAAGTCAAAATTTAAATGCATTGAGTCCTTTGGTTTATAGCCAAATACCTGTGAATTAATGACATTCATGTCAGTCTGAGCTGTACTTTGTAGTTAGTGCTAATAAGCAAATGCTAGCTAACATGCTAAACTACGATGGTGAACATGCTAAACACCAGCATGTATAATCATTGTGTGCGTGCTAGCAGGCTAGTGTTAGCATGTAGCTCGTAGAAGTGTGGTGCAGCCTCACAGAGCTGCAGTAGACTCTTAGCAACAACACAAATGTGTAATAACCAAATTCAGAGGTTTTCTGTGATGATTTCTCCCGCAGGGAAAATATTATGAGCACGAATAAGAGTGAAATCTGCCCACTTGGTTTAAATTCAACACCTCTTTGTTCTTGCTCCTTTCTCTTCTTCTTCTTTGTTGGTAGACTCCAGGTTTCTTCTTGAGTTCATTTCCAGGTCAGGTCTGAAAAGGGTGAAGAGCAGCCTCACACCAGGCTTTATGTGAAGTCACTTTTGATGCTGCATTTTTGCTGTTTATCTGGCACTCTCATTTAGAGTGGCGGTAAAAGTAAAAGAATAGTTGAAACATTTTCATTTGAAAAACCCTCTCTTGTGTTTCCAGGAAGACTGTGGTTTGACTCCCTGTGGACACTTCAGCAGAACAGATGCTTGCTGTTACAGGGCTTGAACTTGAGTCGTCCACTTGAAGGGCATTTTCTCTAATCACTGACAGCACTGCTGAACGCCGCCCTGTGGGTCATAGCCTGCACTAAGTGGCATATCTTACACAGAACAACATATTAACTTGAACGCCAGCAACACGGCGCTCTTGGTTTCGGTGACATTACCATGTGGGACATATATGCACAGAGATGTGCACGAAAGTGGGAGGCCAGGTGCATAATGTATCCATTTATTTCTTTTCTGATGTATTTTTAGGCATGCCAGCAGCATTGCATGGTACTAACCGCTGGATGGATTAGATTCAGACATTAATGCTACTGTCAGGATTAATTTGGTGGCCTTTTCATTTAAGCATCGTTGAACTTGTTCAAAACGTTGGTTTATGACCAAAGACCTGCAAAACTGATGAGATTCCCACCAGCCTCTGCTGTATTCTGTGTTTATTGCTAATTATTATGCTAACACTAATCCAATATGCAAACATGGTAAACCATTGTCATTGTGTGCATGTTAGCACGCTGATGTTAGCTTTTAGCTCCAAGCACTGCTGTGCCTCACAGAGCTGCTAGTGTGGCTGTAGACTCTTAGTCTTGTTTAGAAATAAATTAGTGTAATTGGCTAATTTCATTTTGTTCACTTTTCCCGATTGGAAAACAGAAGCAGAGCACAGGCCTGTTTTCAAGATAATTTCAGCCGTCACTTGGCGTACAACCAATACCAGATATAACAGTGTAATACAAAACAGAGCCACAAATTTAATTTAAGATTGGTTTTCAGTCATGACAACGTTCAGCGGCGTATTGTATTGTCACTGTGTGCTGCTGGCCATCACTGTGTTTCATTACCTCCTCTCCCCGCTGCTCTTGATGCCTGATGTTCAGCACTGTCGTCTTTTGGAGGGATTTTGTGATGAATTAAGGTTACAGAGCAAATTGGAGCATTGGCACTGCTTGTTTTACCAGAAACATGGTTTAATCTGGACCTCCACTGTGAGATCCAAACCAGTTTTGGCTTGAGTTTGGATTTACTGCAGAGGCTGTCACATGTTAACGTGTGTTTTGCCATACCAGTAAAGATGTTCTTTTCACACACGCTTCTATGCATAATTTTTCATTCATTTTTATTTACATTCGTGTTTGGCTTCATCCGTTTATATGAGCAAACACCGCCTGGGGGTGCTCTGTTTGTGTGTGGTGGTGAATTCTTGGCTTCTATCAGTGGATTTGATCAGATTACTGTGGATTATACTCTGACTATTAGAGGCTCGCCCAACACACACACACACACACACACACACACACACTCACTTGCAGACGGATAACCATGCGTGTAACCAGACTGACACACTAATGCATGTGAGCTCACAAACCCGCACATACACAAATATGAGCTGACACATGTTAACACACACGCACACCGGGTCTGATCTGTCGAGGGCTTAAAGTCCATCCCATTATCTGAGAAGCAGGTGTGGGAGCTCTGTTGTGTCCTGTGTGCATCTTGCAGTTGGCAGAGGGGGAAAAAATGTGCCAGGACTGTTAATTGCTCAAAAATTAGAATTTGACTATGAATTGACTAAAAATAGACCAACTTAACATTTGAATTCTGGTGGTCGAGAGCATGTGGCTTTTCCGTTTGTGTGCATTCTTGAAAGATTTGCGCTTTTTTTCCCCTTTAACTGAAGGGAATTTTGATGAATATCTTTTAGACACTGCTCAAAGGAGAGGTGAAGAGGAGCACTGCTCTCAGCTCTCTGCAGAGTTTGCATGAATTCACAACTTGAAGAGCCAGAGATGCGTTCAGCACAATCAGCTGGAACATAGAAGGCAGACATTTGCTTTTGACGTGTGCAACAGGCGCATTTAGGCTCAAATTCCTTCCACTGCTCTCTTGACACCCGACTGAAATTTGAGCACTGAAATTGGCTCTGACAGCCTCAGTGTGTGTTCATAGTTAGTTGACTTCAGGTGCTTTGACATACAGCCTGTACTTTGTCATATTGTGAAATTGCTGCTCATAAACTGTCAGGTGTTATTTTCTCACCAACCCATTTAATTTCCTGCCACCCCCGTGCAACAGCATGACACAAAAAACAACGAAAATTGTCCTTCTTTTCGTAATGAATATGAAGTCTTTGTCGCCCTGTATGCAGTCAGATGTTTGATGCCGCCCAAATAAACCAACAACAAAGCGCGCAGATAAACACACACCTCAGGGAAACGGAGACCCACGAGAGTCGTTGAAAGGTGGCTCAAACCAGGAAAACAAACCAACAGCCACGGGAGGAAAATCCTGAAAAGGCAGATTAAACAAGTCTAAAAGATAAGCAAACAACACGACGGAGCTATACCTCATGCAGATATTTATGTGCCTTTTTAAAGAACGTAACCAGAAATGTAGCAATGTAACCGGTGGGAAGTATTTCTTCTACAGTATCTTCTCTCAGTGGAGCATTTGAGATTTTCTCCTGCTCAGAGAGCTGGACAGGAACTGGCTTTACACCACAGTAACAAATCAAACGTCGTCCTCTCTCTCTCTCTCTCTCTCTCTGTGTGCGTGTGTGTGTGTGTCATGACCATCTGTCAGATGGCAGACCAAGAAAACTGCTGCCAGAATGACAGCAGAGGAGAGAAAGATGAAGTGAGAGACAAAAAGATGTGAAAGACAGAAAGATGGAGGGAGTGATAAATGAAGGGAAAAGATGCTGTCAGGCAAGGCCTTGAGAGGGCAATAGTGACAAAATATAAGAAACAAAAAAGCCCTTTACTATTACACAGAAGTTAAACAACAATTAGAAACTTTCTGGCGATGCTCATTAACCAACTAACCCGACATGAGAGCGGCATCCGTCTCACCTAACATGCTGTAAGAAAGCAAATAAGCGTATTTCCCCAAAATGTGGAGCTACTCCTTTAAACGTCACAGACCTGGTGATGGGTCAGTTATTCCAAACTCATGCTGTGCAGCCAAACTTGGTCCGAACTCACAGAACGTTATTTTCAAGACACGTGGAGATCCCAAATTCAGGGGAAATGTGAATGAAATAACGCACAACACATGCAGACGCAGGTTTCATTTAATGAAGTGTTGTAGCCACGAAAAACACATGAGTTTTGGGGTTGAATATGACACTGTGCAAACATCATATACTGTAGCTTTAATCAAGAGTTAGAAGAGAATGATGCAGAATGTATACGATCCTGTCTGAGAGAGTGGAATAAGATGATCTTTTCAACCTTTCAAATCTCCTTGAAGGGAAAACTTGTTAAGGGGTTAACAGCCGCTGAAAACACTGCTTTTATTCTGTTTCTAATGTCTATGGCTGGAGCTGCTACACTGAGGTGTGTGTGTGTGTTTGCTTTTATGCGTGTACCCAGCTTTAATCAATCATGGTTTTGCTTCGAGGAGCGGCAGATACTGGCTGGGGCTATTTTCACTAAGAGCTTTTCAAAGCCATTCATGGGATGTGAGTTATAAAAAGTAGCTCTCCCAACATCTGCTTTCTCCTCACCCTTTTAAATCATGTTTCAGTCGGCGATAAGTCATATTTATAGCAATCATTTGTTGATAAATCCTATGTACTGGTCCTTAAAGCAATGCATTGTTCTCATAATCTCCTGATGCTTTCTGTCTTGGTGCGATCTGTAAGACTACAATTCCCATAAATCACAGGTTGTGTTTTACAGGCTGCACAGATGCAGCTTGATCACTGTTCTCATTACATTTCTGCAATTCACCCTACTTTTAAGTTTACTTGTTTCTGTGTCTGCCTTTCGCTTCCTCTCATTTGCCCTTCTGTCACCTTGTTCAAAAAAAGTAAACCAATCAATTTCTGCAACAAAACAAGTAAAAGTGGACCTATTGAACCCGAAACCGCAGTCATAAAAGTATTAGGCGATTACAAGCACAGCAGGTAGAATTACTTTTTGATCTGTTCCCAGCACCAGCTCTTCACGAGCGCGTTGAGGGAGTACAGGCACACGAAGGCGTGGGACTTGAAACAGATTTTAATTCCCCGATAGAATACGAAGGCTTTTAACACATTAAGAAATGATGTCGTAAATCTGAGCAGTCAAGAAGAAGCAGAAGAGAAAGTGGTGCACTTCCTCACAGGAAACAGGGCGTCGCTTTATTCTGATGGTCTCCCAACACTCCACAGTAAACTAGTCGATATTCAACAGGCTGTCAGCAATATCCTTGTGGGTAAAGTTGCTTGCTCAGCCAGCTGCCTGTCATTTAAATGGTCTTCTTATAAAGTGATTGTAAATTGAGAACAGCTGCGTAAACTATCGTACCTATCAAAACACTGTTGGTAGCCTGTCAGCAGGTTGGAGTTATACAGAACTGGTAGGGTGGAACTAAATTTAGCACATTCTGATAGCGTTATGGTTTTACTATTATCTTAAACTTCAGTTTAATTCAAACGCTCACTCTTAGCTGATGTGCTTTGATACAGAGGACTTGTCAAACACGGGTGTAACTAATGACATTAAAAAAGTGGTGTTACATTTAAGTGCTGCTAAGATAGGCCTCCATCATGGAAGACATGCTGACATGTGCCGGGTGTTTATAATCAAATTAAACAGCGGCTGAATTCCATATGGCTGCTATTGTTTCAGGGTCCTGGTATTGTTCGTGCCGTGTCACACACTGCCATGACTTCCTTTGAAACTTGAATAAAAACCGAGCATCTGTTAATATTATGAGTAACACCTGTGGTTTTCTTGCTCTGACATGTATAGAGTCTGAGAAAACGGCTGCTGGCTCACCGGCATGACACACCTACATGGGCTGGAGCCATCGTTCGTGTTATAAGCTACACCTGTGCTTCACAGCTATGACACACGAGAGCTGTGTAGGACACAATGTCACTTTTGTTCCAGGATTAATGTCCGGGTCATATATTTTATGGCCAGATGATGAAACCGTGAATTTTTAAGGCTCCTGACTGTCTGTTCTTCTGTCAGAGCCGCAGGCCTCCTGTGTGAAGCAGCGTGGGAAGGTGTACAGTACAATATGCATGCATGTGCGTTTGCAGCTCCTGTGTGCATTCTCAATGTCCGTTTGGGCTTGCCCGTGTTTACTTTACACTTTACCCATTCGTTGTTGCACATGATGCTGCACATAGGCACAGATGCTTCGGGGAGATCTTTTCTCGTGAGGTGCAGAGTTTCCACAACACTGTTTCTACATGTCTCTGAAGAGGCCCTGAACTGTGGACCGGGAGGCAGCCAGGCGTGCAAAGAGGCAGCTGAACGTTGGACATGGCAGACATAATCGACCTGATCTGAGAAACAGAAATACACTTTTAGCTGTCGGTGTCTGTCAGTGCTTAAAGGTCTTACAGTCACTTTACATTGGTTGTATACTCACAACAGCCTGCAAAATTTGACAAAATCACACTGCTGCGAACGAAGTTGACGCATGCAAATGTGAGTATACTTGCTGCATATTAACTGACACTTAAAAGCGGTGAGAAAATATGGAGATTGAGGAGGCGAAGATGTTCTTGAGGTTTCTAATCTCTACTTGATCAGCCCTCGAGGTGGAAGATTTTGTTCTCTCAAAATGTGGAGCCGTGAAACATTTTGGTTTGAAGAGTTGGCCGTGAAATGTCAGTAAGACAACAGCCCGACGAAGCGAAAGTCTGAAGCCAAGTTTGGAGCTTTATTTCACCTGAAAATGTGTCCTGTTTTCCCCCCCAGAAGCTGTCAAAGTGTATTTCTGCTGCGGGCACACTGGCGGCTTTGGGTTTCTTCCCACACCGAGCATTACCATCTGACTGTGCACACACACAGCTGTCGTGAACACTTATAGAAATTGATTTCATGTCGGATTTTTTTTTTTACATTAGTTGTGGGTGTTAGATGGTCTAATCTTCTTTCAGTCAGTCAGTCAGTTTAGAACAGATTGACTCAGTGTCCACAGGAGATGAATGGAAAGGCTGGCGCAGAGTGAAATTATGGGCTAGAGTCAAAGAAAACAGCAGCAGTTATTTTGCTGCTAGAAATGCAAAGACCTAAATGGCTAAAAAGCATAAAACGAGGAAAAAGAGTGTGACAATCGTTTTTCTTTCAATCCTTTACCACCTCTCTCAGGTGTAGAAATAAACTGTTGAATCCTGTTTGCGGTCGTCTGTAACGTCACATTGACTGACTGGTCGTCCCGAGGCACAGAAGAAAACAGATCAATAAAGCATTTTGGAGAGGCTGAAGGTGGACGGGAACCACAGAGCAAATAAGACAGTTGGACAATAGTTTTCTAAAGTCAAGGGCGAAGGTCTGGACAGGGAATGAATGGTGCTAATTGCTGTGCCTGCCAGTGTATTGATTCAGTGGGTTTTAACAGTAACATAGATGGACACAAAGGAGGGTTGGCTCTGTCCCATTTGTGTAAAAGGTGAGGGCATCGACATCACTGTGCTGCGGTCCCCAGTGCACTGATGAAGTCATTAATTGATGGTTGAATGGGATGAAACGTGTATGAATTGATTTGTTCATCGGGTGCTTTGCTCGAAGCTTTGACCTCAGGCCAATAGAATCAGGCTTGCTGGACGTGCTGTTGTCTAAATGGACGTAACCCGAGTGGACTGCTTATTACTGTGAATTTAATCTCATCAGGTTGTGGTTTCACTAAATGAAGTGCTTTTTTTTCTGTTGAGTTTGGAATAAAATACAGGTGCAGGTTGAGCTGATTCAAGCCTATAATGCTTTATGAGTTCACACTTTGTCTTAATTCTAGCATTTCTCCTGCACTTAAATCTATAATGTATATAATATATATATATATATACAGTCCCATTTCAAAAAAGTTTGGACACTAAAAAATGTAAATGAAAACAAAATACAATCATTTACAAATGAACTGTGTTTACCAACAATGTTTTACAAATAAGAATGAAGTAAAATCCTTTATACAACCATGTGTTTACAAAGTGGTGAACCACAGGTGTTTTTCCCAGTCTTTTGTTGCTCCTGTCCAAACTTGTTTGAAGCGTGTTGCTGCATCAAATTCAGAATAAGCAGATATTTACAAAAATCAATGAAGCTGATGAGGTCAAACATTAAATATAATGTCTTTATAGTGTTTTCAATTAAGTACATATGAAAAATAATTAGTGCATTCAGTTTTATTTATGTTTTACACAGTGTCCCAACATTTGTGGAACTGGGGTTATATGTATGGGGGGGAGTATGGGGATATGGACTGAATTCAAAACTAACCTTCAACCACGTTTCCATCATGTTTGTTTTCTTCAAACTACCAAAAATAGTTGCAAAATTATGTTTGTACTTATTATATTTACATTAATTCAAGGTTTATTCCACTAAATTCCTCATATTTTACAGTGTGACAATCAGAATGTAAATTTGATGGCCAGATGCACTAATTAATATCCTTTAAAAATATAACAGACCCCATCCCTTGTCTTGGATAAGATATCTCTCAGCTGCTGTCCTGTTAACTCGATTTCAGATTAAACTGCGTGTATCCATGCTTGTGTCTGTGTGCGTGTATGGGATGCATCTAATTGTTTCTTTGGTTTGTTTTAGGATGATTGGGGCTCCAATGACTCGTCCAGTAGGAGCAAAGCCCACAGCTCTGATGACAAGTCTCACAGCCTGGAGACTCTGCCGCCAGGTAGGAAAACTCACTACCCATTATGCACTCCCAACGGTACAACGTCTGAATTACATGACTGTATGATGATGCTGGTAATGGATACTATTAATAACTGCATTTATTTGAGTATTTAAAGGCAAGGAACAAACAAAAAGTTATCAGATATATGTTTTGTCATAATCAGAGCCAGGATCCCCCTCAGGATCTGGAGAGAGTTCAGCACCTCATTGTTAGTGGTTGTGATTGTACTAAAGGAAACGGCAGGACAAATGCATCACAGCTGTGAAGCATGTGCATGGCAGACACTGTACACCACAGTCATGCATGCAGAAAGTATTCCACATCATGTTCCCACAACCAAAACCATGTTATAATGTGGTAACACAGTGGCATAGTTTTAGAGTTTTATTACCAGCAGAACATGAACATCCTCAGCCTCCTTAACCTGCCATGTTTAAATAACCACAGAGGAAGAGCAGACAATTCAAATCAGCCTGCCCTGTGATACAATCTTCATATGCTGGAGCTGCAAATTTATCCAAAATAATTCAGGGATCCATTTTAATCTTGCCACAAACCCAGCTATGCGTCTCCACCCAGACTCTGAGACACAAGGAACAGGTTTTTTTCAGTCCAGCAGTGTAGAGCAGAGCAGGAAAGTCACGGCAGAAGGAACATCTGAGCAGTGATTTCTCATGCAGCTCTCATCCTCAGCCGCCCCTCCTTCACAAGCCCATGACCTGCTAAAGCCGAACACACACTCTCTTATCTGATCCAGCAGTGGAAATGGAATCCAATTTGAATGTTGAAGTAGGGGCATTTCAACTTCAGGGTGACTTTACACGATTACGATGCCGGCGTATCACAACAGCACCCACAACACACACATACACACACACACAGACAGATGCAAATGCACACAAGCAGAGGCGGCAGAAGAAGAAGAAAGACGAGAGGAACGGGACTGGCCCTTTAAAGCCCAAACTGACTGGCTTGTTTTGTCCAATCACCGGTCCAAAACCCAAATATATTTCTGCTTTTCAGGCCTAGTCCACACACACACACACACACACACACACACACACACGCACACACATTATATTATTTATAAGTATTATTTTAAGTTTTTCCTCCTGTTTTTTTTTATTTTAAGTAATCAAGAGCATGTCAAACAACAGGTGGCGATATAACCCTTTGGCCATTTTGGGGCAACAGAACGGCAGCGTTGGCGGCAGGTCTGTGTGGTGGGAGTGACGCCATTCATTTTGACGGCGCTGTATGTAGTGAAATGGTAACTCTAAAGCTATTTGTAAATAGGTAAGAAGTTAGCACCAGAAATATTTTGACCACTTCAACGTAAAACACATGTTGTAAAATACCTGCGCATCAGTCTGGTGTTAAATCTGTGGTGTGGAACCTTTGTCGCCCCCTTCTGGCAGTGAGAGTAATTGCTCGTCATGCCACAGCCTCCGCCGTGCTCCTAGTTGCTGTAGGGTACTTGCTACAGTTGCTCTCCCTTCAGTTCTGGCACACCGATCGTTTCTGGTTGACCTGAAATGCAGCAACACTGGTGCACCAGCGCGGGAATGTCGCAGCCACCAGATGTAAAAACTGCGGTATTCTGTGAAACACAGAGAGATTTGTCCGGTGGCTTAATCAGTGTGGCGTTAGGGTTCATTTCTAAATATCTTACATTTATACGTAGAAGTCCTGAAATCCGGGTGTCCAAGTTCCCCTCGGAGGTTTTCTTTAGATCATTTTCAGGGAGTGTATCAAATAAGAAGTAAGTGTGTGTGTGTGTGTCTGCATCGAGCGTCGGCGTTCTCTGAGCCAGTAGGCGGAGGGCTCATGGTTCAGTACAGATGAAGTGAACGGTTCTGAGTGCGAGTCCTGCCTGCCAGTTACCATCAGTTAGAAACATGATGGCGTCTAGGGGTTTCCAGAAAATGTTGTAACAAACAAAAACAGCCAGTCAGAAGCAGCTGTGGGTGAAAACAGCTCAGTGACGAGAGGCCGAGGGAGAGCGAAAACTGGTCAAAGCAACAGGCCGCACCTTTCACCAGTACAGAGCCAGAAGCAGCAAACCGCCAGCTCAGTCATGATGGGCGCACCTGCTAAAAGGCCAGAGAGAATATTGGAAAAATGTCAAGTGAATGAGTAAATCCCAGCGAGAGAGCGGCCAGTTAAATCTGCTTCGAACGAGCAAGAAAGAAAACAGGAGAGACTGCAAAGTAAAGATTTCTCAAAGTCTGAGCTCAAGGCTCGCAAAGTGAGAAGTTGAAACATTAATTTCGCTACATTAATTACTTGCTGCCACTAAACAGAGATATCAGCAAGGACATCACACACTGACACATGCAGCAGAGTCTCGGAGGCGCTGTTATACAGTCGCAGGCAGATCATTCGGAACTTCGCCTAATTAGCATGCCAGACACTTTCACATGCTGTCAGGGTAGACACATGCGTACACACACACACACGCACACACGCACACACAAGCACAATAGCTGGCTCCTTCCTCCTTCCTCCTCGTCGGGCTCAGTTTCTGTCTGTCTGTCTGTCATGCACATACTCATCCATACTGAGAGATAGTGTAATCTCACGCTGCCATATGCTTAACACAAGTCATTAGCATAGCAGCTGCACCCGGCTAATTAGTTGCATTATTATTCGTGTGTGTCTGTGTCCCAGCAGTCAGTGATAAACTGTGAAATTAAACATGACAACTTTCTCTGTTTAGCGAGCAATGATCTCAGTAATCTGGTCAGACAGACACAGCGTGCTCTCTCTCTCTCTCTCTCTCTCTCTCTCTCTCTCTCTCTCTCTCTCTCTCTCTCTGTGTGTGTGTAGGTTTGATAATGTTTAATATTATATTTTCCAAACTTCCATTTCAGGCCGCAGTAAATAAGTAAATTCAGTAGGATTGTTTTTTCCTGCTTGGTGCCATACATAATGAATGTTCTTTTGTGTTTTCGGGCTTTGCTAAAATAGTCTCGCCTTGTCTGTGTTTGTTGTTTGAATTCTGTTCTGCACAGTTTCGCATATGAGCCGCATAAATCTCATGTCAGCTTTCCTCAGTGGCATGTTGCCGCCTTGTCAAGCAGCAGCTTGACGCGGCAAAGTTTCCTTCCTGTCAGTCGTGAAGGATTCTTGCATCAGCTAGGCTGCTGCCTGCATTTCATATTCCCACTGATGTATAATCCCATTCATTACTGAGACACATTTTCAGCCTTTTGTGAAGGTTTAAACTTCATCTGTGGTGGCGGCTTTTATTTTTGGATATGCTGTGTTTATTTAACACGTATTTCACAGCAGAGTCGCATTGAGAACATGGTTTCTCATTAAAACCTGGACATACAACATGTTCTCTGGTGGTTTAGTTTAGTTAATCTGAAAGAATCTTTATGTAACAATACAGATTAAAAAGATGTATAAATCAGTTTTGTCAGGATGGTATAGAAGTGTGTTTTCCCCAGGATGTGATGTAGTGGTCATGATGGCTGAATTTTATTTAAATTCAGAAATATCTGAAATATTTCATTGTTTTTTGAGCCTTTTTCTCCATTTCTTCACTCGCCATCTCAGTTTAACCACAAATGTGGTGAATAACACAAATAAGAAAGCGCCATAATAGTGTATCCTTCCAACTTCTGTGGACCTTTATTGGCAGTATGCTTATTATGTGTGTGTCTGTGTGCAGGTAAGGTGCGCTGGCAGGATTTTGACCAGGATCTGTACGTTGGCGCCACGGTGGTCCGACCGGGTCAGGATCCATATGCCAGGAACAAGTTCAACCAGGTGGAGAGCGACAAACTCCGCATGGACAGAGCCGTGCCTGACACAAGACACGACCAGTACGTATCTCTGCGATTGTACAGAATGTGTACCTTCATGTTGCATGTGTACTTGCAGGGATTCTGTGTGTACACGCCGTCCTTTGTCATCTATCTGTTTGACGAATTGGTACAAGACCGGATAAGATCTCTTGGAAACTCCCTCTATTGTGGTCGATTACATGAAACCAGGAAGCAGCAGCAGAGCAGACACACACTGTCACTGTCTGCTCCATTCATAACATGAACCTCAACTAACGGCTGTCGATTGTTCTGCTTGTTCAGTGGGTGAGGAGACAAAAATATATCTTACAATCTGGCACAATATCAGTTGGATCCCTTTTATAAGAATAATATTATGTTTTAGTGAGCTTGACCCTTACGTTTGCCAAATTTTCTTGTTGCCTCCTTAATTATTATGCAGGATATCGTTCATACACAAAAAATAAACTGCCTATTTCAATCGTTATTAATCGCTGTCTCAGTCGTTGTAAAATGTAAGTTGACATTGTTCAGGTTTGAAGCTCCCTGACGTTTGCAGTGTTTGACTGAGCAGACTATGATGCCGTGTTTCTTGTCACTCCGCTCTGCTTTCTTTAAGCTCAATTCTGGGCAAATGTTTCGACATTGGAGTCCACAACTAAACAACAGGCAGTGTTTCATGGCTTCACATTGACCATAAAAGATTTAAATGTTGAGGTTGTGAATACCGAAGCCTCAAACAGTACTTTACTTTTTTTGTATATGGCGCCAGAATGTATCCCCAGCTCTGTCCAATCAAGAGCTTTTCACTGTATATTAACACAGCCGCAGTGTGTAGCTGAAAGAAAGATCGCAAGTGACTTCTCAACCAGATCAGGAGTCCAGACGCGCTCATTTCAAGTTTCACCAAGCAGAAATTGTGGTTCATAAGTGAAAGTGAATCTGCTGCAAGTCAATGTGCTGTGGTCCGAGTGTGTTTGACTCCTGTGGTCTTGTTAATGTTTCGCTTGCGGTCTCACCTGTTGAGCAAACCAGGACGCTTCCTAACACCCCGAAGCTGTTCTCAGAGAACAGAGAGATATTTATTTCATACCCATACCATATAGTTTGCTTTTGTTTCCTGGCCGTGTCTCAGCCGGCTCTGAAGGACGTTACGAAAAAATGGAGGGTTTCATCTCAAGGATATTTCCAAGTAATTCTTCTCATTTGTTTTTGAAAGTGATTCCTTCTTTGTCTTCTTGGCAAAGAAGAGGCCATCAAGTATTTCAATAGCAGGATTAGCAGCAGCAGTTTCACTGCTGTTCCTAGTTTCGGTACATTTTAATACATTTGTTAACATTTTTGGAGTGATGCGGAACTTGGTTTTATAGTCTATTTTACAAACACAGTGGACCTTATGCAAGAAGGACTCACACAGACAGGTTTGTTCTTAAGTGGCACGTATGAGCAATTTAAGAGACTTCACCAGTCTGCCTTTCTTCACAGGAAAAAAACACATATTTGACCAAAAGCCTTCATGCTTTTATCAGAATGGATTTAGAGTTTTAATATGATGCTAAAATAAAGTACATAACTCATTTATAACCTTCGTTTTACTGTTTGGTAACATTTTTTGTGACTGAAATATGCCCACAAGCGGAGCAGCCACATGTAAATGGAAGTTTTGCCAGGCATTGATTATGTTAATGATCAAATCTCGCTAACGCATGCCTCCTCATGAACAGGTCACATTCATCAGGCTGGAACGAGTGATTTGCAACAAGTTTGTCCAGTTAAGAGGTTTAGGATGCAAAAGAACTAACATGTTTGTGCATGAGGCCCAGCGATTTGTACGTTTAGCTCTAAATCAACTTGAGACATTAAAAGGCTGGCTATGGTATGGTTTTAACTGTGCAATCCAAAGCATATTCTTATAAAGGCAGTGGTGTGGCCTCACTGATATGTTGACCTAACTTAGACAGCTGGAGCCATTAGCCCACTGAAAGAGCAGCGATGTGTCTCCTATTGATCTGACAGTGATGTGTCATTTGCACAGCATGCAGCGGCGCAGGTTGTGAAGGTTGTCCAGAAAAAAAAACAGCCTAGTTGGGAGTCTTTCAGGCCAGGGTAGCTTCATCCGGCCTGTCAACACAAGATCAAAAGAACTTGTAGGTTTATTCAGCTATATGACACACACAGACACAAACACACACCCACAGACACAGACACACACATCAATCAGGTTTTTTGGCCAATACAAGAAATGTGCAGGTCAGTTCATATGCATATTGACTGTTTGCAGGCTTTTAAAGCTGATGCTGCTCTGATAGATGTGGTGCAGGGACAAAAGGCCCGCACACATCATGCACATAGACAGTGTAATGACACTGTGGACTGTGCATTCAAGGTATACTCTACTTTTTAAACAGAACATCTGATGTGTGTTTAAGCTTCTTGAGAATGCCTCTTTGTCGGCAGTAAGAGTCTTTTAAATCATAGGAAAGGGTTCATTTCCTAAAACAGGATTTTGGATTCTTTCTATACACCCGTATGTCTGTTAATAACCTGTTAATGTTATGGTTATATGCAGTATATAGAATCCACAGGGTGTTACAACAGGATATACGGATTGGTTGTAGTTTTAGGTGGGGAAAAAGGCTGTCCCACAATGATAAAAGCCCCATTTTCTCCTCTTTATCCTCTCCTTGGCTGCTTGTGTCATGCAGGGTCCTATCACCCATGTTCCTAACTTTCAAGCCAGGGTGAGGATTTGTCTCTGTTGGACAGACACACACACACACACACACACACACACACACACACACACAGACACACACACACACATACATACATGATCTCATAGGATTTTTGCCCTGCGGTCTGTAAAACCCACCGTCAATCCCAGCTTCAGCAGAGCATTACTCTGTCTGTGTTGGTATGTGTATCCATGCATTTTCTTGGGTGTGTGTCTGTTTGTCTGTGTGTGTGTGTGTGTGTGTGTGTGTGTGTCTGTGTTATAGAGCCGGTGTGCACTGAATCCTATTTATTGCGTTCATGTATTCAGAATCTGCTCAGGGAGCGATTCCAGCTCGCAGCTTTGCTCACACGTTCAGCTGTGCACACTTATGTGTGTAGGAGTGTTTGTGCTTGAGTGCATTTTCACGCATGCAGGCATTTATGTGTCTGTCGTTTTGTGCTTCTTCCGTCTTTTTATTCCTAATTTGTGTGGTGTCTTGTGTGTGTAGCTGCAGGCATAAACAATGGAAGTCAGACCTACCGGCCTCCAGTGTCGTCATCACCTTCCACAATGAAGCTCGCTCTGCTCTGCTGCGGACTGTGGTCAGGTAGGTGTGTGCGTGCGTGCTGCCAGCTTAGAAAAAACCTTGATTTGTACGCTGAAACTCTCTTTTTTGATGTGCTTTTTTTCTTCCTATAAATTCTCTCTCTCTGTTTAGTGTCCTGAAGAAAAGCCCTCCTCACTTGGTCAAAGAGATCATTCTGGTTGACGACTACAGTGACAACCGTGAGTAATGCACGAAAACAAACCTAAAAAGATGAGTGTGTAAATATGATGTGTGCGTCATCTGTGTGGCACCTGCTCTGTGTGTGTGTTTCAGCGGAGGATGGAGCGCTGCTGGGGAAGATAGAAAAAGTGCGTGTGCTGAGAAACGACCGCAGAGAAGGTAATTAGAAGAAGAGGAGGGGAAAGTTTTATATCATTTTCATCCCAATGTCATTATTCATCTCTTGTTTATGGTGAGGCAGGAATTAAATCATTCTGTTTGGCACCAAAATGTGTTTTAATTTCCTGCCTTTTTGTTGTGTTTTTTTTGGCAACTGATGTTTCTCTCAGGACTGATGCGTTCAAGGGTTCGTGGTGCAGACGCCGCCATGGCACCAGTCCTCACCTTCTTGGACTCTCACTGTGAATGTAATGACCACTGGCTGGAGCCGCTTCTGGAGAGAGTGGCTGAGGTACGCACACACACCACACACACATAGACTGTACAGTGTAAGTCAAAGCTAGAGACAAACCAGAAAAATAATGAAAGGACAACAGACTTTTTTGTGTGATGTTAAGAGGGACACTCAAACTGGCTCGCAGGTTAGAGAGCAGTCAAAGTTTGACGTCCTTCTTTCTCTAAAAACTGCCTGCCTAAAGTGCATTTTATAGTTGAATAAAGTTAGACCTTAAGTCCAATGTAAGTGTGCTTTAAATAGTTTTAAACGCAACTCCAAAATGTCCCAGAAAAGCCAAAAACAAAAAAAGTTTCCCAAAGAGTCTGTCGCTGTGTTTTAAAGTTCCTCTGCAGGCATCAATTAAACTCCTATAAACTCATCTCTTTTTATCAAATTGCATATTTAGAAGTGCTTTCCATGAAAAAGAAATCCCTTAATGCCTTACATTGGCATTAAGGGATAAATGGAAGTTTTGAAAAGTGAAAAGTTTTATGGGAAAACGGTTCACTGCACGCTACAGTTTGGCTCTCTTTGGTAACACACGAGGGCTCTGCATTTCTCATTTTGCAACTGTGTAACTGAAAACAGCACGTCTCTGCTGTCAGCATGTCAATACCGATTTGTAGCTACACCTGGTTTCTCCTCTGATCCACTTGGTTTCACCGTAGCCCCACCCGCAAGTTGACGGGATTCCTTAAGTATGTGACGTATGACACCCTGGCTGTCTCATTGGTCCTCTGCAGTTCCAAAGCAGAAACACTCATGCATAGCACTGACTGCTTATTACACGTATCATATGTCTTGTTGCATATAAAAAACACCATATGGACATGTTAACAAGGTTCAAAACTTAATTCCCATTGCAAGGGGTCTTTAAGAAGGTACAGCATTGTGATCAAAATTGCTTCACAGTAGTGATAATGTTGTTCAAATCTGCAGGGGGATTTGTTTTTCCTTCTCTCTTTCACAGAGAGGTCAGAGCTCAGCTACAAAGCAGCCGGTAGTCAGTCATTGTCTTGTTAACAATCATGTGAAAAACAAGAAGCACATGACAGGACTTCAATAACAGGAGCGTTTGCACTCTTTCAGTATAAAGGCACATTTTTACACATTTTTATCTGATGTGCTTCAAGAATAATTTTTTATGTAACAGTAAACCAGTAATCGAGCAGATCAACTTTTATTCCCAGCGTCAGAACAGTTTTTCAGACATACGAGACACCAGGTCTATTTTATTTTAAAAGAGCAGACAGGTTTTGTTCCCTTTCTTTCTAACCACAGTGGGCTGTAACAGGTCAATCCTGAAACAGAATACGGATATACTGAACTCCATGTGTGGTGATATTTAAAGAGAAGTCTTTCAGCAATGACTTGAGAGGGAACTTCTTGATTAAATGTAATCTCAGTGTGAAGTGGGACACTGTGTGTAAAAATGGAGGCCGCTCTTTAAATATTCATCTGATATGAGTGAAAATGGTCTGATTCTGCATTTGATCCTCCCAAACGTGGTGGTTTGCCATTCCCAAGCTGATACAAGCCTGGATGCCAAATCAAAAACATTTTGATGTCAGAGTAATTGACTTTCTTTTCCTTGCTCTAGTTGCGCTCCAGTACAATAAAACACTCGATGCAAAAATGGAGGGAAAAATGGCATCTGTGTGGGTGAAACCTTCGTGTCTCGTGTCAAAATGTCTCGACCCAAAATAAACAAGCTCAACCAGTACCTGGAAGCCTGTTTCTGTTATTGTCATTCAGCAATGCTTTCTCTAAACTGCTGTATGATGTGGCTCTGTGGTCTTCTGCTCAGGAGGAGGCAGAACTTTATAAACACAGTGATAAACTGAATATAGAAGAGAAACTAAACACATGAATCTGTCGAGGAGAGTATTTACTTCTCAAAGCCGTCTGCAGCTTCTCTTATTGTGGTCCTTCTAACTGACCGGAGTTTGTCCTACCAGTGAATTCAATTGTCCTTCCCTCTCAGGACAAGACCAGAGTAGTTTCTCCCATCATCGACGTCATCAACATGGACAACTTCCAGTACGTAGGAGCCTCGGCCGATCTGAAAGGAGGTACAGTACACAAATAGAGAGGTACATGGACTCTTATGGTGCTCTATGTGGGTCCACTACAAGGCTGTGTGTTAGCTACATTTTTCGAGGATTGTTCTTAACAGTACAATGACGATGCTGTTGTGTTACCAGCAGCAGTAATACTCATTGTTTTGGCAGTCAGCGCTCTACCTCAACAACAGTTTTCACTTAAGGCCTCTGTTGCCTTTTCTCCCACGCAAGACCAGTACTTCTGTAAAGACATGCCCAGCATGTTTAGTCTAACGGCTTACTGGATGTAAACTGTGTCCTCTACACTGCACACTAGTTTTGGAGTATGTAGAACATTTATACTGAGAGTGACTAGATTAAGTACACTCCAATAGTCAGGATGTCAGTAGACATAGTAAATATGCTTGTTTGTTGAGTGTGGCGTTGATTGACGCTATTGGCCCACAAAGCAATGCACAGTTGAGATGGAGAAGCTACTCAGAGGAGGAAGAAATGAAAACTACTTGTTGTCATACACAACAAAAGAATGTAGCCTGGTGAATTAGAATAATCTTAAAATCTGCCATAATCAATATCTTCATATTGCCAATGGATGAAATGTTTTTCAGTGGAAAAGCTCTAAAAACTGACTGCACACTGCCTGCTGAGCACCACACAGCAGGCACACACAGTTAGCAACTAGCTGGTGGACATAGTGGAGCATGTAGCAGCTGAAGGCCAGATATTTCCCTCTGGAGTTGGCAGAGATGTAGTGTTTCAGATTTGGTTTGACTGACATCTGTTCACAGGTCTGTCATCATTTACTGTTAATAGAACACTGTAAGGTATTTGAGTATAGTGAGTATCTTTCCACTAAGATGAGTGTCTTATACTATCTCATCCACTGCTGTCTGGTGTTAATATTTATTGTGAAGTTGGGAAACAACTACAATGCTGATTCCAAAGAAGTTTGGATACTGAATCAAATGTAAATAAAAACTGAATGTAGTCATTTACAAATGAACTGTGTTCACCAACAACAGCTTTACAAAGTGTTAGTAGTGACATCCTTTTTACAATCATGTGTTCACAAAGTGGTGAACCTCGCTCCATCCTTGCTTGTGAATGACTGAGCCTTTCCAGAATGCTCCTTTAATCATGATACTGTCATCTGTTACCAATCAACCTGTTTACCTGTGGAATGATCCAAACAGGTGTCTTTTGTTGCTCTTGTCTCAACTTGTTTGAAACATGTTGCTGCATCAAATTCTGAATAAGCAGATATTTACATCAAAGACGGTGATGAGGTCAAACATTAAATATGTTGTCTTTGTGCTGTTTTCAATCGTGTATGTCAAACAGGATTAGCAAATTATCACATTTTGTTCTAGATATGTTTCACACAGCGTCCCGACTTCAGGGTTGTACATACACACATTGTCAGGTTTAGGGGTTGGACTCTGTGCTGACACATAAACACGCACAGACATGTGAACTAATCTGAACCTGCCAAATCGAATTATATAACCAGACTGCTACTTAATCCCGACTAATGTTCATAATGGTGTTGTTGCTTTGTTGTGTGTGTGTGTGTGTGTGTGTGCGTGCATGTGTGTGTGTTTATATTGGTAGGTTTTGACTGGAATTTGGTCTTTAAATGGGATTACATGACTCTGGATCAGAGACGAGCCAGACAAGGCAACCCAATCGCCCCCATAAAGTAAGACAGACACTCTCAGACGGACAAAACCACTCACACATCCACTCAAGTGATCATACACGACTGGCACAACGACTGCTAATCTCACTCTTTTCCACCCTCTTTCTCTCTCTGCCCCTGCAGGACTCCGATGATAGCAGGGGGTCTGTTTGTCATGGATAAGGAATACTTTGAGCAGCTGGGAAAGTACGACATGATGATGGATGTGTGGGGAGGAGAAAACCTGGGTGAGTGCTTCTACAGTGCAAATGCAGATTCAGTAGAGTCACAGTGGAGCGTGAAGTCAGTAGAATCACAGCAGACAGATGATGGCGGTGAGGAGATTTCATGTGACACAGTAATGGATGTCAGAGGAATAGAAACTCTTGGTGAGTGAAAGAAGGGAAATTCAAAATGGAGTGTGATTAAGAGTGGAAAGTAAAGTGGCAGAGTAAATAAAACTACTGTCAGATTTTACCATCAGTCCACTTTGCTGCTGCAATGTTTTTCATGCTGGCTATCTCATCCCCTAACGATCATCCGTGGACATGACACGACATGACATTGATACCATAGATCTCATGTCACTATGCTAATGTGAAGCTCTAGCCGGCAGCCAGTTAGCTCAGCTTAGCACAAAGACTGAAAATGTCCCTACCATGTGATTGATAATTAACACATTACATCAAATTTGTTTAATCCAAACAAAAATTAGGAAGTAAAAATAGCAATTTGTGTTTGTTTACAGGATGCAATGTGCTGGACAGAGTCAGACTAGCTGCTCCCTTCTGTTTCCAGTCTTTATGCTAAGATAACCAAATGCTGGCAGCTTTATATTAAATGTATAAATATGGGTAGTATTGATCTTCTCACCTAGCTCTTGGCAAGAAAGCAAATATGCATATTTCCCCAGGATGTCACACTGTATCTTCAACAGGTTCACGTTTGTAATTTCTTCCGAACATAAATACTGTGATACTGTTTTTGCTGGAAAAAACAACAGATTTTGACGGCAAATCTGCACTGTCTCTCGAGATGTGATGCTTAAGTGGCACTGATGATGTGTTTCATGCTGTGATCAACTCCTGAGCTCATCTAAGGTTTCCTTGCCAAGATCGTGCTCAAGAAGAGAAAATCCCTCTGTAGTTTTCTTGCCATACCCGGGTAGAGTCTTCCAGACTACGGCTGATCTCAGGAAATGACAGTGTTAATGTGATAATGATTATAGTCCGTATTGAGGGAAAATAACCATAGTGTGCACAATGGAGATCATTTGCAAACAGTGCAATGTTATAATAACAGCTGTGTCTCCCTGTTGCTTTTGTCTGAATTCAGTTGGGAAAACGTTGAGAATAAACGGAATAATTCATGCTTCTCTCGAGGCGGCGCGATGATTCAGAACTAGATTGACACTTTAGATATTAGTTCGCTTGTGCGCTCATTTAGACAACACTTATGCAAATACAGACAGTATTGGAGAGCTAACCCGACAGCATCAACACAGTGAAAACATGAGGCGCAGATGTCCGGCATTAACTTCAGCACAACCCTTCTTAATTGAGTGTGACATTTTTTACAAAAACAGTTTGCTGGAACAAATGTGGGAAAGGACAACTCTTATGATGTGTGTGTGTGTTTCAGAGATCTCATTTCGTGTGTGGCAGTGTGGCGGCAGTCTGGAGATCATCCCCTGTAGCAGAGTTGGCCACGTCTTCAGAAAGCAGCACCCATACACCTTCCCCGGGGGCAGTGGGACTGTGTTTGCCCGGTAAAACACACAAACACACAACCAAAAAGCTGAGCACTCATTAACCATCCAGGCTCCACCCATCACATTTATCCATGTAGCTACAGAAGAGCAATATTTCCCATTCGCACATGTCACACTCGTACCTTTTGTTTAGTCTATACCGGATCTCTTAGATGAGCCATTCAGTCATGATTACGCCTTGTGTGTGTGTTGTTATTGGGCGGCTGTGAAGCGGGCCTTCGGAGGGTTGGTGGTTCGTTTCCCAGCCCCCTACAGTCCACATCGAAGCAAATGAGCGAATTTCACAAAATGTCAAACTGTTCCTTTAAGAGGAAAATTGAACAGCTGCGATGTCATCTGCTGATGAAGATCCTGTATATGATCAAGAGCTCCAGCTGCCACAATATTATGATAACCATAACCCTAGGTGGGACATCTAATTTAGTATCAGTGTGTTAATACATTATTTTTTGGGGATATATTGTCATCCTGATTTTCTTTGCTGATTTTTTTTTTTGTCTTTATATAAATACCCTAGTTCCTTGTATCAAGTGCTGCTGGAGACACTGGAACATACATAATTGAGCTTTACCACAGCTTTGAGAATTGAACCAGTGTTGGATAATTAAAACCAAGCACTAACAATTAAAAAACAATTAAAAAGTAATCACAGGCAAAATTGTCTACAGATTTAGAAAGAACGCTCTCATAAAATATAGAAGATCTGTTTCTGCGTGTGTCTGCTGCCCCGTAGAGCTCTGATAACACAATCACTGAACATCAGTCCCGAGAAACATGATACACGGAAAGATATGGATCTCGTCTTTGAAACAGTCTCCAACCAGAAGTAACCACCGCTGGAAATGAGCCCAACACACCCGCATGGCCCTGATTAAGAACTTCAGCAAACTGATGACAGGGAATTTAAAGTGCCTGTGGTTTCTCTGAAGGGCATGATAGCCCAACATGTGACTATCTTTGGAATAAGCTCATCACTGAAACAGTCATTCTGAGATGCTGAATGTTAACTGTGATGCCTCTTCAATAGCAAATCCAGTCTGCCAGCTGCTGATGAATACGCCTACATGTTTCTTGAGGGCTGTGACCAATGACTGTAACTATAATGGACGACGCATCTCCACTTCCTCCCCTACACGTGCCCAGCTCAGCCACTGGTCAGGGTTAGCTGTCAATCACTGCCACTGGCCAACTTTATGTACAGTCAATGGCTGTGACCAAAAGAGAATCTCAAGATGTAGAAATGCATCGAAGGAAAAGGCACCGCCATCTTAACAATATTAAGAAAGTGCGAATGGACCCTGAGCTGGATGAAGCCAAAGAGAAAAGACTCCTGTGGATATGTGTGAACGCCAACATTAGATCAAACAGTTTCAGAGCTTATTACGACGTGCTGGCTCTCAATGTGACTCAGCTGGGAGGCCTCCTGTGGACCACATTCCCACTATGTTTTTGTCGGTTACATAAAACTGAACAGTCTCAGAAATAGTTGCATAACCCTTTGCAACAATTCAAGAAATCATTTATTAATTGATGCGTGCAGTGGTGTTCTCATGTTTCAGCCTCCAGTCTAAACAAAGCCCTGGACACCCTGAGTGTGTCTGCTGCTGGCGACCCTCGGGAGCTCCCAGACAGCACCTGTTCGTCTGCTTGAATGACTTCATATTTGTTCTGGGAGCTGCATTTCCCAAATATCCAACTTACGTACGTTGGACCAACGTTAAGAAAAGCCCCTAGAGATCTCATATAAAGTCACCAGTAGTGTGAATTATCTCTGCTGTTAAAGTGTAAAATACTGCATTTGGTGTCACCTCCAACATCTAAATTTTGAGTTCCTGCTCTTCAGATGCCAGTGTTGACAGTTTTGGGGGTTGTAGTTTCTACTTTATTGGTTTATTTGTGAGGGACAAGCACTGAAAATCACAAGACAGTTGCAGAAGCAGCGTCCGCTGTGCTGTACCCTCCTACAGAGTCGAAGCTAATTTCTAACACTGGGCAGCAGAAGCTTCACTAAGACAAAACTCCTCCTCACTGGTGAACATTCACCATAAAAGTTCACTGTGTTAATGTTTCTTTTCCACCTAGTTTGAGCACCAACAAGCTGTCTCCCTGTTGGCTTGTTCGGAAGAATTAACATTTTTTATAAAATACAGGAAGTCGAATATGTCCCAGACAAAAGCAGCTTTCTGTGCACACTTGCAGCAACAAGTTCCGTGCCTGTTTGAAACAGGAGGATATTTTAACCATATTTCATGAAGCTCTCATGTCTTTCCACTTTCACAAGTGTCGGACTTTGAAAAGTCCTCTTCTAGAAAGTATATATGAGCAGGTTGAGCTCAACTCTGACTACAGTACTGCGTGAAATCACCAGAAAAAATGGAAATTCAACAAGATGTCGTTGGACTACATGTCAACACTTTGCTGTGTTTGGCCATGCACATGCACGCACACGCATACACACACACACACACACACACACTGTTGACCAATGAAAGCAGCAACTGGAAAAGTAAACACACAATCACATTTGTGTGTTTAACCAGTGGAACTCTGCCCTCTTATGTCTGTAGAGATGAAACAAGTGAGAGCAGGAGAGAGAGTGTTTTGTCTGTTAAGGTGCCATTTGTCTCGGTCACAACACACACTCAAACCCTTTTGCCCTGTTTCATGTCTCGTCTTGCCTGACTTCCATCGCGCCTCTCCCCATTTTTCCCTGTCTCTCACCTTTCCCTCATTTTTCTTCTCTCACCTCTCTCTCAGGAACACGAGGAGAGCTGCAGAGGTCTGGATGGATGAGTATAAGAACTTTTACTACGCTGCCGTCCCCTCAGCAAGAAATGTCCCCTACGGAAAGTGAGTACCTAGAAGCATGAGCCCTGCAGGAGTTAGACAGCATAATGTAGCTCGATCATAAAATTACAAAGGCAGCCACATGAATGGGCATATTAATTGGATTGCCAATTAGCAGCGTGTCAGCTGTGAAAGAAATCTTTTTTATTGATGTGACATGAGGCAGTTAATGTGGATTAAAAGAGGGCAAAAAGTCAGTGCCTGATTTGCACTGATCAAAAGTACATGCTGAAGAGATTAGCGACTATGACAGCATACGCCAAAGCAAAAGAACGTGATGGACACAAATGACACTGGTGAACAGGAGCAAAGATCAGATGGCAAAGCTTTATGAAAAAGGGGTGGATGGAAATTAGACAGGCTAGTTATAGAGGTTTCAGGGCTGTAGGGGTGGAGATGTCTGTTGGCTGATTGGTATCTCAACATTTTGCACTGACAGTCAGGGTTCTTATTGTGAATCCTAATGCCTTCAGTGAAGAAAAGGCCAATGTCCCAGCTCTCAGTTCAGGAAAATAACTGTATGACTGGATCCATGGAATTATTTGGTGTTGTTCTGTCTTTTTTTCACTTTACCTGGACATGAGCTTGATGCCTCCTCCCGCTTCTCCACATTTCTCAGGCTACACAACAATAAGCACTCTCATGTTCATGCAGTGTGGTGAGACAAATATAAAAATGCATGTTATGTGACCTTCTGGGAACACTCTTGGCATCTCCCTCCAGTGCCAACCGAAGCTGTTATTTTCCCCACAGGATGCAGCCTCAGACGCGCCCTAGGCCTCTACAGACTGGCAGAGCAGGAGGGCTATAATTCAATCAGTGTCTGGAAATGTTTTGAAAACCACAAGTGATCAAACCTCTAATTCTCATGGTGTGCAACCATCTCTTTCTCTCTCTCTCTCTCTCTCTCTCTAAGTATCCAGAGTCGTTTGGAGATGAAGAAGAGATTAGGCTGCAAGCCATTCAAATGGTACCTGGAGAACGTTTACCCTGAACTGCGGTAAGGAAATGAGAGCATTTTATGGAGTATGATAGAGTACATGGTATGACAATATATAATATGATGTAATAAGACTTGAATTACATGTAGGAAAACTGAATTCCTGTTGTAGTATTATGAGGACTTGGTTTGGAGGAGGTCACAGCTCTGCTGTGCAGCAGTCTGATGGTTTAGACTCTAATAAGACTCTCACCTCACTATGGCGACACTAATGACAAACCCATGGTAGCAATTATGACTCAGACACCATATTAAATTTTAGCTGGTTTGCAATTTGTCACTTACACGAATGAGATTAATAATGTATGAATGTAAATATACATTATTGATATAAATATCAATAAATTCAGGTGTAGTACCAAGTGAAGAGATTATACTGTCCTATTGTCAGACAAAAATGCTATAAAAACATGGTTCTCTCTATTTCTCAACACTTTCCACCCTCTTTAGTTTTACTTTCACCTATTTCCTCTTGATGAATGAAACAACATGCACACATGATGCATTTAACGCACAATTCAACCACACCGTGTTTGTGTGTGCTCAGAGTCCCGGATCACCAGGACATAGCGTTTGGAGCCTTGCAGCAGGGAGGAAACTGTCTGGACACCCTGGGTCATTTTGCTGACGGGGTGGTTGGCGTCTACGAATGCCACAACGCCGGGGGAAACCAGGTAGCGTTAAAACGACAACACACACAGGTCAGCTGGTCAAATCCTTACTCTAAACACACCTGGGTGCCACTGGCGGTGAGAGCACGGGGGGATTGTTTGGATATATCTTTATAGAATAGATGTCAGTCCAGCTGCAAACTTAATGTGTACTGAAGTCTCAACTTGACTACAGGATACCTATACATAGAAGTATTCTTACATTTTTCTTGCAGGAAGTGTAAATTTCTTAGAGCACTTGAATGTGGAGGGTGTATAGTGCAGCGTGTGTGTGCGCGTGTGGGTATGTGTACAGTTTCTCAAATAGTCTATTCCTAAAATAGAATGACCGGTGTAGTGGTCTTACTGGAATAACTGGTGTCACTTATGTGACTTAGAGTTAAAGACCAGTGGCTTTATGTGTCTGGTTTACTCCAGTCAGTGCAACATAGCAAAACTTGCTGAATGATTACTTTTTCATTTTAAAGACCACATTTTACATTTTATCTAGCTGGAAATAAACTGCAGCTCTGGCTTACAAAGACGTTCTGTTTAATTAGACATGTAAATGGCAAAACAGTTCTGAGGGAGCATGTCTTGATGGACACAAATAATTCTTCCTGCGGCAGGACAATAATAATAGCAGGGCTTCTTTTTATTAGTAAAGAGAGCATAATTTGACATTTCAAGTCCGATATAACGCCAATCTTTTGTTTCTTGTAACCTTTTAATCTCATTATAATTAAGTAAGCTTTTTGCTGTTTTTTGCTGTCTATGTTTTACCCAGTGTCCCAACTGTTTTGGAATCAGAGATGTAGAAAGAAGCAAGCACTGTGTAGCTGTATTATGTTATGAAATTTAACATCATAAAAAGTTGTCTTGCTCAGAACATCCCTAACCCCAGTATGTGGGCATGCAGAGGTGTGGGTGCGCTTATACTAATGTTTTTCTATCCATTCTGCTGAAGGAGTGGGCCCTCACCAAGGATAAGTCAGTCAAACACATGGACTTGTGTCTGACTGTGGTGGACAGAACGGCAGGCTCGCTCATCAAACTGCAAGGCTGTCGAGAGAACGACAGCAGACAGGTAACGTTTGGTCTGGGCTGGAACTTCTGTTTACCATCGCTGAATGAATGAATATCAAAGCACTTTTGCAACATTTCTTCACATTATGTTTATGTCACAACATATATCTTTGTTGCCAGAAATGGGAGCAGATTGAGTCCAACTCGAAGCTTCGTCACGTAGGCAGTAACCTCTGTCTGGACAGCCGCAGCGCCAGGATGGGCGGACTCACTGTGGAGGTCTGCAGCCCAAGCCTCAACCAACAGTGGAAGTTCACCCTCAATTTACAATCATAGGGGCGCTACAGACCCTGGGAAGAGTTGGATATTGGATAGAGCCGCCAACAGACTCTGAGACCCACATAAAGAGATGGAAATGGACTCGAGGAGAAAGACAAAACTAGATGGATTAATGGATCCTTCTCGCTCCTCCTCAGATGTGCAGCCAGTCATGTCTATACACCTCTCCCCCGCCTCACCCCTCCTCAAAAACACATAGAACCACGCCCAGTGGGGGAGAGGCTTGTAGATCCTAATGGAGTAAACAGGAAAGTGACTGTATTTGCTGGATGGTTGGTGACGGAGATGATCACAATGAAGATAAAAGCGATGAAGAGGCTTTCCATCCAAACTACATACCTCAGTGTTTTTTCATTGATGGTTCCAGATGCAAATGACGAGTGAATTCTTTCTGTTCTTTTACTTTCTTTAATGCTGGTGAAACTAGAACTCTTTGACGTTTTTACTTTGTAATTATTTTATTTTCCTATTAATATTTTTTATTTCTTGCTGTTAATTCTCCGCGGAGGGTCGCAGGAGCTTTTTTTTTTTTTTTTTTTAAGTTCTCGAATGAATCGATGTTGTTGCTCCCCTCTGGTGCTCTCTCTTTGTTTTTGCTGCACCGAGGTTCTTGTTTTCCATGAGGTTTGGGTGTCGAGTAATGTGAAGCGAGAAAATGGACTCGATTCTGCGAGCTTTTCCTCTTGTTTTACTCTAATTGGTTTACAGGATGAACAGAGAAAAGAGAAGCGAGGTGGTCAGAAGAAAGCTGTGCGTTCTGCTTTTGTTTTCTATACAGCTTTTCCTACAGATTGTGTCTTTGGGGAGGGGAAGGGGGTTCAGGGAGGAGCTTTTCTACTTTGGATGGGGCCTGACACCGGTTTGGCTGAAAGTGCACTTCCTGAAACCAGGAAGTGTCTTGAAGCCCACCCTCAGGATTTACTGTTTGTCTTCAGGCTGTGGCACTGGCTGCCACGGCAACTTCAGTTCTACACCGTTATGTCTCTAAAGAAACAATACACAAAAATAATCTGTCTTCTTTTTTTTGTTTACTTTTGTCAAAAAAAAAAATAGAACCAAATTTCAAATGGAAGTTTCGTGTTTCAGGAATACAAGAGGAGCAATTAAAAGAGTTTTCTTCACATGCTCTCGCTGCTCTCTGTGGTGCAGTTCAGTTTATACATTTACATCTTTTCCTGCACAGATCATTTCCTCTGCCTGTGTCTGTATTAACACTGTGGGAAGGTTACTGGATTTATTGTTGCAGCTTTCTCTATAGAGTTAACAGATGCTGGCTGCAAAAGGATTGTATTATACATGATTGAGATGTTTGCTTCTATACTTAACGTACCCCTGCCTGCTCTTGCACGGCAATAGAAGGGAACAGCAGTGCTCGTATGTGGCTACGATTCTGAGCTTGACATCCCTCTGTTTGTCGGCAAAGTAAAACCTTGCTTATTCCAGCCTGAGAACAGATGTCACGTGAGAAGAACAGTACTGAAGTAGTCAAACCGTGTGAAATGTGCATGCACATGTGCTCTGCATGTATCTCCAACAAGCTCCCACAGTTCCACTGCATCAGTAGTTCCTTTCCATCCACATCTTTGTTTTTCCCTTCGTTGTGCCTGTTAGATGAGCCATCTGTTGTGAAGTTTGGAACTACAGTAAACAAGGTTTTACTGTTTGTCCTCACTCTGCTTGTTCATTTTTCTGATTGCACACACTCAGTCTCTGCTGATACAAAATACATACAAGAACACTTGTTTATTTTGGCAAGCTACTTTACTCTTCCAAGGACATTTTGCTGTCAGCAGACAGCATCGTGCCACTGTTTTTTGTTTCCTGATAGTGTTATTGGCTCCCATGTCCAGCACACGAGTCTGTTTGTTGCGCATCTTTTGCAACGCTAGTCTCCCGGGCTTCAACATGGGTTCATCTTAACTGCTATGATCCTCTGTTCGTTTAGTCACTGATGAGTAATGATGGCACCGTTTGGGGAAATTGGTTTTGATTAAATTTTGGAGTGACTCATCACTTGGCAGCTTCAAGGCAACCATATTAACACAAAACATCTTTGAGCAGATATATTGTACAGTAGAAATGGCCCAGAAGATCACATTTCCTGTTTCATAGTTTATTCTAGAAAGCAGCTGCAGCCTCAAGTGTTCTTTAATGTCACATATCCTCTCTGTTTCTCAATATTTCTCTTGCACATTCACGCCTTCACTTTTAAATACTCCTGAGATCTTTTGTTGTGCTTTATTTTGCTGAGTTATAGAAACTGACAAAGACAGTTGGTCATGTTTGCTGTGTTGGCTGACACTTTCCCATCCTCTGTTCCATCACTTTTGCTTCTTTTCTGCCATTTTGTTCCTGGCACCTGGGGTTTGCCTTTGCCCTATACATTCATGCACCTGCAAAGCAGAGTGAGTGGAGAAGGTCAGCTGAAACAGCAGCTGGTTTAAAAGCCTATCCTGTGACTTGATAGGTTACTGCATTGTGCTGCGAGGCTCTGGAACCTGCTTGCTGTGAGGAAAGTTTTGTGTTGTCTTGGTGACCAGACTCAAGGGCCCAAATCTGGTTTAAGGTTTCAGTTAGAGTTCATGCTAATCAGGAGGTGGATTTCACTGATAAATACTGGAAAAGGTGTGTTTTTTGCCATTCTGCAAAAAAAATATGAAACATTTTCAGTCGTCTTAATTTCTTATGAATGTTTGCAAATCAATAATTGTAATCCTGAAGAGCTGATTGGAATTTAAGTTGTAATTAATGGTCCTCAATTGTGCATCCAAACATATCTGCAGTCAGCTCAGAGGCTTTGGTGGAGTACACGATGCTATGATGTATTTTTCATGGTTTTCAGGAATGCTGCCATCAATCCACACATGTCGTGTTTTTGTTTCTGGTCTGAAGTTTGTGATTTCTTCTGATAAGTTTGCTGCAGGTACTATCATTTTTTAATCAATTATTTCTCTACATCTCCTTCATATGGGTGATCAAAAGTGTCCCAGGTCTAGTAATGAGCATGGTGCCACCTCCTAATTTTGTCATTCTGACATCAAACTGTGCAACATGAGCACGGCAATTCTCAAGCATCAACATTTGTCATCAAATGTTGATGCTTACATGTTGTTCACTGAGGGATATGGAGACCTTCAAACTAGAAGGTCAAAGTATTTGGCCCTTTGTTCTTGTCAGTGAGGGTGACATGTTTTTAGTGGAGTATAGCGCCCTCTATGGTCACACTTCTTGTAGACAACAAGTAGCGAACTCGAAAAGGAAAGAAAAGGGGGCTCAAGGTAGTAAACGTCTGATGCACAAAGCACCATTCAAGAATTGCAGACTGATGTTCTTAATCACATTTTCTTTGTTTCTTTCCTTTGTTTCTAAACTGTTGATTCAGCCAGGCAGTGGAAACTGAACAGACATGAGAACCAAACTGCACACACCAGAGTGACCATGGCAGTACTGTCCGCTCCAGCAGCTCACACGTGTTGTTTGAAGCCTTTTCTTTTTCTTAGTCTTATTCTGGTGACGATGAAAAGATTGCTATTTTATTTTTTATTATTTTTAATGTTATTCACAGAGAAAATGTAATAATTAAGTAGTCCAGCGCTTCATTTTGATTGGATGATGAAATGTTTACATCTTTAGCACAATGTGCCAAAGTTCCCTTCTTATTTTCTCTGTATGAGGAAGAATGAGAAGAGGTAAAAGTCTTTTGAAATACAGAATGAGTCGCAGAGAACTCACATGTGCACATTCGCCTACAGTATGTTGTGTATCTCATTGTTCTTCCCAGTCTCAGTTCGACCTGTAGGACACACCGGGGGCAGGACGGCTCTTAGCTGCTGATCTGGTGTCAGTTTTGTCTGTTGAGGAAATGTGTGTGTGTGTGTACACTTTGGAAATGACTAAAAGCATCATTCCAAAGAGAGGGAATGTCAATGTTGCAGACAGACAGATATCTTTATTAGCGTTAAAAGGGGGACATTTTACTGAACACCCGTCAGTCAACAAGAGCGTCTTCGCCAGTGAGCCAGACTTTGTTCATACTCACTGTGTTTTTGGGGGGAAACGATCAGCGGGTTTATTGGACAGAGTTTAACAAGAGAGGGCGCATAAAGGTCAAGCTTTGTGTTCTCTCAGCTTTTCCCTTAAACAGAGACACGAGTTGTGTCATGATTTGTCCTAACAAGAGGGGATGTCTTTCCCCTTCAGACCACCTCAAATCCTCTCTTAGGATTAACAGGAGAAGAGCCCTCTCTGATATGTGAAAAGCCCCGCTGAGACATCCAGCTCAGGACTGCTTAAGCTTCTCCATCTTTTGCTACAAGTGTGTGTGTGTGTATGTGTGTGTGTGTGAGTCAGGGCACAAGAGGGGCTTAACATGCACATAAGACACTATACTGTACAAGTCTCATCAACCAGTAATGACCGATAAAAGATGTGTCAACAGGGAAGGACATGAACTAACGGGGTAATAATGTGGTTTCATGAAATGATAGTGGTGGGTGATGTGGCACGAGGGGGTCACATGTGTAAAAGTGTATATTTTTGTATATACCTACATCAGTGTGTGTACAGTATGTACATATATACACAGTGTACTCAGCCGCGGTTCCTAGTTTTGTTGTCAGACTGTACAGCGCTTCTAACTGTTTCCTGTTTTATAGATACTGCAGAAATTCAACTTTGAATGAGGAGAAATGATTAACTTAAATAAATGCATTTATATATATATAAACTAAACAGTGTGAAGTATTTGGATGGCGCAAACTCACAGCAGATACATAAGCTTCGACATGAACACGTCCAGATATAGAGTATATTGATGTTTCTGTTTTTGTCAGTTGCAGTTTTCATAGTTACGCAACCATGGATCTGGATCAGGATGGACTACGTGGCAGCTAAACATGCATTTTTAAAAACTTGCATATTTAAAGAAGGAACTTCCTCCATCCAACAGTCAAGTGTTCTTATTCTGGTTTGGATCTTATCTGTCTGACCTCCAACCAGACATATTGCTATGCTTTAGGCAGCATTTTGAGCAGCATTAGAATTGAAATCCTGGTAGCCCCTTAATTAATTAATAACATGGCAGCATACTGTGGTCCTAATAACCACATGATACACTGTACAACTTTCCTGTAATGACTAATCTCAGCTTCTGCTGATCACACTGCTGTTTGTCATAAACCAAGCCTCAAATTTCAGAAGAATGCAGATGGGTAATATTTTCTCCAGCAGAGATGGGTTACTGGGGCAAAAGCAATATGGTTAATGTAGTGATACGAATACAAGTACAACATATATATACTCACACACACACATACAAGCAATGTTGATTATATGTTAATATAAAGTACAATATTTGGCACTGAATTGTACTGGAGTAGAAGTATAAATTGGCTGAAAATGAAAGTATTCAAATAAAGCAGAATTACCTTGAGATTGATGAATTAAGCAAATTGAACAAAAGTACAGTACTTGAAGAAATGTGATTTGGTTACTTTTCACCACTGCATAAAAGAACAACACAACATTAACATTACAATTAGAGCAGGACAAAGCAGGTGTAAACATGAAGCTGCTGACCAAGATGAAAAACTCCAAGGAGCAAGGAAGCATCATGTGTGGTAGAACATGGACAATGAAGACAATCAGCGCGCTCAGTTAAAACATGAAAACATATTGTCACACTACACTGGAGAGGACACAGACAGCTACAGTCCATCAGCACATGCATGAATTGCTGCACCGGATCCTCCCTGTATGTCCGTGTCGTCGCCTGTCCAGCAGGGGGCGATGAGAGCCACACCGGGGACACAGAGGACCGGGCGAAGAAGAAGCAGGTCTGGCAGAAGCTGATTAGAGCACTCAGCAGACACAGGTGGTGGTCGGCAGTATCTGACCGAACAACCGTAAACAGAAGAAACCATGAAGAACGAAGGTATAGAGGGCACGGAGAGGTTCCTGAGCCCGGGCAAAGGCAGAGGCCTGCGGGCAGTGAGGCACTTCGAGGTGGGGGAGCTGGTGTTCGCCTGCCCTGCCTACTCCTACGTGTTGACAGTGAATGAAAGGGGAGCGCACTGTGAGCACTGCTTCACAAGGTAACGTCTTACCTCTCTGACACAACTGAAGGAACACCTCCGTGACTGTTAGCTTCGGGCTGGTGTTTTCTTTTAGACTAGCTTAAACCCGAACAAAGCCAGTATTGTGTCCAGTTCAACGCTGGCTAACCTCATTACTTAGCTAGGTTAGCTTGTGAACCTCTGGACACCCTCTGTACCGAGCTGGTGCAGAGTTAAATGGGTCAGTGCGATGAGACAGCTCACCTGACACTGCAGCGTTTGTTTGTAGCACTGCAGAGTGAGGACAGTCTAACACAGAAACCAGCATTCACGTAGAACAAGCTTACTTAAAGCCTGCTGTCTGAAGTCTGTTAATGTGCTAGTGCATAGTCTTCAGTGGGCTACTCATGCTTACAGGTAGTACGGTTAGTTACTCCACTAAATTTTCAGCCCTTTCTTTATGTCTTCGTGTGACATTTGTGCTCAAACCATTTCAAGCACCCCGTTCTTAAAAGACAGCCTGTGATGATTCCACCGAATCCTACACCTGCTTTTAAGCACCTAAAAGTCAAGCAGTATAAATAAAACCTGCAGCCTCACCGTGTCAGTCTGTTTCTAAAGTTTTATTGGTTTATGATTAGAAGGGAATTATAACATGATTTGTCATTTGTTGGTAGTTTTCAGCCCATGCTTACACCAGTAATGGTGTGGAATGTGAAGTGGTTAAGACATTATTGACATGTGTGGGTGTCTGTGGGGATACTGTGTCAAAAACATACAGGATGGTTAAACTGCAGTGTGCTAGTCCTTTTTAAGGTTTAACCCTCAAGTTTGCCTGCTTGTCTTGTTGAGATTTGCACCATGATACTTTTTATGAGGGGATTTAGAGTTAAAATGACCGTATCTCCCTCTCACACACTCACACACTCACTTTCATTCACTCACATGCCTCATACTCAAGCTGCTGTTAGGGTTTGTAGAGCAGTAAAAGGTTAGGGTGCTAAATATAGTTGTCCATGTGTCCCAGGGAGGAGGAGCTAAGAGATGAGAAGGCCAGGGGTGCATGTGTGCATTGAGGGGGGTGGAATGGTTTGTGTCTCTTGCTGTAATACTGTGGTTATTAATCTCTTTAAAAAAAAAAACAAAATTAGCATTTTCTTTATGAAAATGCACCAGAAATACTTGTAGAAATTGAATTGGAACTTCTTGTTTGAACACATATGGAGTTATAAATAAAATCAAAGTTTGGCCAACTAACTGACTTTTGTTGGTGTTTGAGCTGATGTGTTGTGCATCAGTTTAACAAGGAATCTAAATGTAGGAAAAGAGCTATGTCAGTAAAAAGCTTTAATTTAATCCCTCATCAACCAACTGAACTGCCCAGATGAAGGTGCGCACTGCGTTAGTTCATGTAGGTGAATACAATTGAATCCTGCTGAAAAACATGTGACACTAGTCCACAGCTGTAGTGGAGTAACATGTTGTGTCTTCATGTCCTTACAGGAGAGAGGACCTTTTTAAGTGTGGCAAATGTAAGCAAGCCTACTACTGCAATGTCGACTGTCAGGTAAGAGTGCTTTCTGCTTCCTTTTGTGCTTTTTCATGGAGGTGTTGTACTTTATGTATGTGACAGCACAATTACGGTTAATAAAGGAACTGGCCATGAATCCATTTCACTGAAAAGAGCAACAGTATTTTTATTTAAAAAGACAGGCTTTCCTGTTTTAGTCTCCATTTGGATTGGTCTTGTTCCTGCTGTCTGTTTTTGAGTAGAAGGACAAAGATAATGAACACAAGCAGAGATGAAGACATTTGATTGTTATTGTCAGTAGCAGTTTATCCATACGTATTTTGAGCATTTTACTTCACTGGTGCCATGACAGAGTAAATTTAGGACAAGGCATTGTATTTTATTGGCCTTATGACCCACCTTGGGACCTTGTGACACATATTGAGAACCACTTTAGCAGAGCCCCGTGCAGGCAGCACCCCGCAAGAGCACACACTCATGTTGCTGTTGCTATGACGATACAGTCTGTCCTCTCTTGCCTCTGTCTAGTTTTAGTTTTGTGTCACAAAACACACTCTGCAGTAACACTGAGGAGCCTTCTGTGTGTGATTTGTGATGCAAATGTTTTATTGTGTGTTTATTTAATTCTCTCTGTCCGTTACTCTCACTGTCTTACTTTTTATCTCTCTTAGTTTGTGTTTTGATGCCATTGTTCCATGTATTGTCCGGTTGAGTGTCCTTGCTGTAATAATGAAGGGTTGCAAGGTGTTGTTATCTCTCTTTCTCTCTCACTCTCTCTGTGTGTGTGTGTGTATTTATGCAGAGAGGGGATTGGCCCATGCATAAGCTGGAGTGTGTAGCTATGTGTGCCTATGGGGAAAACTGGTGTCCATCAGAGACTGTCAGACTGGTCGCTAGACTCATCATGAAGCAGGTAAAGACGTAGAGAGAAAGAGAAAAGCGAGCAAAAAGAGAGAAGATAGATAATATTGCAAAATATCTGAATTAAACAAAAGCCCCAGGTAAAGACATTATACATCATCCTTCTCAGTTTATGCTCAATACTGTGTACAAGACTTGAAATACATAAAAATCTAGGAAAGCACATTTTGAACTTGTGATGTAAGGGTAGCAGTAGTTAGTTACGCTGGTGATTTTTCTGCCATTAGAAGTGCAATAAAAACTCAAAAGCCTACATATATTGGATAACTGATGGCTAGAAGAAGGCGTGTGAGAATGTGACTGCACGTAACCTTTAAACAAACTTTAAAGAAGATAAAGAGTCAAATAAAATAAGTGGCTGCTTGATAACAAGTTAATTTCTTGAGTTAAGACTATATTTTATGCAATAAACCAGCTGTGAGCTGCTGGAGCAGCGATGTAATGACTTACTCATCTCAGTTTCTTTTGCATACCTTTGCATGAGTAGTGTCGTAGTATCAAGTATTGTGTGTGTCATGTCTTTGCTATTCATTTATTGCTGTTCAGGAAGGTCATATGTTCAGACTGGCGTTATGAGCCACCCTCACAAAAACATTGAGATTGACACAAACAATGCTCTTCTAAGGTTAACATAGCTGTGTTGTGTTGTAATGTTTTAGTGTTTAAATTACTGGTCCTAACTGAGCACCAAAGCTCTGGAGCCAGTCCTGCTGTCGTCCAGTTGTGCTTAGTAGTTGATTTATTGTTTTAATAATAATTTAATAATTCTGTTTGTGTTTTAATTACTTCATAATTGGACATAAACAAGACAATTTGCTATAATAAATCCATACATTAAGATAGGGAAATTAGGTTATTGTGTATTTTATTTTCCACGATCTCATGTGTCTCGACTGTGTCTCATCTTGCAGAGAGTTACAACAGAACGAACCCCTTCAGAAAGGCTGCTACTGTTCAAAGAGTTTGAATCCCGTAAGTAGATGTGTGTGTATGAATACATGAGCGTGTATGTTTAGTTACATTTGCATGCACTTGTAGTTACATGGTGCAGTGTGTGTGTGTGATCTTTCTGTGTCTCTGCAGTTGTAGCACTGTGTCTATTAATATCCTCTGCTGTAGCCTCCAGTCCTGGTTCTGTCTCTTTCATTCACTCCAAGTCTGCAGAGCTTTGGGACTTAAATCCCAAGCTTCTGGGTGCTGTAATTTCATGTTCTCTCCCCTCCTTTAAAAAGTGCCGCCACTGTGCCCTTGAGCAAGGTACTCAACCCTCTTCTCTGAGCCACTGTGATTGCACTGAGAAGGTGTTAACATATGTTCTCTATATGCTTTATGTTGCTCATAGCTACACAGAGCAGGAAACTAAACTCTGCCCAGCTTTATTTTGTGCAACAAGAAGATTTATAACATTATTCTAGCATTTTCTGTTTTGTTTCTATGGAGACTTTTTAGATAAGGACTAATTCAACTGCGGTATTTAGATTATACAAAGATCGAGCTGCTCCCAGTAATCCTAATTATGCACTGCAAGTTGATAAAACGTTGTATTTGTCAAGACACACAAAAACAAGACTGTTTTCCATCTAAACGCCCACAGTCTGCTTTCTCTGCTCCATTTGGTATTATCATTTAGTGTGAACTGTTGTTACAGGCTCAGATGTGTCATCAGAGGATTGTCACAGAATTAACCTTCACACCTGTCTCATGCACACAAAGCAAATCAGAGGCCAGCTGCTGCCTGCTTCCACCAGCCTGTGTGTCTGTGTGAGTTTGTGTGACTGACGATGACACATGGCCTGAAGCAACGACATATCCTCGACTTTACTAACACTAAGTGGTTTTGTTAAGGAGAAAGACGAATGATTATTATGTTATGGCAACAAATAAAAAGAAACAGGAGTATTAACAAATATCGTTTTGGATGGCCAGTCAACTTTATATTTTATCCCTTATTTTTTGTGGTTGTTCTAATACTGATACCCGTATCAGAAATCCCTCTCATACAGCCTAAAATGCTGGCTCGGGTATTGGAAGGCACTATGCAGTGATCCGATATCACGTAATTTATTATTTTTTAATGCGCTGGTCTGCTCTGTATTCGGTATCGGCCAATATGCCAGTTCAGGTTTTGGAAAGGAAAAATCTAATCGGAACATCACTATTATTTTTATCACTTACCTTTTAATTTATCCCTTTTCTCCAGTGATGGCAATATTCAGCCTTTGCTATTGTAGATGGATCCCCACATCCTAGTGCATAAGTGGTGTTTTTAGGGTTTTTACCTGGTTTGTCCTCTCATTTTCTCAAGGGGAACAGTTAAGTAACGTTATTGATTTCAGCCAGTGGCCCAATAAGGTTGCAAAGTTCATTGTACCTCACAATACAAAAGTGCTGGTCCGAAAACAAAGATTCTGAAAATGGTTCCATTTTGCCTGCCTGCTAGAAATAGCAAAGCATAGATAGTTAGCTTAGTCTTAGATTATAAAATGTCTTGTTTGCTGAGGCCAGAACCAGAGGATGACCAAAACTTTATTTGATTCACTTTGATTGCCTTTCCAGATTTAGATAAGATGGACAGTGAGAAGGAGGAGATGAACCAGGCTGACATAGCAGCGCTGCACCACTTCTACTCCAGACACATCAGTGACCTCCCCAACGAACAGGCTCTCACTGAGCTCTTTGCACAGGTAAAAAATTGGATAACGCAACTTCCTAAAGTTTCTCACGATGTTCCAGATTTCTTTCTACAGTATCTTTATAACCATTTGTTAGTGTGTGGGTTCTCTGGAGTAGAAAACTATACACTGCCACGACCATTTTAACACTCCGTTGCAAGAAGTCCACTTATTATATCCTCCTGTTCCTAGAAGGATTTACAATCTTGGGTGTGTTGTTACTGTTGTGTGATTGGTCAGGAGAGCATTCAAGGTTTTGGCTGACACATAGACAGGTGTTGACCTCTCTTGGTCTGTGGAAGGACATCCTGGGTTGCAGCATACACACTCAAAGTCTTTAGACACACAATGTGCAAATGTAGTATGTTTTCATGTGCACACAACTCCTACTCATACATGTTTAATGCTTATGTTCACACATCTTTTTAATCATCCGCAGCTGTCCAAGCAGTTGTTAGCAGATACACACACACACACATTGGAGCACATGTTGAATCAAGGATCTGTGTCACACACACCCACTGGTCCTGTCTGTGTAACTCGACAGCGTTTAGCGCTTTAATTTGAGCTGTCTGTCAGTGCTGCTGTCTCCTTTCACTCCATGCTACACCAACAGCCTTTTCATATCCCACAGCTACATTTAATCTCCTGCTACCGGATTTCCTCCTCCTCTGTGTAGGGGTGTTACAACACAAGCGAGTAGAGGGTGATGCAAGTGGTGTTATCATATTACTCACGCTGCTGTTCTGTCCCCACCTGTTTGTTTGTGTCTTCCCTTCTTTCTTTCTTGTTCTGTCCCTCCTCCTTTCTCCTGTTTTTTTTTTCTTTTCTTGTGTCTGTAGGTTAACTGTAATGGTTTCACCATAGAGGATGAGGAGCTGTCCCATTTGGGATCAGCTGTTTTTCCTGAGTAAGTAACCCATCAACACATCATCAACAGTCCATGCAGTCCGTGTATTTCACTCTGATCACACTGATAAGATTGCAAGAGTTAGTATTTGACAACATGTTAGAAATTAAATTAAGTAATAATGCATTCATACTCAGCCTCCTCCCTGGTGCTTTTTTCCGGTCAGTGTGTATCTCCACTGCTTCTGATTTGTTTCATTATTTTACTGTGCATCTGTGTACGTACATAACCAATCAAATAGCCCCAACATCACAAAGCTTAAATGTGCTGATTTTATCATGATTTTGTGATTTCACAATTATTTATGGAGCTTTTGTGCTTCTCCTCCATTCTTTCTTCCTTCTAGTGTAGCACTGATGAATCACAGCTGTAGTCCTAATGTCATAGTGACCTATAAAGGCACAGCAGCTGAGGTCAGAGCTGTTCAAGAGATAAACCCTGGAGACGAGGTAAGTTAACACTGGCCATAAAGATGCTTCTCAGTCACAGCAGTTTTGAGACCACATACAATCATGAAGAAATAAAGATACTAATTACACTCTTTATCTTGATCGATGCAAAAGGGCACTGATTTGATGTTTTTCTTTTCATCCTTCGTCTCCTTCTCTCTCCCTCTCCCTCTCTCTGTGTAGATCTTCAACAGTTACATAGACCTGCTCTATCCAACAGAGGACAGGAAAGAGAGGTTGTTAGATTCCTACTTCTTCACATGCCAGTGTACTGAGTGCACCTCCAAGTCTAAGGTACCACTGATTTTAATCAGTTTTTAATCATTGTCGTATAGAATGTAAATGTCCCAGAACCCTTTTTGCTGTGTTAATTTGAAGAATATATCAAGTGTCTCGGGTTTGAAATTTTGCCTCTTACTATCAAGCTAACTGAGCAGCTGTTCCCCTATTCCATACTACATCTCAATATCTGTGTCACATATGCTTTATGTATGCTGAAGGCTGTGGAAACTGGGTGCTTTCAAGTCAGTCCCACGGTGCCACCTATGTGGTTTGGACAAGATTTAGAATGAACCACACATGTACGAATATTTTTCAAAATGAACATTTTCCTCTGTATTTGGGCCTCTTGTTCACACGCAAAGGGCGTTTTAGGTCACTAATACTGAGATTTTTTTAAAATGCTTTCTAGAGTGCAGATTTTTCAGTCACCCCTGTTATTGTGAGTTCATGCAGACATGTAAAATAGAGCATTTGGGAAATTGATGTCATCACATCAATTACTGATGTTCTTACCCTAACCTTACCCTAACCATGGCCATTCATCACTTCTCACGTAGTACTTTAGGGGTAGGGTGTAGTAGTTTAGGGGTAGGGTCTAGTACTTTGGGTGTAGGGTTTAATAAATTTACACTTCTTCCTACTCCCTTTTGTTCATGTAATCTGAGATCAGCATGAACTGAAGAAGGTGACTTTTTTTCTCTTCTTTATTTTTATTATTATCACTTTTTGTCTGTTTGCTTTGTCTTTCTTTGTTTTTTTTACATGTTCGAAATAAAGGAATCAACCAATCAATCAAACCTAACCAACCCAATCAACGGAGGCAACGAGTACTAGCAAATCAGAGGCAGAGTAGGGCGGGTCAGTCCATTGCCATCCTTACGGAAAACGTGCCCAATGAGGGTGTCTCTGAAACAACAACAATGGCAGACTAGTGGTTAATTTACGTTTGGTTAGCACTGCTCGGCCATGTGCCGGAAAGATGAATAACTACTAATTGATAAATGATTAGCTACTATTGTTGTTGCTCATAACTTAACTCATTAGTTTTTGTTCATTTTGCCTTCCGTCAAGATATGAAAGCAAGTTTAATTCTTTTATCTGATGTAATGTGTTTGACACATGTATGCAGTGCGGCACCTTTTAGGTAAATTACAGTTGTAAAAAAACTATTCATATTCAGTCATTCTCCATTCTTTATAGTATATTGTGCTTAGACAGGAAATGATAGCATACATGTGGCAACATATGCCTATTATAATTTTTACTTCAGAAACCTGCTGATAGTTTCACATTCGGAATCAATAAGAAACCAACATTTTTTCTGAAAATGTCCTCTTTTTCATGTGTTCTGAGATCTTGCTGGCGCTGCCTCAGCACGTAATTTCTAATTATTTCCAGCTGTGAGTAGCTGCCATTGTGTGTTGCATTGTCGGGAATTAAATCAACATCATGCTCAGACATCACACAGATTTAGTATGCTATGTATGCTGATGTATTTGAGTACTTTTAGTGTTGTCACCCTTCCAATGTGAACACATTACATGCTGGTCAGAATTAGTGTGCACAGTAGTATGAAACTGGGACAGGGCTAGTGTTACTGTTCAAAGTGTGTGTGTGTGTGTGTGTGATGATATGTTAGTGTAAGTTTCAGTTTCGTGCTGTTTGTAATTTCTTTCCATCTCTTTCTAGGATACAGAAAAAATGGAGATCAGGAAGCTGAGTTCTCCACCAGAGCCAGAGGAAATCCGATCTATGGTCCGTTACGCCAAAAATGTCATCGAGGAGTTCAGGAGAGCCAAACACTACAAGAATATCCTCTTCCTCTGGCCATTGCTGTATTTCTTTTCCACTCTTTTGTTTCAGTTTTCTCTCATTTGAAGTCTTCCCCTCTCAGTCTGTCAGTTTGTCTCATTTCTTTATCAAGGACAACCTTTCACTTCCCTCCCTCCTCTTATTTCTCTGCATTGTTTCTGTCATTATTCCTTGACTCTCTGGCACCCCCCAGTGAGCTGCTGGAGATGTGTGAGCTTAGCCAGGAGAAGATGGGAGCTATATTTGCAGATACCAACGTCTACATGCTGCACATGATGTATCAGGCCATGGGTGTCTGTCTCTACATGCAGGACTGGGATGGAGCTATGAGCTACGGAGAGAAGATCATTCAGCCATACAGGTAAATTGATCTGTAAGGGGTCTGCAGAGAGGTAGTCATGCACTTACAAAAGATGCTTAGATGGATCATAAGGATCTGTAGACAGTTTGGGTGGGCTGGCAGTCCGGTCTCACATTTTCAGACCTCTCTCATCAAGTTTGCAGAGGTCTGGAGAAATATCTAAGTGGACCCAATGGGCTTTCTTTTCACTTTCACACTTCGAACCATTAAATCACGCTGGGTGAACATGTATGAAATAGAACAGGAAAGTAATCAGAGGTGCATTTTGTGGAGGCAGGGTGTTTTGATGAATGCTTCCATTGACCACAGTTTGGTAATGAGATTGTTTAAGACAAAGTTCATGGAAGAATTGTGATTTTAATTCCTATTTTCTCATAAACTGACAAAAGGCAAGTTTTGGCTTTAACATTTGCTTTATCATTATGAATTAAATGTTAATTCCCTAATCTAATGGCTATAGCATACCTACCTACAGTATATTCACAACAACACGTGTTGCATTTGTACTTGATAATAGTAAACATTAGGGATGCACGATAACTGTTTTTTAAAACCGATACCGATAACCGATAACATTCACCTCCTAAAGGCCGATACCGATAACCGATAACACACACATATATCTAACATCATGACATCAATACCACGAACAAAACCAAAAACAGGTTTGACTCTTTAAATGAAGAGATATTTATTTTTCCAATGAAAAACTATTGGTAAGCCTCTCAAACATGTTCTTAAAGCTATCAAACAAACCTATTTGATATCTCACATCAATTTAAATAAGGTGCATTACTTACTGATATAAAAAATAAAGGCCCCTTGAAATGATGCAAATACATGCATCAGGATTACAAACTGAAAAAAGTGTATTCCAGAAGTTTACAAAAAATAAATATACATAGAAAATTAATGCACTGGCACAAGTTAGATTCAAACATTTCTATTTAAACAAACTGAAAAAGTGCATTCCTCAATGACAACAAAAATAATGCACAGTGCATATTGTACTGACAGAAGTTAGAAGACGGCACTCTTAAATACTCAATTCTGATTGGTCAATCGCGTGTTCCTAACAGTCAGACTAAAGGGGCAATTCCTTAATGTACCAAGCTCAATAACAAATCGCCAGCTGATTTGAGTGGCATAATATGGAGCATTTTCCGTACATTATTTTTAATTTGTTTGGAGAGGACCAAACACTTGGCTGGAGAATGATGTCCCCAGCAAAAAAAAGAGAAAAGTAAAGAACAACGCTGGACCGACAGGAGGAGCGATATTGAGTGGAGACAAAACTGGAGACAGACTTTTTTATGTCTGACGCTGAAAGCAGAAATCAGCTGATGCAGGACTTTTATCCATCAGTCCGAAAAAATAGCGGTAAACCAAACTCTGTCTCCAGCTACGTCTCTCTCAGCTCTGGGATATCCCATCACTTCTCCACATTTGACATGATTTCGCTGAATATTTGTAAAGAAATAAGTTTTCCTGCTTGCCGGCAACGTACGTGTTTACTTTCAGAGCCGCTGCGCAGTGAGAGCGGTGACAGGCAAGAGTAGACTCATTTTAAATCAATAAATCACTATTTTGTGTCACACTATTGAATGCTTTAGTAGTAAGCCGTGTTCTAAGCGGGATAACGTATAGTGAGCAGTTTCCTATGGAGAAGCGTCGCGTCGGGCTTCTATGTCATCCTGAAGGAAGATACATGATCCCTTACTTAGACTTATCTATGTAAACAAACTGAAGAAGGGCAGTACATAGTAAGTCAAGCACCATCATGTCCATGATTAAATCTTCAATAACCTTAGCCTGACATCACACTGAAAGCCTCGCCGTCGCGTAAGTGCTGGTGGCTTCTTTGCGGCTGGCTTGCTAACGTTAGCGTCTTTAGCAGGCCGGCCGTCCTCATACGCTTTCCAAACTCCGTCAAAGCGGTGGTTATGTTTCAGGTGACTGGTCGGGAATTAAAGCTTGTGCCATTTCTCGCTCCTAGTGGAACTCGCTTGGAACATTTGTTACGAATAACCAGCGAACAATCTTCTTCGGAAACTTTGAAGAAGTCTGAACTCTGTTTTCATAAGCACGCTGTGCCGCATGCTGCATTCAAGGTGTAACGTACATTCCCCCGTTCCCTCGTTTGCCAGTCGTTCTTTCGGCCTATTTAAGTTCATGTTTCTATTTTTTGTGTGTAACATGTGAAAAATAATATCTCAGAATGATATAATTAGAAAATGACCATCACAGTGACATCACACTGTGACATCACACACTGTGACATCACACACTGTGACATCACACACTGACATCAGAGATAACACAGTGACATCACACACTGACATCACATAGTGATGTCAGTAACGACACACTGTGACATGACACACTGTGACATGACACACTGACATCACACTGTGACATCAAATCACACGGTGACATCACAAACTGACATCACACACTGAGATCACACTGAGATCACACTGTGACATCACACTGTGACATCACAGTGTGACATCACACACTGACATCACAGTGACATCAGAGATAACACAGTGACATCACACACTGACATCACACACTGACATCACATGGTGATGTCAGTAACGACACACTGTGACATGACACACTGACATCACACTGTAACATCACATCACACGGTGACATCACAAACTGACATCACACACGGTGACATCACACACTGAGATCATACTGTGACATCACACACTGACATCACACTGTGACATCACACTGTGACAGCTGGCCAAAACAACAACAAACGGCTGCGCGTCTACAAGTAAATGGCAACTGGAGGTGTTCTTGTGGACAATGTTCATCGATGACAACAGAGGCGGAATGCCTCTGTTGCTCAGAGTGGGACTTGCGGCCAGGAGATACGCGTTTGTTGTTGTTTGGCCAGCTGTTCCTCTCTCTGCCTCCGCATCCTCCTTTCAATGAGCTCCTCATCCGTGTACTCCGGCTCAAAACGGTAAGGACGTCCATCGTAAACAAAGTCATCGTCCACCACCTCAGAGTCGGAAAAATATTCATCCATTTTGTGAAAAATAACAGTCGCAAACTACAGCTAAACTAGCCGACCGCCGCAGAGTTGCGTGTTTACTTTCAGAGCCGCTGCGCAGTGAGAGCGGTGACAGGCAAGAGTAGACTCATTTTAGATCAATAAAATATGTTTTAATCACTATTTTGTGTCACACTATTGAATGCTTTAGTAATAAGCCGTGTTCTAAGCGGGATAATGTATAGTGAGCAGTTTCCTATGGAGAAGCGTCGCGTCGGGCTTCTATGTCATCCTGAAGGAAGATACATGATCCCTGCCATGTCCAAACTATTCCATAAAGGGCCGTGTGGCTGCAGGTTTTCGTTCCAACCAAGGAGGAGCCCACCAGGCTGGACTCATTTAATCAGCTGATCTCCCTTTTCAGCTGATAACTAAGGGATCCCTTGATGTTGATTGGTTGGCCTGGTGTGCTCCTCCTTGGTTGGAACGAAAACCTGCAGCCACACGGCCCTTTATGGAATAGTTTGGACATGCCTGGAAGGGCAGTCCATAGTAAGTCAAGCACCATCACGTCCATGATTAAATCTTCAATAACTTTAGCCCGTGGGTCATCTTTGGCAAATTTCTTGGACTTTTCGAAAGCCTTGCCGTTAGCGTCTTTAGCAGGCCGGCCGTCCTCAAACGCTTTCCAAACTCCGTCAAAGCGGTGGTTATGTTTCAGGTGACTGATCGGGAATTAAAGCTTGTGCCATTTCTCGCTCCTAGTGGAACTCGCTTGGAACATTTGTTACGAATAACCAGCAAACAATCTTCTTCGGAAACTTTGAAGAAGTCTGAACTCTGTTTTCATAAGCACGCTGTGCCGCATGCTGCATTCAAGGTGTAACGTACATTTCCCCCCTTCCCTCATTTGCCAGTCGTTCTTTCGGCCTATTTAAGTTCATGTTTCTATTTTTTGTGTGTAACATGTGAAAAAATACTGCAAATGTTAATTCAAGTCAGCATCTAGCAAAATTATGACCGAGTTAACGAGTTGTTTTCTGGCATGAGGGGGTATTCTTGATTTTTGAACGCAGCATTCACTGCAGGCCATTCGGGTCTCATAGTGGAAGCGAGGCACTGCCGTGCTGACAACAACACATATGTTATCGGGGCTGTTCGTCATGATATCGGACTTATCGGAATGACATCATAATTTCCTGTTATCTTCCCGATAACTATCGGCCCAATAATTATCGTGCATCGCTAGTAAACATATTTTGCTCTGTGGTATGCAACACTATGATGTCTTTTGTCTGTGTCTGTAGTGCTCTCCCAGCTTGGTATGTTTCAAACTTTTGCAGCACTACAACAAATCCAAATGTAACATTAATTATAGATTATATCTTGTTTCCACTTGTATTCACTGCTTAGCTTGATGTATAAATTATATTCTCTCTGCAGTGTTCACTACCCAGCATACTCTCTAAATGTGGCATCTATGTATCTGAAACTGGGACGTCTGTATTTGGGGCTGGAGAAGAAGTCACAGGGAGTCAAAGCTCTGAAGAAGGTACGTTCAATGATATGTGGTATATGAGCAGGTGGCAAAATGAAGGTACTATGGGCTCCAGAGAGGGGGAAGTGGGAGGACAGAAAATTTAGCAGAAGATCAGTGAGCTGTAAAAGGCAACACTACATACATTTACAATGTGTCTTTGAAATGATTTTAAAATACTGTTATTTCTTCTGTCTTCAGGCAGTTGCCATCATGGAGGTGGCTCATGGGAAAGATCACCATTATGTAGCAGAAGTCAGACGAGAAATCGAGGAGCAGAAGTAAACGAGGTGCAGCAGGAGGAGAAAAAGATTAACGAGAGGCACTGGATTGGGAAACCTCTCTTAAAGCAACAAAATTCACATCACTACTGCATGCCATGCATCTAATACCTCTCCGTTTTCCATCGCCCACTCTATTTTTCTTGCCTCTCTTGAGTCAGGGTTTCTTTTTTCATGTCAACTGTCAACGTACTGTGGCTGAGGATGACCACATTTTGTATCTGCAGCTACTTCAGTGAGAAACAGACAAATTGGGGTTAAAATGTTTGCGATGAAAAGAGTCTAGTTAGTCTCACAGTTCTAACCTTGAACTTCATTCGAAAATGTTGTTTTCTGTGTGCTGAAGCCCATTAAATCCATATTGTAATTCAAAAAAGGAGATCATCAGTGGAGAAAAGAAAAACTTTAATACTGCCTTTAAAGCTGCCTTTCAAAAGAAACAAAACTTTCATGTGACAGCTACTTAAGCTTTATTTTCTGATGTGAAATTCTGTCCAGTTTTTCTTTCCATGTGAGTCTGAAATCATTCAGTGTTCTATAGACTGCCTATGTTCTACTATTACTTATATCTTTGGCTGCAGTTTTAGCTGCACAGCTGTGCTCCAGAGCAGCTCTTCAATTATTTGGACTTCTGTACAAACAGGCAAGTAGTTGTTACGGAGGGCATTACTGTTTATTCACAGACATTTTAAATCTGTCAAATATTCCGCAACAGAGTTTCTGGCTTCATTGATTCATATTTAAACTGTGAAAAAAAGATAACTGACCATGCATCAGGCACTCTGTAGCAACGGAGAAGAGAATGCAAAGAACTATTCCTGATTGAAACCAGTGCTTGTCTTACAGTATGTTCCACTTGTTTTAAAGAACCTGAAAAGGTGTTGCATGTTTATGTTGTGTGTTTTGTTTTTCATATGAGGCTTGTTGACCAAAAGGGCCACGGGTTTAATTGACAAGGAACCAGCTATAATTATCTATTCACAGTTTATCCTTAAACAGGGGTGCTGATCTGAGACCTGTTTGCCTCTTAAGTCAGAGCGAAGACATTGGTACTATGACCTAACCAATGATCCTGGATCAGAGCCCCTTTGCTCTCAGGAAAAAAAGGCGCAACACCGTAGCTTTTGTTGCCTTTTGTCAAGAGATAGGTTATTGTACCTTTTTAATGTTTTCTCAGAAACATCATGAATCCAGATTCATAACCCTGGGAATGAAATCACCTTCTCATCAGTGGGCAGAATACTAACATATGGTAGAACTAGGTAGAATATAATTAGACATACACCTGATAACAATGGGGGGGATAACATTCTCTCTAGACACATTTAATTTTATAGTCAACAAGCATAAATGCATCTCCCTTTAATCTCTGCTTCAGTGCAAAGTTAGGTTTTGCACTCTAGTAAGCATAACAGACTGAGAGGAATCATAACAAATTTTTCCAACAAGGCAACTTTTTAAGGAAGCATTACCTTCAGCAAAATGGGTGCTCAAAACTCATAAAATGTGTGTCATTGGTACAGTAGGTTGTCATAAATGGACGTGTTGTCTGTGTGTTGTGGTTTTAAATGATCCTGAATCATGAGTAGGAGGGAAGGAGCAGTTACAGGTTGTAAAACTGTAGTTTCTCTCTGCTGCAGATTTGACGAAATCGTTATATAGAAATACCATGTAAAAGGCGGCGGGACTTCCTGTTTTTTCAGTTTTTATTTTAAGGAGTAAGCATGTGGTATGGAAGGCTTAAAAGGCGGCTTTAAAAACTACAATGGAAAGGAAATGCAAAGATCATCACCTGGGCCTTATTTAAGGGTTCTTGTTGCACTAAAATTTTCTAACAAAACGATGTCAAAAAGCAAACCTGCATGCACATTTTGTTTCATTTTTATCAGCTTCTGTGGCTGGACAGTTGGCCTGCCTGCAGTCGTCACACAGTAACACGAGTCACACATCTAAATCCTGTGTACTTTTCAATGCCTGTAGCTTCTCCCTCTTCCTTACTATGGATGCAATTTTATGCACCACATGAATGTGGGTAACTGGGGGTTAGAAATAGCCCGTTGTAATGAATTGCTTGTGGTCATATTTGTAGCAACTCCTGCATTGGTGACTCTTAGTCGCCTGCAAAAATGCATGTAGAAGGTGCCTGCCTTACAGCTTTGCACAGGTAATCCAAAATCACCAATCAGCAACTGTGTTTCACAAGTTTATTTTTGTCTATGTTTTTACAAAAGAAAGACACAAAGAAAAGAGTTTCTGTAGGCTGGTTTGCACAAACCAAATGATATCTAAACCTCTGCCAGATTTGAGCACTTCATTTAATTTCTGGCACTCTTAGGAAATGCAATGATTTGTTTCTTTTTTTCTGTGATGTCAGAAAAGATGTGGTACAAGGGTTAAAACAGTAAAATCCAGACTCATTTTGCACGTACAAAACCAGGGATAGGACACCCAGATGATGTTTTCTGCCATTTCTGTAATGAACTGTTACTTTATCAGGCATGAATGTTATTTTATTGGAATGCAAAACTAAAATCTGAGCCTCTGATTCTTTCTGTATCATGTCAGTGGAACTCAATAAAATGCAGTATGGCACTTGCTTTACTATATATACTTTGTTGTTTTCATTTGACATTTATAATTACAATAAGACCATGCATAATTTATTTAATTGCATATAGTATAACAAAATGACCTGAGAGACGAGAGAGAGATAAAACATGACTATTTAAAAAAATTGTTTATTAGAAATATTCTGCAGTAATTTTGCGGTCTTATCAGCAGTTTTTAGTTTTCCATCTCAGACTTCATTTTCTGATTGCATTGCCAACAAGGCAAGCAGACAAGCTCAAATGGTGTTTTCTCCAGCTACACATTCACAGTCACTGTCTCTGGTGGTCCCAACAGGGGCCATTGCCACTGCAGTGTCCCCCAAACCTCACTGCTATTGTCAGTTAATTATTTGTCCTCTAAAATCCTTTTTGTTCCTGTGATATAAATGGTCTTGAACCACTACTATTTCTTAACCTATGTTAAACCAGACTCGGATTGTTGTTGTCTTTTTTTCCTTCTGGCATCCTTTATTGAGAATCAAAGCTGTTCAGGGGGTTGTGTATGAAACTAAACATGGAAGTAGATGCATAAGTAAACATGAAGACTAAAGTCAATTTAAATCAAAATATTTCTTCTGCCGGGAATATCTTTAAGCTGAGGATCTTAAATATTTTTGTTCCGATGTGAAATGCAGTCTCATGCATGGCTCGCGGGCTTGTCGTTCTACCCTAAAGTTTGTTTAGCTGTGATCGCATACTTTAGTTTTAGAAAAACAATGAAAACTATGGTGTTAGTGAACACCTGACTGGAAGACATCGTGATATCTTATTAAGAGTAGTTACAAAGTCACACCAGAGGTGGCTCTGTTGAGACAGGAACAGACGGTAACCAACTGGGTGCGTTGAATAATCGACGTCACACGAAGGAGCCAATGGGCATGGAGCTGAGTGACTGCTGTTTCCGCCCATGGAGTTTGAATTTTCTAACGAGAACAACCTAAACAGTGCGTGCGTGTGTGATAAAGACGGATCGCGCCCAAAGTAAGTGAAGCTGTTTTGAATCTTAACTCTTACAGCGATTATATTTAGCTTTAAGTTAACGTTAGGACACGTGCCATTTACAAAATGTTTTCTAATCCCCAGGCGTTGATTGGTTGATTTTGCTTAAAATCAAAATTAACGTTTGCTAAAAACATGTTCAATCCAGTTAACGATAAGTCCTACAGAACCTGTAACGTTATGCTGCCAATGTAACGTTTATGTTCTACTTCAAATGAACGTTAACATCATTAAGTTATTATCTCCGATGAATGTATGTGTAGCTACCGTTGGTTAACTAAATAGCACGGAATTTCATGTAGTAACATTTGTTAACGATACCTGTAATGTTAACGTTGCTAGCTAATAATGGCTAACGTTTTCAGAGTGCTCTCCACATTGGTTTATTAAAGTAACGTTTGCTAATCTCAATGTTTAGCGCTACGTTAACGTTACTGCTGTAACATTAAAATGTCTTTACAAATAAACTGTCGTGAGTTACATTAACGTCAGGCCAAGTAAGCAAACATTGGTGGCATTTTAGTTTTCTTGTTAGCATTAACTAATCATCTAATGTTTACTTTAGTTCAATAATACGTAATTATATCCGGCATTATAACTTAATAAATTAGAGTAGAAAATGGTTTATTTTGACGTATGTATTGTTGCGTTCTTGTTATGGCGAAAACATTACTTTTTATCACATTACAATACACAACGGTTAACGTTACAGAGGTCAGTTACCCTAACGTCACTTACTGGTCGTTAAGTTTGCAGATTAGTATTGTTTTCCCCTTCTAACAAGATGACGTTTGTTTTGTCAGGGTTTAAACCATGAGCTGGGCGGTGGAGGAGTGGAAGGATGGACTTCCAGGGAAAGCCCTGCAGAAGATCCAGGAGATGGAAGTCCAGCTGGACAAACTGAAGAAGGAGAGGACCCAGAAGCAGTTTCAGCTGGACTCCCTAGAAGCTGCCCTGCAAAAACAGAAACAAAAGGTCAGTGTTCAAGAAGAATGGATGAATGCATTGAAATTGAGTAAGTCAAGATAAATAAAACTGCATCGATTCCCCTGTGGAAATTGCGGCTGCAGTGGCCAGACAGAAGTGGAAATTCTACCAGATTATGCATATAATCTATAGAACTATAGAAATACAGCTATGAATGATCTGTGTTTCTCTTTCCTCAGGCGGACAGCGAACGTACTGAGACCTCTGCTTTGAAAAGAGAGAACCAGTCTTTAGTAGAGTCGTGCGACTCTCTGGAGAAAGCCCGTCAAAAGGTCACTCATGACCTCGGAGTCAAAGAGCAGCAGGTCAGTTCCTCACGTGAGAATGTGCAGTGAATTACTATTGCATTTGAAACTCATTCATTGCCATGGAACAAGGTTGTTAGTTCACTGATAATTAACAACTGATATTCATATTTCTCAGGTGTATTTGATGTATGCTTAAGTCAGCAAACAATGTATTTTTAGTCTTTTGAGTCTTTTATATCTATGGCCTATTACAGCTGTAAAGTTACGCGGTAATTGGAGAGCATCTCAGTATACTATTGAGCTATCAAGTGGACAAAAACGAGCACTAGTACACAACCAACCACCGATGGCAAAAAGAAGGAAAGTTTGACCCAGGTTATGGGAATTAAATGTGAACTTTGAACTTTCAGTGGTCTTGACTAAATTCCTGTCCTAAACCTAGGTGAGCTACCTGGAGGGGCAGCTTAACTCCTGCAGGAAGACTATAGAGCGACTGGAGCAAGAGCTGAAGAAGTGAGTTCATTGTCTCTTGATATGCACTTTTATGTAAGTAGACAGGGTGGATTTACAAAGGCAGCTCCTGTGACTTGGTTGCATTGCCAGATAATGAGTCATGCGTAACATGAACAGATATAAACTATTTCACCTGATGGAAAGGACTGAAATCCTGACTTTTGAATGAGAGTTAATGCTGTCTTTCCTTCTGCTCAGGTACAAAAATGAATTGGATCGTTCTCAGCCTGCTGGCTCTTCCTCATTATCATCCTCCTCCTCATCTGAGCTTCAGTCCTACACAACTCCACAAAAAAGTTTCTCTACCCCAGCTCCTGTCCTGGCCTACAGACAGCAGGGTATTTCAGTTTGTTCTAATCCTCTGTGTCTCAAGTTCATGCTGAATGTGTTTTAGAAATGTATGTTATTATTATTATTATTATTATTGTTATTTTTATTTTTCCACACATCAGTTGTTTGGTTTCCAGTAACAGTATATTCTTACCTGTCAGGCTAGTATTATTGCAGATGTGATATCACTGCCTCTCATCTTCTTGGGACTTTGTATGTGTGTCAAAGATATGTATCTGAGTGAGTTTATCCCAATGTGGTATTTGTGTATCTTAGATAACAAACTAGAGGAGCTCCAGGAGAAATACAACCAGGAAGTAGAAGAAAGAAAAAGGCTGGAGACTGAACTCAAAGTCCTGCAGGTCAAAGTGAGTATATTAGTTATGTTTATTATGAATGTTTGTTTCTTGTAGCTGGTGATGTTAACTTATATCTTCTCTTTTAGCTGTTGAATCAGTCCTCAGTCACTGTAAGCCACAAGGACATTGCTGCCCGCCAGGCTGGATCTTCCATATTCCCCTGGCAGCAGCAGAATCAGACCCATAGCCGCCAGTCTCTGGATGTAATGGAAACACCTCTGAAGAGGCGAGGGGCATCCCTGTGGGACGCCCACGAGGAGACGCCTATTAAACCCAGCCAGCGGATGAGCTCGTCCAGAGCAATGCAGAGTCCCACTGGATCCTCCCAACAGATGGAGCAGCTTAAGACCATCAACCAAGGTGGACTTTGAATTTGTGTCTAAATTAATATGTAGTATAGTTTTTTTTCTGTGAAATATAAGGGAGCGTTTTATTTTGTACATCCACCACCTTTGAAAAATGTATATGGTTCCTTTTGAGTCAGATATCCCAATCATGTCCAGAAACAGGGCTTTGATTTCTCGTGTTTCTAAATCAGAGCTGCACAGCCGTGTGTCAGAGTTGGAGAGGACTCTCTCCACTCAGGAGAAGGAAATTCGTAGCCAGGCCTCCAAGCTGCAGGAACTACAAACCCAACTGAACCAGGCCCGCAAAGACCTGACTGAGCGGGACAGAGACCTGGCCAAGACCAGGCACGAGCTGAGTCAGGCCACAGACAGACACCAGCAGGTTGAGGCCAAGGTAGAGACTTAAATACTAAAGGATTTATTGTTTTTGTTCTATTTCTGCTTGATTATATCATTTAGAATTTGGAAGGTGGGTAGAAACAGCAGAAAATATGACAAAACTTCTACTTATTGTTCTTAGTGTTCATCAGTGGAGCAGAAGCTGAAACAAGTCACAGAGGAGATGAGCTGTCAGAGGCACAATGCTGAGAGCTGCAGACGAGCCCTGGAGCAGAAACTCAAGGACCAAGAGAGAGACAGTCAAAAGGTGCAATGACCTGAAGTCATGATATCATTAGACCTTTATAACAATTTTAGGTTTTAGCAAACATTATACATGAAATTGCAAATGTTTTCAGAATTTTAATCAAAAAGTTTCATCCCTGTTATATTTTGTGTAGGAGCTAGCCCAACTGCAGAGTTCTCACCAAGCTTTGGAACAGCAGCTGAACCAGACCAGAACCAAACTAACACAAGAGATCCAACAGTCCAAAAAGGACTACAACGTACTGCAGGCTGACATGGAGAAGGTAACTTTTTAACATGTTTGTTCTGCTCTGCTCTTCCTTAATCTACTCTTAATTCAGTCTTTCCTTACAGCCATCAACTTGAGAAGAAAAGCCCTGGAACCCTCTGAGGGTGGCACATAAGCTTCTATTTCGTTTTTTTGCCATTATGTAGATATATTGTTGGCTACCTTAATGGTGATATTACTGTCAGCATCAGGGCTGGGTATCGAACTTTGATACTTTAAGGTACTGATCAAATTGCTTCACTACTGTCGAGTATTAAAAAATGCCTTTTCATTCTCTATTAAATTTTGATATCTATGGACTAAATCTCATCTGTGTCAGTGAGCCAATAAGCATGCAGCATGCTTGGACCAACATCTAATAATGCTGCTGATTGGCAGACTTTACACATTGTAGAGGCATGTACAAAAGACAACATGTTTTGTTCAGACACGGGATAGTGGCAGACAGACAGTGGCATATTGCCCCCCTTTAATGTTTGTTATTATTGGTTTGACAGCTGTTTGTCTTTTCATATAGTCCTATACTGTACAGATATTGCATCGGTTTCTTCATTTTAGTTCAGTTATCCATGTCGAATGAAGTGCACAGAGAAAAGCCAGTTTCTCTGTCTGGTCCCAGCTCTTTGAACAGCTTCAGAATGTATTTTGATGATGGCTGGCAGAGCAGCTTAATAGGCTCGATGTAGTGGTAGTGGAATACAGTTCAGGATGTGATAGACTGTTTGATGCATTTACCATGTTTTCTCTTTCCCTTTCCAGATGTCCTTCCAGAAGAGTCGGGTGCTGGAGGAGGTGGAGGATCAGAAACAGAAACTGCTCAGGTCAGAGCAGAGCCTCCAGGCCAGCCAGACCAAAGAGCAGGACCTCCGCAAGAAAATGGAGGTGAGGTGCTTTCAGTAGAATATCCACTAACTGTAATTGTGAATTACGTACGTAAGTACGTAGTTACGTTGTGTGTTGGTATGTCTTTTATCTTTACTTAAAGGTCCACTGTGTAGGATTTAGGGGGACCTATTGGCAGAAGTGGAATATAATATTCATAATTATGTTTTCATTAGTGTAAAATCACCTGAAAATAAGAATTGTTGTGTTTTTGTTACATTTGAAGGAGCTGTTTATATCTACTGTCGGCCATGTTTCTACAGTAGCCCAGAAAGCAAACCAAACACTGCCTCTAGAAATGGCCTTTTGCATCTTTTGCAGCCACCATAGGTTCTCCTACATGCTTGGAAGAGAAGAGTGAGACAAGTGGTATTCAGTTGGTTGCAATTTGCAACCTTGTCGTGTCACAACACTGACACCCTTTTTTTCCCCCAACCTTGTAATCATCTTTTGCTGCCACTCATGTTCTCTCCACACTTTCCTCTCTCCAGGAGCTGCAGAGAGAGAAGAACAGTGCAACCGTTCAGTTGGACCAGAGCAGCAGGCGTCTGAGTCAGCTGGAGGAAGAGAAGAAGAGCACAGACCAGAGCCTCAAACGCACCCAGGGATTACTAGATGACCTCAAAGGTGAGTTAGTAGGAGGAATGACGAAGGCAGATGTTAGCAGTTGTTTTCGAGAATTATCCAAGGATATTTAACTTTTTTGTCTTTTTTATGTTCAGCAAAATCAGAAGGGCAGGCCGAGGAGCTGAAGAGACTTCAGTCCAAATTGGAGCAGCAGACTCAGGCTTCGGCCCGGGACCTGGAAAACATGAAGAAGACACTTTCTGATGCAGAGACCAAAAATGACAGGTAAACATGTTTGTACTGTAGAGGAGAAGAAGTTCTGAGTATACTACATCTATAACTTGCTCTCCAGTCATTATAAATATTTGTATCACGCTGTAGATCTCAGACTGAACTGCAGAAACAGAGGCAAGACACAGAAAAGCTGACCAACAGGCTGACAGTCCTGGAGATGGAGAGCCAAGAGCTGAAATCCAATCTCACTGCGAGTCAGAACGATTGTAAGGAACTGAAACAAGAACATCAAGCTCTGCTGGAGTGGAAGAAGGAAAAGGAGACGCTGATTAATGAAACTGAGGCTGTGCAAAAAAGCCTCACTGACAAAGTTGTCGACTTGGAGAACAGTCTCAGCTCGCTGAATGAGGCTACTGATGAACTTAAGGTGAGGTGCTGTGGTTCCCAATATGTTCATTTCAATTATGGATTAGGGAAGATGTACAACACAGTTTATCCAAATTGATAAGCCTGCATACAAACATTTCTGTCATATTTGGTATGCAGACACACATGCTGAAAGTTTGTTTAGCTGTACATCCCTAAACCTGTTCAGTTTTGGGATGGCTTTGATTAACTAATTTTTAATCACAAAGTTTGAATGACCCTTGTATCAAAGAAAATCATTAAAAACTAATTACAATAATTGGTCCAAAGTAACTCCAAGTGGCATCAGGAATCTTAAAGTTGTCATCCCTCAGCTTCAATGCATTTCTGCTCACTATTGTAGAGGCAGCTCATGAATGTAGAGGGAGACAAGGCCAGTCTGTCCGCTCACATCGATTCCTTGAAAGGAGAACTCCTCAACAAGAGCACGGAGTTGGAGGAGAGGGAGCATCAGTACAAGGAGCTGCAGTCCGAGTTCTCCAAGGCTGGACAGAAACATGTCAAAGACCTGGAGAATGTTGCCGTGCAAGTGGCTCAGCTTGAAGCACAGGTGATTCAGTGGATTGTTGTTTGTTTTGTACATTAAACTAAGGTACAAGATGATCCCAAAGACAACCCTGCAAGGTTCATAAGCAAGCACAATGAGCTTGTAACAAATAATAATTCTTGACAAAAATTTTACACAACTGGAAGTCTCCACTGAAAATGGATTACTAGTCTTGTGTAAGCTCTATTATGTACGACCAATAAGCCCATAAAACATTTATTTATAGGTTTAAAGATATTTACGTCTTAAAATGTTGAATGTGTGTTGTAATGGAATTATGCAGCAGACGAACAACCTCTCTGTATCTTTGAATTGTATCTTTATTGAGATTTTGGTCTTGGCAGCAGGATTCCCAATAACATTTTCAAACATAGATGGACCTAAAACAATATAATCAATAGCCATTGATTAACTGTATTCCCAGTTTGGCCTAATACTTACTCTTTAATGTGAACAGGTCAAAGATCTTGAGTTGCAGTTGCAAAAGGAGTCGACTCGAGCAGAGCAGGCTGAGAGGACCAACACAGAGCTGCAGAACGAGCACCAGGCAGCCTGTGACCTGGCTCACTCCAAAGACCAGCTGGTAGAGTTGGGCCAAGCGGAGATCATCCACCTCAGAGACAGCCTTGCTCAGGCCACTGCACAGCAGGAGGAACAAAGTGCCAGGTGACAGCTTTATTTGTTGTTGTTTAGTTCAGAATTTTGTATGAACCCTTTCCCCATTACAACAGCACTACAATGCATCCTACCTTTATAAACTTCATAAAGTTCAGTTTTTGTTGAGACCGTGTCTGAGAGGTGCTGACTCTACCCTGTGCAACATGAGATTGCAGGGTTTAAGGGGTTAATGCATACAGCTGCAAGAAAATACTTAGCAATGCCTTTGTGCCTTATGATTTAAGTATGATATGAACAGTTTCACCAAACAATAAGTGTAGCTTGCTTTTAACATTATTTTTTCTGTCTTTGATGTCTAAACTCTACCAGGTTGTCAGAAGAGAAGGCAGCTCTGCTGAAGCAGTGTGAGGAGAGTGTTTCAGCAAAGGTTGAAGAGACTGAGCAGCTCAAGCTGCAGTTGGAGGAGGCTCAGCAAGACCTGCTGCTCACCAAAAACAAGGTCTGTTTTACTGCACTGCAGCAAAGGTTTTTAGTCAGAGTAGCAATTACATTTTCTTTTTAGTTATTTAATAGTCTTTTACACTTTCTGTCATGTCTTTTGGAAGTGATGCAAATTTGTGGACATTTATGAGGCTGTATTTAGGGACTTTGTCATGTTTTGTAATATTGTGTGGTACAAAATAATCTTATGACCAATGAGTACATTATGATCAAACTATCTTTGCTATCATATTTTCAATATTTACCCAACAATGAAATCTGACACTTTAAGAAGAAGAGCATTATAACAAGAATGAGTATACTGAGTGTTTCTAATTTCAGTAGCAAACTAAATTTATTCTGCTGACTTTATAATGTTATTTCCTGTGCTTTTTCATTATATTGGGTTTTATTCTGTACTTTGGTCTGAACCAATAGGATCCATAGTTTAATATTCTGCTCATGTTTCAGGTCAGTTCCATGGATCAGTTCCTGAAAGTTCAAGAGCAAGTGGGAGCTGAGCTGCAGAAACAAATTAAGACACTGTCAGACAATGAAGAAGGATACAAAAAGATGAATGAGAAAAAATCAGAGGAGCTCAAACAGCTAGCAGAGGAGCTGAAGGGTCTGCAGAGCCAAACAGAAGAGATGGAAAAGCAGCTCAGAGAGGCTGAAGCTCAGATTTTGTCTCTGGAGAAACAAAAGGCCGAGCTGGAAAATGCAGCTGAAAATGCAAAGAAAGAGGCTGAGGTATATTATGTTGTATTATATTATTGTAGTTTTAAAAAAATTGTTGTTGTTTTTTTAAATACTTAGTAGTTTTGCATATGTTCTCAAATGTATTTCTTACAAAATCTATGTCTTATTAAGACCCTCCAGCAGGCTCAGACTGAGAAGCTCAGCAACCTTCTGGAGCAGATATCCCTCTTAGAAGAAGAGCTAACTTCAAGCAAAGACGCAGCAGAGAAGCTTCCAGTGTTGAAGAATGAACTGGACATGATCAACCAGTCCCATGCTGACCTTAAGAAGTGTCTGGAGGCTCTTGAGAGGAATCACTCCACCACTATCGAAATCAAGTCCAACTTGGAGAACACCCTGACCGAGAAAACCAATCTGATATTTACTTTGGAGAAAGAAGTCAAAGAGCTCAGAGAGAAGATGAGCAAAGAGTCAGAGAGTCATGCTCTGGAGATTGAAAAAGTCCGTAACAAAGAGAAGCACCTCAAAGAGCAGTTTGAAGCTGCAAAGCAGTCGGTAACTGCTGCTAAAGCAGAATCCAGTTCTCGCCGGGAAGAGATCAAGACGATGAAGACGACTCTGTCTGCTGCTTCACGCGGCTTGGAGGAGAGAGACAACACAATAAAGAGTTTGAAAGAGAAGCTGAATAAAGCAGAGGCAGAGCAGACCAAAACATCAGATCTCCTAAAGGAGAAGATGGTCGCCATGAACAAAATCAAGGTTGGTTACTAATGGTGCTTGATTCTGTTGCAGCGGAAACAGTGCTATATTACATTAGTCTTGCTTGGCTCAGGATATTATAACAAATGATAGCTCAGAAAAGGTAGCCTTCGAATAAAAGGTGATGAGTTGTTTTAATAATTTGCTGTATTCATTTAATTTTTTATATCAAGGTGCAGCTAGAGATGCTGCAAATGGACCTCGAGGACAATGAGACAGCCATGAGCTCTTTTGACAGTCAGGTGGAGGAGCTGAAGGGAACCATAGAGTCACTGGAGGCTCAGCTGGTGCAGAATCAGGCCAAGATGTCTGACATGGAGGCCAGGTTGGAGGACAGCAAAGCCCAGGTAGAGCCACTATCACACAAAATAATGTGCTACAGATACTAGACTTGGTGTGAATATTAATTGTCGTTCTTTGGAGCTCAGTATTTTTAGCGCATTTCTATGAAGTCTAAATATGTCTTGTAACTGCCTGATTTATTTAATTGTCTGACATTGAAATTGCTCCATGGGGAAGAAATATAATATCTACTAATAATATCTAATATTTTCAGGTCTCTGTCTTGGAAACCCGGTTAGAGGAGGTCCAGTCTCAGAACTCCGTGCTGGAGACACAGTATGTCACAGCTAGGGAGGAGTTGATGGAGAGGAGCTATGAAATCACTCGTCTGGAAGAGGATGCTGTCAGACGAAGCCAGCTGGAGGACAGCATCGCTACCTTAGAGTCTAAACTCAGTCAGAGCACAGAGGAAAAGGTCAAGTTAGAGACAACGCTCAAGCAGATAATTGAAGACAAGGACAATAATCTTAACCAGTTACTACAGGAGAAAAACAACATTGAGGTTACTTTGAAACAGTTAACAGAAGACAAAGAACAATTAAAAACTGCAATCAATCAGGTAAATGCAGAGAAGAAACAGCTGGAAGCCAGTCTAGACAAGCTAGCTGAGGAGAACGAGCAACTACAGAGCAACTGTCAGCAGTTAACTACAGAACAGCAGAAGGTTGATCAAATGATTGTAGAGAAACAGGAAGCTGAAACTACCCTTAAACAGGTCATGGAGGAGAAGGTCCAACTAGATGTTGCCCTCAATCTGATAAACCAGGGCAAAATCCAACTTGAGGCTAAACTAAGCCAGCTAACCTCAGAGAACAATAACTCTGTTGCCAACTTGAATAGAGTTGTTGAGGAAAAGCTTCAGCTGGAAGTTCACTACAATCAGCTGACTGAAGAGAACATCAAACTACAGTCTCGTGTCACTCAAGTGACTGAAGAGAAGCTGCTGTTGCAAGAACGTATAGAGAGGCGCGAAGATGAGGTGGCTTCACTTCAAGAGGAGAATGAGAGCATCCAGAGCTCCCTCCTGGCCTCAGAGCAGGAGCTTCAGAGGCTGAAGGAGCAGCTCGAGATGAGAGACAAGAGGACTGAGCAGGAGAACAGAGAGAGGTGCAGTCCATATTTCTGTTCACCTTTAAAGGCTCATTATAATTACATTCAAAAGGAACTTTAATGTTTTGTTGACAGAGTTTTTGTACAGTTAACATGACTTTCATGTTATCTTGCATCAGCGAACAGTTTGAGGCAGAGCAGGCAGAGCTGCATCAGAAGTTGGCAGGCTTACAGAAGGAGCTGGCTGTGTTGAAGCAACAGTACGACTCACTGCTGCTGCAGGTGGGCCAACAGCACAGCCTCATACAGCAGCTCTCAGAAGTGCAGGGAACCCAGACCCCAGGAGACGGAATCAGCTCCATGGAGTCTGATGAGACAGAAACTGGTGAGTGTAAACCAAAACAGGACTGAGGTTTTTCACTGCTGCCACTTTGATTTTAATACATTCGTATTGAATTATCTGTGATGGTATCAACAGTCGAAGCAGCAGGACAGACTGATGTAGAGCCGCCACTTGATACAGACACCGGGTCCCTTCCAGTAAAAGGACCGCAGAGTCATGTGGTGTCTGAACCGGATAAACTTGCCCACCAGTCTGACAAGGCTTTCAGGTACAGGACACAATTATATGCTTTTGTGTGTGTTGTTCTTTGTGTTTTATGATGAGATAAAGACGTTTGATCTCCCTCAACCCTTGTAGTGAGACAGAGCTGGTCTTCAAGGCGGACATCATCGAGCAGGAGATGATCCAGGAGCGACTGGACGCGGAGCGGGAGGCGTGTGTAGCCGACGTAGAGGACATGTGGGGTAATGAAGAGCAGCAGCACCATCAACAACAGCAAACCTTCGACCAGGTAGACAACAGTTGTTACAACGTGTATCTGTCCATAAGTCATGATGCTGTCATGGGTTTAACATGGGAATGTTTAGCACGCAGCAGTTTGAGTATTTTCCTATTTAAAGCTACATTTTTGATTATAACAGCAAGCTTAAATTTATGCTATCTCTACCTCAAATTGTACACAAGTGCACCATTAAGAAAATTGTATTTCTCTTTGAATATGTTATTATTGAGTATGTTTTTATATTATAAACAGAATTATCTTAGGTGCCTGTTTGACATTTTATTTTGTCCTTTGTCTCGCAGGTTCAGCACAGTGGTCCCACAGATGTCCTTGAAAAGGAATCTGAAATCCATGAGCTTTCTCTATCTTCCCCCCTTGATGAGACCAGACAGTTAGAATCTTCTGGTGAGTAATTAAATGCAGCTTATGAATCATTGATTTTCATTAGTTGTAACATTTTTTCAGGGGTGTCCAATTTTTAAAAATGAAAGCTACAGGCTGTTGCTTAGGCCAATATAAGCGTTGCATCCTGGTATAGACTTCTGGGGACTTGGTGCTGATTTAGATGTATTCTGATTCACACTCTGAATTATAGCATTAAATCTGATCAGTGATGTTTAAAATAACTTGCATTCATTCAATCTGTCTATCAGCACCAGAGTCATCCCGCGTGCAAGATGGCCTCGACCACTACAAGGCAGTGATCGCGAAACAAGAAAATGAACTCCAAACCCTGCGTTCAGAGTTTGACCTGCTGAAGTCCGACCTCACACTGAGAATGGAGTTGACCTCCGAACTGGAAGTTCAAGTTCAAAACTTGGAGAGGAAAGTTCACGCAGCAGAGGAGGAGGCACATGGTGTATCACATAAGCTGAATGTCGCTTTGGAGGAGAAGAAAGGCACTGCTGACCGGGTAGGGGAAAAACAGAATACTGCTTAAATACCGCTTAAATAATAAATGCCATTTTTGTACTACCACTTCACTGTAATTGATAGTAATACCGCCTGATCATTTTTAGATTGCTCAGCTGTCGGAGGAGAGGGAGACATTAACTCTGCAGCTGCAAACATCTAAATGCCAGCTGGCTGATGTTATGGAGATGCTGGAAGGACTGGAGATGGCCAAAGGTAAACAGCAACTGAAAGCATGGTTTATAAAGGAATATGGAGACTTTAAAGTTTGCACTATGTTGTTGTATGTTGATATTGAATCAATATTTTCCTTGGTTCTGTAGGTGGATGGGACGAGAAATTTCTTCAGCAGGAGAGCGAGCTGAAGAGGGTTCGCTCTGAGAAAGCCAACCTGGAGCAGCACATCCTGGGCATGGAGTCTGAGCTGGAGACCTTGCAGGAGGAGAAGACCAAACTGAAGGTTGAGATAGAGACCCAGAGGAGGACAGGTTCGGGCATGGAGGTGCAGATAGAAACACTCATGACAGAGGTGAGCAGTCCACCAAAAGCCTGTGAGTCTAAACATCAAAATACTGTAAGTTAACATGCTTGTATCAGGGGAAAAGCAGTACATCTCAATCATTTCAGTTTTTCCTTGTGCAAAAATTGACAACACAGGAAGACATAATTGAACATGAAGCTGACTGATCATTCAGTGTGGCATAGTTATTCTAAATCTCACTGTTTCTCCAGACAACCCAGCTGCGATCTGAACTTGTGTCCTGCACTGAGGAGCGAGATGACCTGAACCAGTCTTTAGGCCAATGGAGAGAGAAAGTTCACAATCTGGAGAAGACTAACTGTGACACCAGAAGCCTCATTTCCATCCTGGAGGACGACATCAGGGCGGGGAGGAAGGAGTATGAAGCCCTGCAAAGCAGCATGGAGAAACTGAAGACAGAGAGGCAACAGGTTTGTACATGACCTGTGTAGAGCCCTTTGTGTCAAAGAAAATTTGATACAGATCAAGAGAGGCTCTTATTTAACATTCACTTACATTGATGGTATGAAATAATGGACACAAGTCTGTCACCTTCTTTTGTTTGCTACTCATTCTCATTCCCTTACTCACTGAAGCTGCTGGAGCAGATTAAGACACTGGAGCAGGCAATATCCCAACAGAGTGGAGAAAGAGAGGAGCTTATTGGGCAGCTTGGCAAGATCACTGAAGACCACACCTCGGCTAATCAGAACACTGAGTCCATGGTCGGCAAGATACAGGTGAGGGGGAATTTAAGGAGCTGTGGCAGGGATCCTCAGATGGCTCTCTTCATCATGTTAGTTAAAAAGAATTTACGAGTTCTGTGTTTTCCCTCCTGTTTTTCCTCAAGGCGTTGGAGGGAGAAGTGTGCCGTCTCTCACAGTCTCTAGAGGCCTCTCTGCTAGAAAAAGGTGAGATTGCCTCTCGCCTGAACTCCACACAAGGTGAGGTCCAGCAGATGAAGACTGGTATTGAAAAGCTCCAGGTACGCATCGAGTCGGACGAGAGGAAGAAAAAGAAGATGGGAGAGCTGCTCAAAGGTGACTCTCAACATCCTTTGAAATTTTGGAAGTTCTTGAGTTTTGTGAGTTGAGTGTTGGCCTAAAAATGACCCTTTAACTCTTTAGCTGCCCAAAGAAAGTCTGACTCACTGCAAGATCGCATTGATGCCCTGGAGCGAGAGCAAGAAGACGTAGAGCAAAGTCTGGAGGAAGCTGTGCTGCAGGTATTCAGTTGTATATGTGCATATGTCAGAAAAATAACCACATATTTTTTACAATAAAAACTTATTGTTTTCCTGGATGTGGTGAATATATATATGGTTCGGTGAAAGGTCAGCATTTGCTCACCATGTTTCTTGCTCTTTTGCAGGCTGAAACAGCCAAAGCTGAGCTGGAGGAGGAAAGGAAAAAGGTACCTTTATATTAATGTGTGTTCATAACTGTTTGTAACTTTACATGAAGCAATATATTAATCAGTTTTTCTCCTCTCCTTTTCTTCATTTCTCTCATGCTTTTCCTTTCCTCTTCATCCTGATTTTCCACTCTTTGCTTGGCTCCTTTGCAAACTCTCTGCTGCTGTCTGTCCTCAAACCCCGGACCCTCAGGTGGAGGAGGAGAAGAGAGAGCTCAGTGAACAACTATCACAGCTGTCTGTCACGCTGGACGGTCTGAGATCTGAGAAAGAACGCATGGAGAGAGAGCTGGAAACAAAAAACCGAGAGATAGAGGAACTGAAGGCCACTAAGGATGAGCTGGAGAGAGGGCTGGAGAAGGCAGAGGTGGATAGAAGAGAGGAAGAAGAAAGACAGAGAAACAGGGTAGAAGAGCTGGAGAAAGGAATGAGGGAGGAGGCAGAGAAGCAAACGAGACAAGTGGATGACCTCCAGGCGCAGCTGCAAGCCTCTCGCCAGAGAGAGATCTCCCTCGAACAAAAGAGTGCAGAAACTGAATGGGACAAAGAGAGGATGCAGTCTCTGCTGGTAGAGATGGAGAAAGAGAAAACGTGTCTGCAGTCTTCTCTGGAACAATGGCGGACGGAGGGAGAGATGCTCCGCTCTCAGGGAGAAGAGTGGGAGAAGGAGAGAAAGAACCTGAGGACCAGTACTGAGGCTTTGGAAGAAGAAATGAAAGAGCTTAAAACACTCATCAAAGCTAAAGAGGAAGAGAGAGAGAAAGAACAGATAGAAGAAGACCGACGACTGGCAGAGGAGAGAGAGAAACTGCACTCGACCCTGCTTTCAGTGGAACAAGAGAGAGATAATCTGCTCTGCACTCTTTCGTCTGTAGAAGGAGAGAAAGAAAGACTACAGCAAGAGAGGGGAGTGTTAGCTGATGAGAAAGGGAAGCTTCAATCTAGCCTCTCCTTGATAGAAAAGGAGAAACACGAAATGCAACAAACTCTCTTTTCATCGAAACAAGAGAAGGAAAGAATAGAGGAGGAGAAAGAGAAGTTAGAGGCTGAAAAAGAAGAATTGCTGTCTTCCCTTTCTTCGATTGAGGTGGAGAAAAATAACTTGTCTTCAGCTCTTTTTTCACTGGAACAAGAGAGGCAAAGAGCAGAAGAGGAAAAAGAGAAAGTCGCACAAGAACAAGAGAGACTTCAGTCGACAGTAGCCTCAATGGAGACAGAGTTGGAAACATGCAGACTGTTGGTCGCAAACCTCAACGAGCAGGTACAGACACGTTCAATCCTGTAAAAAGCTTGAATCCAACGGTGCAGGACTAAGCTGAATCTGGCATATCCCAATTCTAGCCTCTGCCTGTGGCATTAGCATGAGTTTTTACGCATTCACAGGCTTTAACAGGAAAAGTAAAATATTACTACACTGGTGTTATCCTTTAAACTGGAGTTTGTGTGCCCTAATTAACAACCACTCAGCATGTATAAAAAAAAATTGCATTGCAAACTTTGAATTAACCTGATATGTGAGGCAGATATAAGTGAATTATATCTAGTTTTATTTAATTTCTACATGGCTAAATTGTCCCACTGTCCTCCCATTTCAGGTGTCCGAGCTCACATCTCACACCACTCGTCTGTCTAAAGAGAAAGACTCTGCTCTGAGCAAGATGGGTCTGTGGATGAAGACCTGCAAACAGCTGGAACAGGAGAAGCAAGTGATGTTAAACGGCTCAGGTGTGAACAATTTTACATTTAAGTGATTTTTTTTTACTAAACTTGATGTAGAAGTAGTCTACTTCATTTAAATGAATCCAGTAATTTGAATTATTCCAGACAAAGGCAAATATGAAAAGTACAGGCCATGAGATAATTATGTTTTATCATAAGCTGCTACTTTTGACTTGGAAAAATTATTTAGTAGAATTAATTCAACATTTGTTACAAAGTGGACACACGCAGAGCAAAGACTCATTAGACAGAAGCTCAGGTTTCCCCCTTGTAAGTAGTCATATTGGTTAACTTGCAGAGGGAATTCACTATATTAGAATGTTTCCATTCCTGCGTTAAGCTCTGAAAACACTGATATTAAATCTCTATGAAGTGCATCGGAATAATTTTGTCAACATTCTTGTTACAGGCGAAGGAAAGAGCAGTGAGGAGGCACAGACTGAGGTGAACCAGTTGAAGATGGAGGCAGAGGAGAGAAAGAAGGAAGTGAAAGACCTGAAGACTGCCCTGGAGCAGAAGAGGACAGAGGCTGAAGAAAACACTAAAGAGGTGGAAGGACTTAAGGCTGCCCTCCATGGGAGGATGAAGGAATTCGAACAGAGAAGCGGAGAGCTGGAGGAGATGAAGAGCGAGTTGGATGAACTAAACAAACTTCTGGAGGAGAAAAGCAGGGAGGCAGATGAGAGCATGGAGAAATACTGCAGCCTGATGATTAAAGTCCACAAACTGGAAGAAACCAACGATGCACTGACAACACGGCTCCAGCAGCTCACTGCTAGCCAACGTGCTAACGAAGCTAACGGCCACCCCAGCAGCACTGACAGCACTCACCGCCGGCGCTCAGCAAGGAAGTCTGCCTGCAGACGCCAGGGAGAAAAACTGGATGACATTGAGAACGTGGCTCTTTCAACACCTCAGAGGTCTCCTCAGGGGTCAGGGAAGAGGGGTCACCGTGACCTCTGTGATAAAGACAGCGCCCAGGAGGCCCTGCACAACCTGACGAAGAAGATCAGAGCCAATGCAGTGACTACACCCAGACCAAGAACTGAACAGGAAGAAGAGTTCAGACCAGAGGGACTTCCTGAGCTTGTGCAGAGAGGTACGTGCTGGGGGGTAGTCTAATGCCGCCAGAACTCCACCATCACAAGTTCACCAACATCAGGACGGAAAGGCAGCTGTAGTTTGTTTGTTTCTGCGCTGGTGTTTTCTACTCTGAGGACTAGTTTTAAGTGTGTTCAGTGTTAGCGGGACAGAACGTAATAATTTGCATCTTAGATTTAGAAAATTTGTTAATGGATGGAATCACAAGACTGAGCGCCAATAACATGCTCTCCCCTGGTTTCTGTTGGTTTGAAATACAGTATGACTCTAGACCCTTCAGCTCTTCGCTCTTAGATTTCTACAGACCTCCTTGAATTTGAGACGTGGAGTAATCATTTGTGCTCTCACAGGGTTCGCGGATATTCCTCTGGGGGAGGCCAGTCCATTCATCATGAGGAGAACCACAGTGAAGCGCTGCAGTCCTCGGCTGGCTGCCAGACACACTGTTCCCACATCTGCACCTGATGGCAAGGTGAGCACCTACAGCCACCTCTCTCTCACTCACACACACACACACACACACTGCAGCACTCCTCACCTGTGCCCAACAGCCAGCAACACAAAATGAACACTCAATGGCCACTTTATTAGGTACACTCACATGTCAATAGAAATGGCAAGCTCTTCAGAACAGCTCATCATGTCGCTGCAGTATACAGAGTGTCTTGAGGAGGAGAACAGAGATGAATAGATAGCAGCTAGTGTCTCTGTGACAGTGGTGTCTTTCTAACTGTCCCACATTTGCATTGAAAATTACATTTTCATTTACACACTGGCTCAAGATGTCCATGCAACATCACTGCAAAGGCAGTGCTAGTAGTAGATACTATCTTTAAGGTCACCTGTTAGTATCTGAAGGAAATTCTAGAGGCAGCTAACCTCCTAAGATTTTGTGACTCCGCCAGCTTTCTAGGACAGTGTGTCTGTATTCGTTTATGTTGCCGCTGGGCCCCTAATGTGTCTGCAGGACGTCCCGACCCCTCCCACCTTTTAGTCAGTCCAGGTCGAGGTCTCATCGCGTCGGGTCAGCTGAAATGAACCAGTGATGATTGAGAGGATGTAGAGGTTTCAGGTCAGAGAGGTCAAGAGGAAAGAATGTCTCACAGTCAGCTGCTTCAGTCACTTTGACGTGTTCACTTACACTCAAGTGTTTGTGCCAAATGAGCTTGATTACTTTAATTCCCAGATGTCCCACTTCATAATTTGTTGTGCTTTTCCTCTTTCGCTCATTCTCTCTTCTTCTTGTCATCTTCTATTCTTGTCTTATCTCACTCTTCCTGCACAGGTTTCACCCCTCCAGAGTCCCTGTGCAGACAGCTCCAACAGGAAGTGTCTCTCCCCGAGTGGAGAGGAGAGGCCTATGCGTCGTTCACTGAGTTCATACAAGACACCAGAGCAGAAGGAGAAAAGAGAAGTTTTAAGAGAACAAACGCAACAAGGAGACAACTGTCACGTTCAGTAGATCGACATACACATACACACACACACAGCATGACCTTGTGATTTATTTGTAGAAATATTATACACACGCACACTCATTGATACAGAAAATATTAACACTCCATCACATGTAACTGTAGAGTAAAGGCACATTTATATTAAAAGCTTTCCTCCTAAAAGCGTTCAACACTTAAGGTGCACCTTTTCTTTCTTTCATTTTGGGGGTGGGGGGCTGACACATGTGCAAACATATGTGTGTGTTTGCACACGTATTCGTTTCCTGTTAAATCACTTTGTTCCATGACTTCAAAAGACAAAGCTGCACTTTACCTGCTGTTCTCTTCTTTCTCTGGTGGTAGCCTGAAGAGAAATAAAAGCAATCGCTATGATGAGGCAGGTGAAAAAGGAGTTGCTAGCTGTCCATGTGCTGATTTCCCCCAGACCACTGCTTTTCATCATGCTCTGATGCTCCGATTTTTAATGACGCTCTGTACCTTTGAAATGTTGGATATGTATTTTTCCCAGGTGTTTTATGTTGAAATGAAACCATCATTAGTTTGTGATGCCTCTGTTTATCCCTCTGTCTTCGTCTCTTCACTCTATACCACTGACTCACTGGTTGTACTTTATTTTCTTTTGAACTGTCTTGAACTTTGTACGTAGTAGATGAACTGTGCGGTAGTAGTGGCCATGCTTCATCATCTGTATCTCCTGTAACATCCCCTGATTGCTAATGGCAGCTAAGATTTTGTAGATTTTCTGCTCTCTTTCATGTTTTGTAGATATTTTTATAGTTGAAGTCAAGAAAACAAAAAAGTAATGTCTTGTTTTGTTTTTTTATTTCTTATGATCTTTGCAACACATGCTGAAAGCAGGTCTGTATTTGATCAGTATTTGGTTTTCATTTAGGTATAGATCAATGTTATTGATCATTGTAAATAGTTATGCCAAATAGTTCAAACTGCCCTTTTTTACTAAATAATTTTTAACTGCTTCATAACGTGTGTGGTGTCTTTGTCACATACACTGTACTGCCTTTGAAACTGTGCCTTTGAAAAGATATTCCAGTGTATGCACAGAATGCGTGCAGCTGTACACGCTGCAACCACAGGGTGGAGAAGCTGAGCCACATGGAGGGAAGCTGTCCAACGTGAGTGCAGCAGTGAGTGTGACTGTCTGTTAGTGCAGGATATACACTGAAGTAGTCAGTGGAGAAAAAAATCAAATGAGATCATTAAATATGGGTCCTGTAAACTAAATTAAAAGTGAAATCTCTAGCAGCTGTATGTAATGCATGAAACAAATTAGAAGTTTTTGGTTATTTTTCAGAATGGCAAGTGGCCTTTAATTTTTTTAAATTTTATTCACTTTATTGATTCCAAATTGGGAAATTATTCTCTGCATTTCACCCATCACTGATTCACTGAAACATACACATGCACATGCAACGAGACACACAGGAGCAGTGGGCTGCCACATCAGGCGCATATTGGAGCATATTGGGGGGTGCCTTGCCTTGCCTTGCTCAAGGGCACAACAGCTGGTGAATGGGGGGTGAATACTCCACCACACCCAAGTTTCTCTGCCAGTCCGGTGGGGGGAATCGAACCAACCTCTAGGCCACGGCTGCCCAATTTTGCATACAAACCTGTTTACTCCATTGATAAGGGAGGATTCTCATTTGACTATTCTTGAGATGAACAGTACAGAATATGTACATTCTATTCATGCAGCATGACTGGTCCCACATTTCTGTTAGTTGAGGATGAAGTGAAAAAGTTAATTAACCTTTTTCAGAGTATTCACTTAGCCTGCAAAATACCTTCCCTTGTAGGAGCTGTGTTATTCACTGTCCGCTGTTCCCCACACTGACTAGTGTGCTGTAATTATGATCGTGTTTCCATTGCTAGTCCACCTTTACTTGATGCCCTGTGAGACATCACACCTCAGTGAGCTCCTTCCAGTCAGTCAAGTTAAAGCTCACTAAATCACCAAAAGATGGCAATGGTGAGGAGACACCAGCGGCTCTCGACCTTTTTAATAATGCTGCTGTTGTTTCAGACACCAAATTTCAAAGCACTCCTAATTAGGATCTGCTAATAAGGGACACGAACAATCATTGTGTAAATTGAGGGAAACAAAGTCATTTCCTCATGATGGGCTTTGGTAATTGCATGGTGATTCTGTTTGGCTTCATTTGGCCGTCTGCGGCATTGAAGTGATCAGCGACGGGCTGGTCTGAGGATTTATGCATCAGCTACTGTACAACTTTGCAACTTTATAGACAGAGGTCTGTAATGTAAGTGCAGATGCTACATTTTGAATTGCATTTACACGTACAACTGCACCAAAAAGTAATAACAGATAGCTGAAATCAACATTCTTGTCCCTTTTCTGATAGACACACACGTTTACTCATTGCACAGAACAACCAGGATGTTGGATGATGTCTGCTCTTTTCATTTTAATTGAACACAGCAAATTACACATCAGTTTCCCACAGTTTATATCACTAGGTGTCCTTCATGCTGACTGAGTGTGACAGTACAAACACATGGGAGAACCATGGCTGATGTGAAATGTCAAAAGTAATTAGTCGGATATCTGTGGGCGAACCTTTACGATATGTCTGGGGAAGACTGCTTTGGATCAATAACATTGATCTCCTCTTCTGGTGTATCGATGTTGGAATTATATGTATTGATCTGTGCCGACCTTTTGACCTCTGTCTATTAAGGACAAATTAAGATACAATAGATGCTGACGCATCCCCAAGGTTTTTACATCCAGATCGTTTGCTCCTTCACCCTCACATATTCTTTTCTATCTGCCGGGCAGTGGGTGAGGGGGCAGCAGGGCACGCTGGGTTATGGGAACAGCGAGCAGGCGACACAGTCACACACCTCAGAGCGGATACAGTCCTGCTCTGATCTCTCTGGCTGGAGCTGTTAGCGGAAGCTGCAGTGCCAGAACTAACTGTGGAAGAGGACACGGGAAATGAGGAGATGGGTCCACTGAGCTATGTTATCACTGGCACTCAGACTGGAGAGTGTGTGTTTGTGTATGCATGTGTGTGTGTGTCTGTCGTTAAAACGGACGGACTGACTGACTGTCAATCCCCCTGCTGTATGCATGATTTGTCCCATTCTTCACCCGGCAACACTATGTAAGCATCAGTTCTCAGGGCCAGAGGAGAGTCATTGACAGGAAGTGTCGACCAGTTTGTATGAACAGGACGGAGGGGACAGAGACAGAACGAGGTGCTGAACCGATGGTGGTGCATTTGAGTTACTTTATAAACTAAATTACTTCATCTGTTAAAATATATCTAAGACCTAGCTTTTTTTAGCCGGGAATGAAGTGTGAATTGATGGAGCATCGAGTATAAGCAGCGGCCAAATGCTTTATTATTGGTTATTAAAAATGTACTAGGGTGCTGTAGATCAATTATTATCCATCCATCATCCTCATCCATGTCTTTAAAGAAGCACTCAAGCTATTCAGTATTGCATTTCCATGAAGTTGAAGGACCTACAGTATGAGAGACAGAAAACTTACTTTTAATTTTAATTACCTTGTATATCTTAAGCTCTAAAGTTGTCCACAATGCAACTTAACTTTTTGTAATCTATTTTCTTAGACTTGACAAACTCCTCTAGAGTCACAACTTCATACAACTAATATCAAAACATGGCGGATTCTGCAGAAGAGGACCCACTCCCTCTGCAGATATAAAGAGCTGCTTTTAGCGTAACGAAAAGACATTAATTCTTATTTTGGTGATTATAAGCGAATGAAAGCTGAAGTATCAATATCATATTACATTTCTGCCAGTGGATCCTCCTAAATCCTAGACACTGGACCTTTAAGTGCACATGTGATGGGTTGGCGTGCTTAAAGCCACACCAACACCAAGCATCTGCGGCAGGTTAAATGAGGCACATGTCCTGTTGAAGTTGTGTCTGTGTGGCTGTAGAAAGAGCGACCTGCCAATATGTCTGAGGCGGGAAGGCTGGAAAAGAATAGAAAGGGATGAGGAAGGATCTCAGATTGAACAAGAACTGCTAAATGGCCACATTGAGGAATAATTCTTACAAATGCATCTTTTTAGAGGAAAAACCTGCCTGACCATGTTGGCTTGACTTCACACTGATGCTACTGTATGCTCGGCTTTCACAGAATCGCCTCCCTGCACTCACCACCTCCTCTCATACAGTGTTCAATTACACACATACACAGAGAAGGAGCTATTCTTAATAACCAGTGTCCCCCGGCTCTTTACAGCACACTGCACCTTTCTACTAAAGAACTACAAATAGAATCAACATAAAAGCCGCTGGACGCTGCTTTCATTAATGTCCCTCAGGGAAATGACTTTCAAAGACTCTGTTGACCAAGCATACAGAATGGTTGATACACCATACCAGCACGCCATTCTGTGAAGCTGTGTGTGAGCTTTATCTGTGAGCAAGATCTTCAAGTTCAGTGTCCCTGTTACTGCGGATGATGCACTGTCCCGACTGTTTTAGAGAGAAAGTACTGTAGTAAACACTAAAAACTGCCTACGTTTAGTGTTATCTGGGTAGTGACCTCTGATACTGAGCATGTTATGTGGCTCAGTGGCACCTCCCAAAAAGCCCACATCAAAGACTGGTGGATGGGCAAGGTACTCTGTTCAGCAGGAGTGGTATAAATGGAGAAGATGCAAAGGCTTTCACATTTATTCTAGATTATATGTATGTAGAAGCCTGCACCTGCAAAAAGGGAGTTTTCACTCAGGATTTACCAGTAAATTCCTGAAGTCTGTACTGTTTGCCTTGTGACCTCACACTGACTTATGAAAGTTACTTTACCGTGCAAAGAAATAGTCCCACACGTACGCCCTCGTAAAACTGTAACGCCCAGGCTGTCCCACTGCTTGCTGGTTGCACGTATATTTGGTATAAGTGGTGTTGATCTTCTCATCTAACTCTCCTGAAGAAGGCAAATTAGCCTAGTTCCCACTTCATCTTAAAGGAACTATACTATCTTTAAGACATATAAAATATGCTGCTTCGAACATATATCACAAAAAGAACACCACGCTTTTCAGTGAATGTGGGCTTTACAGTACATGATTACAGTGATTTTTACCAGCAACCAGTTTTCTCTTGTGGAAGTGACTTTAATGAGACCAAAACCAGTCCTGTGGTTCACACATTGCTCCTGGTTCTCTCAACCTTGGCTGGCTAGATGGGCTCCTACAATGGATAAAATATCATGGTGAGATGAGCCAGTGTACTGTATCTGTCTGACTGTGTGCTGTTGATTCTGGTCTGTAGGCCACTTCCTGCTTTGATAACTTTACCTCACGCATCATAAGACCTGCTGCCACTGGCCAGTCGCACCCAACAGGCCACTCTGTCCTCCAGGAAGTTTAAACACTAATAATTACTCAGTGGTTCACTGGCTGTGAACTGTTTGAAAGACGACAAGATACTGATTAATGTGCTTCCAAGTATTTAATAAAGCTGAGTAGTGTCTGGCAGTATTATGAATGAGTTGATTATTACATGTCTGGGAGAAACTTTAAAACTGAAAACCTCTGCAAACCTGATTAAATGTTATGGGATATTTCTCTGTAACTTTTCATTCACTATTCATCACAATATCAGGAAGTTTGAAAAAACAGCTTCAGTTATAATTCTTTAAGAATGTAATGCTCATAAAGCTGCTTCATCAGGACTGTGTGGGTGTGATTTGATCAGGTTTGACTGACAATGACCAAACGGCCCTCCAACTATAATGAGATTTGAATTCAAATGTCGCCAAATCCTTTTCCCGCTGAGCCCCACAACTTCACAGCAGTCAGAGGAGCACAGAGGAAGACCTAAATACAGGAATCCTTCATGTGAAAGATGGTTGAATTTTGGAGATTTGTGTGTTCGTGTTGGACCCTTTTTTTGCCATGAAGGTAGTGAGTTAGCTGTAGGCTACAACTGTTTACAAGTAGCCTAATATGTTTCTATTTTAATGAACTCGCATCATTAAAAGTATTCCAAATTAGCTATTAGTGGATCCTCTTTGTAATGTAATAAAATTTTTTGTTTTTACCTCCCGTGGTTTTACTACTGACTCTGCTGCAGTGATGTAGACATGTACTCCAGGGTGTGTCAGTACACTGTGACATCACTGCTGGGCGTGGTTACAGGTGTAACAGAGTACACATCTGACCACACCCAGCAGTAATAATGGATCTGGATTGGAAACTTGAATTGAATTGAATCTTTTAACCACTCAGGACACAGCAGTGGAGCACTGCTGTTCAGCCTGGTGTTACTGCAACTTACTCTTTAAGTCTTGCTAAAGTTAGCACTAAATCCAACAGAACAGAGAGCTGCAGGCATATAGTATAACTAAACAATTGAGTTTAAACATTTTTTTTACAATGAGGAGATGGAGGATCTTAGGATCTTAGGATCTATAATTTCTTCTTTTGGATTTTCTGTGAGGACGGCGGCAGTTACTGTATATAATCTGATTGATCTGACTGATCATATAACACACATTCTTCTGGATACACTGAACCAGCAGCAAAGGTTGAGCACTTTGAATAACACAGCAAACAGAGAAATAATTGAAATCTGGTATATTTTTATGTCATATATTATACAAAAATCTTTGTTACATCGTGTTTAGATAAGCTCTACAGACATTATTATTACATTGTGTTCTCCCAGACTCACATTAGTGTAGAAACACTCTACAAACATACAGTTTAGAAAAATACATCATCATCGTCATAAAAAGCACGAACAGATCTATCGCATTAGCAGAAAGTGAAAAAGACATTGAGTTAGTTTCATTTCAGCACAGCTAAATCAGATGATTGTGTAACAACGCCACATGTTTGCTAAGAAACTGAATAGCAAAGGCAAAAACAGACCAACCAGCCACGACACAGTGTGCTGCCACTACTGCTTCCAGTCAGTGTTAGTACTGAACCATACAGGCCGCTAGAGTAAAAGTCAAAACATCTATATCCCAACTCTCTAATAGTTCAATTAGGATGTCCAGTGGGCTTCTTAAAGACTCGTTAGGACGTCTAATAGAATTAAAAGAATAATTTCTCACAGATACAAGTCAATTAAGACTGAAAAAAGATCAAGTAATTAGAACTGTCCTGGATTCTGATTATGACTTTTCTGATTCTCATGAGGATTTTTACCAGCTGCTCTCAGTTTATCATTGGTACAAAACTAGAAGCTGCACCACAGACGTATTTCTACCTTTCTTTGTCATCATTCATTAGATTGTTGTCAACCTAAACTAGCCGTCAGATATAATTCGGTTTCACACTGCTCGTTTATTTGGGTAATAATCTAAGGGTGGATCGCCAGAGAGAATAATTTTCTGTGTTAAACCGCATAGTTGTCGTTAATGCCACATGACAACAAAATCAAAGCCTTTTGGTTGGATGGACTGGTGAGCTGCAGAAGCTACAGCATGTTGTTCCGGTCAAAGGCTGCTAAATCAAAGTGCATTATCAATGGCAGGCGTACACACGTGGAAGAAAACCCTCATTGTGTGTGTGTGTGTGTGTGTGTGTGTGTGCGTGCGTGCGTGTGTGTGTGAACGCTGGGCATTCAAACTGAATTTATTGTTGTACTGTCACGCTGAAAAATCTGTGAATCCTTCCGTCAAACCATCATATCTCAACAATGTAAACAAGTTTTCTCTCACTCGGATCCTTCAGCTCATACATTGATTAAACCAAAAATACGTTGTTCTCCTCAACATCAGAGGTCTGACCGCTGACACTGACAGACAGAGATCAGACACACTTCCTCTGTGTTTAAAGAAGTGTTTCTTTGACACTAAGGTAGCACCACTCAGATGCAATTCATGGTGAATTATAGCAGCTTTGGGTCGGTCAGCACAGAGCAAACTAAACATTACTGCAATGGCAGTAGCAAAATGAATCACAGGCCTATAGGATGCTCATTCATGATTAAAATGTTCACATAAATGAACCTTTCACTGGCTCAAATGGACACTGCATCATTCATATGTGACTGCTACAGAACATTTTTTGGCTCCAGTGGCTAAAAGGGCTCAAATCGTCAAACCTGCAATGGGCTGATTACCTAATCCACTGAGCCATATCAATTATATTTTTACAGGAAACGCAACATGGCAACATGGGGATCCAGGAACCAGCAGAACATCATGAGTGTGAACAATTGATTTGCCTTTGCTGGGCTGGAAAAACCTCATTTTCCTCTGTTGTAATAAAGAAAGTTGTTGCTGATGTGCATGAATATGAATAACTTCATTGTCCAATCAGTTGTTCTCCACACAGTGTGCTGTGCTTGGCCTTGGTTTGGCAAAGTAGCAAGTTTAAGGCACAGCAATGGTTTAACAAATCTCCTCATAATTTCTTTGAAAACTACATCCAGAGCAACACACTTTGAACTGCATCCACCTTCTACCTCCTCTCTAAAACGAAGAAGAGCTGGCGGCAAATGCCATCCAATGATGTGGACATGATAACAGTATAAAAACACCTAAAGTAAGAGTGAAGGACTGTAGGACTAACATGGCTGCCACTGGAAACCACAGCAGTCAAACTCTTAATTATCAGCTCTGATCAGCAGCTACACACCCCTCAGTTTAAAGGCAACAATACATGTTCATCGTTTCAACTTTTCCCAATTAGGAAATCAGATGAATACGAGCTCTAATATGAGCTCAGTCTAGAGATTCTCTGTGGTCAGAGTTTATAGCTTGATCAACATCAAAGTCCTCCATTTTTGTAGTTCAATATAGCACGCTGCTCCATCTCCTCTGTAGTTAAAACAACTTCACATACCACCTTCCCACAATCTCAACACCTCTACATTCTGCAGTCATCTAGCTCAAAATCTGCCTCTCCTCATTAGAATCCGCCATCTTTGTAGACATCGTCTTCTGTACCAATTCTGATATCATCACATCCCACTATATACGTAACATCTCCATTTATTAACAGTCTGCTGTGATTGTCAGTGTCATTCTACAATCAGGTAGCAAACGTCCCTCTTAAAAACAGAAACACCGCCCACAGTTAGATCTCTCTCTCTCTCTCCATGTTTCCCGTTTGCCTCTAAACTGTCAACTGTCTAAAAAGCCAAAAAATGAAATTGTTCATAAGTTGTAAAGCTGCTTATTAAAATGTAAATTGTTAAAATATAAAATATTGGCGTGCACAGACAGGCATCATGGACATTCTTCTGACTTTTAGATATTAGGGCACCAAATCCAGTAGTCTTATGGATACGGTTTCTTTTGTCCTTTAACTTGTTCAGCCCAAACTGTCATCAATGGCCAACTTTGCCTTATTCCAAGATCTGAAATTTACATGAGAGACACCCAGCATTGTTCTGCATGTTGTTCTTCTTGCTCTCTGTTTCCCTGGCAGGATGGGATGTGGGTGGTGAAGTGAGGGAAAGTGTCCCATTGTGAAAAATCCACTGAAGTGTTCTTGAGCACAGCTCTCTGTAGAGGGGTAAAGATGTCCCTGCTGGGGTCACAAAGAACCACATTCTCATTATTACTTGATCTGTGTCTGCTCTCAGCACTGGGGCCACCAATTACGACAACTGGGAAGACCTTGGAAAGATCTTGAATCTTGATCCTCTGTCTACTTGAGGTGTTCGATGACAGAGATATCTCCTCTCTCTGGGTCCAAACCGTTCATGAACAAGCCACCGTTTCGAGCCAGCGGTGCCGTCAGGCCCTGCAGCCCGGCCTCCCTCTCGCCCCTGTCCCGTTCGTCGTTGAAGTTGACCGACACCGTCCTCTTGGGCAGCGTGAGCTCAGGGGCAGGGCTAAATCCCAGGTCCGAGGACAGTTTGCGTTTGATCGAGGCAGCACGCTGGAACTTATCGTAGATCTCAACGCTCACACGCCTCCGAGTTTCCTTGAACTCTGCTGAGACGTTAGCTGTCCACTCTGCAGCATGAGCTCTGATTTCTCCCACCTGCACGGACGGAGAGAGTGGAGTAAGTAGAAAGTACAGAGGGATATGCATGGATGCACTGCTGAGCAAACAGTCCCTGTTTTGATGACTGTGTGAGTGACGCGGCTAATGGAGGATGTAAAATCACCTAGAGAGAAACAAAGAAGCGGAAAAACAGAGCAGAGGAGAACATGTGGAGCAGCATTTAGAAATAACCTTTAAAGGACCTTTTTGGTTTGTTTTGTGGGTGGACAGCTATTAACAACAGTGGTGTGCTGTACTCTGCACTACTGCAGAACATTTTCCAGCCGCCTTCTGGGCAGCTTTCAGTTTCCATTCAGTCCATCACAGTCACCTTTATTTGTTAGAGTTACTGTATAATATCTCCATGTGTTAATGCACGTTCATTCAAACTGTTACTGCTCTGAAAATTTTACATACTCCGACAGTTAATGACCAAATCACTTTATTCCTTTTATGACATCCATATTTGCCTGTTTTTTTTTGTCCTCCAAGTGTGATTTTTTTCTCTCCCACAAGTTGATAAATGCAGAAGTTATGATGTGAAAATACAAGGTGGTCCGAAAATCTGGAGAACCATAAGAACCTCATTTAGAGACAGTCTGTGTTTATAACACACTTGTGTGTTTTGTGTTTAGTCTTTAAAAGAGAAAATACAGTGCGAGAGAGAAACCGAGAGCGAAGCAGAGAGTGACCCCCCCCAATAATATGTGTATTTCTGGTGGAACAGAGCATGATGCTACAGCAGACACATTCATTATTTTGCCACATTTTTTATCCGACTTCCAAAACTGAAATATTTGAATATCAGTGATGAGCTCATTTTAAGTTCTCAGAGCCTAATTTCGAGATCAACTGATGAAAATAATGAATTTAGGGAAACATTGCTACCGAGTTACTGCCTGCACATCTCAATTTGAATTAATTTAACAGGTCGCTGTCTGTCTGTCTTCAGAAAAGGAGTCTGATCTGTGCTGGTCAGCCTGATGTCTGTGTGGACGGGTCTGTGCAGATCTTTCATTACAAACAATGTTTTGCCTCTGACAGTAAAAACATTTCCAAGTACATTAGAGTTACATCACCACAGTGAGATCGAACAGTATGTTCTGTACTGCACGCAGTACCACTTAATGCCAGGACAGGCTAATTACTACTAATGAATGCAGCCAGGTCTTGTGGCGTTGCTGCTTATTTCATTCAGGGCATGGAGACTTCGATTTATTCAGGATGTTTATGTGCCTTGGTGGGACACTAGCAAGCTTCAGTTTTGCGCTAAAATCTCATCAAAAGGGGCAAGGAGGAGCCTTCGAGCCAGTCTGTTATCAATCACACACACCTTAAATATTGCCTCTAGTTCTAACTGTGTTACACAGTCTGATGATAATAACACACACACACACATTTACAGGCCAGTTACATTAGGGTGTATCACAGCAGGATTTCAGCATGAGAACCCATGGGGAGCATTAGTTACAGACACACACACACAGACAAACACACACACACACACACACACACAGCCCATCACTCAACACTCACAGATGCAAACCAGAATCATTCAACTAGTCTTGTTCAACTAGTGGGGGCCTCTTGTCGTGAAGTCTTTGACCCTGAAACTCTGAACTGGCTAAAATATAAGACCAAATCTTTATTCACTCTCACCTACAATCAAAACTCAAACATTAGTGAACTCTAATTGCAACAGAGGTGTCGACTGAATCATTCTGAATGGGAACCTCCAGGCTTTTCAATTTAGTGGAGACTCCCAGATTGTTATTTGCTCAGGCTGTGTTATATTTAGAGCGCAGACAGCTTTAGATACATTTTCTGATAAGGACAAATTATCACACGTTGTTCAAATGACCTCTTTCTCTCCGTCTCTGGAGATGCTCACAGTAATGGCCTCCGACTGTGTCTAAGTGTTTGGGCGGAGGGCAGACAGTCGATTGGATTAGAAAACTGTCTTATCATTGAAATGAAGTTAAGCAGAGGGCAAAAGTTGAGATGGGAACATGGCACTGTAACTGAGTTGCATGAATAACCTGCATGTCACTGGGATGCAAGAGAGAGGGAAGAAGGAAGGAGGCAAAGAGATGTTGTAGAAGGTGGAAACGCTGACAGATACACAGATATGTAGAGAGAAAGAGAAAAACATGACAGAAAGGATAAAGAAATGAATGAAGGAGTGAGTGAGTGAGTGAAACCAGCAGTCTCGTACCTCTTCTTTCGTCCTCTTGGAGATGACTCTGAGCCAGTCTCCTATCATGCTGAGGATCGCAGCAAAGTAGGCTAGTCCCACCAGAATCCAGAACCATACAACTGGTTTATAGTAATCTAAGTACTCTATTTCAGAACCACCTAGACACAGAGACACAGGCAGACAGAGACAACCACTGTAATGAATGCAGTATAATCCAAAACAGTCCAGCTGATGAGATATACAGGCATCACACCTGTAAATGTTCGTATTCAAGCACCGGCTTTGTGTCCCTACCTGCCACAAAGTCTCCAAATCCTATGGTGGTCAGGGTGATGACAACAAAGTAAAGGGACTCCAGCGCAGACCAGCCCTCGATGTGTTTAAAGATGGCTGCTGGAAGTGCCACAAACAGCAGGCAGCCAAACAGCACAAACAGCAGGGTGGAGATGACACGGATCTTTGTCTGACTGATGTCCCAGTGCTGCAGGACGGAGAGAGAGAGAGAAGCAGAGGTAATGAGCAATATGACCGTGGATTTCAATTGTGTGACAGGTACCTCTAGAGACCCGATGTCTGCTCTGTTTGCGATCGCTTCAAACATGCATGAATCTTTGGCCCTCAGCGTCCTGTTTGATGAAGTTCTTTGGAACAGAAGTTGAGGAAAGCTGCTCTGTAAACTGGAACTGTTGGTACAGCAGCAAACAGGTGCTTGAAAGAGAGATTTTTTAAAAAATGCTAAAATATGTCAATTTGTCGCCTTTTCTACCAGTGGGAAGTAACTGAAATGATGTTCAAACCACAGCGAGATACTGAACATTGTGTGGAAGCCAACAGGGAAGGAAAGGCTGTTGTACAAAGTGAGACTGTACTGTTTTTGATGCTTAATAAGACTAAGAATCTACAAAAAAAATTTTGGTACAATACTTTACCAAAGACTGACAACACTCTTGATTGCTCCATTTTAGAAATATCACTAAATACATGGTGCAGCTGAGAATGATGGGAATTATTATAGTATAGTATTATAGTTCTGGGTCATAAATTGAAGAACTGAAATTTTGACCTGATTATGAGAAGTCAGAGGTTATCACCAAGGTGAATACAATTCCTCCTGAGTTGGACCCATCCACTTGTTGTTGAGACCTTTCAGTCAAAACCAAATGTCACGCTCATAGTGGTGCTAGAGGAAAAGTCAGTATCACTAAAGTCAGCAGGATTCATCCTCTGGGAACCACGACTGTACAAAATGTCTTAATCCATCTAATAATTGTTGAGATATTTTAATCTAGACCTGTTCCATCTAGAACTGTTGGACTGACCGACAATAACAGATACAGCACACTGCTGCTGAAGTGAAATGTTAAAACAGCCAGACGCTGCCAGCAGTAATGGCATTATTCCATAAATTGGTCCCCTGGGTGCAGTAGAAAAGAAAAGACAGTCACAGTATTCACTGAGGATAATTCTGCAGTCTTGCACAATCTGGGCACAGAGCAATAAAGCTTTGACAAACACACGCTAACTGAACAATGAACTTTTGTCCTCTGTCCTCAGCCTTAATCATAATATTCATTCCCGAACCCCTCGGGTGCCCTGAGAGCAGCAGAGGGAGCAAATCATTCTAAGTTACACATTCAGATGTCTGCTCATATCGTTCAAGACTGGAAAGCAAATTATTCACAACAGCACCTTCAACTTTAAAAGATGAACACAAACTGTGGGAGCTTTGTTTCTCTTATTGGGATCTGCAGGCTCATTACAACATTTTAATAATGAAGTCATGCGGGCAGCCTCATTTTCAGCTAGACCCACCTTATTATAGAATACAGCCTTTAATTAAAAATTTAGACAAAATGACGAATGAATAAATCAACTTAAAAACTCACTGTTCAAAAACAGTAATTGCTAGGAGACCTACTCTTCATTCAGATAGTTTCAGCATTGTAATAAGTTGATGAAAGACTTAATAGTTTAAGGCTTACATCAAGCTCTTGTGCACACTGACATCCTCTCAGTGAATCTCTTGGCTGGAGAATTATTCATCCAAATGTAAATTCAGGTCAAAGGTTTTGTTCGCGCAGCATTTAAAGAGTGCAGGCACATGGACCATTTACATACACACAGCACACATACATATTGTAAGCTCTAGGCTGCATTTACTTTTTATGGCCACTGACGTTTGTCATGGTTTCTAAACCAGCTCAGAATCTGATCCTTTATTGTTTAAAAGGACGTGCATGCAAAAGATCAATGACACAGAGGCTTAAAAACAAAGCTGACCTTGTCCCTGAAAACTTCATCATCTGGCTTTAATTCCCGCTGGGGTAACCCTACATTGTAATAAAAGCTCCGAACAAGGAGAAGGATACAACCCTGAGGTACAGAGTTGACCTGAAATCTTTATGGTATTGCTGTTTTTTTGTATCAAAACACTCAATTTTTCAGAAATGTGATTCATTTATCAATAAACTGTTCAGCTCAACTGATTTTCCAGATATCAATATTGTATCACAAAAAAAATACATATTCCATAATATAGGGTTTAAACCATATCACCCACCCTTGACACACATTTTGGTGAAATCATTGCATAGCATGCTCGTTAAATCAGATGTCAGCCTTTGTAAATATGATCTAAAAGAGCTGGTGTGGGTGAGGAAATTGTCCAAAGTGGTTTGATGTAAATTATTCAGGGCAGCCTATACAGACTTTACAGCCGTGGTGGTGTGTGTTACTGCAGACTCACCACAAACATTTTCTCCACTCTGGCAATGCCCTTGCCAAATATGGTGCCAAGCTGATCTCCTACACCAGCCAAAAGGAAGCCGAACAGAGGTATCCCCAGCAAAGCATAGACGATACAGAAGATCCTTCCACCCTCCGTGTGGGGAGAGATGTTCCCAAAACCTGCAGAGACGACAGAAAGAAAAAGAGACTGAGAAATGTATTACTATTTCATGCTGAGCTACGTGGTAAGATGATCAGATATAACAAAGCAACCGGTGAGACTGTTTGTCTACGTGTGTTTGCACGTGTCTTACATGATTTTTTTTAAAAATTCTGTTCTGTTTTTCTAGATTGTACCATCTGTTTGATGCTCTGAGTTAACCGCGTAAACAAACGTGTTCCTACAAGTAGGCTTGAATAAGTGCAAGAGTAAGAGTGTGCGAGAGATCAAGAGTGAAAGAATGTAGTGCGTGCACACACATGCATGCATGCACACACAGTGTGGATAGCCATGTGGACAGCACTGAATACTAGTTTGATTATATCCAGGAAGCAGATGAAGGATCAGTGACCTCTCCACCTCTCGTAGCAGCAAGTCATGTTGCATAACTGGTTATAACAGTTGAGAGAGTGTGCACCTAATCGCATACATAACATACGCACATACCTGAAAGGACATTTAAATGATCTGAATTCATACCCTGATACACACTAAGGTGGATGACACATCATGCAAATACGCATTCACACCATAAAAATCACAGGTTGGAGTTTTTTGATCAGTTTGAACCACGGTCTGAATAAACACAGGGGTGTGTGTGTGTGTGTGTGTGTGTGTGTGTGTGTGTGTGTGTGTGTGTGTGTGTCCTACCGATGGTTGTGATGACAGTCCCAGCAAAGAAGAAGGCGGAGCTCAGGTCCCACAGGCTGCTGTGGTTGGTCAGTGTCCCTGCAGGGTTTACTCCTGAACGAATCGCAGACACAACTTGCTGGACAGAGAACGAGGGAGAGAGATTTGTGTTCAGATTTGTGTTTCAACAGTTATCAAAGAGTGACACTTTCGGCTTCTGGTTTTGAAAAAAAATGCTGTTACTTTCTTGTTGCTGTAAATAATAACATTATGAAACATTTATTTAGCAGGTGCTTTTCAGCCATGTGTTTCCTGTAGCGGTGCAGGGAGGAAAGTGTTTGTGTGGTTGCCCGTCTAATGAATTAAAGATGGAAATATATAAAACGTAAGGTGAGTGTGGGTGAGGCAAAACTCTGGAGCTGTCAAAGACAATGCACTAAGGTGAATGTAAGAGCCTCAGAAGGGTTAAATAGTTCAGTATTGGGAGCAGGACTGGACTAACAAGAACAGAAATAAGCTCTCTGTGGCTCAACATCGCTTCCCCCTGTGTGTAGGGGTTGTAGGCTGTAGGAGCTGTCCATAGTGCTGAAAACCACTGCAACTGTGCTCACTTACAACTGTGTGCAATACACACATGACTTAAATCTCTGTGAGGTTAGTCTCACCTTAACCAGCTCCTCTAGCTGGCTCTGGTTGACACAGGAGTGTCTGGACAGGAACTCCAGCTTCTGGGACAGGATGGCCAAACGCTGGGCGCTTGGAGAGAGATAGCAGGGAAAGTAGGTGAGGATGAGCAACACTTCTCCCCTCTAACTGAAGCCAGCGTGAACATTTCAGAACAGGACTAATGTGCCCAGGACGTCTACTGCAGTTGTCTAGTGGAGTTCAGTATTAGGTTTTTCCTCTATAGTGAAATTACTTAATCTCAGTCATGTGTTTTATTTTACTTTGAGTCATCTGATGAAAGAGCTAAGTAACCCTTTGGTGCAGCTGTGGAAAGAAATCTTGCTGTCCTGCAGGATTATGACCTAAAGCATATAGAACCTGAATAAAAAATGCCCAATTATTGAACCCTGGAACTCCCCATGTTGTAGTGATCCATTCAGATTAATTACTACCAGTTGCAACGTCATAGCCCCTGCCATCCAGATAGTATTTGACTCAACACAGCTCTTTGCAAGAGAGCCCTATGTTGTTTATGTAGAATTAGTATGCTATGACTGTCCACATTTGGGATTGCAATTGAATCCATAACTACAGGACTAATATTTTTCCTTATAAAGTATTACACAAGCATCATAGTGTGCATTACAAAAGCTGGTAACCTAAGTGAGTTCGCAATATTTTTGCAATAACAGAAAGATTTAAAATTGGTCAGTAGTGCAGTATAAGTGGAAGAAGAAACACCTGAAAGATGTGAGCAATGGATGTAATGGGTAAATGGATGGATGGATGAATATAGGGTGGATAGATGGGTGGATGGTAGACGTACAGGCAGATGCATAGGTACAACCTGCCTACCTCTCATGAGGCTGCTCCAGGGATCTGAAGACTGCTGCCCCCATCACCAGGTACAGAACCACCAAAAGAAAGATGGCTGTCACTGTCTTCCATTTCATCACTGTGGCAACCACCTACAACACCAACTGATCAATCAACCCACATATGCACAGGAGGTCTCCTCAAATAATTGATAGAATAATGCCAAAAGGATATTACAAACACAAATTACTTTTAAAATCTGGACTTCTCTCTTTATTCTCTCACCTCACTCTCCTCCCGGGGAGTCAGTGTGATTGGCTTTGTGGAGAAGGAGAGGCGGGGCTTGGTGTTGTGAGTGGCGGATTTAGGGTCCAATAAGTCTGGAGCTGCCACTGTCAGGGGAAATGAGCAAATGGCATTGAGAATGCTTTTTCCCACACTTTTTCCCCCTCCCTGTCTCTGCTCTCCTATTCTGTTCAAACACATTTAGTCCTTATGAATAAATCACCACAAAGGCCTTTAAAGGGCCTTGAAATGCTAACACTGGTGAAAACATAAATCAAGAACCAGCATTTAGTCCTCAGGCATTTACTTTCATTCATGCTGCAACGACTGGGTGTTAAATATGTGTGTGTGCTTTTATATAGAGCGAGAAGCTAAGAATAAAAGGTCAGTTGAAAGCAAGAGGAAAGAGAAAGAGGGGCATGAGACCCATGTGCACCTTTAATGTAAAGGGATGGATGTGTTGAGATGCGGAAGTAGTTTGTGAGGGAACTGTTTTTATGTTTATATTCCTTTTAGACAGGTGATCAATCATCTGCTTCTGTATACAGGTTGGGTTGAATTGTTTTGGGAAATTGTTTTACACATCCTTGCCAATAAAGCTTCTTCAATTGAAACCAGATTGAAATGATCGTAAGTACAGAGTAGGGAGAGAGAAGGCTTTAGTGCTGGACAATATGCTGTGATATGAACAATACCTTTATATTTCAGTTATGTCGCCTTTCAGTAATCCTAAAATCACAGATAAGAGCAGTACTTGAGTAGCAGACATAATGAGAGAATGACAGATACACAGGCCAAAACACTGTCAGATAATCACAATACTTTTAAAATGAGTAAACATATGATGGCATCATCCAAAAGTGTTGCTGAAGCTGGTAGATAACTTTGGGTACAATTGCTATTCACTCCTGGACATCTCTGTTCATACAGAGTTAGGCCTGACTGCGGGTTCTCCCTAACAATCAGACAGATTTCCTGCATCTTTAAATGAAATATTAATGATGGGGCCAATAAGAGTTACATAACATCTGGAAATATTGGTCCCAGACAACAATTATTAAATGAGCTACTTATTTTTTATTGAATAACGAAGACAAGCTAACTTCCCTCGTGATATTACATTTGAGTCCGGTGGGTGGGCACTAAAGGTGGCCAATCAGATTAGCCGGGGGCCAGGGTATTGCACAGCCTGGGAATGAATGTGTGTGTCCATGTGTGAGCGTGTGCAATGTCTGGAGAGGGGGATGAATGGAGGAGGAGAGAGAGAGGGAAGAGGGGAGGATATGATAAGGGTGAGGTGGAGGAGGAGTTTGTTCAGGATCATTCAGAAGTGATGCTTCATTTTGGCAGAGGTGACATCATATCACAGTTTTGTTTCCTGTATATCCCCAAACTGTTAAAGCCAAATGAACATTTCATCGAGAGACAAGATAGCAATCAAATAGTATTTAATAGTCTGTGTTTTCTTTTTTTAAATTACAAAAAATGACATAATTTTGCCCCCAGATGAAAATCTGTGTGCTCGTCCACACTGTGCTAATGTTGCTGCACACCGAGGTCACAGGTGACGCGGTATGGTTTGCACAAACTGAGATTATTCACAACAAGCATTGACTTATGCCTGTTTCTTTAAAAGAGTCAGCCTTTATACTGCATGTACAAACTTTTATTAGGATGAGAATGAAAAAAAGCTCAAAAGCACTCAAGATTATTACCCTCCATACAGATGTTTGAGCAGTATGTGCTGGTGAATAAAATAGTCCCTTCTGCATGATGCACATCTCAGCGGTCTAAAATCTCAAACATCCCTGTCAGACTGTGCTCAGCTTCTCAGTTCCTAGAGTCTGTTGCTGCTTAATACAATGTTCAAGTTATGGGACACAATGGGAACTGAGTTCAGGTGGTTTTAGTTTACAAGTAACATGGATGCTGACTTTTGGAGATTTTATTATAGATTAGAGATATATAACAGCTGCACATGTTTAGATGCTTTTGAGAAACATTTTTGATGGTTGTCTGACAAGTTAAAATATTTTAGCTGAATAATTACGTAATGGATTAAAACAAAGATGAGTGAGGACGCAGAGCTGCTGGAGTCAAAGGTCATCTCTATCTCTTTCTCTCTCTCTCTCTCTCTCTCTCACACACACACACACCACCTGTATATCTCCTCTCTCACTTAGAGAAGTCAAGACTTGCGGAATAACTTGCATGAGCTTCAAGACTGCGCGCTACTCACATACATATGCACTTTCAATATTGCGCTTAAGTATCCAAGACAGGAAAACGTGTTGTTCTCTGAAACTTGCACCAGAGCAGTGAATGAGTTTCACTCCTCTCTGAGTACTCACTCCTTGTTGTTGCCTATCCGATGCCCTCCGCTCTCCTCTTCTCCTCATCCGACGCTCTCACTGCGTTTAGGGGAATCTTTCCTCCTCTGCGTGTCTCCTCCCTGCGGTGCTGAGGCGTGGGGACGACCAGGCGCTCCGTCTTTCTTCTGCTCTTCTCCTCTACTTTCACCGCTGATCGGACACCGATGCTGCGCTTCACTTGCTCTTTTTATTGCACCCGCATGTCGCTGCAGAGAGCTCCCTCCGGTCGTCGTCTCTCTCGCCTCCTCCTCTCTCAGCTCTCTGGCATCCACTCCGCTCCGTCTGCGCTCTCGCTTTTGAGCGCACCGGCGGAGCGGTGGGATAACACCAAGAGGAAGGAGGAGGAGAGGGGTGGAGAGAAGAGGGCGGGGGTGGAGGTGCCGGTCGCAGGGAGGTGGCTCCATAACTGGGGAAAGTGGAACCAACAGAGGTCATTTAAGAAGTTACAGGAATCTCCATCTAAATATGTAGTGGTGTTAGAGCGTGTTTGTTCACTGGAGCTAAGAAGGCCAAAGGTCTACCAATCTTCCATGTTATCCATGGATGTCAGACCAGATAACTGCGGGACGAACACATCCTCAGAGTAGTATGAGTGAATCAGGCAGGATTCACTCATATCTGGAGGATGTCAGGCAGGTGTGAGAGAGGACAGGGAAGAGAGAGATACAGAGGGAAAAGAGCAAGAGCGAAGTTCAAAAAGAGAGAGAAAGAGGGAAGTTGTCACAAGTTGTGTACGTTGCGTAACGTGTGAACAGCTCCCCCAAAGGGTCATCTTACTTTCAAACTTCCCAGGTTGTTCTATTAAAATAACTGTTGGAGAGCAATCCTTTTTTTTTTGATTAAAATTTCAAATTCGTGTATCACAGAACTTGATCTTGCCACATCTCGGAGGGTCCCAACCCATAGGCTGGAAACCACTGTCCTAAAGCACAAAGCAGTTTGGAAGATGTCTGTTATGGATGGAGGGGTATAGACTAATACGTAATGATTGAAATATTCCTTTACATACAACAAGTAAATAGGATGACTTAATGATTTTCTGCATCTGCACATTTCCAGTTATTCTTCCTTATTACGTTCTGTGTGGACTTTAGGTCAGTATAGCTACACGATAGGTAAATATGTAACAATTGATGTGGCTAGCGTGTTTATACTGTAGCATGTGACTTATGAAGTGGAAATATTCACATCCACTTGTTTAACCAATATAGATACAGTAAACTAACTGAGTGAACACAAAGCTGGTTTATTATCACACTCTTTCCCTGCAATCACACACATCTTATTTGCCCAAGGATATTGACCTATATCGCCATGGTTACAATTTAAATCCAAACTTCTCAGAATTGCTGCTAGACAGGAGACAAGAGAAGAATCACTTTCATGAACAAGAGGGTGTGTTTGGGTCGTTGAAAGAGGCATAAACATGACTGAGTGAAAAACAGCCACACATTTACTTAGTCAACCACTCAGCGGTTCAGTTGCTGATTAGTCTCCACTTGTTTCTGTTGTAGAACAGGTTCTGCAGTGGCGATAGGAGGGAATATGAGGGGAGACTGACAGGTGTCTTAATCCAGTGAAGTGATTACGTAAATATGCAAGATTGGGCTAGTCATGTCATGCCAATTTAAATGGAGACAATACATTAATGTTTGCTTCCAAACTAAGTTTCAACACCAACAAGTGGCAAACATGCCTCAGCATGTACTTCAGTTGTATTGTGGTGACACCTGCACATTCTTAAATCGACTCAGTGGTTTATACTTTTGTGTACAGTGTGATTTGTGTTCTGTCTGGCAGTCTGGTTTGTTTAGGCACAGTATCCTCAGCTGCTTTCTGGGCTCATCTTTCAGATTTCCATATTTACTGAAAAACAGTTCATCCATCTCTCATGCTCCACTAGTCTTGCTCTCTATCTGATTCTTTCTATCCCTCCCTCCCTCCCTCCTTCTCTCTCTGTCTCTCAGCCCCTGATGAGAACTTAATAGCAGTTTGAATGTTCGTGTTTCCACCTCATGACTCCAACATCTAAACATTAATTACATGCCTATTTATACAGCTAAAGATAGATACTGCCTCTCTGTCTTAGACTGTGACTGAGTGTGTGTGGGTTAGTTGTCATTGTAAGTGGCACGCTGTGAGTGTCTGGTGTGTGTGTGTGTGTGTGTGTTGGGGGGGGGTATGATTTGTGTTGAATGTGAGCACTTTCTGTTAGTGCACACTCTGCTGGGCTTTGACATGCTTAATTTTATATGTGCACCTCTGTTCCCCCGTGTGTGTGTGTGTTTGTGTGTGTGTGTATGTGTGTGTGTGTGTGTGTGTGTGTGTGTGTGTGTGTGTGTGTGTGTGTGTGTGTGTGTGTGTTAGGGAGAGAGCATAACAAGAGCCAAGGTCTTCCCTCACATTTCTAAATTTGTCACACACCTGCTGCTTAGTGTAGGCAGACATACAGACCAGGTGACTAACTGAGATTTGTCCCTTTTCCCTTCCTGTGAGCAGTACCTGTTGAATAGTGCAGTCTAAACTCAGTAGTGAACATTTCATGATATATTTTGTTTTTGAACTTGTGACCAGCTACTCTGCAGATTAACATTATTAATAGAAAGTATCAGTAAACTAATACATTCTGATGTTTAATGTTATATATATGATGCATGTATTAAGATAACAAGCAGTATATACAGTAGTTGAGATTAGCTCCACCTTTAACAGCTGCAACTTTAGTAATTCTTACACATTAATGTATCACTAATCCAGTACTATAATATATGATTTTCTGAAATGCGCCATTCTGCATAGTGAGCACTTTCACATTTGGAATTGTAAGTATATTTTCAACCTCTGCTTCATTCGTTAAAACACTCTGACGTACAGTTTACAGCTCTGAATGCATGTCTTAGATCTCATAACTCTTGAAAACCTGCTTGAGTTGTGTAATTCATCACAGTGAGCATCACTGTCAGAGATCAGAGAGGAGCTGAAAATACATTTGTTGTCACTCAGGTGGCAAATTATATCCACAATAGATTGTGATCTTTGCCAATTCCTATACACAGACACATATTTTTAGTCTTCAAATTGTTTATTTGAAAATATTAAAATTAATCTAGTATGTTTCCACATTTTCTTGTTGTCATTTAATTTCTATGTGTACTCCACACAGGGTGGTCCTCTGAGTGAAACAACACTGGTGACTACTGCTACTTGACAGAAATATTATTTCAGTTGTGTTTTGCGTGCCTGGGTCTGTGTATGTCTGTGAGTCCTTTCTTGTGCTGCAGGAGCTAATTTAGAAATTGATTGCTTAATGATAGCAGTCAGCCTGGTGTATGATAATCAATGATGCTGACATTTAGTCACAATCCATTTGCATAGCAGCGACCAAAAATAAAACTCTCATTTCACCTTATTTTCTCTGTCTGCAGGCTAAAAACAATACAAATGCAAAATATTCTCCTGCTATGGAGTGAAACCAATAAAAACTCATCTAAGAATTTGCGCTCCACTGATTTGAAAACAAGATGGCGTTGAAGGAGTTTTTTCTTATTAAATGTTGTTAGTTTTACAATTTGGGGGAAACTCAAGGTATCGTGTAGACGTTTAATTATGAAATGAACAAAGAAAAATAATAGCTAACTTATGCGTTTGTGTGCAGCTGTATTTATACTCATTTATCAGCCATTGTCTCATTCATACAGAAACACACAGGATCTATCTTTACCCTGTCTAAAATAAAAAACTCTCAGTTGGAAAAGCTGACTTATACCTTTCAATGATGAAACAGAATCTGACTTTGCCTTATGGATTGTTTCATAACTGATTCAGTAGTAGAAGTTCATATAAAGCTTTGACAAGTGAGCTCCTTTGCTGTGCTCACATTTGTTAATTTTCGTATGTTTAAATTTTGTTTTACAGTTATATTATTATATTAACAAACAGGAGCATAGGTAAGGTAGGAGGAGCAGAGGGACTCTGATGGAGGAAAATAGAGGGAGGTAAAAAGTAAAGTAAAATTATTAGACAAAAAGCTGTATACAGGCCTGAAGTAAGAAAGTACACACACAGAACACAAAGATTTCTGACATCCGACATTAACATAACCATTTTAATGATTTTTCCACCATTGCTAAATCCTGTTAGTGCACTTGCGCACATACGTGTACTGTGCATATCCATATGTACAAATGTACTGCAAGGGTATTTAAGCAGCAGAGTCAGAGTCTTTCAGGTGATTGGTTCCGACAGTATGGTGCCCCCTCAGGTGCCTGTGGAGACATGAACCTGAGTCCTCTGGACATCATGTCCTGGTGGGACACAAGCCTGCAATTAGGCGCCCCTGAAGCAGAAGCGGAACTTCCCTCTGTGTGTGTGTGTATGTGTGTGTGAGCAAGTGTGTGCACAAGTACAGTATGCGTTGCCAGTGTGCAAGAGAAACATCCTCCCTGTGTGAGTCTGACTCAGGGAGAAACTGCAACAATGACTGTGTGCGTGTGTGCATGCGTGCCTGTGTGTGTGCACGTGTGCCTGTGTGTGTGTGTGAGTGTGTGTGTGTGTGTGTGTGTGTGTGAAGCCACTGTAACAGAATTAGTGCTTCCTCTGGTTTTCCAGTTGTAATGACCTGAGCCACAGAGGAATTAGCTTGTGGAATGTGACAGCAACTATTTCAAACAAACTGTGTGTGTGATGCTACGAGGACATAAATGTGTTTACACATTGCGGGCACAGGCCTTCCTTTTGAGGAACGAAACAGTCCCCCTTATGTAAATCATTCAATTGTAGAGTGAAGAGGTTAAAGTTGGGGTGAAGATGTTGCAAGGAACAGTGAGGTGTTTTTAATGTGTTTTATATACTTTTTTTTCTCATTATCAATGAAGCAGACAGTGAAGCTGTGATTATTATGTTCAGTTCAGTTTTTTACATATCAGTGTGTTTTGTTCTCCACGTATATTCATGCAACATACATCCTTGCTTTCAATCACCTAGCAACAATGCTCTTGAACTTGAATTTGAACCATAACATGTACGCAACTTCCCATTAAAATGTAACCTCACCAGTTCCATTCAGGCATGATTGTTAGCGGCACAAGGATCTTATACACACTATTGATTGATTAACATGGCTTAGCAACAAACATCAGCTCCAAGAAGTAAAAACAGACTCAGTGATGGGCTTAAAATAGTTCCAGATGCCATAGCAAAGCTTTGAGTAGTGGTCTCAGATGTGCCAATGAAGTGACAATGGCTGTTAGCGTTATGGGAGGCCCATGTGGTGAATATCAATGTTCAGAGGACATGTCCACATGAGCAGCAATGACCGTAAATGTTACCATTATTATGGTAGGCGTCTGTTGATATTATATTGGGGTCCAGGGTTAAAAATAGCTCACGTAGTTTTGACTGTTGGGGCCACGAAATAGTAGAACTTAATCCTCGTTACATAACTGAATAGGGGAAAGGCGTCTGGATGGGTGTGTGTGTCTCTGTGTGTGTGTGTGTGTGTGTGTGTGTGTGTGTGTGTGTGTGTGTGTGTGTGTGTGTGTGTGCGGGGGGAGGTTACATGCCTGCCAGTGTACATGCTGGTGTGAGTATGCATGTGAATGCACTTGGACTATGCTAAAGACAAACAGAGCCATGCAGTTGCGTGACATGGGGCTGGGAAGTGGGAACAGCCATTGGAAAATACAATTTGTAGTAAACAGCAAGTGACAAATTTTAGAAAGAAGTACATTCTGTACTCCCAGAAATATTGTACATGTTGCTGCTGTGTTTGTGATGCTGTCGCCTGGTCCGTGTTCAGTATGTAGGCAAATATAATATCTGTAACGTGCAGTATCACCAAATCAAATAATTGTCCACCCGCTCGAGAATATGTCTGCAGGAGCTGAATTTCCAATCTATGTTTCTGTCCAGTTTTCAACTTTCAAGTGATATTTTGTGACATACCAGAAGTCTGACTGAGGAAATCTGCAGGTATGGAAAAAGGCCAATAAGTACGTGGCTTCTTTATCAAAACAGCAATAGACTGTTTTGCTGCTACAGTTGTTACCACCAGTAACCACAGGTGTCACCAAATCAGCCAGGACCAAAATCTTGAAGATTGCCACTTTAAGGGAAGAATGTGTTTGGAGATCCAGTACCTTTTTGGATATCTCCAAATGTGAGTCTATTTCAAGAAAGAGATAAAATCTGATTTCCCTTGTGAACCAAGCAGACTGATTGTGATATGTGTAATGCATACAAGAGCATTGTTTCTGTGGGAAAAATAGAGTCAGATTGTTCATACTGTCAAGACTAAAAGTAGATTTTCATCTACACCACAGTCCTGCTGGTGGATGACTCTCATGGATGCTGGGAATGTCTGAAAATGAGTAAATATTGGGATGATGTATGATTACAGTTGAAAGTGATATTAGGGTATTAACTACCCCAGACATATGGTAATTTCTCAGAGTTCTACAAGCAGCGACCAGGACATGGTGCAAACTACTCCGAGACACAGGCAGAAGACCACAAAGACACTACTAGAACCTCTGCGTAAAGAATAATGTGCATCAAAATGTTAGATACCTCACAGAAACAAATATCTGCGTTCTATTTATCTATAATAAATACATGGGTCACAACTCTTCCTTTGAACATCACTTCTTCCCCCCATCTCTCTCTTTATATTCCATCATTTTTCTTTTCTCTCTCCTTCTCTTCCTCACTTCTCTCTCTGTCCTTGCTTCACTCTGTCCTTCCTCCCTCCTCCAGATGAGTTTTGTAATTTGTTGTTTTGGAAACAATAAAACGTGCCTCTCTCTAACAAAAAAAAAAAAAAGATTCTTAATCAATAAATTCAACTTGGAACAAGGGCTGAGAGATATAAGTGCTGAGGAGGGCGGTCGAGGGTTGTGGTAAAAAAAAAGAGAGGGTCCGGGAAGAGGAGATGTGAGCAGGGAAGAGAGGGGAGTGAGGGGATATTAGGGCAGGAGAGGCTTAGAAAATGCAGTGTTGCCATCTGCACTGACAGGAACGATGATCAAAGTAGACCCCACAAGAGAGAAAAAAAAAAGTGTGTAAAAATAGAGCAGCATGGCTAAAAAAGCCACAGGATTCACCTTCATCTGGTTGTGGCGATGGAAGAGGTGAGAGACAACAACAGATATATGTGGTGCAGCACACAGACTGGTGACACCCACACAGATGTTCTCGCTCATGTTGCCTGATTAGATCTGCACTCACGACTGTGTGGGAGTTTACACACTGTTGTTGACATTTGTGTCACTTTTCTGTAAGTCCTATTCAGGTTGGAAATTATTCTCAGTTTATTAGAGATTGGTGACATTGGCCCTTTTCACAGCATTAGAAAAACACTAACAACATTAACAATGGAAAAAGCTGAATACATGAGTGGAGAAACAATAAATGCAAAAACATGCGGATACAGGTGTGCTGCTGGGTCCTTGGCTGGAATTTGTTCCCCCCTTGGTGACCCAGTGAACAGTTGCAATGCTTTGTCTGTCCACCAGGAGAGGCGGTGATTAGTTTACCTTAATTTTCAATCAAAATGAAAGAAGGAAAGATGAAAGACTGTTCAGTACTGGGGCACAGATGGCGGCTTCAGTCTTAAAGGCTGCTCTTCAGGCGAGTGTTTCAATAGTTTATATAGTTCTGCATCTAAATCCATGGGAAAAAACACACAAAGCACAACAAAACAAAACACACAACTACACCCTCAGCATTGTCAACAGACACACTGGAGCTTTCCTTTCGTTCACTCAGTATTACTGGGCTCTGAAACAATGTCTGCTGATGCTCTTTTGGGCCTCATCCTGCTTCTCAGGCTCATTCCCCACAGTAAATTATACTGGAGCTTCTCTGTGGAGTTAAAGCCTTGTCAGTATTCTGCAGTGATGCAGTGACCCTGCATATCATTCACTGCGTGTGTAAAAAGTGTACTTTGCTCTCATTAATTGCTGAAAGTGCAAAGATAAAAATCCATTTTAAAAATCTTGTGCATCACCTGTTTTGGATCATACATGCTGAATGCTTCACGGTCAACTAAAAGTGACAGTGGACTTAAAGTTGACAGTAAACCAGCATCTGTGACTGGAAGCCACATCATCCCACAGTACCGTCAGCCTAATTATGCTCTGATGTTTCTGTTTAACCAAAGCATACACACACACATACACACACACACACAAGCACACACACACACAAACACACACAAGCACACACAGTCCGGGCAGGATGAGACTCATGTTAACAATAACAGCACATTCTGTGTGGTGTGATCTGTAAGAACAACATCGTTGTCTGATGGTCTCATTTTCTGCATCATGTCTCCATTTCTCTGATCTGTTTGCCTGTTGTGCATGAGAACAAAAAGTGTTTTCTCAGTGACACACACACACACGCACACAAGCGCACACACACACACACACACACACAGATACAAGGCAGCAACTCCTGTTAACAATTACATTGTAATCTTCATTCCTGTAAGTGAGTGTCAGTAGGATGTTTGTGTACAAGCCAGCTGTAATATAATGAGCCACTCAGTGAGTCACACGTGGAGATGTTTGAGTGTATTTGTGTGCTTATATGACTGTGACTATAGTTGTTGCCTTGTGTGGTTATAAAGGTGCGACTGGTCTTTCCCAATCACAGGTCTGGGTCTCTGATTTTCCAATGGAGCCAAACACTTCCCTGCATAAATGTGTGTGCAACTGCATGTGTGTGAGTGTGTTTTTGTCTGTGTCTAAAGTTTGTTTCCATCAGCAGGAGTTCCACTCATTTTTGACTGATTTCATGAGCTTCTCAGAGCCTAGAATGCACGCAAACATGCTTCAGAGGCCAAATGTTTCATCTCTATGCATGTGTGAGTGTGGGAGGTAGTTTTAACATAAAATAGAAATGTAATGTAATGTAATCATCAATGACAGTTCCATTGTCTGTAGTTGCTTCTTGTTATCACTTTGGGACTTTTTCCGTTATAATCTCCAACCTTGTCAGGACCAGTTGTCCTCATGGGGACCGAAGGCCAGTCCTAACGAGACAGAACATAATTTCTGATGTCCTGGTTAATTAAGGTTAGGGGTGAGGTGTGAACTGAGGTTAGGTAAAGGTTAGGATTAGGTAAAGGTTGTCCACAATGAATGGAATTTAATTCAGTGTCGTTGTACAAAAATACAACAAATATGTACCAATGCATGGAGATTTGTATGCATTGTGAATAGGTGCAATGAGGTATGTAAAAACAGAGGCCACTTCCAGGCAAGCAAACATTAATTTCCCGTGGGATTAAATTGTAGAATGTGCTGTGTGCCTAGGTTGCTTTATTACCAGCAGCAGTAGCATGTGTGTGTGTGTGGGCCTGGAGACACCTACTGTAGTGTATATGTCTGTCTGTCTGTTGATCTATGGACAGATTTTGTCAAAGCAATACCATCACAACCGTGCAAAATGCAGTCATAAAACTCTACAGGTGTAGTTCAGACCAAAATGAAGATTGTTGTAAAATTTTAGTTGCTGTATTTTGACACCTGACTATTTAAAAGATCTGTTTTTTAGGACTTTGTGACAGACCTTAAAAGTGTGTTCTTCAGGTAAGTGCACAGTTGGTTCATTAGGTCTTTATTCTGACCCTCGACCCAGTGTGTGTGTGTGTGTGCCATGGGTAATAGTCTAGTTATCCAGTTGAGTAAAACTACAATTCAAACACATCTGTATAAACACACACATTGTTTATACAGATGCAGGACAATTGAAATACGTTAAAAAACTATTTCAATTGTCCTGCCTCACTCTCAAGTTCACCTTTCATCTTTCTCCATGTGCACCTCCCTTGTTTCCATCTCGCTCACACTTTTTTGCATTATTTTTATTTTACCACGTGCAGTTTCTCTACCCTCCCTCTCAACTCTGCTTTGCTTTTTCACATTGAGTTTTTTCCTGGCAAAGTACTGCTAAAGTGTGTGTGTGTGTGTGTGTGTGAGAGAGAGAGAGAGAAAGAGAGATAGAGCGAGTGTGTGTGTTTTCACTGCTGCTGTGTTGGCATCTCAATAGAGTTGATCTATTTTTAGCAATTTGAGGGTAACGTCTGGCACTACTTCAGAAGGTGGAAGAGACGTGGACATTAGGGAGAAAGCCAGATGGGAAACAGATAAAAAGAGGCAACCAAGGAGAGTGAAGTGAATGAGGGGATATGAGTGGGGGAGATATGAGTGGGGGAGATGTGTGTGGGGGAGGTGGGGGGGGTCTACTATAGTTAAGATCAAATGATATGTCTTTCTTATTCAGGCTTAAGCCTCTAACAGTGCACATCAAATCAAATTCAAATACTTTTATATGTAATTCCACTATGCATAAACCTACTGTTCACTTTGATAGAAATCAAAGTGAACATTCATTCAGAGGACATTTTAAAAAAAGACAATCTTTGCAGTGACTTCATTCATGATGCAAAGCACAGTGAGTGTGTGAGTGTTTGCATGCAGCTCTGAATCAGAACATGTGGCCACAATGGTATTTACCATATATATGTAAATATATATGGTAAATACCATAATATTTGATTTTTTCATAAGAACCGTACATTTATTATTTTAGCATCAATGTCTTGATCACTAAAATGACAACTGAACTGTTTAGCCAGGCATGTTTTTAGACAGTAAAATCAGTCGATATTTAAGTATTTCAGCATATAACTGAATAACATTAAATGTATCATATGAACAACAATGAAGGAGAAAAAGTTTTTTTTTACTTCACAGAAAATAGTCTATATAACTAATGTTACCTTTGTGATGCTGCAAGGCTCAAAAGTACTGGACTCACATGCACGACTCAGACATTTCTTTCACAATAAAAGGCTTCAGGCCGATTTATTGCAGAACTCAAAAGATTTCACAAAAATGGAACGAAGGAAGTCAAAAATACAAAGTACAAAGAAACACAGAGTACAACAAAAAGTGCTACGGATATTCTCTGTAGGCAAAACCAAAAACAAGACTCTTTTACTGATGTGGGAATTTCACAAAGACAAACGCTGGACTGACGTGTTACACAGGGTTGGCACGAGACAATCTGGCACAGGACAGGGGAAATGCAGACATTATATACACGGGGTAACAAGGAACAGGTGGAGACAATCAGGGCGGGGCAGACAATCAGACACGCGGGAAACACCAGGAAGTCAAGGGCCTGAAACGAGGGGAGAATTAGTTTTCACAATAAGACAGAAAGTGCAAGACACAGACCAGACAACAGTGAACAACACCTCAACAGACCCGACGACACATAACAACCTTACCTTAGCTTCAGTGCCTTCACCACAAAATGACAAAACGTTTGGTAGAGCATGTTCATAAGAAAGTATTTGAGCCTTATTAGACTGTTTTCTGTTGTATCAAGTGACTAATTCTGTTCAATAAGAACTCTGAAGCTACAATATATCGAAACAACACCTTTACCTTTGAAATATCCACCAATCAGAGCCCGCATGTCTGGAGCGAGTCGTTGCGAATTGTAAAGAGGAGAACCGAAGGCATACTGTTTAAGACACAGCGACATCTAGTGGGCTTTTATAGTACAACATACCTAAACCGAGAGGTAGAGGTGGCTCAGTCAGGTTGAGTTTTGTTCAGCACAGATTTCAATAAGTCATAGTCACTTGAAATGTGCTCTACACACTGAACACACACTGAACTCTGAGATGCCTCTTGTGTTTCATACTAAGACAGAGAAAGTCCAGTCAAAATACATTTTATCATCATATGGAATCATTATATGGTACTACATGATGTATCTGTGTATTTAAGATGAGTTCAGGTTGAAGAAGAACAGAAAATGAACATGTGTCTGACAAAACCCTTCTGCCTTATAAAAAATGTAATGCATTTTCTGCTGTTTCAGTGTTTGGAGACAGCAGCATGAGCACATTCAAGAATAACTGTCCTCCTGGGACCAATGAACACTGCACACTCAGCACATAATACTGGCCAGTTTACCTTGACCTGTGAGTATGTATGTGTGTGTGTGTGTGTGTGTGTGTGTGTGTGTGTGTGTACTCTGGCACTGGTGATATCAGTCTTGATTGCTGGGACATTTGCAGCTGTCGACATATTGAAGTGGTGTTTAAATCCCTGCCATCAATACAATGTCAATATATTTGCAAACATTTTGATCAGTTGAGCTCTTATTATTGACTGCTTTGATTTGGTTGACTAATGAACTTAAAGAAATCATGACGCTATTGTAGCCTGATCCTAAATAAATCACAAGTGTATCATCATGCAATAATTAGGATACATTACAATGTGTCACTTCATGTCATAATAATACACCTGGCCTAATATGACTGTAAAAAATTCTGATCATTAGCTGTTGATTTTGCTTTGAGTTACAAGTGATGTAATGAAATAAAAAAAATGCGTACTCAGAAACTAAGAACAAAGTAACAACCTCTTAACTAACATGTCAATCAGCTCAAATAAAGAGCTACTGGGACATCTTGTGGTCAGATAACAGGAGTGCATACAGGACCTCTTAATGTTCTTTTTTGGTAAATTCACCAAACGTATTCCATTTTTTAAGAAATCACTGTTTTGAATTGTTATGAAATAGTCTTAGTCTAAACTTGGCTTTTAGTGTCTTAGTTCGGTTTAGTGTAGTTGGTCATTCCAGCTGCATAAAGAAGGAGTTTAATGAAATGGTTTCTCTCCGCACCATGGTATGTGAAGCGATAAAACATCAGACAAAACGCAAAAAAACATCTAACTGTAGAGGTTCACCAAGATCCTCAATGCACATGCAAGTAAAAATGCACATGCACATTTGTTTTTTCGGCAGCCTTTGTGAAGAAGTTTGCTGCTCGTTATGTTGGACTTTATATCGATATTACGGCCCCTGAGCTGTCAGATGACAAAATACCAGAAATCCGCCATGGAGAAGTCCCAGTTGTCCCCAAAAACTACGCCTAAACCAGGTACTAATCGAACTGAGACTGAGTATAAACACCGTAAATGCTGGGAGCGCGTATGTTACAACCCTCTATCGCCATCCTGGAAAAGAAAAAGTCCCATGCGCGTCCCAGCTGTCGGTGACGACGTGGCGTGAAATTAAAAACCGGAGAGAGGAGCACAAAGAGATGCTGCCTGCGCAAACTCACTGACACGACAGCGGCCCTGCTCTTCCACGTGGACTCCGTCATCGACCAAAACAATCCGGTCTCCTTGGCAGCCAGGGAGCGCGCGTGCAACCGCCGTTGCGCAGTGCAGAGCAGAGCTGGAGGCACGAGGCGGGGCGGCGGTGTCCTCCTCTCTAGATATGAACCTGTAAGGCGAAACCTGTCCGAATTAAAGCCCTTTTTTTACTGTCCACACGTCAGCTATGCAGACAGGTAGGCTCATTCTCACTCTGAGTAGAGACGTAGACGAACGCAGCCTGTGTTTATCCGGTCGCAGACCTCACTGAGGCTTTCAGTTTGCATGTTACTCACACATGAATATTTATTGTACATCTGAGGACATGCTAGGCTATTGTTTTACGCTTCGACTAGCCACCCGTTCATATGGGTTTGTTTTCATTCAGGCCTGCTATATCAAATTGGGTAGACTGTGGGAATTTATCAGAAATAATGAGTGTGCAGTATTCGGGATGTAATAATGCTGCAGTGAGCTGGTGTCAGCCGTGGGTCATGCGTGGCTGTGTGAGCCTGGATGTTAGCATCGCTGCTGCCCCACATGAGGAAGCTGCGGTAACATAGCCAGTTTATTACTCTGTGCAATAAGCAGCGCACCGTAAGAATCCCAAACCAGCTACAGTTTAATCCATCTACATATGAAACATCTGCATCTAACACTGGAGACACATGGACATATTCACTGGGGACAGCGTGGAAGGACTCTGCTGAGCTAAATATAGATGTAGAGGTTCGAATTGATTTTGCCATAATGGACCATAAGCTCCGCCATCTCTGGAACTTGTAAAGGCTGCAGGATTGCAGCAATGTTATATTTATACAATTATTGTTTTTGTTCGTAGGCAGGAGGTGCTACATGTGGATTGGCCATTTGACTGCTAATAACAGTAATTACTTCTATATCTTATTTTAGGCAGATTATAGGAAGCTGTGAAACTCCACATTGTACAGCATCATGAAAACCATCACCACTGAATATGCTATAATTTGCTCAGGTTTAAATCAGTACTGGAATAGTTGTTTAATTCCTATTCACTTGCATATTTTATCAGTAAATCTATGACATTTGGCCAGATAAATTAATGATGACATCCTGTGACTGAAGTCTGTCCAGATGTGATATGAGGCCCTAACATGGCTGCATGCTTTAGGTGCGTTCATGGAGTCTCACCTGGGACGGTTGGCCCCTTGTGTCCTGTCCCTGTTCCTGCTCATACACCTGTGCCTGGCTGCACCAGGTCTGCCTGGGACACTAAGGTAACCCCACCTCTCAACTCCAAAGTTTCACTCTCTTTTTTTCTGCACATTCCAAGGTATAAACATTTTTAGTCTTCTGGATAAATATGCTGTAATATTTATTTTGTCATAATTGATAAATGGATATTTGAAGCAGACAATTTGCAAGTATGCCTCATGCAAGGAGCGTACCGTTTACTTGTCATTGCCAGCAAATTAAACACTCTTTCACTTCTGTTCTATTCAGTCATCGGAGAAAATAAATTAGGGCCACTCATTTTTATATCTCTGCGTGTTTGATTGGAAATAATGAAAAAAGTAAGATTTTTTTGTTTCCATCTTTCATTTTTTTTAATCTCTCAGTGAGGAAACCCAAGATGCCCATCCCCCTTCAGTAAAGCTAGCCAATCCCTTTGGCTCTGGAGAGGAGGACCGCAGGTGGGTGAAACCTGGTTGATTTGCTACTGTTACACATCCAGTTCATTTTAAGCCATGAACACGCCCTTGACACGGTCCCTAAGTAGAAAGCTGATTCTGTGTACTTTCCTCAAAATGCAGCTTGAAAAGCCTGTTTCAACGAGGATAATAAAACATGTATTGCATAGATAAAGATATTTACTAAAGATAGTACTAAAATCATAAACAAAACATGCAAACCACATTCAAATTTGTTCAGTCTGCAGTGTGTTTTAGTGGACTAAGCAGTCTGGTCACTCTGTGGACTTTGGCTGCTGTGTTGTGCTAACGATGTGAACTACACCATATACTGATAAGATATGAGCAATAACACCGATATTGCAATGATGTTTTTTTCCATTATGGGGATAGAGAAAGTATACATTATCCTCATACATATTGCAGATGTACGATGGCTTACCATTAGTATCTCCGCTCACATCTCTGTCACTGTAGAGATGTACATTAGTATGAACTGACCCATAATAAATTACAGGTTTGATTTTTTCATTAAACAAGACGAGAGACACACCTACTTTGTGCCATTGAGTGTGTTGTTGGTTTCTATATGGCTGCAGCTTCCTTCCACTGGCTGATAAGATGAATGGATGTGTACACTCTGCCTCAGGGGTTGCTAGTCTATTGAGTGTATGACCAGACAGTGTGTCAGCTGAGTAGAATAACAGCTGATAGGATCTACGCCTCCCTAGACGAAAGATGCACGTTCACAGAGGAGGTGTAGATGCAGTCTGGATGGAAACAAAGGGCATTTTCGGTACAATTTTTTCAATTGTAAAATGAGAGTTGCAGCATTTCAACTATGTTACCGTTGATGTGAGCACTACTTAATCTATGGACTGTGCATGGAACTAAAAAGGTCCAGTTGTAAACTTTGTTCAGCAAGTATCACTGAGTGTCACTGCCCAAAAGTATGACTTCTTTCCATTTGCTTCATGTAAGATGTGATTACAGCCAACAGGTTACAGCCTTCTAAAACAATTAAGCAAACTGAGAAAATGAACAAATACATGAATAACTTTTCCTCGATCACAATGCTTTTTGATGAGGTGGCACCTCCTCCTGGTATGTGATCATGTGGTAAGGTTTATTTCAAGTTGCCTCCAATCCTGCCCTCTTGTGGCTGAAAATCATGCACAATCACTACGGTGGCTACAGTGCATGTCAGCCTGTTTAAGAATCGCTAGTAATAAAGATAGTATAGAGAGAATTTGTCAGCCAATCTGATTGTATCTGCAAGCAAATCTGACCCCTCGGTTGAAATGTACTCTGTATTGTGTGCAACACAGGTTGTTGCAAAGTTACATTCAGTCCAGCCTGAAGGATGGCCAAGGAGGACCTGAAATCAGCACTTGGGAGCAAGGTAGACAACTCTTCCTACTGGTGTAACACTCATTTAACTGACATAGTTCTGTCCCTTCAGCCATCACTACAAAATATAAATATTCTAATTATACAGACAGCTGTTTACTGAAATCCTGATCAATGTCACAGGTTCGAATAAAGTAATTTCCTATGACTTGACATGCTGAATCTTTTTTATAAGCAGAAAATCTAAATTCCTTACATCCAATGACCAGAGCAACTGCAGTTGTGTTTGTGTGGATATAGTCAGGGAGTTTCATACTGTCTATCCTATAATACAGCAGCACATCAAATGTGTTTGGTATTAAACATGTCAGTCTTCTCCTGCTTTGTGTCAGAGGTATTCTTCCTGTTTCGCCTTTATGACTACGATCGCAGTGGGCTCCTGGATGGCTTGGAGATGATGAAGCTACTCTCAGACTATAACTCCCATCATGCACCTGGAGCACAAGCCAATGAGCTGGTGAGGAGGAGTGGCTGTATGTTTGAACTGACATTGTAGTTCTGTCTATTTGACCTGTTTATCTGACCTGATGTGTGTGTGTGTGTGTGTGTGTGTATGTGTGTGTATTACACCTATTACAATTGTTATGGGGATATGCATCTGATTACACTGTCCCATTGTGGGGACTCACCTTTCTGATGGGGACAAAATGTAAGTCCCTATAACATAAATCATTACATTTTAGGATGAAGGCTTTATTTATTCTGTGTGTGTGTAGGTGGTGTCTATGGTAGATTTTTTACTCCAGACTCAGGATCTAAACCAGGATGGTCTGTTGGCCCCATCAGAGCTGCTGTCTCCTCCATTACCTCACGCACAGGTACTGTATGTTTACACACACACACTCTCAGCTCTTTCCTATGAAGTGTAATAATTGCCTTTAAGCCACAACAGACAAAATACAGTGGACTAAATTATACAGGAGATTCGCAATAGTAATAGCATTACAGTATCTATGATCATATTACAAGGTCCCCTTACCAGCTGTTTCAAATATATAAAAACACAGTGCAAATGCATCAAATATGTGATGTAAAAAATAAAAAGCTAGTAAGCATCCCATGAGCTTCAAATGTTTTGTCTGTCTCATTCAATACATATAAAAAGAATGTTATAAGACCATTTTAATGAAAATAAGATTAGTTTTGATGTTTTATAACAAATCAACATACGTAAGTTGAGGTAGTTTTACATTTTAAGTATGAATTTCATTTTGGTTTACTGAGCTATACCTATTTTTTTCCTCCACTTCATTTGTAGTAAAAGTAATATCACCTTACTTTTTCAACCACAGGACTCCAACAACAACAAAGCACCTCACATGGAGCAGGAGGTGGAAAAGCCCAATACGGACGAGGAGAAGGCGGGAGAAGCAGAGCAGAGAGAGCAGATTCATGACGAGTTGCAGCCTCAAGATGAAGAGCAACCTCAACAGGAAATAAAGGCAGAAGAACAGCATGGACAACATATCCCAGAAGCCCCAGCAGCAGAAGATCAAGGGCAGGACCACAAAGTCGCTGTTCATCTGGGGCAACCAGAGATCTGAATGAACACACACGCTGCTTCTGTCCACACTGTCATTCTGTGCTCTTGAGTCAAGCCAGCAGAAGACTGATGATACATGAGGTGAAAATAATGCTCAACTCTGCATCCCCACAAATGCCTCTCTCTTGCTTTGAAAGAGACACAAATGTCTCTCTTGCTCCTGAAATTCTACCATCAATTTCAGCTGACTTTAACATAAATGAAAAGATGAATCTGTTGGAATTGGAATTGGAAAACCTTTTTTTTTTTAATATAGTTACATATTGGTCTTAATTATGAATGCAAAGATTTCTAGAGCTGTAAAAGGGACAAACGTCTTGAATTCTAAATGCAATATTATCCATATTAGTAAAACAGAAGCCATCATAAGTGGAGATTAGTACTGAATGTATTTGAGGTTTTCTACAGTATGTAGAGACTGATGTTACATGTACACACTGATTGGCCTTATTGTGTCTGACTCATTTCAAGCTTAGGATTTGCACCTAGAAGTGATGCACCAGGAGTGCATCGGGACTGTTATCTAGTTAAACTGGTCTCATTTACAGACAGCTCAGTTCAGCTAGTGTGATAATGTATACTGGTGTGCCATGAAATTCAATTTGGTCTTCCTTGAGAATTCCCTCAGCCTACACAATGACTTATATGATTTAATGAATAACATTGGGTTATTGAGAAAAAAAAACATCTTATTAGGGCGTATTGGCAAAGTCTTAATTTTTTCACTTGCGTGTGATCCCATGAGCATTATATTTTGTGATGATTTTAATGTGCCTGAATGAGTTGAGAACCATTAAATTACAGAAAAGTGCGGTACTCTTAGTAAGTACTTAATGAGTTGCAGCCATCTACCACTAGTATTCATCGTCATAATTAAGGTCAGGAAGGCCTCATTGAAATAACATTTGATGTAATTTAGTATTAAATTCAGCCTTTATCTGCAAACTTGAATGTGTGTGAGTTTTTGCTGTAATTTTTTGTTTACCCTTTTTAAACATTTATGCATTTATACAGCTGGAGAAAATAAAGCAACCATTACTTTATCCCTTTTCCTTTCTTTCTGTCTCCTGTTTGTAAAATTAGTTGGATTTGTGAGAATTCAGTTTAAAAGGCCCCAACACAAGATATATATATATATATATATATATATATATATATATATATATATATATATATATATACACACACACACACACACATTATATCCAATAAAATAGGAAAAGCTAAGACGAAAAACAAAATGAATTATTTTCATGAATTAATTCTGTGCATTGGGTCAATAAAGGTTTTTCTTCATAAAACTAAGAATGCAGGAGATATTGGTCATGAAACGGTAGTTGGCACTATATTAGTAGTGGACTATAACATTTTGACATCAAAATGTTAAAATCGGCAACACAACGTTACTGGACAACAATATTGTGTTGGCAGATTATAACTGTCTCAACGTATTTAAGTGAAATATTGATAGTGATCCTTGCGAAAAGGTCGGTACACTACAGTAAAAAAAAAGTAAAGTGTACTGTATATTGTTAAGTGCAAAGACAGATGTCCCACAAAGTCGTATTTAAAAATGCCCTTGGCTTTATTAGCTTTTTATACAGCTTTGCGTATTTGTAAAGTCCTTAACTCTTCCTGTCATTAGCTAGCTTGGTTAGCTAACCAACTAGATGCTCCTTTGACAAAACAAGCTGGTTGCTAGGCAACAGAATAACAACCGGGCAAGCATGGCGGACAATAACCACAGTGCAGGTTCGTAAGACTTAGCCTTGCTTAGTTATATACTATCTATCTTCAAGTTTAAACGTTCATGTTCAACAACAAAAGAGGCAGATTCAGGGGCGCCATTATAACTGCTCCTTCCAAGCTATGATTCAGTAGTTGAAAGTTATTTGCTTGTTATCTGCTTTTACGCCGAAGTTACTGTTAGGTAACTAACTCTTGGCTCTGGTCCTGACTCTGCTCTCCTCGGTCTGTCAGAAATCATTGTGTCAGATGTCCACAAGAGGATCAAAGCAGCTTTTGAAGCGTTCGACTACGAGTCTAACAACACAGTGGATGTGCGGTGAGTGAGACTGTTTACTTACACTAGATCGATGTAATGCACAAACACATTCACTTATTAGCAGTTTGTATGCATGCTTTGTATGCAGGATCTTAACTGCAACAACTGAATTAGCCTCCATATTCACACCAGATTCTGTCAAGTCTAAATATACTTGCTTAATGAATACACATTATCTTCCCCATGTGCTGGGTTGAACCTTGTGATCTCACACCATCAAGGGCTGTATTTAGACAGTAATATATAGAGAGTTAATTATATAGGGTAAGTACAGGAAATGAGTACTTTATGAGGAAAACACCCACCTGGTCCTGTAGTTTTGGGCTTGTAAGTAAATGGAAACACTTAATTGAGATGAAGAGGAATGTCAAAGTGGCAGTGATGGTGAGCAGAAATGTTTTGACTCGATGCAAGTTTGACACAGTGGACTGTGGTAGAACAAGGTGAACAAAACATGCCTTAATGCGTCTGTCAGGGAGATCAGACACACAGTCTTTACATGTAGTTAAATAGTGTGGGCTAACATGAGGTTTGTTTTCCAGGGAGATTGGCACCATCATCTATTCCCTGGGCTGCTTCCCCACTCAGACAGACCTACATGACTTTATAGCACAGGTCAGAACTGTGTTTTTTTTATGTTTTGGATGAATAAATGAAATCAACAAATCATCTGACGCTTTCCTTGGGTGTGCAATTATTTAAAAGTTATTCTAACATTACATATTTTAGTCTTTTTACAGTGTCTACTATATCTTCTGGTGAAATATAATTAATAATGGTATTGTGATGTAATTTAAAATGTCATCTCCTTATCTTAAATATTGCATTTATTTGTTAATTTACTGCAGCGCAAATGATGAATTATTGACAGAATATGCCTGAAATATGAAATGTACACAGAGAGGTGTTCTTGACTTTTACATATGTTGGGGTGACATTATAAGCATTATTAGAAAATTTAGAGCTTGTTCAAGAACCAAAACCCAGAAGCTTTGTCCTGTTCAACCAGGTGGAAGAGGACCACACAGGATATATCCATTTGGACAAGTTCCAGCCAGCCATGACTAAAGTGCTGCTGGAGCACAAGTAAGACAGTTGCCAGTCATGTTGTTTTTGTATATTTAACTGAATAAATGAATAGGTGCTTGTGTTAAATGATTTATAATACAGCACGCCCTTCCACAAGAGCAAATGAATGAGCTGTCACTGGTACGGTTTTCAGATTGCTTTTATATTTGGTAAATATACTAATGTAGCTACTGCAGCATTTCACAGAATAGATGTGTGGTGTAAAGGTCTGTTTTTTGATCATTAATCTTTCAGGTGATGTTTTTTTCACCACTTAGAACACACCAAACGCCTGACTCCTTTAAATAATATATGCCACTTTCCTTTTAACGTGGGCTTTTCTGTGCCTAGAGCTGCTTAATGGGTTCTTAAGTGTACTCCTAGTAATACACAGATTCATCCTTATGTCGCCCACCTCTGACAATATTTCAGCTTCACTTAAAACCAGTGAAAACCTTCGGATCCTCTTAATAAAATGAGCACAGTAAAGTTCAGTCTGTAGTGTATGTTGGGCTTGGAAATTACTAACAGAAGCTATGTTAACTCTGTGTGAATGTTCATCGCGTTGTTTACAGTATTTGGTACGTCATAATGTCAGTACTATAAGGGGGTACTTCCATACTACAGATGGTGAAGTAGAGCAATGGTCTGTGTGTTTGTGTTTGTGTATGTGCATGTGTGTATTAGGTTCCCCCCCATCCCTGAAGACCTTCTGCTTCAGGCCTTTGAGGTGAGACCAGCTGCTGTTTCCTCATACTCTCCAGTGCTGTAGTTTAAGGGTTGTAAACAGGTTAGCAGATACTCTCACAGACTCAGACTTTTATTTGGTAACTGCAGATTAACAGCTCCAGCGACTACACAGTATGTTAATCAAGTAAGAGTTTGAGCCTCTGAGAACATCAGACAGTCAACAGAGAGATACTAACATCACAAGGTCAGTTATCAATATTTGTTAAAGCCTGAAGGCAGTAACGTTGTGTTTCCAGGTTCTGGATAAAGAAAAGAAAGGATACCTGGAGCCTGAGGAGCTGACAAAGTACATGACACAGGAAGGTAAGGCAGAAGATTTTAGTATTGACTTTGTGAGGTAAATATATTGTGTTTGTGTGGTGAAAAGCAGACTATGTCATGTTTTGTGTGTCTAACATTCCCTTTACTTTCACTAAACACATATATGTAGGGACTGTTTGTTTTTTAAACCATGGCCGTGTTGTGTTTGTCTTTAAACCAGGTGAGCTCTTCACTCAGGAGGAGATGGATGAGATGCTGACAGCACTCACTGACCATGATAAGAACCTCATCTACTACAAAGACATAATCAGCCAGCTGACCATTGACCCCGACCTGTAGACAGTGTCACAGTGTGTGTCAGTGTATTTTTTGAGAATTAGTCCAAACACACAAGTGTATGTTTAGTGTTTGTGCTGCTGAATTTTCTTAAGAAATGGACATAGCTCAATCCTGACTCTGTGTTCCCAGAGTTGTCTTTCTATTCAGATTCAATACCATTTGGCTCATTTTTTCTTTAAAGGATCACATTATTTTGCTATAACATGCAGTAGTTTTATGCTCCCATGCATTTACATATTGTACAGAACCTCTCATTTCCAAGCCTGATATGGCAGAGATGTTTGCACATTCACATCAAATTGGAAACCATAAAATGAAATTGTACAGTCTGAATCAACTGGAGTGATGCAGTTAATTGTGCACTTGAATGTGAACCTTCTGAATCTGCTTTCATTTTTTACTTGAAAAAACTCAACAGCTTTAGACAATGTGGAGGTACTGAAATGTATTTGTGTTTGAGAGATCTAAACTGCATGTCAGAAAGGGGGCTTGCTGCTACCCCAACCCCAGAGCCTTGGCTTGTTTTACATGGAAAATGTTTATTTTTATCCCCGTGCACTACAGATATGAGAGGAGAAAACTGAGCAGATCCGGCTTGTGTGAGAGTGGTTGCAGATTACATTTATGATCCCTTTTTTGATGTCACCTTTTAATTACTTACAAATTCCTTTAAATTTAGTTTTGTTTGAACATATGAAAACACCTAAGTGCAAGTTAGGATTTATATGTACAACAACTGTTTGTGTGCAGCTAGATTTCTCAAACATCTTATTCATTGACCAAATTTCCAAGACTAATTTGTGGTAGTCAGGAATGGCGATACTCAGGACTCCGACATGCAGTACTTATTAGGCCTTTCTGTCTTGTTCTTAGTCCAAATCCACCTAAAATTAAAAGTCATCTGAGACTTGGCAGACAAGATCACATTAGAATGTCTCTATAACAACTCTGTACTCTAGAATATTCCATGTTCTGTGATTATATCTGGGCCCAGCGGTGTATTGGTATATTATCAGGTCATTCATTTGACTGAGGGTTGGACCGTGCATGTGAGGGAAAAGCAGGAATTAGTAACACAATGAAAACCAGGAGCATTACCTATATGAAGTGCCACCAGATGAAATGTGCTCAATGTTGTGAGAATGGTGAATTATGAATTATGATAAGAGCCATGATGTGACAATCCCATAATTCCCATCACAAGTGTCTTTAAGAATTCTTGAGTTCAGTAGACCCTGAGTATGAGAAAATAAACAAAGCTGTGATTGGCTTTATCAGCATAGCATTTTATCTTAGGTGATTCTGCATTGAATAGTTATACATGCATGAAACAGTTGAACACAGCTTTGGAACAGGGATGACATGAGTTATCTGGAGCTTAAATAAGCAGATGATATGGTAGCAAACACAAACAGTTCTTTATCTGAACATGAATGCCTGCCGAGGGTCTGCTTCGAACAGTTTCATTTCACAGTAAAAACAATGTCTCCTTACTTTTGGTTTCCAATAACTGTGTAAGACGAAGACATCAGAAAATAAAACATAAGCCTACAGTAATAGAAAAAGTGTGTATTAAACATTCCCTTTTCACTAAACACAAAAAGTCAAGAAAGAATAAGGCTCATTTACCTTCAGCATAATCATACAGCATTGTATCAGTACAGTCTTGATACACAGAGAAAAGATTTAAAGGGCTTTCTTTGTCTCTTAACCTCACACTTGCTGCATTGTAACATGAATAAGGGTGTTCCTCTATAAAAAAGGGTTGTAACAAGCAGCTTTATATAACTAATAAAGGAATTAAATAGTGTCAGAAAGAAAGAAAAATTATCAGTTTGTGTGTTAAAATGTTCTTGTCAAACATGCTTAGTTCTGAATGGAGAAAATAACAAAAGCTGGGTCTGTCATGGAATGTTTGATTTGTACATAGTGAGGAAAATCGCAGAGTTGGCATCATTCCCATTTAAGTCCAATCACAAATAAAAGTGATTCCAACCCTGAAAAGAGTGAAATGGGGGTTGAACACCATTTAGAGGCCATTTTTTCACACATTATTTAAGGAGGAGGAAATTCAGAGAGTAGTGGCTTCGACATATATGTGGTTGTGAAAAGTGAAAGAAATGTGGCTTCTAATCCCTCTACAGGATGAAGACAAAAAAATATTTTCTGCGTAGTCCACAGGTTTAGGGGTTTCATGGTGGATAACACCATAACTTAAAATATCATGCTGCTAGCCCCCTCTTTCTTAAAAACATCTAAAACTAGAAAATGAGATTGTGTTCCACTGTATGCAGCCAATATCATGTGAGAATGTTAGAAGTAGCTGCCAATAACTTCACCATTGCATCACCTTCACCAGCAGCAGTCTACGCTGGTTATTTGGTCCTTAAAGAGCCATAAATAGACACAAGAAGAGTGGAAGGAACAAGGAAGAAATATGACAGATTATAGAAAAGTGTGCCATGTGGAAGAGAAGGGACAATGAGAAGAAGAAAAAAGGTGAAACAAAAAGAACACAGAGGTAGAGAGGAGATTTTTGACATCATATCCAGCTACCAACAGTGGTCTCTTAACATTGTTTTGCATTATTGCACTGCAACTGACACACAGAGGAATGAAAATCTTAAAACCAATCAACCACAACACATCACATTTTCACATATATTAGGAAGAACAGGAGGCGATTACCTCACGGCTTTCTACTTTAAATCTTTCTTTGCCTTTGAGAATGAGACAGGAGAGGGAAGACATGGGTTAGAGCCTTCTCATTAGAATAAGGCTCATATATGATCTTACATTTGCTGCAAGGCAGGAGAGGTCAGAGCCCCGTTTACTGGTTCCAACTGGAGGTTTTAAGCAAGTGACAGCGCCTACAAAACATGCCTCCAAGAAACAGAAGATTCAGCTATTTCAGTAGTTACACAATTATGTGTACAAGACGGTTGCATAGTGGAGCCACAGGTTAAAAAAAGAGAGAATTTATCCAAAAAAGAAGCAGAAAATGCAGCTTTGTCAAAATTTCCACAATTCAAAAACACCATGCCACAGGCTACCCTGTGTGGCTCTACAAAAACAGCCTGGTGTCTTTATGATTTAACCCAAACCTCATCCCTCCGTATCTCATCCTGACTGAAGGCCAAGTCTTGTAAGGCCTTGGAGAAGAAGAAGAGGACAGGAGTCAAATGATGGGCTACAGACAGAGTAGGCAGTGTCTCCTTCAAAGTTTTGGTTTGAAAAATCAAATCAACTGGATGCAAAAGAGCTTTGCATATACATATTATTATATGAATACAATGTTAATGCAAGTGGGATAAAGTCATTGATAACGGGCACACACGCACACAGACACACACAACTGAGAACTAACCGGAGAAAGTCTGGTGAGGATAGACCTTACTCAATTCAAAAAAATGTCATTTTTGAGTTGACCGGTTTTTCACTGCATGTACCTCAAAAAACAAAAACTGAGGCCTGCTGGTCTAACCTGATTAATAACCACTGCACGCGATCATTTAACTCCTATAAATGATAACAATCAGTTTTCCTTATTGACCACCTGCCCTGGGCATTGAGCTGCAAGCATGACAGCGTCAGCTGGATATATTTCACAATCAGTATCTGTGTTTGCCACAACAGCTACTTTGCATCACACCTAGATAAAGAGTCACATTGGTTGCCAACACCTAATTAGCACTACACACAGACAGAGCATATAGTGTCCTCCTTTAGATCTGCAGCACCAAGCCAGCGGCTGAGATGTTGTCCCCTCCACCTGCAGTTTGGTAAACCTCAGTGCACACAAGCACTGGAGCAACACAGATCTCATAGTCCTCCTCATCCCAGCAGCTGACAGGCCTGGTCTCCTGCAGAGGAATACGCTGGCTGCCCTCCTGCCGGCTTATGGAGAAGGAGTCGTCCATGATGAGCCTCGCCTTGCTGGGGTCAATGTCATTAGAGCCACAGACATGGCGGTTAGCTGTGAGAGAGGCCTTAGCGGTGGCTGACATGGTGTTCTTCCACTGGGAGCCATGTGTCACAATCATGGCCTGAAAGGCCAGCGTGTGGACGTGGAGCCGAGTCAGCGGCTTAACCACAACGCTTTCTGTGCCGCTCTCTGCACTGGCGTCCTTGTAGCGCTGGTTCAGGATGCGATAGACCTCCCTCATCTGGTCGAGGACAGTGGCTACACGAGGGTTTGGGTCTGACAACACTGTGATGTTGGAGCCTTTAAGTAGACTGAGCAGGTTGGGAAGCTCTTGTTCATTCATCCCTAAAGAGTCCGCCTGGGAAAGCAGAGTCAGGGTGAGTGATTAAACTCAGGAACTGCCTTTAACTAAACTGTACCTCCTGGAAAAAAACAGCCATACCGTTGCATTGAGTGACATATTCTTCAATTGCAATCAACATGGCAAGTGTAATTTATTCTGATCTTTTGCAGAGCTGAGAGGAATAAACTACACTTGCTGTGTTGGTTACAATGAAGGAAACCAATGCAACATTATGATAATTCTGTGTGTTTAGAAATTGCTGGACTACAATGGAGTTCTACGACTGCATACTTCATAATTAGCAATAACTATAGATAAAATAGGTCTGAAGGATAATATTTACCATGTTATTATTATTTTGTCTAAAGTAGTTATTGGACTGACAAGAGAATAATGTATTTATATATGTACAATGGCTTTGCAGATATGTTTTCACACTCTTGTTACTACAGTCTCACTACATGTGAGAAAAATTCTGTCAATTTTTCAAGACACTAGCGAGCAAGACACTGAACATACTATAATACATCAACATGTAAATACAGGAAAGCAAATACAGTTTCCATTGAGGTCAAGGCTGTTTTCTTTTCACATGTATTCAGAAAATTTAACTAAGCAAATCTAGTTTCCGACTGCCTGGAACTGCTTCCTTGTTCCTCATCATTCAACTACTTCAGTCAGTGCTGGGATGAACAATTGTTTTTTTTTTTTGTCCTCTGCCATTCTATGGAACAAACGTAAATTCATGCATTGATTCATTTAATTGTTCAGTCATACATACATGGGGGACGACATAATGGAGTAGGTCTTCCATTATGCTCTCTTCTACAAAACTGGCCATCTCAAAATGGACCCCAATCTGTGGAGATGAGGAGGACAGGACGTCGGCCAGGCGGGAGAGGAGGGCGTCCCGCTCACCTGGAATGATGAAAGGAATAGGCGGCAGGAGAGGACAAGAAATTCAGATAAACATGAGGTGTAGTCCTTCATGTGTTTTGGAAGGAGAAACCTGCCCCGTAATGTAGGTTAATTATTAAATGTAATGAGATTCATTCTCAGAGTTAGATAAGATCTCAACAGCATTTATTTGGCAGAAAACTCAAACTGTATTATATAAGTATAATAGTCAGTGTATTACAGGATATTTCTATTAACTTCATGTACACACGGCAGCAACAGACACACATTCTGATGTGGCACGCAGTAGAGGGGGTTTTCCTGTACCAAAACCAGCTGAGCATGCATTGCAGTGTGAAGTGCGGAAGTATCGTTAGGTGTGGCTATTTGACACAACACAAAAAGCAACGAAAACAAAAACTGTTTCCCACATTCAAGCTACTACTCTGATTATTTAATTAATTTGCTTCAAATGAGGCTTAACTTTCACAGTTTCTCTTGACTGTCTCTCCAGCGTGTGGGTCTACAATAGATGAAATCGGTATTGATCCATCCTTGAGCTTCAGTCTTTAAGTTAAACCTGTTTTGTGTTAACCATTTTTTGTATCAATAGATAAACTGATATCAGGCTTTATTTGGAACAAGAAAAACCCTCGTGTACGTAAAGGCATGTTACAACGGCTTCGTCAACATGGCGGACTATCTCTTCCTAATTTCCAGTTTTATTATTGGGCTGCTAACATAAAGGCTATGCTATACTGGAAGGAGTCTTCAGCTAATGATAAATGGCTGCAATTGGAAAATTCATCTTGTTGTCACACATCTCTGTATTCCTTGCTTTGCTCCAGACTCCCTCTTTTGGATCCTATATCCAAGTATAGCTCAAATCCAATTGTAAAACATTCTTTTAGAATCTGGATACAATTTAGGCGATTCTTTTCACTAAAGGACCTTTCACTTTGTGCTCCTATTGTGAGAAATCATCTTTTTGCACCATCAACTATAGACAAAGCTTTTTATGAATGGGTTAAGAGAGGAATTACCACTATAGAAGATTTATTTATTGATAACACATTCATATCCGTTAATGCTTAAATTTAATATCCCCCGGCTTCATTTTTTTAGATTCCTACAGATCCGTAATTTTGTGTTGGCATCGTCTACTTATTTTCCATCACAACCACCCAGTTCTCTCTTAGACTCAATTTTGAGACTCAATCCATACTCCAAAGGGGTAACTGGGACAGTTTACTCTCTACTTATTTCATGTAACCTAGAACCCCTGACATCGTTAAAGAAAAAATGGGAGGAAGACTTGGCGGTGGAGTTGTCTGATGAGGTTTGGAGCAAAGCCCTCGATAGAGTTCATTCTTCTTCAGTCTGCCTACGGCACACAGTTATCCAGTTTAAGGTTGTACACCGTCTTCACTGGTCTAAAGTGAAGTTAGCAAAGTTCACACCTAGTATAGATCCTACGTGTGACCGATGTATGCAAGCATCAGCCACCCTCTCACACATGTTTAGGTCTTGTCCAAAGTTAAATGGATTCTGGCAATCAATATTTAAAGCCTTTTCAGATGTCTTAAAAATACATATAGAACCCTCTGCTGTCACTGCAATATTTGGAGTAATTCCACAAGATACACACATTAGTCAACGAGCAAAAGATGTAATAGCCTTCACATCCCTTCTAGCCAGACGACTTATACTCCTCAAGTGGAAGGAGAAGTTTCTGCCAACCTTTAAAGTGTTGATTAAAGACCTCCTACATCACTTAGTGTTGGAGAAAATTCGCTATTCCACAAAAGGGTGTGCTCAAAAATTTTATGATGTATGGCAACCTTTTTTGACATACATAGAAAATATGGATGATGCTAACACTTAAAATTTAGAGAATCGATCCTATATTGTATATAATCTATAGCCCACTTATTTAATTTCAATTCATTTCCTTTTATTATTATTATTAATAATTACTCATTTATTTATTTTGGATACTTGAACATTATTTTGTCAATCTCGATTGCTATCTTATCTTATTTATTTTATTTTAATGATTTATTTATTTTTTCACATCTGCTTATTTTTAATTTTTCATTTTGATTTCTACATACATCTATTTTTTTTATTTGTATGTATAAGTAATTCTTTATAAGATCATTATTTAACTACTTAATGGTACAGTAATACTGTTGTTGGGATGGGGCTCTGTTGAGCGGTGGGGGGGGGGGTTATATTGCATTCATGCAGTTCTGTTTTTGAAGTGTCATTCTGTATAAATTTAATATGCCAATAAAAATACTTTGAGCAAAAAAACCTGTTTTGTGTTGGCCCTCAAAGCTGTGCAACGTAAAATGATTAGCACACACATAACAGTATAACTGTTAGCCTATGAGCTGCCTGGTTGTAGTTGTGTAGTAGTTAACCCACTGGGTATTTACTTCCTCAGATGGTCAGAGCAAATGAAGAATTTTGTGTTTGTTTCTTGCAGCCAACAACACAGACATAAGCAGAAGTAAGCTTCCAAATCTTGTTGTTATCAGAGTCTGCATTATAGCGAGGAAAATTGTATTTACTGGATGTAACGCCAGTTCTGTGAGTACGTGTGTAACCCTCTACCAGCATGTTATCACAGCCACAGAAAAGAGCATTACTTCTAATATGCTAAAACAGTGGTGTAAAATCCATGGTTTGGTAGAATGTGACCCCGGTGACAAAACCAGTATACCACGCAAACCTATGTCACCATCAACAGCCATCTCAAATATTTCAAATGTGGGAAAAGTCCAGCCAAGTTCAGCACCTGAATATTACTTGATTGATCGCTGGTGGTGACGGGATGTCACTATCTACATTCAATAGCAGTTGAATGTCGACATAACACGACTATCTTAGCATTTTCACCTTATCATTATCAATAGAGAGTATAATTATTGTCAAGGTCAATATTCATATCAGCACAGGCTTACTCTCTATATTACTCTATGGGGAACACCACATATCTCACTCATGACTCTCTTCTCTGGTCTGCGTGAAAATTACAACTTACAAGCCATTGTTGGACCTTTAAGTGGAGCTCAGTATAGACTAGGTTCTTTAACATTAAGCAAGCACACACAGGCTTGAGAAAAAAACTAATGACAACTAACAACCTAACAAATGTTCCACACCATCCCATTTCAATTGGCAACACAAAGCAGCGGACAATACTGCCGAATGTCCAAAATCAGCAACAACAACAAAAAAAAGGTTGTCACCAATTTCCTCTTACCTGACTGAAAGGGGAAGTTATCCATCATTTGCAGCCCACCCACCACCAGCAGGTCTGGTTTGAAGTCTTTGAGTTTCTTGGCAAAGTCTTCCATGGAGTCCAGGTAGGGGTTATGGTCATCACTGTGGATGATATACCTACAGAGCACAAACACAAGCAAGCCCAACACGGTCAGCTTCAAATACCGTAGAGCCTTAAATTTATGTGTACACACACACAACAATAAGCTTTATTACTCACAGCAATCATTAAATCCAGTCCACTTAAAAACGCTCACATGCACAGTTCACCTTTTGTGATCCCTCAGAATTCTCAAAATATAAACCAAATGCTTGTTTATCACATACCTATTGGCTCTTCGTGCTGTATACTGCCCCCATTTAGCACCAGATGAATACTCCAGGATCAGGTGAATGTCTGGCTCTTCTACTATGTTACCTGCCACTGGAAAAACAAAGGTAGGTGAGGTACAGGGGTATGGAAATAAGGAAGACAAGGGGGGAAAAACAGAGAGTAGAGAGGACAGAGGAAGTGGAACAACGAATAGGAGGCAGTGAAAAAACGAGGGGTACAGAGGAATTCGGGGATACAGGAAAAGGATAGGAATCAGAATGGGATATGGCTTTATTGGCCAAGTATGCGGTATTAAATGATGGTGCACCAGTGTGTAATTGCGTGTGTGTTTATATACCTGTAATGTGCTGGGACAGGACATCGGTAAAATCAGGGCTGAAACTTCCTCCTAGCAACACATCACATCCCTCGGTTGCCATCCGACCAGCCATTACTGGGGCATTGCCACCTACTGCCCATCTGTTACCAGGTAAGTCACGGGACACGTCAACCAGCTCGCTGAATAGGGTATCATTTAGCACAAAACGCCTGCAGGACAAAGGGGGAAAAAAAAACAGTGAAAAAATGCTAAAACATCTTGACTTGGAATACTTTCATACAGCTTGTAAAGCATTTTGAATTGCCATTGTGTAGGAAATGTGCTGTATAAATGTGCCTTGCTTTAATCAGTATGTTCACAGAAGTGAACGTATGTAACTGAAATATTGTGAAACAACAAAGTGTGCTAAAAAATGATAGATCTTGTAGATTGAGGTTCTGGCTTGTCTGTACCTCACATAGCTTCTCTCTCACTCTATAGCTATCTATATCTATATCTATATATAAGAGAAACAGAAGTACATGCTGATGGATATTTGAGCACACAGAGCAAACCAAACCTATCACACATGCGACTTGACCCGGTTTGCACTTGGCAGACATTCCCAATCTTCAGCTCTCACTTAGCTCACTTTTTTGGCTTACGCTTTAGAATTATGGTCTCAAACTTTGCCTCCACAAATTCAGCCATCATCTGGCATACATTAAGTGTTTACAATGCCAAACAAGGCAAGAAAGTGGCAAGAGATGCAACTCTGAATGCCAAGCACTGAAAGAGACCTGGTTTCTGCGTCTAATTGAGATTTTTAAATACATCACTCTTCTTCACTCGCTCACACATTTTTCCCTCGCCCTTTCTGTACAGGCCTGACACGCAAAGGCCTGTTGCCATTGGGTGTTAGTTCCAGACAATGAACAAGGGCTCACAAGCTCCACAGCCAGAACAGGGGCTGTCACCACAGAATTGGAAGGGAGGTGAGGCGAGTTCTGAAGTATAAATACCAGATACTTTAGAGTGGCTGTCCAGCAACTAACTGATAAACATCCACAGCAACAAACACAGAAACATACAGACAAGCACTGACGAAAGCATGGTGTTTTCAAAACTCATAGATATCACTTGGTTGGCCTATTTTGTGTGAAGAATAGATGGCCAGAGAAAAGAGGATAGTTATGGTGGTTAAATAAGAGTGTGTTTGTCAAAGAGCATGTGAGGTGAGGGAATGACTCAGGAGTACAGTAGCCTGAGGGGTGTAACGAAGCCTCACAAACTACTTCACACCCCCCTCTTTCTTATGCAATTACACACACACACACTTAAGACACATTTTGTATATTAACAGGAAAACTCAGTTAACCAGTCATAGCACAGAGAAGAGCAAAGTATTCAGATATTTGCGATAGTACTTGTTCAAGGTATTTATATCACCACAATTTAGGATAAATTCCTCGAACTAGACCACAAATATAGCCTCATAGCCTCAACTCCAGAAAACTTGGGACGCTGTATATTTAAGTTTTACACAACTTCCCAACTTATATTTGGAGGGGGGGGGGTTGTACTTATTGGCTGGTTTATCTGTACACACACACACACACACACACACACACACACACGCACGCACACACACACACACACACACAGCACTTACTCTGCAGCAGCTCCCGGTGCAAAGAAGTAGGCAAAGCTCTGAGCCAGCTGCTCTTCATTTTCTATGTAGTTATGATGAAGGGGCTGGTCTGTGTGAAGGAGGCCAATCTTATTTAGCAACGATATCCCGTCTACTATCAGGTCAACACAACCTCCAAATCCTGTGGACGAGGGAGAGGGACAGAGAAAGAAAGACAAACATAGAAAAATAATATGTGATATAACTTTAAATCTGTGGCCAATGGTCAACAAGAAGGAGATGATAAAGAGATGGCCTGCAGGGAAAAGAGGACAAGGAGAAGATTGTGTATCACACATTTTCTTTTAGACACGGCGGTCAAACTGAACAGTACAACTACAGCAAAGAGAAAGGTAATGCCAGTGTGCTCAGCAGGGGGATATCCACACATCATGCAGCTGCTGCAACATTTGTCTGCCACTGTGGCTGCTCAAATAATATGACATGTTGATGCCATTCCAGCTGCTCAATCAAACATCATAATCGCATAGCTTTACTCGATCAAATATCATTTTCTGTCAAGTCTGAACAAAAGCCAACATGCTGTGCCACAGCCCCAGATAACCTTCCTGTGTACACCAGAGAAGCCAAAAATTTGTCAGAATTTGTCATTGTGTTGTTGTGTGTAACTCAGCAACAAACAGCAATACATTAGGACTAGACTAAACATATGTGATATTATGTGACTAGGCTGACATGTGATTTTATTATCCAGTTATCCATATCAAGTTGTGAATAATTACAGCATAACAGGTCTGACTGCATGGCCTAGCCTGTTGCTGAACTGGGTAAAGGTTGGGGAGATACTGCGATCACTTCTGTTGTGTGTTTGAATCTCGGTTCAAAGGGCAAGATTTTAGGATTAGATCATGACAGTCAAGACACAATTCAAACATGCAAATTTTGTTGTTTGCCCAAACGCATCTGCAGTTTGTTGTCTTCAGTTGAGGAACTCCACCCTTTAACAACGCTGATCAACTTGTTGCCCTTTGCAACTATGCAAGACAGAAACCACAAACTGCCAGTCTTCCTTTAACCCCTGGCACACTGGACACCAAAGCGGTACCAAGAGTTTTACCATGCCTTTGTTTATAGGTGCAGGTATGAGACCATGGAGCTGTTAACTTGCTATCAACATAAGAAAAACATACCAGGGCCTGAAAGCAACGTGTTTATTTATTTTAACACCAGCAATAGTAATTAGAGCATTCCTAAATGCTCCATCTAATTTCACTATTTACCTTGTGTGCTAGTTTGCATAAGATATGTCGCACCTCGGTTACAATCGACACGACTGACATAAGGCAGTCACTAGTGTCGATAAGGCGCCATTCATGGTGCAAATATTGGCCCACATTTCCATGTACTTGTCTTAGCCCCTCATCAGTTCAAACACAGCAGACCTGCAGTGAGGAGCTCCACAGAAATGTCAGCCAGCTGGTGGGCGGAGGTTCCTGCTCTGAATATACTATTCTAGATGGTCGGAAAATGCTGATCTGGACGGAGATCTGACTGAGCAGATCATCCCTCTATAGCTCTTCATCAAACTACACACCACTGTTTTGGGTCTGCCTCCAACATACGGCAACATTGACTTAGACGTCCTTGCTATCACTCGGTTGGTCAATTTTCCCAGTATTTTTTATACTTACATTTAAGTACATTTAAGTTAAATTTACATAAACGTTGCATCAATTTAAGACAAGTAGTGCATATGGTTAGCAATCAACATTTATTTGTCTGTTTTGTTAACAATTAATTTAACGTTAGTTCATCTGAAGCAGTTCCAGCTATTACGGATGCCATTCATTTCAGACCTAATCGATTATTAACCCAGAAACTCCATAAGCCCCAAAATTAGGTTAGGCTAGGTACCGTTAGCTATGTTAGCTCACAGCACTTGCACTTACCGACGGCCACTTTCGGTCTGGCGACGTTACTCATCCCGACTTTGCGTTCAGCCCGGAGCAGAGAGGACAAAACGGTGTCCAGCCGGTCGTCCAGTACTGCATTCTGGGGTGACCGGAACCACAAGGCCAAAAGAACCACAAGCAGGGACACCACAGGCCCATATTTCATCCACGAGACCCTGCCTCCCCCTTCCATCGTTGGCTTGTTAGCTAGAGGATCACACTGTGTGTAATGAGCAGGCACTCTCCGCCCGCGCGACCAGTAAGGAGCCTTGCGTTGGGTTGCACGTTTGTTTTGTGAGCCGGAGTGTCCCGGATGCGCCTTAGCTGGACGGATATGGGGGAAAAATTCTAGTTTTTAGTAATTATTTCAACGGCACCACCCCAGCTGTGTTTAAGGGTCTGTAAACAACTACTTTCGCAAAGGACGCACCTCGTTGCGTGTCTTATTTTGACGAAGAACCGCTGTCCACGTTCGATACTGGGTGGACGCCTGGTTACTGAACGAACAACTTCTGTTCTACTGTGAAAGAGGAGTGTTCGCTGTTTTGCTGACAGCAAGGCGGAAGTGGCTAAGCTTAGAACACTTAACACACTTTTGTTCCCCCACTCTCAATACTTTTCCATAAGGTAGAAGCTAATCTTGCTAGAAAACAAACTTGGTAACTGCTTTAGAATGAATGTCGCAATATACCATCTAATTACTATGAGTTGGCGTCCTAATGCAGCATTAACCTTAACCGTTTCACTTATCAGATCAGGCGTCACCTGATCCATTCATCTATCACATTTTGACCTACATTGTATTGGTGAGCCAATCCTATCAGCCTCAAATCAGGCTCATTTAAATGTCAGCATGCATATTCAAGAATAACACCATACTGGAAATCAAATATTGTTTTATTTTATTTAAAACATAGCAGTTATGTGCTGATATTTTGATTGACACAGGCAAATAAAAACATTCAATTTCAACCATATTTTTTAAAAAAGTTCAATTTCTCTACTGATACTCTAAGTTTAAAAACACTTAAAGCCACCAGTTACAATAGTACATCCTTACATTATGGAGTGGTATTTGTGGCACTGAGAAATAATGTTGGATTAAAAAAAAAAATCAATATCAAAGCTGCGATCATTAAAAAAAACGACCTTCTCTGCTCCATCAGGCAGAGTCCTTTAATTTCTTTCTATGATGTGCTGCATTGCTCTAAGATGGTCCACACTTTGCACCAGTGCAGAAAAAAATGTGACAAGGGGACAAGTTCAGATCAAATCACCTGAGATAAAATTAAATTCAACAATGGTGGTCTGTGGTCAGGCACACAGTTGTGATCTGCTAATCCACCTAAATAAAGTGAAGGTTGTTCTTTTTTTCCTGCTTCTTCTCTTCTGTCTTCTGCTGTCAAAAGAAAACCAAAATGTTGCACATGTCGTGTGCGCAAGGTGATCCGTGGGTTTTAACTATAAGGACTATAAGCAGTTAAAAGTTGTCACGTTCCAGACCAGGCAAGTGGATTGTGTTGCCCTCTAGTGACTATGTATGGACACTGCAGCTCAAAACCTGCAAGAGATTAACAAAAGGCACAGACATCAAGACACATCAATTTACTGTTAAAGTTTTGTTATGGATTTCACAATGACTTGAAATGGGAGCTACTGAGGTGGTACAGGATCAATGGTCAACTTAGAGCTTGGGCAAAAATACAAATCCATGCACGCCAGTCTGGTTTGTAACATAACGTTGGGGTTGTTGCAACAGATTGGCAGAATTGTACTCAGAAATACTTTATATTTCCATTACATGTTGTCTTGTTGTCTCTTACCTTAAACTTTATTTGGGAATCCCTGCCACAATCTCAGACTCAATCCCACAGTGATCCGATCCACGGAGGATTTTAAAGAATCCTGAAGACCAGAAACAGACCACAGGACAGTTAACAATGAGATATCTTCACTTCTTACATGTGAGAACATATGAAATGTGGGTTCATGTCTCATTCCAGAACTGCTGCTAAAACTGAATTTCCCCACTGAAGGCTTAATAAAAGAACCACATTTAAAATTTCAATTTTGGGTGTATGTGGTACAAGGTGCTTTGTTGTTTTACTGATATGCAGAAAAGAAACATTATAATTCAATTAAAAGTAGCAATATCATAATGCAAAAATAGCACCAGGTAAATGTACTTGGGTATCAAAAGTGAAAGAATTATTTTGGAAAAATATTTTAGATCATTTATTTATTAATCTAATGCAACATCCCTGCAAAAAAATCTTTATGAAGATTAGAATGTTAAGTTTTCTGACACTGTGAATTCAACGACGTGGTCATTTGAGGCTGCAGTTTGTGTATCAGACTACATTATACTAAAGTGTTTATAATATTCCATCCCCTTCATGCATGTAAATCTGCTACTGTTTAGACTATTGTATGAATGTTAGTTAAAAGTAGTTAAATATGTGTCTCTGCTCACCATTATCACCCCAGTCAGTGTTCCAGGAGTTGGCACAAAGCCAATAGGGAACACCATCCTCCTCCCCCCAGCCCAGGATCTTAATGGCGTGGCCTCCCACACCTGACCCAGAGACATGCTGATACACACCTGAGACAAAAAAGGAAAAAAGAAAGGCAAGGAGCAAAACAGAGGGGGAGGGTGAGCAAGAGGTTGCATTCAAGTGCTTGAGTAAAAGTCAGAAACATTTTACAGAATCACTGAGCAAAATCCACACTCAGCATTTTCCCTCTGCTCAGCAGGCTGTGAGTGTACAAGTGTTCAGTATTGCTTGTTTTTGTACTACATTTGTCTGTTAATGGTGCTTGTGCTCTTACCAGACTTGTATAGCAAAAAGTCTTCATAGACGGTGAAAGCTCCCTCTACTGGGCCGTTCTTGTATATCTCAGACTGAATCTGCTCCTCGTCCGACAGCACGCTGTAAGACGTTTTACCTGCAACAAACTTTAGAGTTAGGATCCTGCACTGTGTGTGTGTTTGTGACATAAACACACAGTTTGTGGCACATACAAGAGTGATTTTTGCCAACTGATATGTGATTGAATAATAATAACTATTAATACACTGGCTGAGTAAACTGACTTTCTAAGAAATTTTTCAAAGAACATTTATGTATGTTGGCACTTTATATTTCAAGACAATAAAATCATGTTTCAACTAACTGTTTACTATTAAAATAATATAATATAATGTAATAACAAACTAAAGTGAGGAAAAACACAGGGCAAGAAGGAAAGTTCAGTTCAAATGTTAGATTTCATTTCTCCATTTCTATAGGAAATACTGGTGAGTATACAAACGCACACAGCTAATGTCAGCATGCTCAATCCTAATTCCACCCTTATTTCAAGTTCAAACCTTTTTTCTTCTGCCTTATTTACCAAAGTGCTTGTCCTCTCTGTAGCTGGGTGTGTATCCAGCCTCACACTTGTAGACGCACTCGGGTGTGTCTCCACCCTCCCCACTGCAGGACGGTCTGCTGCCATTCACATGGTGCTCACAGGGGGGGATGGTGTAGGGTCGACAACCTATAGACACAAAGAAAGTGCCAGATTGTAGATGCCACACATTTGTACCACTTTACAAGTCTCTTCAAACAAAACTGACCAATGTGGGAGTCATAGAGGCCTCCAGACACCAGTCCGACTTTGGTCCAGAAGTCCCAGGCAGCTGAAGGATAGCCACCATTGCATCTAAAAAGTGAGAAATATCAAAATGTTTCCACCTTTACCCACAAACACTTGTCACTCCCTGCCTAGTGGCCTAGCCAAATGTCTGAATTACTGACAAAGTCATGGTTGACACCCAATATCTTTAATAAGCACAGTTCTGGCAAGGTGACTCATTCTGCAGACTTCTCTCTTCATAACAGATCATTCACTGGTGAGCTTGCGTTGAGTTAATTTATTTTCTCCTCTTGTTAAATTAATTCAAATTTTAAACAGTATGCTTTGTTACAGAGCTCTGGATTATGGTTCACATACAACAGTTCGATGCAATCATCAGTAGGAAAGGTCTGAAGAAGTGAAAATTTTCACACGTTGCTGCATCTCACCCCATGCCACAGCTGTCGCAGCAGGTCAGCAGATCCTCTGAGGAGATCTCCACGTTGACTTTGGCATTGCTGTGGATACACACACGGTCGGAGATTGCCTCTGCGGCGCCAAATGCCTGTGTGGGCAGAAGAACCGAGACATGTTGCAGATGTACAAATACAATTTGAGGGGAGTTTTTCCCTATTTTAACATAGGATGGAAAGATAGAGAGTGCTGTTCGCCGTTTGAAACATGGGTGTATGTGTGATGCTACAACACATTACCAACCACAATCTAACAAAACTAGAAAATGTGTTCCTTATAACAAATAGCCATCCTAAACCCCAATTAAACATAGTCACATCTTTTGAGCAGTTAGTTTTAAAATCTCACCCAGCAGGACCCACAGGAACCCTGGTCTCTTATCTCCTTCAGAGTGGGACAGTTGGGCCATTGCTCTCTGGAGTCAAACTCTTTAGGCAGCTTCAGGTCTCCAGCATACTGAACCCTGCAGAGGAACAGCTATACAGTCACGTATTACTGGCTACTTCAACTAACTATGACAATTCAAGCAGACTTGGTGTGCATTTCCATTTTGTATTGAGCAGGTGGGATATAGAGTTTTGCTCCATGACATTGACCCCACTGCTTCTTCTTCTTCTATGTGCATAGAAGCAATGGTACCCAATTAGGTGATATACAACACAGCAAACGCTCACTCTCACTGATATGCTTACAAGCGAGACTCACATGACTGGCAGTTTAGGTCCCTTCAGCATCGTACCACAGAGTCTCTGTACATAACTGTAGTCGACATCATGGAAGTTATGAGCAGCCTGCAAGAGAGGAGAGTCAAATAGAGCTGCTTATAATCACTGGCACAAGAGTACAAGGTAAGACAGAACAAAAAGAAAGAAAGAAAAAACCTCACCTTCCAGGTAGTATTGAACTTATTGATGTAGTTGACCATCTCACTGGACAGTGGTTTGAGGCGGGGTCTGGCCAGGCTCACAGCCAAGCTGGCAGCCAATAACAGGAAGGCTGTACGCCACATTTTGCCTGAAAAATGCAACACGAGGAGGACAAGTTTGTTATTCACATAACAAATTATACTTCAGCTATGATTATTGCATAAATTCTGATTCAATTGCCAAACCTTAGCATAATTATGTAGCCCTAAATCTGACTGTTTCAATTCCAGGCAAAACTTGCATTTTGATTTTCCTTAACTTTCAGAGGTGACGGCTGAAGACAAAACAATGTCTCACAAGAAGGCTACAAGAACAGATGTGTAGTACCTAACCACAAGTGACTGTAAACACAACACTCTAGGTTAGAAAACTTGCTGAAAACACAGAAAAAAAAGGGTCATTCTCCACTTACATGCATTCCTTAAACTAGCCTATTTAAAAAAATGTCCACAGCTGACTGAATGTTACTCTAGTTGCATGCAAGTGGAACATGCATACACAGTGTACCAAGAGAGCAGAGAAAACCCTCTTATCCTCAGTCATGCTTGTCAGAGACCTCTCCAGTGGTTAAACACACTGTATCAGCAGGCACACATATACAACAAACAGTCGAGCATTTCAACTTATTCCTTAGAATTAAATCTACGTGTACACACAAAAAAAGGTCTTTAGACTTTCAACAGGCAGTGCATTCGCTTTTATAGAAGACTGTCAGTGCTGTTTACCAAATCATAATTAGACTGGGTTTCAGTTCTCACCTAAAGCAATTTCATCATAGTACCTCATCCACTCATACCATGCAACTCTATGCACTCTCAAGTTTTTAGATAAAATGCATGTTCCAAATGGTCCAAGTTCCCTCTGAAATGGTATACATGAGACCACATTATCAGATGTGAAATGCACTGACAGGAGCACATTAGCGATCATAATGTAGCCTATTAAAAAGAGGCATGAGTGCACTCAGGATGAGCGGGATGCCAGCAAAATCAATTTCAGCGCAGACACTGTGTTTCTTTTTAAATACGATGGGATGAACTGACATGCAGTTTCAAACCCTGACAGCCCCGATAAAATGGACAGAAGATGATGTCAATCTTTAGGCCTGAACAGCAGGACAGAAGAGAACAAAGGAGTCAGAGAGAGACACAGGCAGACATGTTGACTGATTTTTATAAGCATACAGTGGTTCTGTTTTTATTTGATCAAACTGTGTTCGAAACATGATTAGAAAACACCAAATCTGAATCAGAATGTGGCCAAAAACAATTTTATATGGACTTATGTAACAATATATTAGACTTGCAGACGCTCAGTGATTACACTGGCACACAGCCACATAGATTACCTCTCAAGAACAAGAGCAGGTCTTCAAAACAGGTCTTTCAAACTGAGAAAGCGGAAGAAAATCCAATGAAACACCTCAGGCAGAAAAAAAACACAACTTCCAGTGAAACTGGTTTGATATCACATGACTGAGGCCAAAAAGCACACAAACAGGAGAAAGAATTGAAATTTCCCCTTCACACAATTATATCTGTTCCCTGAAATCACACTAAGGCGCCACATGACATACTCCAATCACTCAGCTTCCTTTCTCTAAAATCTGAACCAGGTTTTCGTAAGTACTCAACTTTCCATATATCATATTCTGTGTAAAGTAAGAAAAGGACCGTAGTGATGTCCTTGGCTGGGCATTCGAGGTGTGTTTTAGCCGCAAGGTTATGGTCACAGGTTGGTTGTAGGGAGGTGTCTATTCTCCGGCTGCTGTTGGGAGTGACTGTGTGCAAAACATGGAAAGCTAAAAAACAAAAACCTATACAAATTCCCATTTGAGCCACCAGAAAACTGAAAATGACAAGACAAGTCCATCTGTTCAGTATTAAGAGAAGCAGTTCAACCTCACGCACACCTGAAGCAATGATTTAGATGTGATTTGGAGAAGTGAACCCTCGGCCTGCTGATCTGCTCCACTGACTTCCCTATAGATATCGGTCTCATGTCAATTACTTTCAACATGGCTGTCAGAGCAAGACTCAAAGGCTACATCAACTTGCTGAGTCATAGTGAAAGGCTGTGAGGCCTTTCCTTGGCATATCCAAAATGTCACATTCTCTGAAATAAACACAGCTTGATGACAGTTTATTTCCTATGCTGACCAACGCATTTCTAAAGAGCATCTAAAGGCTAAGGGGGTGTGAAATCTTTTTCCCCTACGTGGGAGGCTTAAGAGCGCGACAGAAATTGGTGAGTCAGTGCTAAAGGCACAGAGAGAAGGCACTCTTCACCAGCTGCTTCATAAGTAGAACCAGTGATCTTCACATGATAAGTCCTGCAATGCTGGGTTGAGTTCAGCTAGAGGAGACCTTCTTGTTCAGCTACTCATTCTTCTCTTAATAGTATTATCTGATTTTTACTACACAGGAAAACACTGAGAAGTGCTAATATGTACCTCTGCAGAGGAAGACTATGAAGTAATGTCCAAAGTACAGGAATCAGGGTTGTTTTTTTTAATATAACACTGAAGCTGTAATCTGTAATGTTCCTTCCCATGTTACAAAATGTGTGCCTCAAGCAAAAAGACCCAGAAGAATGTCAAGATACTATGACAGCATAGCATTTTCCTATCTGCATATTCTTTAACATAAGAAGTATCACACACACCTCATCTTGCCTGCACATGACTGATGAATCTGTAATACTGCACTATAAATGTGGTTGGTTTGTCCTGTCTGCTGACAGACACAACTCATTTCCTCTTTCCTTGATTTACTCAATAGTTAAAAAGGTCCTGGTCTGTTCTGCTTGTGGTTGCAAATGTTCAAAATGAACTTGTTTTTCTCTCTCTCTCCCGTTTGCACTGATGGGAGCAGCTCCGTAAAACAATCTGGACTGGAAATTGAGTTGTAGTCAAGAATACGGTCATTTTATCCAAAGATCAATCAACTGCAGTTCATCATGATCCTCTCTGCATCACAGATACGTTTATAACTCAATAAAACCACTCTCAGTCCCTCTTTTCTCTGGCTAACGCAGAGGACGGAATGGCTGCCTCCAGCTCCCATAAAAACACAAGTTTCGCTTTCCATTTCACCGCTGTATCACTGCGCCTGACGGTTCAGGATTATGTTTCATGTTCATTTTAACTTCGGGTTTTAAGTTCGTTGCTTTCTTTAAACGAGATGCTACCTGAAGCAGACTGCATTGATCATTTCCAATTACCAAAACCATTAATAACTGAAATAAGTTACACGTTTGTTTGTATAAATTAGCCCCTGCTTTCAAACGTTCCTTTTATAACCTCTGACCATGACACGGAAATGGGTCATGCAGTCAAAAACAACAATCATTTGAGCGATGACAGCAAATAACTGCGACAACGAGGACTTAAAACTGCTCTTTGTATTAATCCAGTCCATGCCAGTGCAAAATATCAGACAAACGGACTATTTTAACGTGTTATTTAGCTCCTATGTTAGTTCATGTTGCGTGTAATAGCTAGCTAAACTGCTATCTCATCGTGTAAACAACCTCCGTACGTCTGATACAGAAGAAGCTGAAGCCGCTTTAATGTCGACAAACCCACAGAAATAAGGCAGTTAATGTCACCTGTAGCTCGTGTGTCAGCTGCTGGTATGGACTTGAATCTTCAGCTCCAGGTTCCCCCTCTCCAAACTGTTCGTCTGTGGTCAATAAAGTCTGCGACTGTGAGCGCGTCCTCCTCTTTCATTTATTTCTGGAACCACGTGAATCAGTCACATGAATGGAGATCATGTGATCGATAACGACACCAAAAGTCAGCACAGCTCTTCTGTTCCGGTCTGTGGTTGTCGTCGTGGGTTTCGGATCAGTGATGATCTCAGACAAATAATGATCAGTCTGGATCTGAATGGCAAAAACACACTTAATGACGAGAGAGTTTGGTGCAACGCAGTGCTCCAATGTGACCGCTAGGTGGTGCTGAAACCCACCCTCTTAGTCACCACTTTACCCTCAACTCAAATACAACCTATGAATCAATTGCACATATTCTGTTCCTATTTCAGTTGTCCTTCTTACTGTTATCAATTTTACGTATATTCCTATTGTTGTCACTGAAACTGGGATTTGATATAATTGTGCGTTTTGTTTATATCAAACTCCGTTGTGTGCATTGCTGTTTAGTCGGTCTGTGTTGTGCTGTTGTGTCATCATTAACAGGAAAGGTAGCACTGCCACAGCGCCACAACAATGATTCTCAAGTAAAAGTCCTTCAGGGATCCCTAGGGCCTCTGGGTCTGAGCCCCTGTTAAGTAATCACAATCCAAACCCAAATGAATACTGTCCCAAAAACTGCAAATATGAGATATCTGCACATCACTATCATTCTACCAAAAAGATCACTGATACCTTTAAATAAGATCGAGAAGATCATCATCACATCAACATTTTCTGATTAAGGCATTTACTAAGCCTTTTTTTTAAATGGCATCCTTTTAGTCATAAAAAATCGAGACAGTAAATTGCCTATTTTCTGCCGTTAAGTTGAACAAGTAAACAAATACAAGAGAAGTTAACCCTATATCAGTCAAACATACAGTGTGAGTAGATAGGACTTGTAGTTATTCTGTTAAAAGGATCCTTTCAAATAATTAATTTTTCTGGTTATAGGTCAGTGGGTTAAAATACAGTATCTTTTGAAGCATAAAAGGACCTTTTTATAGTAATACATGGACAGCAATGTATGTGTCTGGTGGTATTCTTAGTTTTTCTTTTATGTCTAATTTTATTCTTTTGATGAGTAACTGATGAGAGTGACAGTTTGGTTTTCTTTGGCTTGTACGCTGTATAATGCTGTATTGTGCTGTGGATCACTGACCACAGGGAACATGCTGATCGTCCAGCCACTTTCTCTTCCTGTTATTCCTGTCATCTGACTTTCAAAATGATGAGATGGGACAAATACAGGAATCACAGCACACTACCCTTAATCACTGTTATACCAAGCAAGTTGCACAAGAGCAGATCCTCATTTTAAAGTAAAGTGTAAGTGACCAAGAATACTTTCTGATTTAACCAGACAGATTTACCAAAATCACATTCTTCTTTTAATTACTTAAGATATCATTTAACGTGATAAAGTTAAACCCTGGGTAGCAACACTCACCTGTCACCGTGTGGCATTTGCTTTGTAGGTATTTAGCCCAAATACAACTTTACAATTAGTTTTTTTTTGCATTTTTACACAGTATTTATTAATGAATGTAAGATAAGACATTATTGCTTTTAGCTTTGTGACTGTGTTTTTTCTCCATCTTCTTCAATTGAATGTAGGTGTATTTGTTGACCTGGGTGGACAACTGCTGCATAATAATAAATGTACAGTAAATAAAGTTGTATTGAAATAAGTAAATTAAAGCACAATGTCATCTAAAACAGTAAGAGCCTTAAGATGATCTCTGCTTTATTATCTGATCTTTAGGCCTCTATTATTTGAGCTAATGTTGAGCTAACATGGTGCAAACTCTAATTATAATTTGTGTTTAATAAAATTGCTGCACAGCTAACTTGGGGTCATGAACTGCAGTGTGCTAACATAGGAAAACTGTGCACAATATACAGAGGAGTTTGGAGGAATGGTGGTTAGTGTCCTGGGCCCCACTGGCAGGTCAATCCAGCCCTGTGGTCATAGCAATATTGCACTAGAGCTGCCTACTGTGACTACACTCAGTATATGTAACGTGTATTTATACTGCATCATTCACACTGTGATTATGCTTTTCTACCGGTCTGTGTCTAAAGCTCATAAATATACTGAAATGTTATTAATGGGAAATGAATTGTAGAAAATCAATAAAATATAGCACAGCACTCTGAGCTTTGTTCATGGTTTATGACTTTATTTTGTCACATCAATAGCACAGTTAATGATTCACTACCACCAACCACAGCTGCTCTGTGGAAACCCTTGCAGAGATGAGGTGATGCATGTTGATAAATGGAGGCTGTCTGGTGACAACGCAATGTCACGCTCAATCAGCAAACTAATGCCAGTCTGTCAACGGAAACTAGAAACTGCCTCTAAACAATTTCACATGTGAGACTTCAGCGCGTAGCCTTGAAACACTGCACTGTGGCTGTCCACATGTTTCATAACAGCAAATGTGACCGAATACCAAAGAAGAACATTTAAAAAAATAGATAATGAGTCAAATTAGAAACACAAGCAAAGGTTATCACACACACCGTTTGTACAAAGCAAAGCATGTAGTTCTAATATAAAGCAAGACACACACACACACACACACACACACAGGAGACAAGCTGTCTTTCTACAAGGCAAAGCGCTGATTCATGATAGTCAAGCCAAGGCATCGTCGAAAGCGTGCGCATGGATATTTTCTAATAAGTGCACTAAGATACATTTCATTAGCTGGCTTATTGCTGTTTGCTGCTGCGTACACACACGTTCTAGCATGTGCGATAATGCGTGTAGTTAAGTGCTTTCTTTCTCTAAAGGAATAGATACAATTCTCTGGATGTCTGTATGAACAAGCAACATGCAGTGACTCCTTCATCTATCAACATGGATGTACATAACAGTTTGATAAAGCATGTTTCCTTACTTTGTTCCGTAAATCAATTCATATTCTCACAGTGCTGCCCATTGTTTTATTAGCATGAGCAGCACAACCATTCAGCTGCTGAATATAACTGATATAGACCTTACTTTATATTCATTATATTTGTTTAGAAAGAAAGTAAAATAAAATAGGATAGTTAAAGAAAAACAGAACAATAGAAGACAAACACACATGGAAGACTGATATTATTAAATCCCACATTCTATGATTGCAATCACATTTCACATGTTGGGATAATTCCAAACATAATACCGGCACTGACCAGACATGAAGCTCACAGCAGCACATTATAATTTCCAGAATTTACCTTTCTGCAGCATTTCTGCTCTGAAACATCCGCCCCTTAACTCGTCTCCCTTCTTACGGTAGCTACATTACAAAAAAGGTTTTATGCCGCGGAACAAAGGTTCAGAGTGTCCGCAGTCAAATAGATATTACACTTTCTTACTGTGACAAAAAAATAAAAAATAAATAACAAAATCAGTTTTGTCGGGAGGAAATTCAGATTTGAGGTAGGAGGTTCAACAAATGGATACGCTGAAGGACGGCACATACTTGTGATGAGTGGTCTTTACAGAATATAGTAATAGTCATTTAGAACTACTGATTTAAGACTGTGTCAAAACTAGATTTCAGTGATTCAATAAACACTGTCATTAGCTTGCAAACTAGTTTTAGTGTTGTTCTGTATTACTTTTTTAAGATACAAACATATTTATACTTATAACTTGAAATCAAGTTAACAAGGTTTGTGAAGCATTATTGTCTAGTGGACATTTGCATTTATTTCAGTAGGGTGTAATGGTTCACGTGCAGTATGAAAACACTCTACAGGGGTGTAACTGAAGAACAAATTGGATTGTGCATATCTAAGGAAGTTTTTTCTTATTGAACGCAAAACTGAGCGGCGTCATTTTCCTCTACAGGAAGGAACACGAACCTTCATATTGCCAGTTTTAAAACAGCAGCTAGTATGTAGTTAACTGTACTTCACAAGTACATGTTAAACTTTCTTCACAAGGCAGGTACACAGTTTCTACATGTGCCTCTAAGCTTCACTGACAGCAGCTCACTCGCTATGTGCTCTTCAATAAAACCAATGTCAGTACATCCAAAACACTGCTGCCACATTATCATGTACCATACATTACATCTTATTATCATTCAGACATTTCCCTTCTTTCATTGATTAAAAAAACAAACAAAATGTGATTGTCAGAGGTGTTCATGAAAGTTACCTCCTCATAAAAGAGACAAGAGTACACTCATTAATTATGTCCTGCAGAAATCATTATCTCCAGTATCTTTTCTTTGTCACTAAAATCACCACTTTCATTTTGTCAGTTGTTTGTAATTTTTTTTAACAATAGAAAAAACACTTTTTCATTGTCAAGAAAGTATGAGCTTATATGGAGAACTTTTCTAAATTCTGGAGACTTGGTTCGCTAATTTTTATATCAGTTCAGAGATTTAAAGCTTTTCTGCAGGCCATAAACAAAGTCAAAACAAACATAAAAATTATTCGTTTTGATATCAAATATCTGATCACTCCTTTAAAATTCTATATTGCTTAATTTCCATAAAATCACATCTTATAATCATTGAATATAATCATAGACTATCACGCTACAGCCACTGGCTACCAATAAACGCTGCTGTAAAGTGCTGACTGACTGAAATTACTGCAGATACATTTAGCAAAGGAAAGCACAGCGGACGATTTCTAAAATGTTCTTCCCTTAAACCTTTGCTTTTTATCATTAGCTTCTCAGATAGTTTTATGAAAATAAAAACAGATACATCAATTCTCAGATTTGACCATTTTACAGATTGTAAATAGGAGTTCTGTGTCTTTGTATACACATACAAACCATGTACTGAAGCGTACACACAGTGAGGAACTGACTGACTGGATAAATGACTGGCTTCCTGAAGACTGGGCGGGATGGTCAGCATCATCAAAAGCGTTTACTAGCATAATACTATCAATGACTTTGACGGTATGCTTGAATATGTATAAATCTGCATGATTTATTTATTTCATAACTGATCATTGGATTATTGAGTGAGGCTAATTAAAAAAAGAGACTGGCATTGGCAAGTGGTGTTACAGGAGATTCTGCTCAGCAGCCTGGTGGTCAGTATGTTTGGTTATTGTAAACTAGTTTAATTACCTGGTTCATTTAGAAAATTCTGCTTCACTGAGCTCCAAATACCATTCAAATAACTCTGCCTTGATTGATATGGTTGTTTCTGGTTCATCATTTCAAATATAATCATAATAATTACGATTATTTACGCTGGAGGTAACCTCAGTCAACTACACTGCCTGAGTACACGAGACTTAACTGCTTTAGGTTTTCTGTGGTTAGTTTCAAATGATTAAAAATTACCAAGTGTGAGGACTTATCTAAATGAATGAAAGTGATTCCCCACATTCATTAGCACCTGTGAATGTTTATCTGTTTTCTTTTGATGAGTAAGCCAGATCCAATCTTCTGTAAATGCCGATCTGTAGTGTATAGTGAATGTTTTTCATCAAAAGGTTTTAAAGAAGTGACCCACCCACCCTCCAATTTGCAATGGCCGATTCCCTCATACAGCTGTGTTTGTTGCTGCCAACTCCGCTAGTGGTCTGGTAGGAAACAGACAATCGCCTGACCCACATGAATCTGGTAGTGTGGAGGTCCACACTATCACACCCTCCTCCTTGCAGACGCTCTAACCAACCAGGAGTTGCTACTGCACCAACAAGGACATGGTCCATCACTGCCTTCCCACCCATAAATACTGCTGAATGTCTTAGTTGGAACGTGCAGCAAGGCCAGACGTACCACTGTTAAGAATTGCAATGGCTGGCAAATGTTTTGCCACTCTGCTACCGATGCATCCCAATTTTTCTGCAAAATTAACTCATATATCTGTGTGCCAGGGGAAAAACATAAATCATAATTTATACTGTATATCCCTCCATGGCTGATTGAAATGATCTGAGCTGAAAATGTCCCCTAACTCCCCACCAAGCCTTCCCTAACCTAGTTAATGCATGAATTCATGTATAGCCTTGACTGCTAAATTGAAAAAGACATCACTGCCCACCCAGGATTTCCCTTCCCCTTCACCCCCAACCCCCTTACACCGCCCTCTCTCGACTGTCCACGAACTGGACCATCTGTTTGCGAGCATGGGAGATGACTGGAGTGATAGGAATGATCTGAGTGCCGGGCGTGGTGGCACCAGGAGTCGAAGCGCCAGGGGTTGAAGCACCAGGAGTCGAGGCGGCGGGTGTAGAAGCTACAGGTGTTGAAGCAGCGGGTGTTGGAGCTGCAGGTGTTGAAGCTGTAGGGGTAGAAGCAGCAGGGCTCGCAGCACTGGGGGTTCCCCCTGGTGTTGTACCAGGAGTGGCAGGGATGACAACAACAGGGGCCAGGCCTGGACTTTCAGCACCAGCTCGAGGCTCCAGTCGCGGGGTGGATGTGACAAAACGAGCCTCCCTGATCCGGTAGGGACTCCTGTAGGTGGAAATGGGTGACAACTCGGAGCCCCACCCAAGATAGCTCCCACTGGACGGAGACTGTGCATCCGCGCTGAAGTACAGTGTGGTACTGGACTCTCCAGGTGCCGCTGTTTTTCTCTCCGGGGAACCAATCAGGAGAGGTGAACGTCGCTCAGGTGACCAGCCGGGAGTCTTGATGTCCAGGGAACCCACAGAGGACGAGGCTTCGGTCAGGGTCCCGGCATTGCTGTCGATGTGGCGGAGGCTTCCTGGTTGCCGTGGAGATGAAAGTGTTGGTGAGCCATAAGCAGCGCTCTGAAACTCCTCATCACCTTCAAAAATGAAATCACATTGACACATTAAGAGGCAAAGTGACAAACTAGCTGGTGAACATGGTGGAGCATTTAACAGCTAAAGCACCAGATCATTCCCTCATTACAAACCAGGTCGATCCAGTCATGTCATCATGTACGCTCAGTCGGACTTTATCAACATGATCGTTGTCACGACGATAGTTTGAGGCTCAGTGTTTATCTAACCTTTGTCCTCTGATGGTGGAGCGCTGGAATCTTCTTCTGCGGTCTCTTCAGGAATGACCTCCTGGACTGGGATGATCTCTGGAAACCTTCTCATGTCCTGGATTGTTGTGGGGGGAGCTTTTCTCACCGGTCTGGCTACTACAGTGGATGGAGCTGGCTTTGGTGGATGCACCACCTCTCTCACCTGGAGACAAGACAGACAGCTGAGCAAACTACATGTTTTCTGAACAGACACGCTTCTTAAGTTACCTTCAGACATTTGTGGGTCACAACATGCTTTCCTACTCAATCTCTCTGTACATCACTACATTGTACTACAAGAATCTGAAAGCCACTGTGTAGAAATCGTGATCATAATAGCAGCTTTTGTGTTTGTAGAAAAATGTGCTTAACCTGGTGAAAACTAGTTAGGGCTCATTCGTCTCCATTTTCAAATAAAAAAATTGGCTTTAAGTACAAATTTACTATATTCTTTGTTTGAATTACAGGTTAAATGATCAATGAGCTAAACAAAGATCTTGCCTGTGGAGCCTGGGTCACCTGTGGTGGAGCTGGTTGAGGAGCTGGTTGTGAGGTCTGAGGAAGCTGCGGTTGAACAGGTGGAACCTGAGAAATCACAGCAGAAACAACAGTCTTAAAAGATATTGCACTTCGGCTGCATGCTATGGAGGACAGGAGGACAGGTGAGTAAAAATTCACACTTTTTCAAGTTCAAGTTGTCTCACGACTAAAGCCAACAGCCGTTCTAAGCAGGGACTTCACCAATAGGAATGCAACTCACCCGAGGGACACGAAAGTCATCAGGGGAGTGAACTTCTTCCGACAGACCCATCAGTCCTGCCAGTCCCCCCTCTCCATACGACGACCAGATCCTAGTTACATCCCCCGTCTTCATCGCCAAGCGAATCAGCAGCCAGTGGTGATGTTTCCAGCCTTCCCATTGGATAGGGAGATCCATGAGGGTCCCACCTCCTGATTAGATTAACGGCCACAGCCATTATAATAATACAAACATAGATAGATAGATAGATAGATAGATAGATAGATAGATAGATAGAACTTTAACAGACCAGACAGTGTTGCATGGTGATGAAAAGTGGGTGTGACTTTCTCCTCCAGTGACAGTGTAGAGCCACGCTCCATGCAGGCTCCACCTATCCCCCTATGGCGAATACTCTGGAAAATCTCAAAGGACTTAGGGTGGAGGAAACGATAGTAAAGCACCAACGCGATCACTCCTGGAGAGAGGAACAGGTGAATAGAAGAGGAAGGGAGAGGACATGAAATAACACTGTGCAAGTGTGTGTAAAAGTTGATAGATGTGAAAAGAAAAGAAAGAAATGACTCTACAGACTCAGAACATACACTTCATACATAATTAAGAGAGAATGCATTTGCACAAATATGTATCTACAGTTTGCCGTATTGAGTGATTTCCTGTATCTACGTCATGTGGGTGTCACATGTTAGCATGCCCACATTAGCATTTAGCTCTCAGCAACACTGCGCCTAAACACAGCCTCATAGAACCGCTAACACGCTGCAGACGTCTTGTTTTCCAGAGCGCTGCCGTGTGTCTCACCGATGAGGAAGCCACAGAACACTGCAGCCGGGATTCCCACAGTGTCCCACGACACCATGGTGAACAACCAGGAGGAGGCCAGGAGAAGAAGCGCGTTCTCCAAGAACATAGCCTGAAGAAGAACAAACAGAAACAGAGGAAGATGCTCACCTTTTGCCACATGTGAAATCAATATTTTTCTCACATTTAAATGTATATCCTGTAGTTTTTTTTTATTCATCTTACTGTACATCTGACTGTTGTTCAACCATTGTCTTACAGATTACATTGATTCAGCCGTTGTGGTCACAATCAGCACCTTAAACATGCCATTTTGTGGTGGGACACTTTTATATATCACATTACAATATCACAGGTGTGTGTTTTTGGTATGTGGTCAGACCCCCTGAACCTGGAATTATCAGTGCTATGCCTTACACAGTTACAATGCACCTGATTCAATCATTTTCACTTTAAAACACAATACACAATACAAACAAACATGTTTGTATTGTGTATTGTGGGGCCCAGGTAAGAGACAATAATGTTAGACTATTATCTTTTACCTCATAACTTCTTTTATCTAAAACAGCTTTCTTAGACCCTCAAATGTTGTGTGTCAGCTATAAATTGAAGAGACACACTCATACCAGGTAGAAGCCAGCCATGCGGCATCTGGATTGACCGTACTTCACATTGAGGAATAGGAAGATGTGAATGGCTCCCAGAACGAGGTTGAAGATTCTCCATCGACTAGTTGAACGAATTATATCAGTCTGCTGGGACACCATCCAGAAAGTTGCCCCCAGCCAGTGCACACCTGACACACACACACACACACACACACACACACACACACACACACAAACATTGAACATTAAACCTTTAATACATACATAAACACACTATGATGTGTCACTATGTCAGAGCATATCATATGAAATTGTTCACTGTAAACCTGACGGTAGAGGAGGGGGGCCATGACAGGTTGTCCTCACCAATACTCACCCAACAATATGATTCAATGTGTTCGGCTGAAAAACCACACCACTTACGTCCTTATTCAACAGAAAATGGACCGTTTGTCAGATTCAACACATATGAGCTTTGCAACGAAGCCTTAGCATCCAGACTTACCAATGACTCCCAGGATCCATTGTTTAAAGATGCGTGTGAAGAGCATGAGAACAGCAAAACGAGATCCCAACATACTGACCTGCAGACAGAGAAAATAGGCCTGTCACTCAAAGTCAAAACACCACTCATGACATATCAAACGCAGGCATGTAAATATGGCCCTCATTATACTGATGCTGTTATCTTGATGCATGTATTGGCCTTTGCAAGGTTGTTTAGATATGCCCACCCTCCACAGCAGTCGACAGAGAATGGCAGCGGGGGTCATTTGTAGGTGTCCTGGTCTGATGAGTGAACAGGCTCTGGCGTAGAGGACCAAGGCCCAGGCAAGAGACAACAAACACACCGCGAAACACACTGAGGCTAGAGAGAGAGAGCAGGAAGAGAGAGGCAATAAATGTGAACATTAAGATGCTGTAATGCTTTATACACAATTTACTGCAGATATGGATCTGCTGCAGATGCACATTAATAAATGGATGGAAGGGAAACTGGTTGGATTTGAACATGCACTACTCGTTTTGGGGTTTTCACCTTATAAAGTGAACAGATTAGCTAACAGTTGCTCACATCAAGCAGACTCAGAGGGACATTTTCACTCTCTTTGAGCTCTGTTGTGGTCTCTATCAACTCCTGAGGGAAATATTCGGTGCTGGGCAGTACAGTGGGTTTATCAGACCTAGCTGCCTGGTGCATCTGGATGTAACACTTCTGAGAGTAATGAGACACAACCAAAACAGTGTTCTGTTCTGTAGAGCTGAAGGGCACTGCAGAGTTGGTGTTAATTCTCTGCAGCTTTGTCACTATGTGCGACACTTTTCACATTAATTATGTGATCCTCATTGTTTAAGTATCATATTTTTATATTTGATCTGCCTGAAAGCACAACTCACATCTAAAATATCAGTGACATGGTAAAAGATATTTGCACAGTACACGTGAAGTACTGAGTTGTTCTGCAGTGAGACAATGTAGACCATTAGGCCTATTATTGCATTGTCCAACTGTGCACTAATGTATAATAGATTCTGTGTGGTGTACGTGCTATGTAGGAAGTGATGAAGTGGATAACCAGCCGAGTTCTACTTCCAGTCCAGTCACTGTGACTTTAATCATGATGAAAGTACCTGGAGGGGGGGTATCTATGGGGGCAGTAACTCGTACAAGTAACACAAATGAGTAAAAAAAGTAGTTTTTTTAAGGAACGGTAACTTTTCACAGTCCTTTTTCTAAGTGTATTTTTTACTCACTTATTTTTGGGTGCTAATAATCTACTTTTAACCATTTATACCTTCATTACAACTAGTCTGTCATCTACTATGCACTTTGCTACATTAACTGAAATGAGTGCAAGGTGTCCTGTGTGCGTGCATGGTTACGCTGGAGAGCTATAACTGGTCTCTATTAATGAGCTGAGCAAATGCAAATATTGAAAAAATCAGACAAATACCTTTTCAAATTAAGGTTTAGTTGTTCTTCTAATGCAACTCAAACCCAGTAACGGCACACTACACAACTGGTGGCCGTGTTGTTAGCTGAGAAGATAACTGAGGTATTATTTTTTCAGAGATTATTTGATTTGCAAATAATATTCATCCCAACTTTTGGTAAGTGGGAGCTGACTACACAAAGTTAACTTGTATGCCAGGTAGTTTGGTTGAATGGCATTTTAGTATTCAAATGCAAATGACATGAGCAAATGAAAAAAAAACCCAAATAACAAAACAAACATTCTCTAGTAACAGAATCCTCTGGTTGTGCAGAGCATGACTTTCTTTTGATGGAAATTGGCCTATTTGTTTTTTCTCTGATTTGCATTGGTTGTCATTTGTTTTATAGTGATGCCTGATGGTGAATTCATTATAAAGACTGTTGCCGGTGAAACTGAGCTTTGCTTTCACTAAATAGGCAAGCAGTTGTTATTCATTCATGAATGTATGAATGAATGTAGTATTTGAGAGGCGTAGAGAGAGAGCAAATATGGGTGGATAAAACAGTCCTGTTGGGTTGCACAGGTCTCCCTCTATATATAGGCTTACCTTACTTCACTCAACAATGGACTGTTCTGTGTGCCACAATAATTCTTAACGCTGTTAGATTATGTTCATCAGTGTCTGAGGAATAACCATGCTACTCTGGTTGCCTGTGCTATTGCAAATCACATGCAGCAGCCTTTGTATCAAAGCAACTGGTTTGATTTGCCATGTCCATATCAAGAAAACAACAGATAGTATATGAGAGTACACTTGACAACTGGCAAGCATAATATTTTAGTGATCTTATCGTTACCTTTACGTTTCTTACATACTTTCATAATGTTTACTTTTACTTGAGCAATTTTTATGGCTAATTTTTAGTTTTACTTGATTTAAAACTATTCGGTACTCTACCCACCAACGCCAACTCAAGAGGAGAATATCTGGCATTTTAGCTGCTAAATGCACCACCATGTTTGCTAGTCTTGACACATGTCTGAATGCAACCTTTTGAAAGCTGCTGGTTCATGCACTGCTGGTTATCGTCAGACAACACACACTGTACATTCTGTCACTACCAAAAACACAAACCATGTGTACTATTGCAGAGCTTACCCCCCTTGCAACCATACTGTCTACATTCTCTATTAGGCCCCTGTACCTGGAGACTTGATTCCTATATCAGTACAGATGAGCACATAGGTCTGCAGCAGCGTCTGAGGCAGGGTGACCACCAAGGCCTCAAACAGACGTAAAGCGGATGCATCAGCCTGCTGCATGATCTCACCATACACGTCCTCATCTGGCAGAGTCATGCACTCCAACAGCCTGTGAAGACCAGAGGGGAGGCAAGAGAAAGAAACAGAGAGGAAAAAGGAAATTTAAAAGAAAATCACCATAAACATTACCACCATAATCACCAAACACAAACAAATGTTCAGTTTGTCAGGCTTTTACTATAAGCTGTCCATGTTGCACATACACAAGGTTGGCTCACCTTTTGAATATACCGAGGTGCAGTATGTGTGTCCAGGTGAGAGACTTCCTGCGGATGCGTCCATCTGACAGGTACCACAGGTAACTGAGCCACTGAGGACCCCAACCTGGGAAACAGAATGACACAATATAAACAAAGTGCCTATCTATCTATCTATCTATCTATCTATCTATCTATCTATCTATCTATCTAGCTATCTAGCTTGCTGTCTCTTATTGTTGTCTCACCTGGCAGCAGGAACAGTGCAGTGAAGCCAGCAAGATAGGCATAGCAGTAGTTGTGACCCACCCACAGGTAGTACACAAAGCAGTAGATCACTGAGGAAAGAAGGGTAAAAACACACATGTACACTCTGTCAAGTAAACACAAAGACATGCTTAGATCTACTGACCTCATGGGATTGCTACAATACAAAATCAGTAATCCACTCACACCAAAGGTAGAAATGAATCATAATGGGTCAGATACACTTTGTGGTTCAATTATTTGTAATCAGGATGTTGCTGTCAGCTGAGTCTGCATGTGATGCAATCGAAAATTGTAATGCAGTCTGAATCTTAAGACTAACAAATGAACAGGTAAATCCCGCTTTGCATTTATGGGCAAACCTCACCTGTACACACAATCACAACCATAAAACAGATATTGTATATATACGACACAACAGACTTGCAGTATTTTGTGTGCCATTGCATATGTTGTAGTGCTTAGAATAGTGTTTGCATCAGGGCAACAGCATTTGATCAGCGGCTACTTGCCAGAACATGAAACATTTAGTTTGTTTTTATCTTGTCAGCGCCCACACTTCTTTTATATGACCTCTGTTCTGCTGCCCATCTCAGGTTTATTGACAACATGAGTGCTGCCTCCTCTCCTCACTTACAGACAGACTCTTCTCCACACCACATTGGCCTGCCTGAGCTCTGCGGCTCTGCTCTCCATCCCTCCACACATGTAACCTGAAGCTGTAGCTGCTAAACAGGCGGGCTGTCCGGCCAGACTAGGCCCCATCCTGGGGTACGCCCATCCCCTCGTCCATTCATGCACCTCCAAAAAAAAAGGGCGCTGAAATATGACAACATGGCTCCGCTTTGTTTTTGAGCACGAAAGATCCCACAGAAGCTGAAATGATGCAGTTTAAAAGATGGGAAACTACTGCATGAGACTGCAGTTTTGCTGCATACAGGATTTCATAACATGCAGCGTATAAAAATAGGAAAGAGGCGCACCAGTGCTGACTGCAGACTCTGGTTTGATTCTATTATTCATGACAACACAGCGACAGACAGCCGCTGTAGTGAAACTTCACATGTTGGATCATAGAAGATTTTTAAGCACAACACAACACCTAACGCCATCTGTCTCATCCAGAACGCGCAAGTTTCTCTGTTCCAGCCGCGAGCGCCCCCCCGCACTGTCTGTACATCCATATACTGTAGCCATGCACGCGCACGCGAATAAAGTCAAATAACACAGAACAGGAATGCGCGCGGGCACATACCACCACATTCTAATCTACTGGCACACCACTAGTGACACAACGCTCGGTTTGATCATCGGTGTGTGTGTGGGTGTGTGTGTGTGTGTGTGTGTCCCAGGTAGGACTCACGTGCCGTCCTCTCCGCAATGATGAGAAATGCGGTAAAGGCGAAGACGCAAACTTGACAGCACGGCATGCACGCGCCTCCATTGCTCGGAGTCGCCGAGTAGTCCCTCATAGCGGATCGAAAAGCCGAACTGTCGGATTCTGCAGCGGAGACAGTGTGCGTGTGAGTGTGTGTGTGCTGGTCCCGGGCGGGAGTCGGTCCAGCTTCTGCAGCCTCCTAGAGCTGCTCCGCGTCCCCGTCCCAACGTCACCGCCCGTCCCGTTAAAGCGACAGCGCCGGTGGAGAGCGCGAGACAGCCCAAAACAGGCACCTGAGAGATATGGAGATATGAGGTCTACCCCTAGAAGCAGTCAGTGGTCAAGTTTCAGGTGATCAGGTGCAGTTTGCCTCACATTTTCTCCTTTTCTCTGCCTTGTCTCGTGGATATTCATGGCTTTTATATGTTCCCCTAAATTAGACTTTTAGGACCACCATAACAATCCCAACATTCATTTTTAACAATCATTTGAGTTGCTTTTAGTGTACATGTGACATGCTACATGTGAGCATTGAGGGCAGAAGGAACATGGTATGCCTTCTGCAGATCAGTGTAACAGGATCAAAGTAAGACCCTGAAGTTTACAGACTTATTTTTTGGGAAAATATGCAAGTTAATAAAGCAAAAGTTGAAGCAACAGCTGCGAGCTTGAACTTTTTCTTATTATGATCAATTTATTGATTACAGCATGGATGATAGTGGTACTGATGATCCATTTTGATGTCAGTAAAAGTTTTTATTTTGGTTACTACATATCTAATGTCTAAAATCTATTTATTTTCATTCTAATTATCTGTTTGCAAGTTGTTTTTTTCATGTCCATCCTTTCCTTTTGCCTTGAGTCTTTGCCATTTGGCTTTTCATGCTGTCCTTATGTCATTATTGTGGTATGGTCTGGGGAGCACAGGCACATTATGGACACCAGGAGGAGTCTGAGTCCAATGAATATATATTAGTGTATGGAAAAGTGTGCACTGGAAATCTGTTTGGCAGGACCACCTGCATTGTGTTGATACTATTGACTCAATACCTCTCTGTAATTCTGAAGAGCTTGATGGATATGTCTCCATTGATTAGAACCAAACAAACAGCCCAAGCTCCAATTCTATAATGTGTTGTATAAGTTTGTGTTTGTGCTAATGCAATGCTGTCATTGCTTTCCACTACTGGTCAGTGTGACTTACAGGTCAGTGGGTCAGTAGTGTGGCTGCTGCTACTGGGACTCCTAATCATTTTCCCAAGTGATATTTTCTTCTTCCTGCAGGGTCGCTGCAGCTTAGAGGTGAGGATTGTTGCAGAATTTGGTTATGTACTGTATTATTTTATGGATAGCATGAGCTAAATGAGGGCAAGTGTGAGTAGAATAACTAGCTTGTGGCTTATTCTACTCCAGAATGGCTCTCCAAACCCCAGTGTCCTGCCCACTGTGGGCATCATGTTGCTCTCTTCCTTGCCCTCTCGCTCCACAGTACTCTCTGTGTTTTTGGTACTGACCTGGTGCTCTAATTTGCCTGTGAACCTTGTCCTGGTCCTCTCTGGCCAGTGGACTGTATAGGTGCTGTAGGCCCATGACCGTTGACTCTTTGCTATGTGCACTAGACACCCAGTGCTGGTCCTCTCTTTGACACCAGTTTCCTGCCCATCTTAGACCTTTTCCTTGGTTTAGGGTGGACTTTGAAAGGGGCTGTGAATACCACTGACCTGGGCCATAGACCCCTTACTATTGCCTGGTTATATTTGGTAAAATTTGAAATTCATTGTTAATGCTGTGCACCAACACAGGGCTCCTACCATAGTCCATAAGCTCTCCTCACACTGGGTGAGATACATGCAAAACTTTCCCAAAGAAAACCCAGAACTGAAATGTGAGCCACTATATTTTGCATTAATAGTGGACTTTACTCAACCATACTATATGTACAGAAGACAAAAAACTTTATTCATTTTTTTCAGCTCATTATCACCTGAGCCAAATACAGAAAGGCAGCATGATCCTGTCAAACACGATGACCTGCTGTCCTAATGTGCAACAATAGCTGATAAGCCTCCAGCCTGCAGATGCAACCAACAAATTGTCAGGTTAAACATTACATGTTTCATCAGCCACAACAGCCATTTTGTGCCTTTCCAATAAGTGTGCATTCTCTTTATCTGAGGATGCAGAATTACAGCAGTAAAAGCACCAGTAAATCCATCTCGGCATAGAACGGCTCTCCACATTTGATTCTTTTGTATGATTTCTGCTACCTTTAATTTAGGTTTCAGTTCTCACCACTTGATTGTATCAGCTTTACAAACAGAAAAGAAAGGGTGAAAAAAGTGCAAGAACACAGTATCACCAATATTTGAACCCATACACTCATAAACAGCTGCAGCACAAGGCTCCATGTTCCGCTTCTGTACAGTGATTTCAAAAAGCACCTGTTAGAAATTTGAAAAGTTATAAAATCCACTGTGAGTTTTCACCAAAAGCAGCGGAACGCTGTTTCGCAGTGTGGGCTCTCTGTAGGTCCATTGTGTTACTTGTTGGCATTTTGGAGCAAGAGGATATTCTTCTTCCAAACACTTTGGTATCATCCTGTATTGGGGGGCCGAGCCATCACAACTCATATGTTTTCCTTGTTGTTTACGCAGCGGAGGGGACGGCTCCAGGCACGACTGTCAGTAACACTTTGATTTGTTGGAGTCTCTTTGGTGCAGTACAGACAGCGCTCCACAGCTGATGTTTTGTGTTCATTGCATCCAGTGTTTTTTTCATGCGTTTATCCATTCATTCACCTTTCGTCCAGCTGTTTGTTTGTCTTTCTTCACGTCCGTCTGGCTGTGTGCATGTTTGATTATGCGTCAGTAATATCTGTTCAGGCTCTGAGTGACTGTACTGATGTCTGGTTGGCCGTTCATCCAGATCTCTCTGAGAATCCTTTCGCGCTCTTCTAGCCTCTGGGCCCGGTCCAGCTCTGACACACAGGAATGCACACACACACACACACATACACACACAGACACACATGGACAAAAAAGGGTTAAAGCATGCCCACACACTGTCCATTCACATAACCCTCAAATTTCACATCACTATTGAGAAGACTTTTATATTTCAAAGTATGAACACGTGTGTGTATGTCTGACAGTAGTGCGTATAGTGTGTGTGTTGCACCAAAACATTATATGGCACAAAGAAAAAGCATGAAGATAATGCCTCTGATAATGCCTTTTCCAAATACCCATATAAAACAGTTTTATGGAAAGATGTAGAATTAAAATGTTTTACACACACGTTGTAGTTTTAACTGTTGGCTGTTGTCTTGGCTTGTCCACTGTTCTCTCTAATCTGCACTTTAATCCATTTGGACAAAAGATCACAACAATGCCCGAGGACATAATCAACTATCTCTAAAATACATGCAGCCCAAACAGTAAATGTGGACACTGACTGCATTGGCCAGTGGTGAAAGAAGTATAAACATATTTGATTTATATAAAATGCCAATGGCACTCTATATGAAAATACATTACATTTAAACTTTCATTAGGCTGTTCCCCCTGGCCCCTGTCAGAATGTTATATTATTAGATTTTTCATGACTTTTTAATTGACCTGATGTTCAAAGTAACAAGTAACTATATCTGTGAAGTAAATGTAGTGGAGTAAAAGTAGAATATTTGCCTCAAAAGGTTTGTGGAGTGGAGTCATATGGATCTTGGTCTGTCCTCACATGTGTGTCATATGTGTGCGTCTGTGTTTGTGATACCCTCAGCTGATGTGAACATGGTGGCGTGCAGCAGAGCTCTCTCAAAGCGTCTGCGTCTCCGTGCCGACAGGTCAGACGTGTCATCCCAGTCCTCTGATTCGCTGTCCCCGGCAGGCCCGGTCCCTCCAGCGGTAACAACAGCAGTGCTGTCTGGGTTGCTGTCAGTAGGCTGATGGTGGGGACAGCTGCGATGGCGACGGTGATGATGCCCAGTCCTGCGGCGATGGTGAGGGTGGTTACTGTTGCCATAGTGGCAGTCAGCTCGACAGTGTATCTGGAAGACGATGGCGCAGAGTGTGACGAGAAGGCCGGCGCAGACACCGCCCAGAAACACCAATGCTGTCCTCTCAGGTTGGTCTGAAGGAGAGAGAATGAAGAGAAAAATCCTGAGAAGTTTTCAGCGAATTCAAATGTTTAACATTAAATAAATGTAACTGGACTGCAGCTCCATCTTTCTCTCTTTGCCCCCTTGATCTCATAGCATACTCATGACTGTAATGTTGACTACAGTGTGATGGCCATTTCTCTGATTTGACGTACCTGCAATGAAGGTGTAAGCTGCCAGGATGTTGCTAAGCAATGCCATCTCCTGGGAGACCACCTTCACCTCCATATTCGGGCTTCCTGTCGCTGGAGCGCTCATGATTTCACAGCTTTTTGTTTTCTCCTGCAGAGGTCAGTGGCGCTTACAGGGCATGACTCCCCTAGATTATACGTTTCAGGTGTGGAGGAGAGGTGATGGAGGGTCAGAAACAAGAAGAAAGAAAGAGAAAGGGAGAGAGGAGGGTGAAAGGGAAGGAGCATTAGGAAAAGGAGATGGTTGAGAGGTTAGAATAAGAATAATGACATTTTTTAATTCTAAATCATCCTCAAAGTGAAATTGCAAACGTGTAGATACATGCAGAGAATCTAAAAGCTGCGTTTGCTTGAATCTCCCTCCCTTTCTACCTGTAGATTTCCTCCCAAAGCATAAAAATTTACACCATGACAGCTTGAAAACAATGATTTGCTTTCACAGTGAGTTACAGCAACTCACCTTATCATAGTTATCACCAATTATATAGGAAATAATAATAATCCTGTAACTCTCTGGAGGCTCATGAAAATGATCCAGACTCTATTTTGTAATACTGAAGTGTGATTTAAGAGATGTGTAGAAAATGTATCACCAATCATTTGTAGTCATCCATCATTGAAACATGTCTTGTATGGAGAAGAGATGAGTTAATTATAGAGTACTGTGGAAACTTTGACACCTTACCCTTTAATCTATGCATCACTACTCACTTTTCCCCTTGTTGTAAACATGTCTGAGCTGTTAGCCTGCAGGGACTAGAGGAAGAGACAACCATGAGGTCTTCATACCTCAGACAAATTAAGGAGCCAATATTTTGATTTAAGATCACACGAACACTCGAAGTAACTAGCAAAGCATTCACACAAAAACACACACTGTGATGAACTCAAAGCTTGTGTAGTATCAGTACAACAAATGCAGGAGAACATTAGAAAAGATTAATTTGAGGAAGGCGTCTGGAAAAAGAGGGAAATGAAAATGAAGATTGCAAAATGAGCTGTAATGTACTTTTTACAGAGAGAGATACAGTGTCTGACACAAGAGAAGAGCATTTGGCAAGACTGATTCTTTGGCAGCAAAGTGCAACAACACATTGATGCAGCTGGCATGTCTGCATCAACAGTCTTAAACCCAGTCATAGTTTGCACTGAGTGTGTGCTTAATGTAATATATTGTGGTAGGGGTATCCAGGTAGGAGTGGTACTATATTGTTATTTGTATTATACAATATAAAGGATTTATTAGAGGGCCAGACTCTACATTAGAAGTAGGCCTACCCTCTTTTTAAATTTGTTGAAATGACTGATTCTAGTCTGGGTAAAAAAAAAGGGTCACCAGACTAATTTCTAACTCAACCACTAGGTGGCAACACGCAGCCATCTGCCAACTTGCTCTTTGTAGTTTGTAAATAGAGTCACTCAGATCAAGATGTAGCTGCATTGTGTCCCTATAAGGAAGGTGAGTCCCCACAATGCGACCGCCTACACGCCTACACACACACACACACACACACACACAAACACACAAGGGAACATTGCAGATGTGATGTTGCTGTCAAAGACAAGCTGGTGGACCTAGATTGGACTGAGCAGAGTCTTAAAGCCAAAACAACACTGCTGTTTAAGAGTTTTAGAGTTCTGCCTTGTTGCTTTTACCCACTTTGAAAGGGTTTCAAGCTCAGTAACTGTAGACGTCTCCTGTGGGCTCAAGAAAGTCACACTGGAAGCAGTGACTCTGATTTGTTTTCATTGTTTTTGCTGACTGCAGTATGCTGATTTCAAATGAAATAGTGCATGAGGCGAAAAACGTTCAACTTGGGCTGCTGTGTCCTCACAGTGTAAGACCCGTAGGCCTTTAACTCTTGGATGATCTGTGTAAAATGGGCTAAAATTTATAGAGGGTTCATTAGATGTGGACGTAAACACGCTCAAATTACAGAATCAGCAGGGTGTTCACATCCATTAGTATTCTGTTCCTTTTGTAAGTTCACAACCAAGCCTTAGAATATCGAATATATATTTTCAGCCATCTTCTCCAGTTCTCATTTAGTTGCACTGAGCTGTAAATGAGACACTGACATGATATGCAAACATTTGCAGTGAGCCCAGACGTGCTATGTGCTTGTTTCAGGGACAAGTACACAGTATCAACCAGTCCCACATACCACAGCATTTATTGCCTACACTAGTGTGCAACACCCAGGTTAAATGTAGGGTCGAGCAAGAGACAAATAGTTTTATACTGCATTGTGTCTAGACATGTAGCCCCACACCCAGACTGGAACTCCCCCATGCACACTCAGGATAATACCATCAGTGCGTTAGTTACTGATGGCTCCTATACCCAATGTACAATATCTTTAACTCCACAGGTCCAAATGTGTGATGGTAGAGACAGATCAAGAGAGATGTCAGAGGGAAATGGGTTTAAAGAGTCCTGGAGAGGATCCAGGAGGATCCTTCATCCTCTGAAAGTAGAGGAGGACAAGGACGGAAAGGGAGGAGACTCCACTGTGGAGCACTGTGTGCTTTTCTTTCTTAACTTCTTCCTGATCTGATCTGCTCACATTAAGGCCTCCACAGTCTAAGAGGCTTTAACGAGGAAGGTCTGATCATGTTTTTTTTTATTATTATTTATGAATGGAGCACTTCTCTCAGAGTTTCTTTGTGCTCCAATTTTAAAGTTTACATGTTTCAATTACATCATATTTTGAGTCTGGCTCAAGGGTCGGTTGTTATCTTATCAGTGATAATGATAAAAACACCTGAATTAATGGTTCAGGACCTCTCAGCACAATATATCTGAGGGGTCATGTGGTGATTAACAATTTAGGAAAAAAGTCAAAGCATATTTCAGTTTTGTTCTACTTAATATTTGGTAGTTTGATCTCTTCTCCAATCTAAAAAGCATTTAAATCAAACAATTTCCCATCAAAAATCTGTCTGTGCTGTTTCCTGATATCACATGTGTGTTTATCAGTGAGTTAGGATTAAGGATTTTATTAATCTCACAGCATTCTTGATGTTTCATGCCCTTGTAAAGCACTTTGTGACTTATGTCTGTGAAAAGCACTATATAAATACATTTTATTTACTTATTTACTAAACACACCTGAAGTGGTAACGCTGATTTTTTTTCCTTTTAAATGGTCACAAGCATGAAGGGTTAAGAATAAACTTGTCTACATCAGCCAGTCCACCAATTAAAAGCTTCCTCCTCTCACTGAGGATGATGCAAATGAGCAGCTATCACTCATTGTGCTTATCTTGTGTAATAGTGTAAGATAAGCGCTGACAGAGCAAGAGTGTCTATATTATCAGCATATATATATATATTACTGGGTTTACCAGCACTCAAATCCTGCAAAAATGTACAAAATCTGCATCCAAAATTACTTTTATTCTCTTTATCTGAAAAATTGTAGCAGTTGACTCAAGCAATATCTGTCCATTTGAGTGACATTTTAAATGTATGAGCTGTGCTTGAAGCGTGACTCTATAATTACACACAAAATTTGTGAAGCCCCACGGCAAGGCTTGTATTACAAGTGACAACATGACATTCTTAACTAATATTTCATAATGTTCCCGTGCAAAACTTTTTAATCTCCTCTTCCAAATAAAATTAAACTCTGTAGATGTGAGTGTTAATCCTGTTATGAAAGAACAAACACAGAGTGGAGCAGGGTAAAAAGGACAGAGACATTGATTTTCTCTATTTGTAGAGCCTTCTTATTTTCATGAGAGTGTCATGATTCCCCCAGCTGACAGCTTTAAACACATCTCATTACATGTGAATGTCTTCTGACTGCTTATGAGCTTTTTGCCACATTAAGGCCGTTGTTAATGATTGCAAACGGGCCTAACTATTTTATGAAGACAGACCAGGCTTCACAACAAACAACTGCAAATGTGTTATATCTTGAAAACACAACTTTTAAAAAGAGCAGCCTTTAATCTTTTAAGTCTAAACCTGTGCAGAAGTATAAAGAAACCTCCGTGTTGTACTCCCATGCTGTGACACTATAAAGACATGGCGAAAGTTTAAACTTGAACAGATAAAAAATAGATGATGCTCTCAGAGATGCTCATACTGGCCTAATTTTTGTATTTTCTGCTGCAAAAACTCTGAAGAAGAAGGTGCAGCACTGTTGACCCGTGAGTAAAAACTGAGATCACACAATGAAGAACAAATCTGCACCTTGTCTGACAGAGTTCTGAGAACGTGCGGCCAGTAAAAAGCAGGTTTGTGTCATCCTCACATTCTCATTAGCATAAAAACACACCTCAGGCCTGTAATTATGTTATAAAATTAACAAAGCAGTCAAAACGTACTGTAATGCATCAGCACAGAAAGTGCAAGAGGAAACAACAGGACAACAGATTGCATGACATCGCAGTGCAACATAACACAACCTCCGAGCAATTCTAAATCCACTTACTGTCAGGGTCATTTTGTGATGCTATGTGTAAATGCTGCAGGACATCACTGCCCTTCTCTCTCCAGTTCTCCTGCTTACTCTCTCTTTCTGTCTCTCGGATTTGACAGTTTGGGTTATTGTTTGTTGCAGCAAAAAACATGTCATCATGTCATCACAAATAATTCATCGTTTAGTATATTAATAGCCCGCTTTTTCATTAAGCGTTTGACGAAACACGCTCTGTTTTCTGTGAATAAAACCTGCTTTGCTCCCTGTGTTCCATGCAGTGAGTGCAGCTGTGCAACTTTTACGAACAGGTACGAGCAGAGAAGATGTGAAAAAAAAAGACAGACACAGGTTTCCATCAGGGCCGTGACAGGTAGACCTAAATGTAGTGAAAATCCTGCCATAATTTACTGTCAGGCAGCTGAACATCACAGTTATATAATGGCATTAGTTTGAGACACATGGCCTGCAGCCAGCTCATTGCAGCCAGTCACTGTCCAAGAGTTTAGACAACAGGAGCTGTTTACACTGATGTTTACATGACTTCATCTACCTATCATCGTGGCTGTCAATCAAAAAATATTGAACACTCTGATATCTGTATGGCAAATATGAGCAGATGGTTAGCTTAGCTTAGCATGAAGACAGAACAGTGGGAAACAGCAAGTCTGCTTTGTCCAAAGGCAAAAAAATCCCCCTATTTCTAGCCTTTATGCTAAGCTAAGATAACCAGCTGCTGGCTGTAGTTTCAAATTTACCATACAGCTGTAAGAGTGCTGTCAATCCCTTCATCTAAGACAGGGCAAGAAAGTAAATAAGCGCTTTTTCCAAAATGTCAAATATTTCTTTTAAACATGATTAAAACTACATGAAGAGCCGAATGCATCAGGTTTATTGCATCAGGGCCCTTTAGACAGTTTAGAAACATTCATGCCAGTGTGAGAGAAAGACACTTTTCCTTCCTTCTTTCCTTCTTTTTTAATCATCATCTTCCTCTCACTTTTCCTTTCTGTGTCTGAGCCGTATGGCCAAACTCATATTGCACAATAGCTCTTTGTTTTTCTCCATGTGGCTAAGAGGACTATATGGTTTCTACGCCTATTTCAGCATATCTTACGAGGCACACACACACACACACACACACACACACAGGAGATACACAGGCACCCTTCACACACATCACCCATATTAAGTTGTCACTTTAAGCGTATTTCTCCCTGTCTGTGTGTGTGTGCAACGCTAATGCAATGTGACACTGGCCTTTCCCTCAGCTGCTGCACCGTTACTATCTAACCTGACCTGCACAGAGATTAGAGAGACAGAGAGGGAGGCACAGAAACAGCATGCACACAGACAAAACAAGAGACGGACAGAATCAGAGCAAGAGGATCATCAGTGACTACAACTCTGCAGCATCACCATCATGTGCATTTCTCACCACATGCACAAGCAAAAACACTGTTCATACTTACATTTCATTCATGCCCAAGATCCTATCTGTAGTGTGCTTACTCCTCTCTCCACTCCTCTTCTTCTTTCCACCTTTCCTCTCCTCCCCTCTTGCCTCCTCTTCTTCCACTCTCCTTCCTCTCTCCTCTCCGCTCTGTACTCTCCTCTCTGCTCTCTCCTCCCCTTTCCTCCCCTCTCCTTTTCCTATTATCTCCTCTCTGCTCTTTGCCTTTCCCTCAAATAAAACACTAACAGTATAATTATATGTATAAATCCTCTACGTCCTCCCCCAGTTGTCAGATAGACCAAAGTATACAAGCGTTCCTCTCCTCTTCACTTTCTCAAGTAGATACAAATTAAAAATTTCTGTCTTTCCTTCCTTCAGTCCTTCTTCGTTTCTGATGTGGAAGCAGCAGGAGGGATGTTGCTCTGACTGTTTTACAGAGAGGAGTTTTCCGATATTCCATTGCAGTTCTTCCCAGTTATTTTCCAGACAGAGGAACAGAGGTCAGGTCCTCAGGGCAGAAATGTGACACAAAAGCCCCCCGACAGGTCGGCCAAATCCCTCTCTTCTTTCTCCACGGAACGTCTGCATCCCTCTCTCACTCAGTCTCTCACTCACACTTTCAACAACACACACACACACAGTCACACATGTGCACATAGTTGTAAATGCAGATTCGCTGCCTCTGCCTTCCTGGTTCCTCTGTCTTCTCATGCAGAACACTCATCGGGAGGAGAGAGGAAGGAGTAAAGAGAGAGAGGGAGGGACAGAGTGAATTGAAAGCAAACTGAATGCTTTACAATTCAACGTGAATATACTACATTTACCACATGATGATTTGTGGAATGATTAAATGACATTTCATATATTTCACATATGTCTCTTATATGTGAAATTGAGGTTTTCACATACCATGTGTTACATTTTACATATGAATTATCTGAAAATCACAGGTGCCAATGCCATGTGAATTTATCACCTATGAAATGGTGTCCTAACATGTGATAAACATATCATAGTAATAATGATAAACTTTATTTGTGTAGCATTTTTTTTAATACCAGTTTTACAAAGTGCGTTGCACACAACAAATAAGAAAAACAAAGAGATGAATCAACAAGACAGACATGAGATGAAAATCTAAAATGTGCAGTGTATACACCATTTTGCATGAATAGACAGAGGGAACAATGAATCAGAGTAAAAGACAGAGTATTGTTACAAGATTTCATTCAGCTACATTTGGGAATTCACCTTCTGACTGCGTGTTCACATACATAGATGGATGATTACACGCCTGCTGTTCGTGGTTTGTGCTTGGACCTTATACATGAGTGTGTCCAAGGGTCTGTGTGCATGTTTGTGCTGGCCTGAATTTTATGGAAGTATGGGAATGATGCTTCAGAGCTACATCAACAATTCTCTAAAAATAACTTTATATCAGTTAATGTTTATGAAAATTTTATCAGCCAACCTGTCATCTCGGCAGGTTATTTTTGTGCTGACGTTACGCAATAGAAAAGGGCTGAGAAACCCTCCAGGTTTCAGGGGCGAACTGTTGTCCAGGGCAACAGCCCTCACCAGGTACAGTGAATGTGTGGTGGGGGGCCACCATGCAAAGGTGTACTTGAAACTATCTGCTAAACTTTGCTTTTAGGTAGAATATGTATTACTGCTTTAGCCTTCATAGCTTGAAAGCAACTGGGTGAACTAACTGGGGTTTCCTTTTTCAGACAGTCTCAGTTTGTAAAGGAGTTCTTACATCCACCTAGCAGACAGTACAGCTCTGATCCCTTTGCCTTCGATGCACAATACTAAGACTCTACAACCACACCAGCAGCTCTGTGACGCTGCACTTAGACACAGTACTGCTTTGAGCTAATGCTGACGAATGCTAAACTAAAGCTGAGAATGATGAGAATGTCATACGTTTTTCGGGGATTTAGTCATGAATCAAAGTTTTTGACAAATCAAAGTCACTACAATTCATCCTGAAGGGAAAATTAATGACCGAACCAAATCTCACGGCAGTCCATCCAATTTCAATCACAAAAAAAACCCCAAAATGTGAACCTCGTGGTGGCACTGGAGGAAAAGTGACGAGGACACATGTTTTGGGAACTATGTGTGCCAACCCATCCAATAGTTATTGAGATATTTCAGTCTGGCCCAGTGGATCGACAGTACTGTCCCTAGCATGGCTGAAAACGACTCAAATCAGCATGCATGCAGTCTCAGTGGTCCCCCTTTCTCCTCTTATACCCATTCAAACTCTTGTGCCAATGACTGACTCAACAACTAAATGCTTGCCTCTGTAGGGGTTATTAGGGCAGTTGCTAATGAACTGTTTATACAACATTTAATATTACTCAAAGTGTGATACTGGGTGTGCTTCAGTCAGTCTGAAATCTCAGCACATTTTAGCGCTCATCTCTCAGCAGATTGCACAATTACTGGAGTGAGAGAACATTACAAAAAATTACAGTCATTCCTTCATGGTTGTTAAGGTCGTTATTATGCTCTGGGCAGAAGACTAAGGTAGAAAACAGACATCTTTATTTTCTGGCCTCTACACTGTGAGATAGTTTGTGTATCACAGAATAAAAGAGAAGTGAAGAAGAAATAGTCCTGGGTCATCTGTAAATCGTCCACAGAGTCTCTCCTCATCCCATCAGAGCAATCTCCCTTCTCTTCCTCTCCTCACCTTCATCACCTTCTCTGCCTGTACTCTCTGTCTCTTCCACATTGAAGGTCTTTCTGATATTTTTTTGTCCATGAAGGCTCAGAATGCATTTCTCATATGATAAAAACCCAATATGAGGCCACCACTGCCCTAAATGCAACCAAAACTGAACATCATGGGATGTATTTTGTTGAATTGGACTGCACTGTTATAACCGATAAATTGTTAGCTGAGTATCCTGGAAATATGCACCTGGCCATGGCGGAGGTGGAGCTCAGTCAGCGGGTCGGTGGAACTCAAACTGGAAGGAAGGAGGTTTTTTTTTTAGGCAGACAGTGATACTTTGTGATAAATGCTAACATCATCATGTTCACATCCTCGCAATGACATTCATCATGCTAATGTTCACATTTGCATATTAGCACTCGACACAAAGCGAAGCCGAGTGCTGGGAATGTCACTAGTTTTTTCGGACTTCCCCATTATCATCTTCACTGATAAATAAAGCAAACACAGATCTAAGTCTTGCTCTACATTCAGAATGCACAACACGTACATCACTTACCATCCATAACACAACCATTTCTGCACCTCCTGCACAGCATGATGAAATATTAACTCTGTCAACTCTGCGCAGTAGAGGGGAATTGTTGTCAGTCATCTCCGAAACAGCAAGGGACTTGAGTTGTGAGTTTCAGAAGCTGGGTGGCAAGGCTGGGCCTGCATAACAGCCCAGTTGTCACTCCCCTCGCACTTCTTTTCATTATTCATCACCTGAACCTTGAGTGTGGGCAGTCTTGTCTTAGTTCAAGTCCACCAGCAAATAAAACAGGGTCAGCTTTGTTATAGATTCATATTTGAGATAAGATGAGGTAATCCTAAAGTTTGCAGTGTAACAGTGATGAAGGGGATCATGTTATAGTAAGAAGCAGTCAGTTTTGGTGTGTGTGGTCTTTTGGGTGCAGTGTTGTGAAGTGTGACAGCTGCAGGAAGGACAGACCTGCAGTATCTCTGCTTCGCACACCGCAGGTTAAGCAGCCTGTTACTGAAGGAGCGGCTCAGAGCTGTCAGAGTGTGCAGCATGGGACAGGATGATGGCACAGCAACCACCTCCACCTGGTCGAGGGGCATCCCCGTACTCCGAAAGACCTGAGCATCCTCAGCAGATACAGTCTACTCACACTGATACAATCCACAAATCCCTGTGTCTCTAATGACTGCAGAGCCGTCAGAGAACTTTTGCAGCTGGCAAAAAGCTGGCAGTTAGCTGAAATGTGTGTGAAGTCTGCAGTGTAGAGGGTAAAGAGGAAGGGAGCCAGGACTGCTCCCTGCAAGGCCCCAGAGGGTGCCAACAAAGGCAGTGAAGAAGAAGACTGCAAGTTCGCAAACATGGATGTAAGCAATCCAGAACTTGATATGTTCAACAAATTGGCTCTGACAAGGCATAAACACGATTTTTAGATCTCAAGGATACAAACAACACGTGCGGGTGAGAAATACGTAATGTAAACATGTTTGTTTCCACAGTGCACCTTTAAGTGAAGGATGTGAATACCTCTTCAACCACTGCTCAAAATAGAAACAGTGCTCATGAGAACTATTTGGTTTATACCCTGAAAATCACCTGTTTCAGCTGCTAGATGAAGAAACCTAAGAGCATTTGTTGTTTTTGTGTGACAATAGGAAGAGACCTGACTGCCCCTGTCTGAGTTTTCTTTGATATGGGCTCTCTCTTTTACTCCCCGTCTCTCTCTTGCTACAGGCCACCTTTGCTCAGCGTAGTTTTTTGGCCAGAACACAGACCCCTCATTATTTTTGAGTTCTTCCTTTGTGTATGTGTGTGTGTGTGTGTGTGTGTTACATAAGACAGCTGTTCATGTGGCGATAATCAAATCATTCCCATGACTGAGCCAAGTGGAACTGAGGGCCTCTCAGACTCATCCTCCATGCACATGCCTCTCTCTCTGTCTCCATATGTGTTTATTCCCCTCTGCCTCTGTTTTCTCTCCTTCTGCCTCTAAACTACGCACTCTTCTGCTTTACTGCACTTTTCTTTTATGCTTTATCTCACTCACCAACTCTCTTGACATATTCCACCCCTTTGCCGCTTTACCATTTCACTATTTCCATCTTCTGTCTGGCCCTGTGCTTACTGTACATTTATTTAGAAGAAAAAATCCTATAGGGCCATGACTTAAGAGTCGTGGTTTATTTTTACATGGAAGTTATAAAAAGAGACATAAATATTAAAACTTAAACTCAAATGGCAGTTAGGTACCTTTTAGTTGGTAGTTGTGACAAAGCCAGCTATTGACCAGGTAAGGCAACTACCTGGCTTTTTCATTGTTAAATGCTCCACTTTCTTTACCCTCCAGCTGCTTCCTGTATCTGTCTGCAGTTCAGTGATGAGCAAGTAGTGTACATAGCTTTATTACTCAAAACAGCTGCTTGCTGTGTGTCCCTCATGAGAGCAGTGATATGAAACCAAAAGTCGTGGGAAAAACAAACAAACAATCAATCAATGAGCTGAAAGATGCTAAAAAATTCCACGGAGCTGAGGAGAACTGTGGGTTAGCGGTCATGTGATCCAAAAGTATTGATCATAGCAGCTTTAAGATCACCAATCAACACTTCCATTCTGCTGCTGGGGTAAATTCTGGATGTAAGGTCTGTTTTACAGTTTCAGCTGAAAACACTAGCCTCACAGGTTCAGTTCAAATACCTCGACACGATTTACTCTATATACCCTGATCATGATCAAAATAAGGAGTGGATCCAGCAGCTTCTTCTCAAATCAGTCAATTTGTCATTTGAAAAGGCATTTTTTTGTTCTCTAATTTATGGACAGCAATTTCTGAATTGCAGTCCATAAGACTGTCTGCACACGTTCATACAGTAAATACTCACATGACCTCCACACAGACAACACAGCAGGAGATTTTTTTGAGCTGTCTGTTTCCATCTCTATACTCATGTCCTATTTAAGCTTTCCTTGTACTAGACAAAATGAAATTATATTATTATATATTATTACATCCAGGTCACATGCATCCTCTTGGTGCCATGTGAGATGGTATTGTTCAAAATTGCACTCTTTATAGTTTATTCTTGCAAAGCAATATAACATTATTTATTTTTTGTAATTTGTTTGTATGTGGAATGGAAAAGAAAAAGTGTATGTTACATAACTGTTATCAGTGAACAGTAAAGTATCATTGAAGATTATAATTTGAAGCGATAATTTCAAATGTGTGAAATTAAAAACTTGGAGTCATTTTTTTGGTCAAGTGGTTCATGTACATCTGGGACACATTAGTTTTCAATCAAGTGTAAAAGAATTAGTCACCATTGCTTACCACCTTTATATCACCACAGTCCCGTGGCATTAAATCCATTACTACCACTAAGGCACTCTGTTTCAGCAGGTTGAGCTCAGCTGACTTGGTCGACTCAGTTACGCAGCTGTGTGTTGCTGCAGCCTCTCGCAGAGCCGCTCGGTGTGGTTACATAACGACTGTTGCTCCTGTGGACCCAGAGCCAGTGGAGGGTGAAGAAGGACTTAATGAGGTCTATTGGTGCGCACTGACAAGTCCACACTGAACTTCACTGACTGCCTGGACACGAACCAAAACCAGAGAAAACCAAAATAAAATCTTCATAGAATGTTTTTCTTTAAAAGGTTTACTCCATCAAATGTTGAGACCCTGGAGACATTTGTGAGAAATTTTGTCATAGTGTACAAATTCTTGAGTTATGGCTAAATATGTGTTTTGTGTGGTCACAGCAACCTTTGACCACCAAAATCTAATCAGTTCATCCTTGAGTCCAAGTGAACAGTTCCTGAGATGTTGCATTCATGAGAAAGGGACGTACGTACGTATGTGCAGACGGATGGGCAACCTAAAAACATGATACCTCCAGCCACAGTTGTGGGCGGCACCGAGGCATCACAATATAGTGACTACAGTTTATCAAATAATAACAGTATTGTCCACTATGCGATGCACTGGACAACCACTTTTGTCACTTTTCTTCAGCCAGCCAATAATTTGACAGTTTGTTCATTTTTAATGTCTTTAATTTGACTTAAGAAACCCTGATTGAGCGCCACATGGAGGCCAAAGTGAGTACAAACAGCAGGTTAGAGACTCCAGTCTGATCAGACAATCTGGGTTGAAGAGGCCATAAACTCAGTTAGCACAGCAGCAGTCAAATGCAGAAGGCTGTGGAAAACACAAAGTAAATAAAAGACAAACTTTAAACACCCCTACACAGATGAGGAAGGTAGTCCAGTCTATTTGTACATTTTCCACAAATTCAAAAACAATCAAAACACAGGACTTAAAAAGAGAGTTCTGTTGATTGAAGAAGACAAATTAATCAAATACAAGAGCACAAAACAGCAGGCCTAACAAAATGACTAGTGACCTAGTCTACTTACAGTAAAACTCAATCATCTAAGATGTTTAATTGCCTTTCAAAACAGTATCAACATGTGTCCGATGAACACATCTTTAATATTTGATGTCACACACAAAATAAACCCAGTGGATACCAACTGATTATCCAAGATGACACAGCAAGCAAAGCCGCTCCAAACCTTTGGATAGTCAAACACGCATAAATTAAGAAATAAATACAACACTTTTTAGTTAATATCCGCTCAGAGTTAGAAAAAAAAAAAAAACAGATGCAAACGACAAAAGTAAGAATAAGGCAGAAGAAGACACCAAAAAATCAACCAACAACATAAATAAAAAGCTTTTACACATTAATATGCTTGCAACGTTTTCATGCGGATGTTTAGAAAGGGCAACTTTTTGAGGCAACAGAGAAGGACAACATTGCTGTCAGTGAGGTGGGGACTGGAGCATGACACTTAAAAATCTCACTGGCAGGGTAAAAGTGTAAAGAACAAACATACAAGAGAGCAAATACTGTTTATTATTGCTGACAAGCTGCCAATCTGTGCTGCCTCAAAATATTGACATTCTCAAAATCCTCCACACTTAAGAGGAAGGCGGGAACAGCTGACCCAGCTGGAGCAGGGGGAAACGCTCATCAATTCAACTTTTCATACCTGCGTCATTTTTTCACCTACACTATCTTGCACTCAAACTACTTGGCCTTGGCTGATTTTGCACACAAAAGAAAAAAGCTAATAAATCCCGAGACCACCATCAAGACCAGAATCATCCCAATGAACTGATCGACTTTAAAAGACTAAAAAGATGACTTGCATTAAGGCCAGAAGTTACGAGTTAACTCCAAAAGTTGCAGCATCAAGAGCCCTCGGCTGAAGATATTTATACGTTACTCTACTTCTACACTCCAAAGACATGCATGCACACGCGCACACACACACACACACAGGCACACACAGATGAACACAGACTCAACCCAGAACAAGGTATCCTGAGATCTACAGTAGTAAACTGACTCCAGGCCAGAGCGCCTGACAAAAAACTCATCTCGACAGTGTCTGTGCCACTGTCCATCATCTGCTGCTTATGATGCGCTTAATGTCACTGTGAGAAGATGACATGTTACAGATCAGACAGTCCCTCGACAACCATCCGTCATGACTTCTTCTGAAAAAAATATCTTCAACATATACAGTACATATCGCGTAGTTCAACTTACCTAACTACACGTTAAATGGCCTTGGGTGACCAGACTTGGCAAAGTGTGTCTCAATCACTAAATATTTAAAAACTAACTGTTGTAAAAGATACAGAGCCGTGACAGTCTAGTAGAGTAGATAAGAACCTTTATAATTACAGCTGTGTTGCTTTATTAATAGTATTGCGGTTTGTTGCTTCTCAACAGTCTTTGTCCAGCTCTACCTTCCTGTGAAGGTTATTGTTACAGCAGAGGACACAGATTCAGTGACACACTGTGTCTCTACTGTGGCTGTGGTCCTTCCTCTTAACTCCTACAGAGCGTGCAGTACATAATGTGCAGGTGCAAACCATTGCACCAGTCATGAAACCCTTTCTATTTCTCCATCGCTGGTCATGAACCAGAAAAAAGGCGAGATCTGACTCCTGTTGGTGGGTACAGATGATGTCAAGAAGGCCCTAATCCCTACTAGAAGATTCAGATGACATCAGAAGAGGTATTATTTATGCTGGTTGATATTCAAATATTAAGGCATGATGTTTGAAATACAGTTCGGGGGGGGTCAGAGTTTCTTTAGGTGACAAAAAGCAGCTTTTCATATTTGGTTTCTCTGCGGGAAGAAAATATCCTTAGTTGAATGTCTCAGTAGAAGACTCCATTATCGTTTCAGTTCACCCTTTATGGCTATTTGTTGCCATAGAGCTGCAGGTCGAGGCGGACCCACACTTCCCCTGTAGGAACCTCATGCAGCAGTAGACGACGTGTAACCGCTCCCTTGTTTTCAAACTCTTTCTTTATGGTGGCCACAGGAACCTCGGTCCGACCCAGAAACTCTGATTTAAGAGCAGAAATAGAGAGAAACATTTTAAATGGGTTTTAAAAGCGCTCAGAATGATAACAGAATGGGCAAACACTGAGAACAAATGCATATCAGAGAGAGTACAGATGAACTGATCCCAGCCTCTGTGTGGTAGTTGGGTATGTGTGGGGCTCCAGTGACACAAAGATTAGAATGAGAGAAATGAGATGAGAATTAAAATTAATTTAGACATTCTATGGTGTAATAATGATAAAATCCACCCCACAGAATGAAGGTATTTCCATATTAAGATTTTTTTTCTTCAATTTATTTAGCTCAGTCAGCTGTGCAGCTAGTGGTCCTCCTAGTTAACTGGAGTCGTCCCTGACCGAGAGCTCGGAGCACAGGGGGATTGTTAGTGTTTACATGGCAGAAAGTGGAACCAGGATCAGCAGCCTCCCAGTGAACACGGCCAGATCAGGACTAAACACAGCGTCCGAGACTGACGGAGGCCAGTTTGACGACAGGGGATACAGTGGCCAGATGATTTACAGCGGCTCTGACCAGGACTCTGAGGATGATAAAGACACAGCAGGCGAGGACAGAGGAGCTGTGACCGGGAGAGCAGTGAGAGGATGGTCTGCCATCAGCAGAGAGAAGAGCAAGAATATTTCACCATCCAGGAGAACCAAACCAGTGATTGGTGGTTGTTGTAACGTTGGAAAGACAAACTGGTTTTATTGAGTTTTATTTTGTTGCTGTTGAGTTTGAGTTAAGTGTGTTATACGAGGAGTTAAAGGTCATCTTAGTTCAATAAAAGAGAAAAACTTGAATTCAGAAGGTAGGGTTGCATTTTTTAGGACATAAGGTGTAAGAATGTTTCTTTTCTTGACATTTTGTGATTTTATTTTGTTCATTTAAATGCAGCAAACTGGCATACATCTCTCAGCTGAAATTACAGGGGCCTATAGTATCGGACTATTGCTTCTTGAGGTAGAAAGTGGTATTACAATAAACAATGGGCTGCAGCTAGCTGGTTAGCATGCTAACTTCAGGAGACAGTGTCAGAAGTTTATTTCTTCACATTTGGTTGATAAGTGTAGTTCATTTCTTTAACATTTTGAAATATAATACTGGCCACATCTTACCCACTTTAAGCACCAGAATATCATATTTGGAAGTTAACTTAGGCAGACACACAAAATAATTGTAATGTGGAAATCTGATTAGGTTATTTAAAAAAGTTAGATTTCTGTCACTTCATTCACAGCTTTACAGAGAAATCAATGGTGTTAATGAAGGAGTGAGGTCAGACAAGACAAAGGAAGAAATGTGACTGACCATCAGGAGAAAACTGGTCTCTTTCAAAGATGGTGATGCAGAGGACGTCCTGGTAAAGGTCTTTGATATGAAACTGACAGTTGAAGTTCCACTTGGGGTTGAGAGTGTCGTTGAGCGTTCTGGACGTGAAGATCTGAGCTCCCATGGTCACTTCACAGTAGGGGTTACTTTTACCTGAAGGATGACATGAAGGCAGGTGAGCAGGCCGACGGGTGGAGGATGGAAGAGCAGGTGGAGGAAAGGAGACGAGATGGAAGGGAAGAGATGGGGGGGGCAGTAGATGACAGCAGGGCAACACAAAAGAGGGGGAAGGGGAAGGGAGGAGAGTAGAGAAAAAGAAGAAAACAAAGAAAGATTAAGCAGGCAAAATTAAGCAGTGTAAAATGAGACAAACATGGAACAGCATGAAAATTCTGCATCATGAAAACAAGTGGAACTGTAACAGAGGACATAGACACAGGCCTCTGACTCAAAGTAATCTGATGAAAAAAGGGATGACAGAGCATCATAATGAAATGTGGCTTTATCTTGGCCTCATTAGGTATCTATGCTGCAGTGCATGTAGCATACAGCAGGGATTCAAAGCTGGTTCGTGGTGTGTTTCGTAGACCACTGAACTGTACGGACATCCTGTAACATTAGTGTATCCACGCTCACCATTGGGTTTGCTCGCCTTGAGCTCAGTGGCCTCCAAGATGGTGACCAGGAGTCTGCCGATTCCATTACCCTTCACAGACCGTGCTGCAAACAGACACATGCACAGAAACACAGGTTGATTAATACAGAGGTCATCACATTGGTTGATCAGTGTGGCTGTGTGAGTGCATAGGCCAACCTTGATAGGCCTTTTCCCTTTTTTTCTTTTCTGTTTCAATAAATTCTTCAGACGCAGCTTTGATCTTCTGAACCCACGCTGTCCTGAAAACACAGAGGCACACAGTAATTATAAAGGCCATCTAACACACCAAATCGGTGTGTGTGTGTGTGTGTGCGCACACAGCTACCGTTCATTGATGTTGTCTGTCCTGAGTATATAGACTCTATCGATGTGTGAGATGTGGAAGACGGGCTCGTCGCTGGAAGGATCCGGCAGCTTCACCAGAACTTCATTTAGCAGTACAGGCTACAGGAAGTAAAAGTTTACACACTGTCAAACCCAACATTAAAAGTGACTAATGACAAGAAAAAGGCACATTTTACAAGAATTTCAAGACAGAAAAGTGTCAAGCTGCCTCTAAATAACACATTAAAGCTTAAATCAAGCGTGTGTGTGTGTGTGTCTTACTGGCTTGTACATCTTGAGCTGTGCATTGTTCTTGTTGCTGAACAGTTTATCAGGCCCAGACGATGTGAACTGTTTTGCCGCGTGAGTCAAAAGCAGAAAGTCGTTGAAGAGGAAAGCCCAGAGTTCCTTGTTGCTCTTTGCCTTGTACATCTGAAAAGAAACAAGTGATAATCACATTTCTAATCAACAATAAATAAACAGCATTTGCAACTTAAAAAAACATATTTATTTGACATTTCCACTTACGTAAATCCGGAAATCATTTCCCCTCCGTTTTTATTGCTCAGAGATGTCGGTGCTGCTATAGTCGACTGTTCAGCAACAGTAATAATTTAATTCTCGAGCCAAAATACAAACGTCTAGGTTTATATAAAAGAATTATTCGTGGTGATGTATCATCACGGCCTGAGATGCTTCTGCTGGCTTTCTGCTCGGATGAACCAGCTCACTGACCGCTGCTGTAAAAGTTTTACTCTGTGGTCTGAGGCTTGTAACGCGACGTGTTTCAAATTTCATCTCCCTGCACTCCCCAGACTGTCTGCTCTTCTTAACAGTTAAGATTTTAAAAAATTCATTCAGTGAAATGAAAAAAAAAAATGTTAATTTTTCTGCGACACAAAGACCCGCCAGAGCGGTTCTCTGACTCTGGTTTCCACAGTTTCAGACATGTTACAGTTTTACTCACCTTGCCGCTGTGGAGCAGCTTCCTGGGGCCCAAACAGTTGGTGAGAGAGTTAAAGACCATGTTCTGTTGAAGTAAAGAGTAACTTAAAAAGGATCCTTCATATGTTCTTTACATATTATCATGGAAAATTCTCCTTTGATACTAACTGATAAGGCAATCAAGCTAATACCGAGTCTATAAACAATGAACTTAATTTATTCAAGAATTAATAAGCTTAATACCTCTGCAACGCCATCACACTGAACGTGGTTCTGAATCCATTCCAGTCTGTCAGAGTTCTCCTTTTCTCTCACGCCCTCGTTTACCTAGTCAACACAATGATCTGGACTTAACGACGAGCCTCCTTCCCACAGAACAGAGTATAAAATAACTTTAAAACTGAATGAAAGTAATGAGTGAGGTCATGAATGAGAGAATCAGTGAAGAAACAAACCTGTTGACAAAGTTCTTCTGCTGTCTCCAGAGCCTCTTTCAGAGGACCCCGGTCAGCATGGCCCTCTGCGGTGCACTCCAGAATCTAAACACACGCACAAAAGATAAATACACACACAAGGTGATTACACCCAAGCAGGCAAAAGATACTTCCTTTTTTCAACTTACACATGGTAAGTATTTGAACCACTGAATGAGCAGTTTAAACACATGAACACAATGACGTACATTTTTGATGTGAAGCGGGTAGCGTGTGATCCTCTGCATGGGCTTTAGCAGGAAGCTGGACAGCGGCATGCCTTTACACCTGTAGTCTGTGGCAATTTTCTGATGGGAATAACAGACGATGTTAATAAACACATTAAGAATCTTGTTTTCACTGTCATGCAAGTGTCTGCAGAGCATCTGGTTTCTGAAACTCTGCGTGAGAATGAGTTTGGGCTATCCATGTTCGGTAAATGAGATATTTAAGGAGAAGGACCACAGAAAACAACTGATGGAGAGAACATGCTGTAAAACTAGGATTAGCAAGAAATGGTTTTTGCACATCAAACCTTGGTTTACATACATCTAAATGTGGCTTTTGATGCAATGCAGGATTTTAATCTCAAAGGCCTTAAAAGAAGAGGATTTACATCTTTTTTTTATCTTTGCAAAGACCTACAGACATATTCACATACAAAAAAAATTAATAATAATCACACCAAGACACAGTCACTTCCTTTCTAGCTCCACCTCTTTCTGTCCTTCACCACATTTCCATTGTTTTTCTGTCACTCTGTGTGTTACCTCCACCTTAACTTCCTTTCATTGTTCGCTCCCTCCTCACTCTCCTCTCCTTCCTACCTTGAGGAAGTTCTTGAAGTCCGGCTCGTTGTCGATGCGCGTCTGGAGCAGCGCGGCTCCGTTGATCTGGCACGAGCAGAAGCGGATGTAGGGCTGCATGTGGGACAGCTCCGTGGACAGGATATCTCCGACCATCTGCACCGGCATGTTCTCCCCGCCCATCTTCTTACGAACGCGTAGCGCCCTGCACGCACATAAATGCACATATGTAAACACAGGCAGCTCTGTTGTTTCCACAAAGACACAGCATTAGAAAAGCCTCCTTGCACAGGCTGTCCCCTCCTGATCTAAGTCAATCTGTGATATTTACTTGAGAAGTTTTGTGTTGCAGGCCAGAAGTTCTTTCCAGTTGACAAAGATCATGGTCATCTCTGAATCCTTCACCCGGCCCGACTCTGACATAGGCTTATAGAAAACCTACACACACACACACACAAACACACAGGAATAATGATGTTAGACAGAAAGACGCATCTCATTCTCATACAATAATGACTGTTTTCCTACAGCATATGATCTGGCTTGGTTGACTTACTGCATACGGTATATATTTATACATGAGCTATTCAGCAGGATGTGTCCTTACCTCCAGCACTATCTGCAGGTCCTCCACGTATCTGTCCTCAGTCTGGATCAGCTCATGGATGTAACCCTGTCTCTTCTTCTCCTGGGGGCTCAGTGAGTCCAGGCTGTTCAGGTCTGCACACCCTGTACGAGAGGAGGAACACACAAGTGGAAGGTTTGTATTTTTTTTTCCCGGAGAAATTCAACCAGTGCAACCGCTTCAACAAATACCAAACCACTACTTGAACCACAGCAACACTTAAACACTGAAGGTACTGCCTCCTGCTGGATGTTTAGATGAAAAAAACAACAACATGGTGCTGCTGCAGACACTTTCTCAAATCTATGCGCACGTTATTGAAGGTTTCAGAAAAGCAGGCGACAAAGGTGAAGAAGATGGGAGATGGTGAGGGAAACAGGAGAGACTATGGTCTAGAGCAGCACACACAAATACACACACACACTTACCTGATACAGGATGTGCATTAGGCCATTGTGAGGGTCTCATATTCGCAAACTGCTGCTCCCTCATTGACCCTTGACTTTCTTCTGCCCTTCTTCCTTCTCCCTGATCATCTGTCTCATCCCACAGGTTTAGAAAGTGAAAACTGCTCTGTAAAGTCATCTCTATGATTCCAATTCTGTCTCTCGAAGTAGTTTAGTTAGATGTCTGTCTTCTTCTGCGTTTGCTCAAAGTCTGATGGTCTCTTTCTCCCTCTGTGCTGTTATCTTCTCGTTGCGGGTATCAGACTAAAACTTCTCCTTGACTAAATCTGTTTGTATCAAAACAGGAAGGGGATTCTTTCAGGCTTTCTCACCCCTTGACGCATGTCCAGAGAGGAAAAAGCTTTGGTTTTTCCCCAGTTTTCAGTGACTTTTGTCACTGAAATAAGCTACAGTTGTGTCTAAAAAGAACACACAAAAAAACCACACCAACACACTAATTTCGATGTTTGACTCTGCATCAAGAGGAGTGCAGGTGACAGTTGAAAAGGTTGTTCACATACCGTATATCTGTCCATCTTAATCAGGTGTATCGTGTTGACAACAAAAACACTGCAGACAACACATGCACACACACACCCACACACACACCCTTTTCTGATGTCGACTAATATTTCATTTAACAATCACAAAACACTCAACATCTCAAACCAAACCAATCTTTATTTTTTTACGTTTTACTTCAGGATCAGAAAAAATACTGAGACACATCTTCAAAAATAGTTGCATCATCTTGTACCACAAATGTTCTCAATATATGTTGTCAAATCACTTGTGCTAACAGCTCTAGCTGCTATAAACTGGCTTTCTGTCAGTGTGGTTCACGCAATGTTACTGTAGCCTTTCACAGATATGATGGAGGTTCAAGGTAAACTGAGCCAGCTGATTAAATTAAATTAAAATAAAGTGCCTAGCGCTTTTGCAGCAACTTGCTTTTTTGTTGCATTTCAGTGAAGTTGACGGTGGTGCGCTAAAGAAATGAATCCACAATCCTGACAATGGTTACTATGTTTTTTCTTAAACACCATGAGCAGACGTGCATTCACTTTCTGCACAAATAAAAACATCCAGAGCAGCAGTAAAACAGCACTCAGTTGCTATAAGGTGCAGCAGCAGTTTGTAACATCGCCCCCGGAGGCAAAGTTTACGTCTGTCAGTGGCTTTGAAACAGTTAGCCATGTGCTGAAGAGTCGCTTCATATCACTTTCTTATGTTCCTTATGTCAGTGATGGCAGCTGACCCAGTTATGGCTTTTAAATGTAGAGGAAAAACTGTGCGTTTCTGCTTGTACCCTTTTGTGATTCAAAAGGGTACAAGCGTGATTCATCTATGTCGCCCAAATTGGGCGACATAGAAGCTTTTCAAAGGCATAAAATGCACTGCAAATGGTTATATTTCATAAAGTTCACAAGATGAAAGCACATTGTAAGAATATTAATGCTACATCTACTAAACATCTATTTAGTAGAGACTGAGTTTATTTTTAACAAGCTCTCCACTCGGGTTTCTAACTCAGTCCTCAACATATCTATTACCTTCCTTCGGAACATATTTCTTTGATGAAGTCATATTGCCACTTTGTGCCTTGTTTCAAGCATTTTTAAGACAAGTGCAGGAGTGCTGGGCCCATTATTTCTCAAAATATCCACAGTTTTGCGGATTAAAAACGTTAGAAAGTGACATTAAACTTGTACATCATGTCTGAATATAGACACATCTCTGAGGAGAGACAGAGACAAATAGTGGGCTCTGTGTGAGCTAAACTCTCAAAATTGGAGAGTGAGAAAATGAGAAAGGAAAGCAAAAAAAGAGGGGAAAAAGAAAGAAAAGGAAAAAAGGTGAAGGAAAATGGTTGATGCAGCATGTACAAAAGGGGAAAATAAGGAAAGAAGCGGGACAAGTCACAGAGAGACCCACTTTCGCTCTGCTACTAATGCATTTCCCCATCAATGACATGATGATTCTGCATCAGTTCACAATCAAAACGAGGACCGGGAAAATCACAAAAGGCACCAAGGCTTTAACAATTCACAGAATCAGCATTGAGAGTCACAAGAACGTAGTTCCATTAACAGGCAACACAGGACCTTCAATTTTCACACATACAGCTGTTCACTCTCTGTGGTGCTCTGTAGCTCTCCCTCTCTTTCATGCGCACACACGCACACACACGCGCACGCGCACGCGCACGCACACACACACACACACACACACACACACACACACACTTTATTTCAGTGGGTGAAGTTAGTAGAAAGTCCGGACACTGTGCCCCTTCAGAGCAGTGTGCAATAGTGGGTCTCTCTGAAGTCAGGAGTAGGAGAGGAAGAGGAGGTGAAGGAGGAGGAAGAGGACTTTCTACCACCCTAGAAGGAGAAAGAGACAGAAGCCGACGGGAAGAGATGGAGAGGGAGTGGGAAGGAGGAGTTCAGGTTGGGAAGGGAGGAAGTGGAAAAAACAGGAAAAGGTGAAATAGTCAGTGAGAAGAGAGGATATACAGATAAAGAGATGGGTGGATGGAAAAACATCAGTGCTGGCAGATGGGGGTTGCACAGATGAACAAAGGATAAGTATGAGTTAGTCACAGTGGCTTGAAGCGACATGGAGGAATGAGCGTCTCTCTGTTTTTTAACATGCATATTTCATCTCATGAATAGTCATGATATGATGGTTAAAGGATTTACTTACACTGCGTGCTGGGGTCACAATCTGCTGTGGTCAACTTGACGTAATTGGTGGGGAAGAGACCAGTGGCCCCGTTGATCTCTCCTTTCCACCAATCAGGGTCATTCTTGTCTAAAACGTTGATCAGCTGACCTTTGGAGAAGCTCATCTCGTCCCCGTTGGCGGCTGTGTAGTCGTATATGGCTATCACCTGACAGACTGAGAGAGAAGAGGATGGAGTGTGTGAGGTACTTTTACTTACTCTATTATCTCATCTCTTCACTTCAGAGGAGCGTGTGTGTTACCTGGTTGGGGCGCTGGTGTGGACTTGCCGCTGTTGGAGCCCAATATTTTGACATGAGAGGCAGGGAACCAGCCCTTCTGACGCTTTTTACCACGTGCCTAGAGTCAAAAAACACAAACAAAGGTGGATGATGAGGTTTTAATCAGCCATCAGGGACGTGGGCCATCAATTATCTCCAAATCCTTGAACATGCAGTTCTCCCATTCAACCAGTGAGCATGTTTATTTTCTTGTCACATACTGCCATCTACTGGATGGCTATTTAAGATATAACATCAAACTGAAATCTCAACTAGCAGCAAAACAGCCCACTTTCATGAAGCCCACAGGGTAAAAACCAGCCACCATAGCATCATATGAAGTAAGTCCCATTCTTGTGAAACATTAAAAGCCATCAAAGACGGAGGGATGGTGGAGGAGGCATTTTTGGAGGCTGCTGTTCATGAATTTTAACACAGTAACACAGTGATGTGTGGACATAGCGGAAAAGAATCAACTACAAAATGACACTGACTGTTGTCCTTCTCTCTTCAGTTTGATGAGTCCACAGACATCACAGATGTGGCTCAAGAGGAGAGACTCTCCATTTTGCTACTGAAATAACATTGTGAAAGGATATTTTCCAAGCCTCAATGCAGTCAGTGGACAAAATCTACCTGCCTATTTCTCCACTAGTCTCCATTAACGCTAATGTGGGGTCCTTGTGAGTCGTGCAAATGGTTTTGTTGCCTTGTGTAAACGACACAATTCTTTCCCAGACTTCATCCATTATAACTGCATCATTCAATAACAAGCATTGTGTGGGAAGGTGTTGAACATGAAAGACGTGACGGATGCTGCCATGAAGATTGTGAATTCCATCAGCCCAAAAAGCATTCAGAGGAGGCTATTCTGCGCTCAGGTGGAAATACTGAGTTGCTGTTGCATACAGACGTGTGGTGGCTGAGCAAAGGCACATTTCTGCAGAGATTTTGCCTGAAGTGAAACTATTTCTCAGGCATTCTTACGTTGCAGTGTATGCCCATCTTGATGATGAGCTGAAGCTCACCTAGAAATCTGAAAGAACTGAATTTAGAGTTGCAGGGGAAAAAAAAAACTAGTTGACATGATTAGCGCTGTGCAGGGCAAACCACAACTACTTTCAACCAAGCTGCAGTGTCAGGCCCTGCCCTACTTTCTGAGCATGCATACAGAATGTGAGTGTCAGGGCAAAAAACATTGCAGTTTGAAAGATGTTTAACAGGCTTTACATTACTGGAGCCAGTCGCTTCATACATGTGTTTGCCGTTTGGCAATGATATTGATGTGGATGAAATTGCCTCCTAAGTGGGAACACTATTCCTCCTGGACGCTGCAGCAGAGAAGGAAATTCTCACGCTTCAGAATGACTTCAGTAGATTTAATTAAGGTAAAACTTTATTCTCTGAAATGGAAAACATGTGTATGCTGCATAACAGTAGCTTTATGCTATGGAGGTACAGAGACTGTGATTTGGGACTGGTAGATTTTCTGATGTTAAAACACGTTAAAGTAGATCTGAAGTGAAAAAACATTTGGCACCTCTGTTTTAGGGGATCGCAAGCCAAAAAGGTTGGGAACCACTATTTCAGTGAATCACATAAAGAACTGCTGAGACTACAGTGACGTATTGACACAGTTATTGAAGGGCAACTAAGTTGGCTGCGTGGAGATATGCTAAAGCACAGGCCATCTGTGGACTAAGGAACCAGTGAAAAAACCATTGTGAACAGCATCTGAACACTGACCTGTAGTTCTCCAAGCCACCAGCCAGAAGCGTTCTTGCTGAGGATAAGGATGAGCTGGCCATTTTCCAGATTTAGCTGTTCAGGGCCGGTAGAGGAGTGGGCCCGAAGCACTTGGGCTATTTCTGTGCACACAAAAGACACAAATGCAACTTTACATTGCAGCAAAATGCAAAAGTACATATTGTTCTCTTACATGAGAGTCGGAGATTGAGAGGTAAGACGATGAACTTACCTGGTTTCTTCTTTCCAGATATGCTTGATGTCTGAAAAATGCAATGACATCATCATTACAAACTATAACTGTAGAAGCAGTACACCAAAATACAGAGAGAGAAGAAAATAACAGGAATGCCTTGCAACAAAATGCAATCCAACTGCATCACTAGATTAAGTCTCTTTGCCCTGTATGTCAGTAGATGTTGTCTATTCCTTACATCTGTCTCTTTCGGTTTGACGTAGTTGCTGGGGAAGAGGCCTGTGCAGTCACCTATAGAGCCGTTCCACCACTCGCCCTCTTTCTTGCTCACCAAGATCACATCTCCCTCTCTAAACGTCAGGTCACCAGGCTCCGGAGACTCATAGGTATACAATGCCACGTATTCTAAGGAAAAAGATATATGAACGTAAAGGAACAGTAGCCTATGCAGGGCTTGATACTAAATTAAGTTTAACTCCACAACACTGCAGTCAGGGAGACTTAAATTAGACAGGTACATATAGATGAGCAGGCCCCTTAACCAACCTGAAAATAATCATAAAATGTTAAAAATAAGAGCTTGACAACAGCAACATATGAATGTGTGGTTTATGTAATGTATGAAGATCAAATATCAAAAATAAAATACATTTCAGAGGAAGTATTATTGTACCTTCAAGCTGCAGGCCATCGGTAGACTCTGAAGCATCAGGAGGGGAGCTCTTCATGCTGTACAAACAGAAAGACCACATTATCATACCTATTCATGCATTCCAGCCATCCATTCATTCATCATCCAAGCACAGAAGAACCACAACGTTTTTCCCCAGCCATGCCCTCCAGCTCATCCTGGGGGGAGCAAGGCGATCTAGGTAGGAATAACCAGAGTTGTAATACTGAAAGGCCCGAAACACTTTAATGGGCTCCTTTGAAAACAAAGGGGGTTTCACTCTGGGCTCCTGCGGTCCCATTTGTCTGGTCATGAGCCAAACCTAATTATCAAAGGTAAAGTCTGGAGCATGCACTTGACTGATTGTTACACCAGGTTTCACCTTCCTCTTCACCACAACAGCTCGGTGTAACATCAGCTGGAATCACACTGTACATACAAAGCTTTGCTGCAGCCTGATTTGTAACTGTGTGACACCAACAACACAGCAGATTCCTCAACACAGAGAGAGGAAGAGGACATTTCTGGAGCCTAAATACTTTGAATACTGGAACAGTTACCGCACCTTTACTCTCACTGACAGATAGACATTATCATATGACTGATGCGTGTTTTCACTGATTTACCCTGAGATTAAAAAGCAACCCAACGACCACAAAAAATGTTGGTATGGGAAGTGGACAGCTATGTGCTTCAGGCTACTGAATTCATGTTCACACATGGAATATGATGGCTATGAGATTGTGGCATAAGGCTAGTGTGTGTTGGGGTTGACTTTATGTATGAGGCAGTCCCCCAATCCCCCTGCTCCGCTCCTTCTCAAAAGGAAGTGTAATGTTGCCATGGAGTCAGTGAGTTAGCTGTGAGCTCCGGCAAGAGCACACCGAATATAAAAATAACAAATATGTGGGCAGACTTACTCCGAACTTTCTTCTTCTCCCAGCAGTGTCACATATGTCTTGGGGAACCAACCCTGTTCACCATTCAGCTCTCCTAGCCACCAGTTCTCCTGCTGCTCCAACACCTGAATGACGTCATCCTTATTGAAGTTCAGATGGTTGTCTGTCTTTGCTGTCCAAGAACACAGGGCCTGGGCCAACAGGTTGCCCACTACCTGCTGACAAGGGCACAGAGAGACAGAGAGAAGTGCACTGAGTATTTGAGCGTTTGTATATATCCAGGTAATGATCTTACTGTGGTAATCAAAGGGTAGTAGCTGGTACAGAACCTGTTGTAAACAGTCTTACACCTCTCACCTGTCCTTGTGTCTCAGAGGGTGCAGGGTTTGGAGAGTGTGTTGGTGTGAAGGCAGACTTTGTTCCTGCTGCCATGGCAGCCTCAAGGGCACTGGAAAGCTGTGACTGAAGTTGCATTTTAGGAGCAGCAGCAGCAGCAGCAGCAGCAGCAGCAGCATTATTAGCTGTGTCTGATGGGGCCACTCTCTCGACATAGCTCTCTGGGAACCAGCCCATCTTTCCCTGTTTGCTGCCATACAGCCAACCCTCCTCCCGCTCTGTCGTCTCATCAACCTGACAGGAGGAGATAGCAAAGTTTGAGAAGGAGTAAGTAAAGCGTGAGAAGAAAAGAAGAAACAGACATTTGAACAGGAACAACTGGTGTGTAATTTCTGTTGCAAGTGTATCTTTTGTCAAGGCCTTATGAGACACAGCTTTCAGTCTTACCTCGATGATATCATCTGCATTGAAGCTGAGTTCTTCATTGTTGCGTGCAGTGAACGGGTAGAGCGCTTTGAAGGATGTGAGAGCCGCTGACTTCCTGTGATGTGTGGCCCTGGGTTGTCCGCCTAAAGCAGCATATCAGGGTCATTATGTGATGGTTATGTTTTAATTAACACTGAAGACAGAAAGTGTGTGTGCGTGCGCCTCACCTTTCCTCTCCTCCAGTCCTCTCAGCAGAGCCGTCAGTTTCTCCTGAATATCCACCTTGCCTCCACTTGGCTGCTGCTGCTGACGAGATGCCTCCTCCTTCCTCTTTCTCTCCTCCTCGGCTTTCCTTCTCTCCTCTGTCTCCTCCTTTCTCTTCTTCTCCTCCTCCGCCCTCTTCCTTTCCACCTCACGCTTTCTCCTCTCCTCCTCCTGCTGCTGCTGAAGCTTCCTCCTGTCTTCTTCCCTCTTTCGCCTCTCCTCCTCCTCTCTCTTCCTTCTCTCCTCCTCCTCTCGCTTTCTCCTGTCCTCTGCATCTCTGACAGCAGCCTCGGCCGCCCTTTGTCTCCTCCTCTCCTCCTCCTCCCTCTCTCTTCTACGCTCCTCCTCTCTCCGCTCCTCCTCTAGCCTCTTCCTCTCTTCCTCCCTCCTGCGTCGATCCTCCTCTTCTTTCCGTCTTTTCTCCTCTTTCCTCCTCTCTTCCTCCAGTTTCCGTCTCTCTTCCTCTAGCTGCCTCCTCTCCTCCTCCAGCTGCCTCCTCTCCTCCTCCTGCCTCCGTCTCTCTGCTTGCTTCTGCCGCTCCTCCTCTTCTCTTCTCTTTCTCTCCTCTGCCTCTCTTTTCTTCCGCTCTGCCTCCTCCTTTGCTCTGAGCTCTCGTTCAGCTTGCTCCTTGGCAGCCTGGATGAGAGCTTGTCTCTCTTTCTCCTCCTCCTCCCTCTTTTTGGCCTCTCTCTCCTCCTGAAGCTTCCTCTGACGCTCCTCTTCATCCCTCTTCAGTTTTTCCTGCCACTGACGCTCTTTTTCCATCTTAATACGTCTTGTGAGTGGGAAGCAAATGTTGTTATTTTAAAAGTTTGGATTTCAAGATGAAAAAAGAGCTTTTTTATATTAAAGTTCAAATGCAAATTTAAAAGCAGGTTGAGAAATGAGATTTTGCTTTTACATGACACTCAAATCTGAAAATAAATTTGCATGAAAGCTAAGTACCTCTGAGCTTCCTCTTCCTCCCTCCGTCTCCTCTCCTCCTCCCTCCTCTTCTCCTCTTCTTGCTCCTTCCTTCGAATCAGCTCACGCCGTTTGTCCTCTTTGATGCTCCGTAGTTTCTCTAGCGCTGCCTGCTGCTTTCTCTGGCTCTCCCTCAGTTCCTGACGCGTGCACAGACACACACACACAAAACCACACCTTTAATAGCAGAATGAAGATACGTGACTAAATTAAAGAATGAGTTGACTGGGTAGACATAATGGGCTGATAAAGCTCCGAAAACACATGCATCATGCACAAACACCGAGCATGGACATCAGTGCCTAAACATTGAACAACTTGGTGTGAGAGACAGAGAAGACAGAAGAAAGAGAGATATGTCTAAAGATAAGAGTAAAATCCAGAGAAGCTAAAACTAAAGCTAAAGCAGAGCCAGAAGATGTGATGGAGAAATATAAGCAGAGTAATGACCAACAGAAAAGAGCAGAGGAGATGAAAGATAAAAAGATGAGAACAACAAAGAGACCTAAAGCAAAAACCTTTAGTAGGTAGAAGAGGTTACGGAGGCAGGCCAGCAGACTGAACACAGCCTGAAGCATAGAGTCCTCAGCATCCACATACTGCAAAGTTGGGGACAAGGGATCAGAGATGGGTGAGAGGAAAGATGAACAGAGGAGAGAAAAGAGGAAGGAAATCCAGCAAGGGGAAAAAAAGAAAAGATCATTTCCATAAGAGAAGAAGGGACGAGACATGCAGAAGAGAGGAATAAAAGTTAAAGATGACAAAGGAATGAAATCAATATCAGAAGGCAAGAAAGAAGGTGTTAATGGACCGGAATGATCAGAGGAGAGAAAACAGACATGAAGGGCCAAGCTGCAGTCAAAGTAAAACATAAAAACCGGCACTGTACACTCAAAAAACATGTTAGTTTTTTAATGTTTTTCCTGCTCTGTAAAATTAAAAAACATTTTAAACACAAACTGTTAGATACAATTACTGTAAAGAATCAAACATACTGTACATCAAGCTCTGGACTAAAGCTTCACTTTGCCACCACCCCTTGCTCATTTTATGTCACTTAAAAATCCCACCTGTGTTCACAGAGTGTACTAACATGGCAATGCACAGTTTATGTCCTGCATGATATTTTTAATGAAGTAATTTATCCCATTTGTAGGCACTGATACTTGAGATTATCAAAGAATGAGTCGGGCTGCTAGAGATGGCACTGATTTCACAAACAAGCTAAAGGCTGAATGACCAGCTGCTAATACGCGGCGGAGAGCTGGATTTGTGAATCTCAGGTTTAATAAAGTAAACAACTAATAGTCCACCTTCTCCTCCAACTACTGACAGTACGCCTCTGCGAACCACTCAAGTCAAGACTGATGTGAGATAGTGGATTTACTGGGCAGTCTGTCTTAAATTGTGAGAATGTAAAGCATAGTGCTGTTGAAAGAGAGACAGCAGGTTTTAATCCAGGACAGAATGACATATAACCATTCTCCCACATGAATATGAAAATTAACAAGCGGTCAGACTACAGGTCTCTCTCATTGTACTATTGATAATATTGATGTATTCAGTTCTTACCTGCATATCCTTGTTGTACTGGTCCATCTGAGCCAGTTTGGCAGCAGTCTCTTTCTCCAGAGTTTTCAGCTGCTCTTGCAGTTTCATACATGTCCCTTTTTTCTCTGTGACGCCCACCTTCAGGGTGGACATGGTCGACGCTACAAACATGAAATACAGTTAACAAGCTAAAATCTTCCCGGTGAAAAAAATAAAAGCACTATGACAGAACATAGAAGTAAGTTTACAAAGCTTTCTTGCACACACTGCTGTACAGTACAGATTCCGAATATACTGTGATTAAACTACTCAATTTGTCCAACAATGTGTTGTGTTCTTTTATCAAGCACCCATCCAACAGGCTATGTCTCCATCAATTCATCCATCAAGACTAACCAGGCAGGTTATTCAGAGCCATGTTTTTCAGTTTCTCAGTCAGTCTCTTCTGCTCTGGAGTCAGCTGCGACAACTTCCTTTGGAACTCCTGACCAAAGAGAAATGCAACAGACGCAACAAGACATTAATCGCAAATAACACAAAACTGTTATTACGATGGATAACTGTCACAACAAAATAGCGTTAGAAAAAGAAACACACAAAGACACTCACACTCACACACGCGCACGCACACACACCTCTAGCTGTTTCTGCAGGTTGTTAATGTCCTGCTGGCGTGTCTCTATCCTTTGATTGGTCAGATCCAGCTCTGTCTTCTGAAGCTTCTTCTTGTTGTCAAAGTCACGCAGCCGGTCTGAGATCTGGCGGTGTTTGTTACCCTGAGGCAGAGAGACAGAGAGAGACAGAGAGAGAATGGCATAAACTTTACAAACTGACCTGACACAGCTGCACAAACAGAGGCCATCAGTGCATGACAACAGTAAGTCTACGTGTATGCTGCATTTGTCTCTTTGCCACTCACCACAGCCTCCAGCTCCATCTCCAGGCTCCTTTTCTTAGCCTTTAATCTGATGATATCATCCTGCTCCTGCTCCCTCTTAATCTGGAGCTCTCCTCGCCGCCTCCTCTCCCACTCCTCCTTCCTCTGGCGCTCAAGCTCTCGCTGTGCAGCCTGGAATTAACCCACACAAGACACTGATGTGTAAAGAAATGACTCTCTGCTGCGACTATAAATGAGGAAACAGACAAAACTTCAGACTTGCGGACACAGGATCCACCCTCACCTCTTTTCTCTCAATCTCTTTCTGTCGCTCTTCTTCTCTCTGCCTCTCCAGCTCCCTCTGTCTCTCCAGCCTCCTCTCCTCCTCTTTCTTCCTCCTCTCCTCGGCCTCCCGAGCCTCCTTCTCTCTCCTCTCTTGCTCCTCTCTCTGCTTCTGAGCGCGCCGCTCCTGCTCCCTCCTCTCCGCCTCCTGCAGAGCCAGTCGTCTTTTCTCCAGCTCTGCATTCCCTCGCTCCAGGTTAGCTTTGAATTTATCCTCAAAGGAATCTAAACACAGACAAACAAAAAGTCTTGAAGTCAGTGTTGGTGTAAATTTTTATGTTGATTGGGAGTGTGCTGTCCAATCCTGCTTTTGTGCTTGAAAAGGATGATAATGAACAGTGTATAAATAAAAAGTGCATAAATTTAAAACTAATTTGTAGTTTCAGTCAATCTCTGTCAATCAGTATACAGAGAACAAGGCTGAAGATAATGAAGCAGCTAAACAAGACTACACTCTGTGTTGAGGGCAGGTAGTGTGAGTACTGACAGTTGGCTTTAGCTTTCTGTGGTGGTTCAATGTCCAAGTCCTCAGTCAGAGCTGCATATGGAGAAGGGCTGGATCCATTCACTGCAGCCCTGGAGAGCAGATTTAAAATAACTGGTTTGGATACACAATTCACATGATTATACTACTAAATAAACACTGAGATTAGTCCATGTAGTCCATGTTTAATGTATGCACTTAAATCTAAACACTTACAGTACCAGTCAAAAGGTTGGACACACCTTCTCACTTAAAGGTTTTTCTTCATTATTTTGTACATTGGAGATTAATACTGAAGACATTAAAACTATGAACATACATGGAATTATATAGTAAGCAAAAAAAAAAGGTGAAAACCAAAGCAAAACATGTTTTAGATTCTTCAAAGTAGCCACATCTTTCTTTGATGACAGCTTTGCACACCATTGGCATGACTGATACTATATATCAATTCTATAGGGTAAATTAAGAATATGTGTCCACCCACCTTTGTGAGGGTGGTACCAGCTCAGTTGGCAGTGTTAGCGGCAGTGGTTGTCCAGTCTTTGCCATGTCCACAAGATGCATCGCCAGAACAAACTCTTCAGCTTTTAGCTTGCCATCCTTATCCACATCAGCTAAATTCCTGCAGGAGGGATACAGGATAAGGAGGCACCCGAAGACAACTATGTAAAAATTTGGCAACTTTAGAGAACCAAAGTTTCCAATTTGATTATAACTGTCTGCTGATCAGCTGTTTCTGTCAAAGCTATGTTTAACTACTGAATGTGCTAGTTTAGGTTAGTGACTACATGTCCTGTTATAGGGACTGTATGATTACTACACCTTTATTTAATGAAAACAATCATTAGTGGCAGCCTAACATGGAGCCTGTATTATGGACCATACCATGTGAAGGCACATGGATACACACAAGGAGTTATCTATGTACAATAGACTATCATATATAAACATATTGAAGTAGTCCTTAAGATCCAGCTGTTCAGGTTCACTTACATAAGTATCTTCAGAGTTAAAACAAACCAATCACAGCAGAAGAAAATGTACAATAAGAATTTTGATTTCCTTGTATTTACCAGTAATAGATACTACAGTAAGAGCAGCCTTGTTTAATAAAAAACGAATCCTATGACAAACTATTGGCCTATTGCCGTACCAGGTGTAGTGGAATGAAGTTTCTAACCTGACTCTGGCTCTTGAACACAACACTGCGGCATGGGACATGTACAGACACACACGCATACAGTACAAACACACAGATTTTCTCACCAGATGGAAGCCAGCTGTGTCTGAGTCAGCATTGTGGTTGCCATTGCACCTCTCACCTGCAGACCTGGCAACCAGAGCAACAGATGTCAAAATACATGTATAGCACAGAAATGTGGGTGTGGTGTAGAGGAAGTATGTGAGAAATATATGATACAGTATGCATTAATGTACTCATTAAAATGTGCCAGGTGAACAAAGATGGCAGTCTCGTGCATCATCTCGACAGCTGGTTACCAATACTGATATCAGGTTTCCTTGATGTTTTTCACAACTGTGTAAAAAATGTTGAAATAGGAAATGATACACTGTCTTTAACACTCATTCATTCACTGAGATCAAAGAGATGATGATCAAAATACTGTGACAGCATGAACAACAGGTTCATATTTATTTAGCAGACAGCTCTTGACTCCTAGAGTGCGGCTCAGGCAGCATTTTTCTGTGTGAACCCAACCTGAGTCCAAGAGAGTGGTAACCGAGCCCAACCTGAACCCGACGCAGTTAATGTAAGCTGAAGCAGTGAGTTTCTGTCACTCTGTCACACAGTGGTTGTTAGTCAGTCGCATCCTGCACCCACTGTCCACGATCTATTCCCAGTCTTCTTGCTGCCATATCTCATCAGAGCCCCACATGATTTACATTTTACATATCTAACTGCTTCATTATGACATCTGCATTGATGAAAAAAATCGACATACCTCCATACATTGGACTCCCTGCATGGTTTTTGGTATTTTTAAGCTTCCCTGTTGATACATTTTGTTTGCTGTGCTGCATCCTTAACTAGGCTACATGAATACGCTTTTTACTGCCTGAAATTGCCAATGTTGCATTCACAATAACAAAGCCTGCACTTGATAGGACATAGCCAAACACAGATAGTAGGTCCTTCATTTTCATTTTTTTACACTACATTATCACTAAAAGACCTTGAAAGCAGCGTGTAGGCCAGCCCAGTTGATGTGAGCGAACCCATGCATCATTTTCAAATTACTGTCTGAGCCCGACCCCAATGTGTCAGGTTCCCACTCTACTGTCTACACTGTGTAAGGTGTGTGGAGCTGTATACTATAATGTAAGAGAAGAGTCCAAGAGCTCAAAAAAATGGAAAGAGCCATTCATTTACAAGCCAGATTCCAAAAAAAAAAGAGCTGGGACGCTGTGTAAAACACAAATGAATGCAATTATTTTCAAACAAACTGTGTTTCCCAACAACAGTTTCACAAAGTGCCTGAGCCCATGTAGTAATCTCCTTATTATAAAGGAGATGGAGTGATGAACCTCGCTTCACCTTGCTTGTGAACGACTGAGCCTTTCCAGGATGCCCCTTTCATTCCCAATCATGATACTCACTTGTTACCAATCAACCTGTTTACTTATGGAATGTTCCAAACTGGTGTATTTCCCAGTCTTTTGTTGCTCCTGTGCCAACTTGTTAGAAAGGTGTTGCTGCATCAAATCCAGAATAAGCAGATTTTTACAAAAATCAAAGAAGTTGATGAAGTAAAACGTTAAATATATTGTCTTTGTGCTGTTTTCAATTGACTCAAAAAGGATTACAAGTTATCACATTCTGTTTCGTTTATGTTTTTACAGTGTCCCAACTCTTTTGGGATCAGGTTGTAATGTATTTAAAGATCAGGACCACACATAATGTGCAAAGTCACTGTGAGAAAATCATCTTTAACTCTGGCTGAAGTGCATGTGTGTGTATGTGTGTGTGTGTGTGTGTGTGTGTGTGTGTGCGCGCGCATGCATTGTTGTTTGATTGTATCATGGCTATTTCAAGAGAACAGGTCCAACAAGGCTAACAGTAACAGAACGAAAAGGCAAAAGAATACTTGGCTGAGTGTGTGTGTGTGTGTGTGTGTGTGTGTGTGTGTGTGTGTGTGTGTGTGTGTGTAGAGGAACTGCCCCAGTGTCTGAACACACCCAGAGCCACCACTTCCTTAGAGTTAGCAAAGGACTGACAAACACAGAAAGAAAGAGGGAGGCAACGTTATGAAATCATCAGTGGCTGCATTTCACGCATAGTCTGGTATGGACGTGTACGACCCATACACTAATCACATACATACACACAGACACACATATCATACCAGTGAGGTATCCAGTCATCTGTTTATCCAGGCTGTTGAACTGCTGTCTGTATTTGAGCCTGGAGGCATGTGGTACAGCCCAGTCACTGGGACCAGTAACCATTGGGGACATCACAGAGGGTGATGAGGAAGTGGAGCTGAAAGACAAACGGCAGGATGAACGCACTAAACTTCAGGAACACCAGTGTGTGCACTTCAAAAGAGACTGACAAGATAAATGAGGCAACTGGTTGTGCAAAAGGGGAAATTGTTTTGTGCTTCCAAATGTCTGTATGTGTTTTTCTGTGTTTGTTACCTGATAGATCCCAGGTCCAGCAGTGATGAGGCCTTGTTCATACCAGAAGGAGCACCGGAGGAGAGTCCTAGCGGAGAGGGGTAGGAGGACGCAGAGAAAGGTAGGCCTGACAACATAAAGCATACATACAAATCCATTATATATACTCTAGTGTAGTTATCTGCAACATTGTGATGGCATTTTACTGTTGCTACTAACCATAAAAACTAGATGCCATCCCTCCACCCCGAAACATATAGACTTTTTTTCTTTTTTACAGTTGTCAGAAAGGGGAGGGGAGTCTTGTAGTGGTTCAGTAATATACTGTCATTCAGCCACTGCTGTAACCTTGTCAAGGACAAGCAGGCTATTTGTATGGAGATAAGACCTGACTCTGCAAAACCAGGCAAGGATTCATCCTTTTCCTTCCTTTCCCCCCAAAAGAAATAGAAATATTTCATCATCTGCACTCTGCTGCAAACATATACAATAATTACTCTCAGAGGAAGACATTGCCTCTTAATAGTGTTCATGCTTTAAGAAACAGAAAATAATCCTCTAGCAAGTAGCAGTAATCAAAGGACAAATGAATGTATTTAGACATGATGACTCTTTCTTTCCAAAGCAGCAACAGATACATAATAGTACAGCAAAGCAAAAAAAGAGGAGAGGAAACAGATAAATAAAAGTCAGAAATGAAAGTTGTCTGTACCAGTGGCCAGAGCTGCAGCTGGGATTGGTTGGAGAATTCCCATGGTGCCGTTTGGCATGGTGGCGTTTCCCACGGTGGGCATCAGGGGCCTGTTGGGGGTTGAGGCTATTAGAGGGCTCAGACCTGTTGTTGTAGTAACCAAAGGGGTGAGGCCTGTCATTGGTGTCAGAGGTGAGAGTCCAGGGGTTGCCATAGAGATAGGGGTCAACATGGCAAGGTTTGTCCCAGGCATCATGGACATGTTAGGCACAGCACCCATACCTGGAACACACAAACACACACAACAGGTGCACATTTTAGATGACACAGCAGTCAAAATGCACATATAGAGTCAGACACGCTTTAGATAGATAAGCTTGTCAATAATAAAAAATGAGGTGTTTTGTATCCCATTTACATCTTTTAATACACATATCTCTTTTGTGTTGCTATTGTGTTTAAGGCTATGACATATTTTCACATTACAGCCAGCTAAGTTCCTAACTAAACAAACACACACAAACAATATGTAATAATAAACACATACCATAGGCTGGCTTGGCCATTGATGAGGTGGGGTTATTGAGGGTGGGAGCAGGCACAGGAGGCTGCTTCATGATGATTGGCAGTGCTAAGGGAAGCGATGTACCCTGGAGTTTTAGCTTTATGAGCTTCATTGCAATGGAAAACTCCAACCTGTCCATCTTCCCATCTTTATTCATATCAGCCAGAGTCCTGAGAGACAGAAGGAGACAAATAGTTAGTGAAGGATGTTACAATATTCTTCATTAAGCGTAGATTTCAGTGAATATGTCCACTGCTCAAAACTGTGTGGGTGTATATGTGTGTGTGTGTGTGTGTGTGTTTCTCACCATATCTCAGCCAACACTGAGGCAGGCAGCCCCGATTGAAGGAAAAACTTTCTCGCCTGCTCCCCTACAGAAAGGGAAGAAATAAAAATAAGAAAAAAAGAAAATTCAGCAGTTGAAGGGCGCATCATGGTTGCATTATGAGTGTGCAGGGAAATCACTATGAGCATGATGCACCAACAGTTTGTGCGATGAAGTGCATGTTTGTGTGTGTACCTGAGACATAGCCCAATGATGGGGAGAGGGTGTCAAACTTCTGGTCATGTTTGCTCCTCTCCTCTGGAGAGATAGCCCATACGCTTGGACCACCTGGAGAGAAAAAGAGGTCACAGGGACACACTAATATAAAAGACAGTGTAAAGCAACAGACATAGGACATATCCATTATCGTGGCGGAAGCACTTTCCTTAATAAATAGAGATCCTTTTCTATTTCCGTAAATTCGTCCACTACATATGATTTCTGGGCTTGACTCAGCAAACCTGCTCTTATCTAATTTAAACTAAATCTTAAGCAAAGTAAACACACACTTTGCATACTAACTTAAAGTTAGAAAACATTTTACAAGTTGCAAACAAACAGGAAGGAAGACAGGCACATGCACACACACACACATGGAGATGAGATGAGAGGGAACCTGAGGCCAGCCTCTGTAGCAGTCAGGAGATGGGAATGCACTGATATTGACAAAATGATAATAAAGCGCAGTGTTGCCAGTGATGCTAAGTCACTTTGTTCAGACAGGAAGGCAGAACAGCACTGGTATTTACCCAGCCAGGGCATACTACCCATTAGTGTTTGCTCCACAGTCCGTCAGCAGACACAGTGAATGGACAGTTGAATTCATCATAACAGAACATACACAGTTTCTGTAACTTTAGTGCTGTGACTGACACTATAAGCAAGGATGAAAAAAGGGAACTTAATAGGACTGAAAGCAAGATGGTCCAGAGACGGACATCGCTCACACAAATAATAAGAAACAACAAGAGGCAAATGATTACAGCAGCGTGTGTTCGGACATACAAATATATGTGCAGCCACACACGTGTTGGCCTCAGCAGATCTGCAAGGAAAAAAAAACAGACACACCACCCTACACACACATACACCCACTTCTGGTTCTCCTCTCCCCTCCTTTACACACCCACTCACACACAAACTGCAGCAGGCTTACCATTCATATTTGCAGAGAGGGGGAACTCCTGGTGGCGTCCTCAGCTACTGCTTGCAGCCATCTGCAAAAACACACAGTCACAGTCCAGTCATCAGTCAATACTGCAGCTAAGACAGGACAGTAGTGTCAGTGACAGGAGGGAGAGAGTAACAGCAGAAAGAGAGGGAGATGGAGAGAGAGAGACAGAGGGATGAAGAAAGACAGGGGGATGAAGGGAGAGAGAGAGAGAGGGAGTGAGAGAGAAAGAGAGAGACAGAGAGAGAGAGAGAGGATATTCTGGTCAGTCAGCAGAGTCAAACAGGGCTCCTCCTGTTCTCTTCAGTGTGGCCACGTTCCAAAGCTTTTAAACTACTCGGACGCATTCCAATACTATCCACACTGACTCTGTAGTGGCCAGACACCAATAGCACACAAGCCACACTGATAAGCCTTTATAAAAGCACATTAACACTCTCTGTCCATATATTGTCAACCCACTGTGAAGTGCTATGTTGGACCAGATTTAGGCTCTGACGGCAGTTTACAAAGGTTGTGTCACTGACTGGACAAAAGACCTGTACTGTCCTGGTGTTAAGCAGACATCAGTTCTTCATGCAGCTGCCCAAGTTTAATGGGCAGATGGTCATCTCTACAGATGCTGCTTTCATGTTCACCCTTTAGCCCACTGCAAACACTGTCAATGGGTTAGCATGGACAGGAGAGACACTGAGTGACCATCTGCTGTTAAACTGTTTGGTACACTGTAACACAGTGTCTTCTGAAACGGGTGGTTTTACTTCATAACAGTATTTTGATTTAAAATGTACTATGGCAACCTCTGTGAGACTGTAACGTACTACAGCAGCACTTTCAGATAAATGTTAACGTCAGCAGGCTAACATGCTCTCAATGACAATGCTAACATGATGACGCTAAGCAGTTAGAATGTTTATCATGTTCACCATATTATTTCAGTATGCTAATATGCTAACGTTTGCTAATTAGCCGTAAACACAAAGTACAACTGAGGCTGAGTTAGTTCATCAAGTAGTTCATTAGTTTTGCAGGTATATGGTCATAACCAAAATATTGGACAATTGAACATTTTGTCCAGATGATGGCGCTAGACGGAAAACTTACCAAAACGATCACCAAAGTGATAACAATCATGCTGAAGGGGACTGGACCATATCTAACAAATGCCATAGCAACGAATCCAATACAAATCAGAACCGGTATAGGAAAATTCAGGGGATCAGTAAAGTGATTAGAATCCATCCGCTGGGGACCATGAAGATCTGGATAAAATTTTGTCTTAATATGTCCCAAATATTTCAGTCTGGACCAAAGCAGTGGACAAACCGAAAGGGCCAACAGACCATCCAAGCTATTCTACAGCCTCAATGACTTCCTGCCAGTCTTCCTGTCACCAATGACAATGTCTTTCTCAAAGTCTGTTTCATCATGCTTTAAGCTTGTCGAGTCATGCTCATGCAAAGCCAGAGCAGTAACAGAGCTGCAGTTGCATAAACCTGTTTTATGTATCAGGAGGGCCCACTTCTTCTGAAAGGCCAAGGTTTGTGAGTTAAAGTGATCACATTTAGTGCGTGGGTGGAGGTGTGTGTGTCTCCATGTTTCTCAATGTTCTTTGATAAATTTTATCAGCTGACTACAATCAAGATTTCTCAGAATGTGGTGTGTGGCAGTGTGGCAAGGTGCCAGCTAGCTAGTCAGCATGAGAACTTTGCCGATTTATTATCTTATACATTTTTACACTCTCCATCAAAGAATTGGACAACATTTTCTGTAACCGTGTTAATGTTGCTTGGGGTGGTGGGAAGGAAATCTGTGGCTAAATGTACCATACATGGGCTCCTTGATGACAAAAGACCAGTAACTTGCATAATGCTGTGCTTGCCAGCATATTTATAGGTCTACTTGAAACACAGCCACCACAAAACTGCTTTGTTTAAATATAAAACAGTTTATTGCTGTGGGATGAACAGTGTGATCTTTTGCTTCAGGGGGCCTTAGCGCAGGTCAGATCAACAGGCCACGTGTTCTATGAGGTCTAAATTCTAAGAAATTCATTTGAACAACTAACATGAACATGTGCAATCTAACATCAAATACAAAGCTAAATTTATATATAATTCCCCTTCGTGCATCTTAGTTTGGGACACTGAATCAGACCATAATGTTTGTTCTACAGCTTTCATGTTCACTTCATTATTGACGTGCTGAACACCTGCTTCCTCCATGGCTATCTCTCTCCCATCAGCCAGTCAGACTCACATGATGTAGTCGGAGGAGGAGGAAAAGGAGGAGAGAAATTCCAATCTTTCTGCTCAACACTTCCTGCCCAGTAACCCACAGACACAAGCATTTCCTCGTCGTCCGTCAGTTGACGGGAGGTGATCGTGGATTTTGGCAGAGGGACAGCTTTGATGCCCCAGAAAGTACGAATCGAAAGTTAGAACTAGAGTCAGAACTGGAGCGGTACAAGAATTACAGTTTACTGAGTGATTTTTAGGAAGCGAAATGACTGATCGCTGTCTTGTCTGTTGATATTAGCTTTGTGAAGGAGAACATGAATGAGATAAAGAGGCCTTGTCAATTATTTTACAAAGGCAAAGAACAGTGAGGGAGGGCTAATCTGCCTGCCATCTGTCGCTCTCCCAGAGACTCTCCCCATTTTCTGCCTTATTCTCCTTCATTCTGCCCTTGTCCTTCATGTGCAGTTTTTATTACATATTGGAGTGTGAGTGTGTGCATGCGGAGACTTCTCCCATTAAAGAATGTGTTCAGTGAGAAGTCATGTTTGCAGCAGTCCTTACACAGACACAGCAAGACTGCAGTGTTTGCAGTAGATGAACAAGAGTATAATTAATAATAATAAATCTGTTAATCTTACCAGAAATCTGACAAATCAGATATTGTGTAATACAGTTGTGTAATTTTTTACAAGCTACAGCATGCACAGTATGTTTTGCATATTGCACATTATCAAATACATTGCAGTTTGCTAGACAATCCACTGTATCTAGCTCTAATAGCGTTTTGAGCACTTTTTTGCATATTGTCCAAACATACCTATTTGCCAACAGTACATAAGAGCTATAAACTATCATCTGCCTGCAGCATCAGCTATTCTGTATTGGTCAGGCTCTAGTCAAGAAGTGTAACCTCTGGTGATGTAACACTGTAGAAATTACATTGAATGAAAGAAAGATAGCAGTGGGCTGTATTCTTTAAGGTTTACTGCTGACAGAGGAGGAGTCGAACGACTGACTTGGCTGGCACAAGTGACTGACTTCAGTGTAGACTCAGCTTTGCAAACCTCATGCAAATCCCCTTTGAAGGCCACACATATCCTAAAAACAAACTGCAACAAACCAACAACTGCATTTTGTACATTTTCACGTGTGATGGAGAACCACTGAAAAGGAGGTTTGAAAACGTATACACGCTACAAGAAAGCAACTGTGAGTGAAATTCAAACACTGTTTTGATAGCATTACAGTCATCACCATGGAGAGGAAGGTGTAAATGATACATCGACAGACAACACAACGTTTTCATTCTTTTACATTCAGGTTTGCATGATCGTCAAACAGGTCAATTTTCATAATTTTAACTTTAACTGTTTTGCTACTTTTTTGGGGGGGTTTATACTATTGTTTGGACAAAGGAAGTAATTTGATGACATCACTTTGAGCTCTGGGAAACTGAAATTTCAATGAACGCTGACATTTTATAGACTGAACAACTAATCAATTAATCGTGAAAATAATCACCAGATTCATCAATAATAGCTATTTCTCTTATCAGTCTCTTTCTCTGTCAGTATATTGATTCTTATTGATGCAGAATGCAACCAACTGAGTGATGACTGTGTTTGCATCTGTATAAATTACTTGTTTGTTCTGCGTTGTTTGCTTAACAATGCCTCACAAAGATCTTGTTGATCTACTAAATGTTGTTCATTGATTGCGATTGGAAGCCACTGTGCTATTGTCTGACTTATTTGCCGGGCAAAACTACGTAATAATGACAGAACATTAGAAAAGGCCTCTGGGTTTACCTAAAGAAACTCGAACCTCACACTCCATTTTTACATGACATTAACATGCTATGTGTATCTGGAAATCTGTTACTGCACAGTGTAAATGCAAGCAAACAGCATTGTGATCACATTGGATCACAAGGAGAAAATGCAATCTGTACAGTGTGACCTCATTCTTAAGAAAGAAAAAATTCACCTAGCAAGTTGAAAGGTCACCAAACTCTGCCTCTTCCTTCAAGCTTAAGCAAGCCCAGTGAAACGCTACAATAGTAGTATTGGGTAGTGAGTCTTTCCTTGTAAAAAGTGATTTAACAATGAATGAGCACTATGGCGTTGCTTCCTTCACCTGAGACGCATCATGTTTGTTGATGAGACTGCCAGTACATCAGTTTAGTGTACTATCACACATGGGCAGAATTTACATAATAAGAATGATTATTAATTACAGATGTAAATGCAAAGGGTAGTGAATCGGATGCAGTGCAACATTATGGATGCTGTGGACGATGATGACAGTCCAAAATACCAGGTGTAAATGGGACCTTACTGTCAAGGTGCATAGAACAGGTAAAAACACTGTTAGACCAGGTGCAGGAGATATTGTACAGAGAAGTGACTGGCAGGTAGCCAACAGTCTACTAACTATTCACAAAGAGAGGTTGCATTTATTGTACTTCAGTTTGTGTGTACAGGCAACAGCCTGTATGAATTCATTCTTAAAATGAAAAAGTTGTCAAGCAGACTGAGTCGCTGCAGAGCTCAGCAGCATAATTTGACTGCACACCTTAGACATGCTTGCCTGACAAGGCAAATCAAGGCCTATATTGGCCAATGCAGTAATTAAGACTGTTAATGAGGACTCTGTCCCCTTTAAGTGCACATGACGTCTCATCAGTGAGCCAGCATACACAGTGGCATGGCTCTGAGGCTATCAATACCAAACAGATTGTGGCCCTTGTTATATAATTGATTACACCTGTAGTCTTCCTGCTTTGGCAAGTCAAATGCCTTCTGTGAAAGAGGCTTGTTGGTCTGGGCAGTCCCAGCAGGCATTTGGTTAAAACCAGTGGAAACTTTTTCAGCTTGCACATTTTCTTTGGACTAAAAAATGATTACATTTAAATATTTTTCAAGGTCAAAATGAACCAGTTAATAGTGAATTAATGCCAGACTGGAGTGTGGCAGCAATAGAAACACCACACTTAAGCAGAGTGTGATTTTGGCTTGGCTTCGCTATGTCTGTCAGATCTCACCTGCTTCAGTTCTGCTTTGGTACTTGCTGAGAGACTGGGACATTTCTGTCTCTCCCTTAGTATATACAACACACAGAGACTGTTGGATAAATAGCCTGGCTGTCCCTGACCTGAGCTGTTTCAGGAGTAGCTTTGAATCACTCTTCTCTCATTCTGACTGCATCTGTGTCTGTTTGTCCCTTATGTTAGTGTGTACTGAGACTGAGGAAGAAGTCACTGATTGATGAACCTTTCCTCCTCTCTTTATCCCTCCACTTCCTCATTCCATGACTGTCTTTTGGACAGTGCATTTTTTCCTCTCTCTCTGTCTCTGTCTGTATCTCCATGTGTCATTATATATCTATGTCTGCCCCTAAATCTGTACTCTACCACTTGTGTGCCCGTGACCTGTCCTCATCCCTACTCTGAAACAAGTGCTGCTTGTGTTTCTACGAAAAGATTGATTTTCAGCCGCCTCGCTTGCTGACCTCACACCAATGACATCCACTCCATACACGACCCTCTTTCTCCCCGATGACTCTACTGCTCCCTCTCGGTCTGTGTTTGTTTCTGTATACAATAAAACTACCCACACTCCTTTGGCCATCCGTCTCCTTCATCACGCATTCTCCTCACTTCTGATGATATTTTTTCTTTTTTCCCGGCTTGTTCCCATCATAGAGCTAGCACTTTGGCTGGCCTTGATATTTCAGCAACAACTCACCACCCACCACTGGTGTTCACAGTGTCGCAAAGGCCTTTTGGGGTGTTTCAGATTGGGTTTGATTAATGCTGTTTGCAGTGCTGGGTTTTGTTTTCTTAAGAGGCAAGGCACGCCTCTCACTCCTTTAGTCTGCTTTGGCCCACCCTGATTTGTCCATATATCAGGAAGATATGTCAGGACTGGAGAAAGTACTTTGATACATTGACATTTTACAGTATGAACTGAGTTAAAGCAGGATATTTCTAGCACTGTGTGTATATGTACATGTGTTGCCTTTTGTCATTTTCACTGTCGTTTATTGAAGAAGATATTAAGGTGGAGGATGTCAAAGGTTAAACCTTCGAACATCTGCTCAATAAGTTCTCTACTAAACCAATACTGGGCCTGTCCTGCTTTTCCAAGTCATATGGTCACACTTGCAACAGTAGTGATAATCTCAAGTAGCATGACAGTGATTCATATACTGTTTAATCAATAATGTAAGCAGTAACCCTCACTTTTCCCTCTACAGAAAGGTCTGAAGTGTGGCTCAAATTCGCAGTACTCCTGCAGCTGGCAGGCATTAATTGTTTTGCTTTGAGGATGCTTAAGCCTGGCGGAAGTTTGTGAACATGGAGGTCAAACCAGATTGATCAGTTGAAGGGCAACTCTCCATTTAGTAACGTTATTACAGTATGTGGAAGACAACAAAGATGCCCATGAAAGTTATGAAGAGGTAAAGACAGCTGGCAAGACAAAACAAAAGAGTCTGTTACATTACCGGCAGTGACAGAGACACTTCATAAAAAGCAGCTTACCTGGCCTTCAGTCACTGTACTAAGCTATGTGTATTACTGTGAATGTATGAAAGTGTGTCAGAGAAACGGTACATAACCACACTTACTTATCAACCGAACACACATGCGAATATAAGCACATTAACACCACTGAGGCAACTCATGACATTTTGCTGGCTTGAATACTGGTGGCATCATCTCCTCTAGACTCTTCAACATCCAGCTCACATCCCAGCCTTCAAAACGAGTGATCACCCTCAGAAACATTTCTCAGCATCGGCCTGCTGTGTAGTAAAACACTATGCAAAAATAGATTGAAACTTTTTTTCTTATTTTAAAATGAAGTGATTTGTGCGCATCTCAATAAAAGCAGGCAAAGACAAATAAGTTTGCATCTGGTTAACTCCACAAATGAAAAACTAGTACCAGCTGAACTATTGGTTCTCAAATATTGGCAAAACAAATAAATATTGAGCATAAGCCATCAATGATGTTGGAAGTGATGCTTTTTTTTTTTTTACTGGTGGCTTTATATGTCACTTAGGACTGCTGTTCGACCAAGAGATCCACTTTGGGACAACCCAGCATAGGCCCAAACTTCCAAATACAGACATAACTGAGCACTGCGACTCTTATCGAGGAGCAAAGATTTTCTTGATTCACAAACTCAAACTTAAGACCAACTTCCCTCCGTGTGTCTGTAAGATAAACCGATAGAGTAACATTCTCTGATAACTTGTCACCAGCCAGTCTGAGACCTGCCTGCAACCTGCATAACTAGTTTGAACCGAGAGGAATTTAGGAGACTTTCCTGCAAATCTGCCTTTACAACTCAACTTTCCACCTATATGCTCGCCTACCAGGAGCAACGTTACCGATACATGGATCATCATGTACGTATGGATCACGACTAACACCTAATGAACTCATAACTTAGCTAGCTAACCTAACACCCATCCCGGGTTGTTTTGAGGCTAGATCCGCAGAGAAGCATCACCGTCCCTTCAAAAATACTTCTCTTTTATGTTCCTGAATCCAACACATGTACAAACATTGACAGGCGAAAGTATACATAGTCGTGAAGCTTATGTGGAACCTAAAAGCCATCCATAAAACCATTACCATAGCAATATCAAACTTACACCCATGCTTAGATAAGCAGTTTCGCTTGCGTACCTCTCTCACTGCGGCCAAAAAACATCAACTTCCGAGCTTCTGAGGGGCCCGAACTTATCAGCCACCACTCCGGGAGGGTTTCCCAGACACACCGCGGAGGTTTAATGTCCGCAGAGAGCACTCTTTGTTGGAGAAATGTTCAAGTTTAACAGCGCTGTTAACTCAGAGAACCTGTTGCTGACAGCTCGGTGTGTCACACCAACAACATGGCTGACAACAAGTGAGCGGTGGATGTGTGGCTGCGGGGCGCTGTTAACGTCCGACCGTCCGCTGAGTGGGAGGAGGGAGACAGGGAGGAATACGAGCTGAGCAGATGGAGCAGGGGGACAATTGATGGGAGAGGTGGTGGGAGAAAGATAAGGAAGACGGTAGAACAAGAACTGCAGTCATTTTTCTTTCGTTTGAAGTTCTACGCTGACAAAGTTATCTACCGAATGATGTAACGTTATCTCGAGATAAACGCAAATATTCATCAATTCCGCCAATTTTGCCTGACATTTTGCCACATCTAATATCCTGAGCCAAAAGCCATTATTCATTTATTCAGTGTATTATGCCTAATTAGTGGAACAGGTGACCAGACTGGTAAATAGTCGGGTCTATGTTACAGTTTACTTCCATGTGTGAAAAGTTTTCAACTAAAATGCAGTTTAAAATGCTGAAGAATGTAAAATTAATTGAAAGTTGTTTACTTTTTTGGGCTAGCCCCTATAAATGCCACTGCTGACTACATAATCAGTAGTGCATTGCGACTGCTTCACGTTACATTTGCGACTTCCTCAAACGATTTTTGGCGTAACGTAAGTAACCGCGACTTGCTTCCAGTATACAACTCAGGTACCAGCGACTTCAATGCAAGTGGGACAAAATGTTCAATAAAAAGCCCCGGAGGAACTTTCGGCAGAGAAAAGCGAACTCCAGTGAGGAGGAGGACGAGGAGAAGAACAACGGTGATGGAGAGGAAAATGAGAAAGCTCCAGTTGTGGTAAATAAGCCGTTCAGTCTGGCCCAGGGCCGCGGCATCTCTTGCAGTTCCAAGCGGGAAGCGACGCCTCCCAAGCCGGACAGCAGTGACGGAGAAGACGGGGAGACGTTGGGAGTGCCAGAAGAGAGAAAGAACGACGGGGATGGGATTAAAAAGAAAACCAACTCCGTCCTCAGTTTCTCTGACGACAAAGGTATTATTATGGTGTTTTGTCGTCAATGTTTTCAAAGGTGGACCCAGTCAAACCCAGGTTAGCTAACGTTAGGTTAACGTACTCGACGACAGTTAGTCACGAACGTTAGGCAAATATGAAATTCATTTGAAATTGCTAGCAGGGACGTGGATTTGTTGTATTTTATATTATTCTTAAAATAATGTAGATATCTTGACAGAATATATTTGATCAGAATTGTTAGTGGGATTTGGTCGCCACTTACAATCTCCCATTACCTCTGCTTGTGTGCACACATTTAATCGAACTGTCAAGTGCCCAGCACCAAAAGTCACTTCACGTCCACTTCAGGTTCACTGCATGCCAGTTTTTTTAAAGTATCTTTTATTAATTGCAAATGTGTTATGCAATGTGTACAGCTTAAGTACGCTATCAACGTATATGGGTCCTGTATGCTATGTTAGTGACAATTTTGTAAGGGGGAGGGTCTTTGTCAAGGTTAAGATTTTGCTCATGGATCTGTTTTTCTTTTTACGGTCTTAGCTGATGGGCCAGTGTTTAAAGTGAAGAAGTCCACTGATAAAGCTGTGCTGTTCCAAGTAAGGAGAAAGGAGCCTTCACCTGCCAAGACCACCCACAGCACAGGTAGGTACCTGACTGGTTCATATTAGAAACACTCATGACCCTTTCACGCCAGCAGGTCACAATGATAGTTGTCACGTTGCATGCACAACTCTTCTGATCACGCTCTGTCTATGTACACTAAAAACATGTCAGGTGACAGCTTGTTAAGTACACAGAGCTAGCTCTAATGCAGTCTGATACAGCATCTCTGCAGGGAATCTTGACTTAATGAAGGGTATACTAAGGTTTGAGGTGTTGATTCAGTCTTAATGAGGCTATAATTTGTGGTGCCAACAACATCAGCATCTAATAAACTGGTAACTGATGTACATTCTGATAAGAGTTGGTTGTAGTATGATTTTAAAAATATTCATGGATCAGGGAGAAGGGGTAAAGCATTAGTATGTCAGCAAAGATAAAGATTTGGTGTAGTGTTACTTTGATCTCAAGAAAGCGCTTGTACGAAACTCCAACCTGTTGAAAATGTCTAAGGATTGTCATCCTACAAACTCAACATGTGTTAGTCATTGAAGAACTGTCTAAACATTTCATTTCATTTTCTATTTTTTTTTATTTCAGTAATTATGTCAATAATAATTAGCATCATTATTTTTGGTATCGGCCCTCTGCTCTCTCCCAGCCCCGGCAGGTGGAGGTGTCCCACCATCTAGTTCTTTTAGGCAAGATTATGACAGTCAGGCTTCACCACATGCTCAGCACCACAATGATGACGATGATGACGATGACAGCGACAGTGGTAGTGATGAAGTTGGTGTCAGGTCTCCCTCAGTTAGCTCGACTTCAGACTCCAGCCACTCAGCTACTAAACCAGGTATGTGTTTCTGTTGGTGTTTGCTCTATGTGTGTGTGTGTCAACAGACAAAATCAACATTCATTATGGAGGCTATAGGTTCCTACGAACGTACAATGTATGTACAACCTGGCTCTATCATTGTGATAAAGGAGGCAATATAAGACATTGGAGAGGGAGAGAGAGAGGGGGAGAGAGAGAGATGCATCCTTATGTATACCTGCATTAATGTGTCAGTTGATTTGTGTTTACAGCAGTTATCCCTAATGCTGAAGAGATCCAGGCAGCCAGAAGGAGGCGTCACGCCATCCGAACCCAAAAAGAGTTCATTCCTTTGGGTAGAGATGGCCAGAGTTCCGCTGGTAGCACCCCGGACCACTACAGCAGAGACGATAACGAAGATAGAGATGATGATGATGAGCCAGATGATCATGAGAGAAGAATCGAGTTCGCCCCACGATTGAAGAGCATCAGGGAAAGGATTGCGGAGAAACTTGGTAGGGGAGGGAGGCAGAAAGGGAAGATGGGGTGAAGAGGTTTTGCACCAAATTGTCTGAATATGAGGTTTACTCTTTTGGATGTTTGTGTGTAATCTAGGAGGAAGTGATGGCAGTCTCTCAGGAACCGATGGAGAAGAGCAAGAACTTTGGGAGGAGACACAAATTGGGAAGGGAGTCAAGAGACGTCCAGGAGAAGAGGTAGGAAGAGATTGAGGCAGCCTTCTTACTCTGTTTTCCTCTTTCTTTCTCCTATGACTTTTCTGTGTCTCATTCTTTCTGTCTGGGTCTCTTGTCCAATTTAGCGCAAAACTAGCCACTCTCAAATGGCAGAATAGTCTACTTTTCTAAAGACTCAAGCCTTCCATCAGTATAACTACTCCTCTCTGTACTGCAGCTTTGACATCTTTTATCCTTCTCTTTTCTTCTCCTCAGAGCCCATCTGGCAGTGACTCCAGCTGCTACAGCAGTTACAGCAACAGCAGTCGCAGCAGGCCAGACAGGCGAAGACAAAAGAAGACATCAGCAGGGGTCAGAATCCCAAAGACTCTTCCTCCCATCAGTCTCTCAATGGTCAAGAAGAGGATAACCGGAAAGTAAGTGTCTTCTTGCTTTAGTAGTCTTAATGTTGCATCGCATAATCAATTCGACATTATAGTGAAAGCATTGATTAATCAAATATTGGCCTGATATGCCTTAATATTGTAATAAACAATATTTCCGAATGCATTTTTGCGGTATTCTTGTGTGTTCTTCACTTCACAACTCTTTCTGATATTTTTCTCTCTAGACTAGACTCTCTGAAGGAGGTGCACAGAGCACGGCAGGCAGAGCTGAGGAGGATGGAGTACGATGTTGAGAGTGCTAAAACCTCAGTGGAGACCCTGGGGGAAAGTTCCTCAGAAAGCCAGCTGAAGTTTTACAGGGCCATGACCCTCTATGTCCACAACCTAGTGGAGTGTCTAAGGGAGAAGGTCAGGAATGAGTAAATCTGTTCAGTTAATATCCCTGTTAACTATCATATAAACAGTAATATAAGTTAGCAATAATAATATACTATTCCTAAGTATGTTGTCATTAACGTAGAATCCCCTGAAAAAAGAATCCTTTGTATTGGATTGAGGTTTAGTTTTTAGACCTGGTGGGTAGGCTTTAAGTTTTGGCAGCCAAATTTGATGAGATTGTTGTCAAATAATTTTTATTGGTGTGATCATGGAGTGTATTTATCTCATGTGTAATGATAAAATGATTGTGAATGGTTAAACACAACTGACATTAAATAGACATGTAGTTGTGTTTGATCACAATGCTCTCTGTCATAATCAGACAGTTTGAACAACAACAGCTTGAACAGTTTTGGCCCTACTGGGCAAAATAATCGAAACCAAGAGCTGCAGAAATACATTTTGATAATTTGCTGACTGAGCCTGAATTGTTAAATGTTGACAGGTTGTTGAGATCAACTCACTGGAATTGGAGTTGCACACTCTGCTGTCTGACCAGATGGAGGCGCTGTTGGTGCAGAGAAGACAGAGGACCAAGGAGCAGGCTGACAGCCTGCAGCAGCTCAGCTGTGAGTAACATCCTTGTGTCTCTAGGTACATTTGTGATCAAACTGTTTATGTTTATGTACAATAAGTCTCAAAATACTCTGAAAAGAATATTTACATTAACTGTATTTTTTCATCTCACTTTTGTAGATTGCACAGATGAACAGAGTGGAAACTCAGGCAATGGAACAGAAACTCAAAGGTGAGTGTCTGTCAAGATAAACTTTTTTCATTTTCTTCTTTGTTGTATTGCCTTTTTCATGTATTAAATATATTCTATCCAATAAACAACTTGCCGTAGTAGCAAGTTAGAAGTGCTCACAAAATGAATTTCAAATTCAATGCAATGTACAAGGTCTGTGAAAAGGTATATCATTCTACTCTTATCGAGATAGTTATATGATGTTTGTTTGACATGTTGCAGTGAGGCAGACACTGTTGTTAAAACTGAGGATGACTCTGATATACCTGAAGACACACAGCTTTCAGCAGAGGAGGAGGAGCAGCTGCAGAAGAAGACAGGTGAGGTGGAATTAAATCTGTTCAACTAACAGCTTCATCCTGTAGACCAGGACTTGATTTTGACATCGCAGCGTTAACACTACAAACTGTAAATATTTGTCAGTACTCTGATGCCTTGGTTGCTTTTTTTGCTTCCCTCTCCGCTGCCCTCTCCAGCTGATATCCTCTTGAGGTCCCAGGCAGTGTTTTCTGACGTCCAGGACGAGTTCTGCAACGTTAAGAAGATTCTGTCCCGCTTTGAAGAATGGAGAGGATCTTACTCAGACTCTTACTACAGTGCCTACATCTCTCTGTGTCTGCCCAAATTGATGAACCCCATCATAAGACATCAGCTGTTGGGGTGGAACCCACTAAAGGTACATGTGGACACAAACCCAGAAACTACCTTGTGCATAAATTACATTTTGAGTCCAACGGAATTTGTGTGTTTCAGAATGATAGTGGGGACTTTGAAAACCTCCCATGGTTCACAGCAGTGGAAACCTTTTGCCACGGTCATGGCCACGAGGAGCTAGAGCGCACAGATAGACAGACACTGTCTAATGTCATAGAAAAGACTGTCCTACCCAAAATAACAGGTAACGCACACACACACACACTTATCCATGCTCTATGACTTTTCCAACATTTTACCTACTCCACTACACCACTCAATGAGCACAAACACACAAAATGAGCCATATTTTCAATAGGTTTAACATGTGAAAATGCAGGAGAAAGAGCATGTAGACATTAGTAAAGGCTGTTTGAAGGTGCAATGGAGCTGTATTTTTCTAGACAGAAAACTTACTTGTTCATTTTGTTGGCTATATATAGGAAAACAAGAAATTTGTTTTTCTTTTCTCACTGTAGTCTGACATGGCTTAACAGCAGGACTGTACATGGTTTTCTGCTGCTGTGCCAGTTTCTTATTTCTCTCTCAAAATGTTCCTTGTCTGTCTCATCCTCTCTGCTTCCTGATCTTTAACTGCCTACTGGCGGGGTGCTTCTCCACAAATGGAAAGCAGGCTAGCATAGCAAGTTCTGATTTGTTTGATGTGTTTGATATCATCCACCTTATAACAATCCCTCAACATACTTTCTTTCACCATATCAGTCTCTGTGAAACTGCAGAAACTCACGTTCTCCCCGTCTGTTTTGCTCTGTGTTTGTTTAGCCTATGTGGAGCTGGTGTGGGATCCCATGTCCTGCCATCAGTCAGTTTGTCTATCTGATGTCTGCCACACACTGAAGGAGGACTATTCCATCTTTGAAGGAGAGCAGAGTAAACCGGTCAAGGTAAAGCCACTCATATGTTAAGCTTATAAAGCTGTAAACACAGAAATCATTCTGCGTTTCAAATTTTTAACCTTTTAAAAGTTGCACTAACGCTATCTCACAATAAGACATGATATGAAAGACCACATTAACATACAATATATATGAATATACAGTATAAAGCAGGCATCTCAAACCGGTTCCATAAAGGGCCGCGTGGCTGCAAGTTTTCATTCCAACCAAGGAGGAACACACCAGGCTGGAATCAATTAATCAGCTGATCTCAGTCTTCAGCTGATAACTAAGTGATCCCTTGATGTTGATTGGTTGGCCTGATGTGCTCCTCCTGGGTTGGAATGAAAACCTGCAGCCACGCGGCCCTTTATGGAACCGGTTTGAGATGCCTGGTATAAAGTATATGAACATGTTTGTGTTAGCGATGCCTATTTATGTCCCATGCAGATATTGGTGGAGGCTGTGATCGGCCGACTGAGGAGTTGTGTAGATGAAGATGTCTTCATCCCTCTGTACCCCAAAAAGTCAGTTTCTTTTCTTGCCTCTTTCAATTTAAACATTAAGTGATTATTTGAATGACTTACAAGGAGAAATCAGGTATGATGTCACTTCAGCGTCGTCCTTGTGAAGGGCAGTGTAACACATGCTCTTATACAAACTCAAAGAAGTGTCGTCTTTCTTTGCCCAGCATACAGTATAGACTCAAATATGTCTCTGCTTAATTATGAGATAAAATTGTCAATGAATGACCTTTGACTTGTATTGTTCAACGAGCAAGCTAATCAAAAAAGTGCTTGTTTTTATATCCAGGTTCCTAGAAGACCGGTCGTCCCCTCAGTGCCGCTTCAGGGATCAACAGTTCTGGGCGGCCATAAAGGTACTGCTGTCTAACAAAGGCTTTTTTAAAAACACTTTTGTGCCTTTATCTGATCTCAGTCTTTGCAAGTGAGGAGGTGCATTTTCCAGGTTTCTGTTTGTTAATCAGAGTTGTTTTGTCTTTTTATCAGCTACTAGGTAACATGGGGAAATGGGATTCGCTACTTCCAGAGTCTGTGTTGAAGGAACTGATGTTGGACAAACTGCTGAACCGATACCTGATGATCACCCTGTGCAGTCAGACACTGCACAACAACGCTGTCCATGCCTGCAGAAAGGTGTTTGCATTAATCATTTTTAATGTGGAATGTGTGTCTATGCGCTCGGCCTTGATAATGGTCTGGTTGTATCTCTTGGTTAACTTCACACTGCTGTCTCTCTCTCTTTCTCCAGATAGCAGAAAGTCTGCCGCTCTCTTGGCTCAAAGGAGAAACTGTCTGTTTGCCTCAGCTCCAGAACTTCGGAAGCCACCTAGTTCAGAAAGTTCATACCATCTGCAAACAGCAGCATCCTGAAGACCCAAACACTAGGTAATAAAAGTGTGATTCCGTAAGAGAGAAAAAGATTTTGGAATTGCCGTGCAGTCAAATTAGTTACAGTGAAATGGGATAAAAAGACAATGTCTAAGATTTTCACATTTGAATAGACAAGAAACTGCCAAATAAATCCATTTATTTTTATTTTCATTTGAAATTGACACTTTTATTTATTGAAAAGGCTGCATGTTAGTGGCTACTTTAAGATACACAAGCAGTTGGACATAAACATTTCCTCCCTATTCCATCTTTTGACGTCTGCAGCTTCAGAACTTTCCAAGTGGCAAAATGCGACTTGATTTTGTGCTTAGTTTATTTCGTGATTGTCTTCATAGATTCATGCAGATATGACTTTTCTTCATACATTTATAACAACAGCATAACTAATTTTCTAATCCAGTCTCGTGTGTTCCTGTCTGCTGTAGGTCTGCTGTGGTTGAGGTGCTCCAGATTTTGAGCAGAATCAGGTGCAATGACTCAATCATGGCAATAGCAGATCAATACCACTATGAAGATGTCATCTACTCTCACCAGCTGCTGAACCAAGAAACACTATGAACAACAAATGTGGACTGGAATCAAACAGCCAAAATAATACACTGTCATTTTGAAAGCAGTTGTTGAGGATATTGTACAGCGGGAGAGGAACTGAGTGGGCTCTGTCTGGTGTAAAAAAAAATAGCTGAGCTGGATCGTGTATGTTCCAAGAGCCACAAGGTTAATGATGCCTTTTTCTGGTGGATAGCCACTGCTAGTCAGACCAGCACTCTGACCAAAATACAGATTGAAAAAATGAGGTGGCAATATATGGAAAATGAACGGTCCAAGATACCTTCAGGAAACTGAAATATTATGGGGAAAAGAACTAGTGTTCTGGCTACTTTTAGTTGAACACTTTACTGTCTGTTTTGTACAGGAGATAACTGTATTTTCAATAATAAATATTTCAGCTTTGTTAATATATCTAGAGTTTTTATGTTCTATTTCCTGGTTTGTAAATTACGGTTATTTATTGATTCAAGCATGCACTTACTCTATTGATAATCTCACTGAAGTTAGGCAAATGTGAGGGCATGGCACAGCCACTAAGATATCAGACACCTTTTATATACAGTATACATATACCCCATCCAGTTAAAACAGTCCTTCACTGTAGCATGAAATCCATAATGTCAGCAGATGTAAAGATTCTGCTTTGACTAACTACATCAAGTTAATATTCATTTATGTACACAATTTGTACCAAAGGGTCTTAAACTCAGCTTGGCTTATCATGAATCATCATTTTGATTATAGGATTATTTTCCATGTCCACAATCTATAACCACACAGTGACAAATGACAACTAAATCATTTTACTATCCATTACACATTAGGTAAATTACCACTGGGGCCACCTGTGCTGGTTGCTTGCTTCCACCACACCACCACAAACATTTCCAGTTACATGGATTGAGGCTTGTGTTCAACAGCATTTGTCCCTAAATAGATACTTCCATCAACAAATACAAAGTCTGGCATTAAGTCTTACAGGATTTCCTGTAGAAGTGTGTGGTCAGAAGTTTTTTCTCCCTTAATTTAACCTTCAGGTCAATGCTCTCTTGAGACAGGATCGCTTCCCAGCCCCGTGCAGGTAAAGTCAGGGTTGGATGTGTCCACATACTACTCCCAGACTTGCAATGATAACAAAAACTTCATCCAAAATATGAATTTGTGTGCGCAAACTTTGAACCACCAGTGCCGGTAGATAATTAATCAAAAAACATACTAGGTGAACCAAAATGATGTTCAAAGCTTTTCCCATCATCTTGTCTCCTCTTCTTCTCCCTATCTCCTGGTCCGTGCCACTTCAGAGAACACAGAACTGAGACATAACAGAACGAAAGCGTGCACAGCGTGGGAACAAGCCAGATCAGTTGTTTCTTCTGGCAATGTCGACAGATGGAAAACAGCCAAAGAGAAGGCACACAAAGCCAGAGTACACTGTGCCACCCTGTACTTCAGGGCCTTGATCTGAAGCCGTTGTTCAGTAAATATTACTTATTGTCACAGGTCTGATTTAGCACTGCAGAAATTCATATGAAACATTTACCTGATAAAGATCAAAGGGTGGAACACGGGCCGGCTGATCCACACCAGTAAGCAGTGTAGCAACAACAGAGTAGCAAAGCCATGACTGGCATGTTTTAAACTGCATACAGTACAGCTGTGCAGGTGGTCCCAAAGAGTAAAGTATCTCACCAAGAGCCAGGCTTAGGAGATAGATTTCTGAAGCCAGCAGCTCTGTGGTTCCGTGACGAATCAGCAAAACCACCACACATTTGATGGAAGACCCACCACAAAGTTACTAAGCAGGATGATGGAGGTAAGAGAAAGACCAGCACCAGGGTCATCTTGCATGATGAATGTACATTTTCCTGAAAAGAGAATCGTTCAGTTGAGTCGTGGTTCCTCAGGTTGGTGTAGAACGTCCAGTGTCCACAGTGGTCACAGAGTTTGTAAGCAGCTGGAAGAACGTCATCTTGTGAATCTTGGGTGTGAAAATGTCTGAAGTGTCTCAACAGCACCTGTTCCCCCTCTCTTTATAGCTGAACACTCGTAGGAACTGTCCTCAGTGCAAGGCATTTGGTTGGCATGTAAACAGATCAATTTGAGCTATGAGCCATTAATGACTCATTTATCATTTTTAGAACTTTATAACTAACCTGCATTATTTATACTATAAATAATTTCATTTATACTTTCAAAATAAAGGCACTGGTTACTAACTAACCTTGTGGAATGAAATAAGTGGTTAATTTTCAAATAAGCCTTTGTAACTGCAAAACGCACATCTTGAAAACCTTTTACACTCAACAGGAAACACATTAGTTGCATTTTTGACACATTTCCATAAAGCTATGTGAGAGACAAGAGACGTATTTCTATTAGCTGAGTTTGATTTATTTATGAAGCCCATACAAAGCAAAACATCCCCAAAACAAAACCCCAAAGTATGGATCATCACAAGCACATAATGCTCAAACAAGAATCATATGGGAGCTCATGCCTTTTTATGCGTTTTTTGACAAGGCTCAAAAGCAAACATTTGGATTGGTGAATTGTTGCAACGTTCAGCGACAAAAAGCAAAGATTCAACAAATTAGGATGATTTAGTGATAGTCCGATCACTAAACTGTCAAAAATAGAGAAATCAGGAGTTTTAGGTAACAGGCCAGGCCAGGAAAGGCAAGCATGTACGTGCACACACATGCAGCAGGTTTCTATTCTCTGTTGACAGGCTTACACCACCGAACCAGAACAACACACATACAGCTACCTTGTTAGTGCTACTTAATGTGAAATGTCCTTGTGCATTTAAGGCTTCTGTATGTTACAAGGACAACACTTATAAAGATTGTAAAAGTTGGCTTTTCCTACATTGTTACAGCTGACAGTGTGTCCTTTTTTCTTCCTCTAACGGAAGAAGAACAGTCAGCAAGTTTCTGTCCAATCCAAATGCGAATAACATATTTTTCTTTAATGCCTGTGTTGAAAAATATGAACTGAACCCAATTCTGGCCAAAATTCTTCCTTCAATAGCAATAACCAGGTTAGTGGAGGGCCATGTTAAACCATTTATGCACTTTTCCTGTCCTTGGCTTGAAAACGCTGCCGCAGACAAGATTTTTGTCTTACAAGCAGAGGGTAAACAGTACGTTGGAGTAAATTTCTGATCAAATGAAAAGGATAAACACCAAAAGTGCAATCAATAGTGGTGTTAGAGCTAAATCTGAAAGTGGACTCCATATTTAGTCAAGGCTCTTGCAATGAAGTTGCCTTCTGATTTTGGAAACTTCTCAGTTGTTATTATGCGTATTAGTAAGTGCCGAGAAAAACCTGGAGAAATGACATCAGACAGGGGGACAAACTTCAGATGACAGAGAACTGGACACCGTGTTTGTTGAGGCGGTCAATCAGTGTGGTTTTTGCAAAAGCGCCTGCCGGAGTATATACTCCTCCCCTGGAAAAGAAGGACAAAAACTATTTCATACACAAGTCTCAGGGTCAAGTGATACTTGTGGATGTTAAACCACTTTGCTGTACAAATATGAAATCATTCTTCTGGCTTGTGTATTCACGGACATAAAACATTAAATATAGTATATTCTATATAAATAAAAAAAAACACAGCACAGTCACAATGCTGTATCCATATTTGTTATATATGTTAACTCTTGTCTGTGGTGATTAAAAACATTCCCAGGTGAGCTCACTCTCACTTCCTACAACATTAAATTGCCACCTGATTTATCATAGATCATCAATCACCCACTTCCACTGGGACTAATGGTAAGTGCTCATTTTACATGTGTGCACCATGTATCAAGGCCCATAATGACCATCTGGGAGAATTGCATGGAGAAGTTGAGATTAACTTGCAAAGAGCAAGGAAATAGTGCAAAGTGACAAGAGATCTGGGGTGTGACAACTTACGTCTTGGGCAAGGCTGCGGACTCGGTGAGGATTGTTAGAGCAACCTGTACCATGGCGATGGGCGTGGCCACATATGCACACTCTGAAAAATAACAGAGACACAGAAGAGTGTTGTGAGAAACAACGTAACCTAGTTCTCTTCAGCCTCATGTGTGCCTTCCTCGGACATACATGGAGGTTCATTTGCAAGTAAAAATGATCCTTTGGAATAAAAGACAATGACAGATATTGTGTTTGAGTAATTTATTGCAATCCACCTCACCTTAACTAGATGCCAACAGGTTGCATTTGCAACACTGCTAAACTAGAACTACCATCCTTGGGTTGAATGCTTCAACCAACCAGTCGAGTTCCAGTTTGCATCAATGTCTGTCCAGACTTTGAAGGAAACTGATAAAAGGTATTCAGTGGCAAAATGGAAGTTATCGCTATGACATGTATGAGTCCAGCGAAAAATTTCCAGTGAGAAACATGCTGTCCTCACTTAGAGACTATTTATACAGAGGAGTACAGAGGACTGCTTCATCACATGGTGCAACAACAATCACCTGAAGCTCAATATCAGCAAGACCAATGAGCTTGTGGTGGACTACAGCGCTTCAAACATGGATGCTGCTGCAAAGAAGCGACAAATTCTGCAACGTGCGTGCTTCACACACATCTTCAACCTGGCAGCACAGTTTCAAGGTGGACACCCTAGATTAGGATCACCACTTCATCTCACCAAATGTGAAATGTTGCCACAATCTCCCCTTCTGTTGCTGAGTTATGGTGTTGAATAAAGGCCAGAAATGTGTTTTGTGAGGTCACAGTGACCTTTGACCACCAAAATCTAATCAGTTCACCCTCGAGTCCAAGTGAACATCTCTAATACAGTTGAAGAAATTCTATTAAGGCGTTCTTGAGATATTGCGTTCACGAGAAAGGAAGGAATCTCTGTTTTCACTTTTTGTTAAATCAAAGACAAAACTGAATATTATACTAGGAGTTTTTATTTCCAGTTACCTGGTCCCCGAACCAGTGTGCGGATCTTGGCGTTAGGTTTTCCTTGGGAGGGGTCCTGTCCCTCAGTGTAGCCCTCTCCAAAGAAGGCAAACTGGAAGGATGAAGTCTCCATCTAATTCACACGGAGGGCAAACACATAACAAATATCAAAAAGTGGAGCATGTTCTCATTTCTTTTCTTATTTATGAGAAGAAAACACAGATATATTTTCTGTTCTGTCAGCACTTTACCTGCTCTCTACTCGGTCCAGCCTTAGAGAAGAGTCCGAAGGAGAAGAACTCTGGGTACTGAGAGGGTGGGCACAAATGACAGACGGCTATAAGCACCAAAACATTTCCCAGCACACAGTATGTGTACTCTGACTTCTTTGTTTCAATAATAGGTAGAATATTCAGTTATAGTCAGTTGTGACACGTAAATTGTATGATGTCATGTGTGTTGTTTTTATGCATGCCGTGTTTACCTTGATGAGCAGGTTGCGTCCAAAACTGAACTTGGCTAAGAACCAGAACATCATGCCAGCAATCATCAGCTTGATAACATTCCCGAGACCACCTATTCCTGCATACGCTCCGTACTGAACCTAAAGTGAAGAAGAACAGATTATCTAATGCTCTGCAAACATAGCAGAGGCAGCAATATACACCCTGTGTTCATGTTGGTGCCATCTTAAAAAAAAAACCTTCAATCATAGCTTATCACATCAGTGACACTGTGATGATTCTCTACAAGGGAACTCGACTAGTAATGCATTTTCGAGCGAGTGAATAAGAGGAAAATGAACGCAAGGAAAAGTACGAAAATAGCAAACTAAATTAAAGACTGACCGGTGTGGCCTGCTGCTCCTCCATGAGGAAGCGCTGACTTCTCTTCACCACGGCGGCATCAGAGCCCATGAAGGGCACAGTATACTGCTGGATCTCATTACTGAAGAATATTGCTCCCCTATAAATGCACACACACACACACACAAAGAAACAACGCTGACAAAACACACTTTCAATCATGTGAAAACATGTGTGGCAAACTGTAGTGTGTGCTTTTGTGTGTACTGAAGGATTGTGGGATTTTTAAACAAGAGTATACCCACGATGATGTCACCTTTGGGTTGTGTACTACCATTATAAAGCCTTTGAAGCCTTGAGTAAGTGAGTCAATAAGTCTGAAGCTACGCCTCTATCCTGATTGGATCTGACTGAGAACACTTACATACAGTCAGATTTCTTTTTGCAACCAGCAAAGTCACCTCCTGTTGGTCATTATAAAGAATGCAGGTTTTAGGCACTTCCGCCTTGGCCTCACTTTTTAGACCCAGAAGCTCCGTCCTCTATCATAGAGCACCGACAAGTTTGTTTTTCAACTATAAAATCTCCTGCTTGATGCGTATCTAGGCGTATCTTAATAAGTATAAGCATTCTCTTTATACTATTTATTTATTAAAAACACTGGCTGATTTAGTTAATTTAATATAATTGATATATTGCTATTGGGATTTGTTTTCCCTCCAGACAGTGTTTCTGTGCGGTTTTGGTTTTAAGAAAGACTTGAACAACTGTGAGCCTATTCTTTAAAAATCCTAAGTCTGATAAACTGGCTCTGTCAGTGCCATCGAGGAGAAGTAAAGGATGCGATTCATTTTGATAAAAAAGCTAAAAGGGATTACTACTCTATGTACCTGCGTTTAAGCTTGGGACCAGCAGTTGGGAGAGGTTTGTAATTAAACTTCCTCCTGAGACTCTGGAGCTTCTGGTGGTCAGCTAAACCGTAGACGGCCGACTGCCAGGTGCCATCATGGAGACATCCACCCTGATGGAGGAAGGCAGAGAGACACACACATACAAAGGGAGAAAATATGGATGAAAAAGGGACAGAAAACATGAAATGAATGAATGAGAACATAAACAAGGAGAATGGAAAAACGAGACACATTTTAAATAAGGAGAGATATTATGAGATACCACATAAATATAAGAAATGAGAGTCCAGAAAAGATGGGGAGAAAAGTGGGTGATCAAGGATCAACAACATGCTGGTCCCCTGCATGGACTTATGGGTAGTCTAGTTACCTCAGATCCTGCACCGAGTGTCAAGAAGCTCTCCACGGCTGTGAGTGTACCTGTGGATGAAAACACACACACACACACACCATGATTTCACAGAGGCTAATATGACACTGTGAAATTCATTAACAGCAACAGATGGAGAGTGAATGTACCAGTGCATATTAGCATCAGAGGAGGGGTTTATTCTGAATGCTTTGTGTGTTTGTGTGTATATGTGTGTGTGCATGTCAATATGTGCGTACCCTTGAACTGGTCCCTGGTGTAGAGGACTCCCAGGTCCGCAGGTATGGAGTCAAATCCACAGCTCCCGATGATGTACACACCTTTGTCAGCTGCCCGGCTGTTGTAGTTTAATTGAATGCCCTCAAGAAACTTTATACAGCCAAACAGAAACACACACTTGATCAACAATGAGCATACACACTAAAACACACATAAACCTATTGTCAGGCTATCAGGGTGGTTTCACTGAGTCATGCTACATCACACACATCGGCATCTGACAGCGAGGGAAAACTGCTGTCAAGAGGCCAAGCGAGAGATAATTTTGTCTAACAGGCTACATCATGAAAGTCAGCACGTCTCCTATTTAATCCAATACAAACAACAGCAAAGCCAAATGTTCGGACGTCTGCAGGACAACATCCATGCAATATCCCCTGACAACATGCAGGAGGAGAAAGAAGGATAAAATTCTTATTTAGCAAATTCATTAAAGTCAGAAATATTATGCAAAATTGTAGTGAATGTTTGTTAAATTCAGTTATTAACTATATTAATTGTAAGATTTAGGTCCCACCAAAGGATAAGGAAGGATAAAAAAAATCACGTCTAACTACTAAAAGCTACTGTCCTTTAATGCTCTTACACAATGTACATAATGACTAATGTTGATGGAGTGAGTAGCAGTTTGCACACACTACAGTAAAGAAAGGCAGCACTCGGGACATACACACCTGAGGCTCTCCACTGATGTCAATATGGTGGGCTCCATTTTCCACACAGGCTTTGACCACTGGCTCGCCAAAAAACCTGTACTATAAACACACATACACACACACACACACACACAAATGAATTAATGCACCGTTTTAGCTTATCCTCCTTTCTCTCCTAATTCCCAAACAACTATAGATCTCATCACTGCTGAATCCCTACATATTCAGTATTACATGTAAGTCACATGATTGCTTGCGGTTGGCTTTCAGTTTGTGGTCTTTACAAGGAATCCTCATTTGGTTGATTGTCAGTGCACTCAAGTTATACTGCAAAGAGCAACTTTCAAAGCAAAGTATGATCCTTGCTCCTAGTCCCTAGAATATTGTGTAAAATTGGTGGTTTAACAGAATAGAATACTTTGTGGTCTTTCTTACCCTCGTAACACCAGATTCACTACATTTGCCTCAGTGCCTCAGTTTTAACCAAGCTGGCAAAGTGTTCCTGTTTGCAACAGTCGTGGTTATTGAAGTGCAATAACTAAATTTGAAAAAAAGAACCTGAATGATGCAAAGGGTGCAAAGCAGTGGTGGAAACCTAGCTTTCCATCTGGACTTAAAACACAATACGACTTATTGTGTGCTGTGAGTCAGTGGCCTTCATTGTGTAAATGAAGGCTGCTCTGTGTGTTTGTATGTGTGTAGCGGGAAAGCAAATAGAGAGAGATACGTCGGGCTACACTGATGCCAAAGGGAGGTGCCAAAATACCAATGCTGTAAGTCGTGTGAGGAAAAATTAGTTTGTGTCATGTGACAGAGAAAGTTCTGTATGTTACAGAAAAACAAACAGAGGGGCACACATTTCAGTGCAATCGTCTACTTACAGGCCCCACACAGTTGAGAACAATCACAGCCTGTTTGCACATGGCTGCCAGGGAGTCTGGTGCTCCTACATCTGCCACGATCATGTCCACCTCTGTCCTCAGCTCAGGCTTACCTGTGCACGCACACACACACACATACAGAAAGCATAGGTGTTATAGTATATTTCAAACCAAATGTTTTCTATACAGTTTTTCAGAGATCTGTCTTCATAGTTCACATTAAAAATATTAATGTTTTTGCAGGTGTACATATATAATATATAACTACTGTACACCTGTGTGAAAATGCATATATTGTAAATGAAGGAGGAGGAACACAAGGCAGGCATACGTGACCCGAAACTTGCAAAAAACTATACAAGCTGATTTCAAATGTGCCACTGTAACTGTCTGGGGCCCATGGGAGAAAAGACATATATTTGTTTAAACAGACAAACTCCAGCTTTCAGTGTTCACTGAATGACTGGAGCAGCTAACAGGCTGTATGTGTGCTGTCATGGACGGGGATTACACAGTGAGCAGGTATGTTCCATCAGCTGTTGTACACTCCCTGAAGAGAAAGCCAAAGAGGAGGGGCCAACAGAATAACTAATAATACCAGAATAACTATCTAATCCTCTGGATACTCACATTACTGTCATGACAGCAGAATAGCTCCTTGATCTTGATCTAGTGATGGACTTAATGTTCCATGTTGAGAGTGTTGCACAGATACAAATGTTATCTAATCTATAAAATTATAAACATGCATAATATATTCAGCAAATATTTGTCTCAGTCATTAAGGTAAATTATATTTCTATTTAACTTAGAGCTGAAATGATTAGTCAATCTATTGGTCAATCAGCAGAAAATTAATTGCTAAGTATTTTCATAATGTATTAATTATTTAAGTCGTTTATAAAGCAAAAGGCAAAACGTTTGCTGGATACAGCCTCCCAAAAGGGAAAACTTAAATCAATAAACTGATCAAAAAAATATTATGGATAAGGAAAGTAATCATTAGTTGATTAGTGTAATTACCACTGTCAAAACACAGGTGATCATGACTAAAACTTCGACTGATTAATCATTAACAGTACCTTATCAAGTAGAAATATCAACCCTTCCTTGCTCAGTTTCAGCAAGTCATCCTGAATCAGTGATAATGTTGAGCAATGTTGCAATTTCACTTTGCCTAAGAAACACAAAGTTTAATTCTTGGAAAAGCGCAGCTCTCCAGCTACAACATACTTGCAGTTGATATTACCTCAGCTGAATTCATTATTAGAGAAGCCCTGTTGCAAGACTGTCACCTCTAGAAACAATCTGCTTCAGCGCGCATAACTAATGGGATCGATCAGATACATACTGAGGACTCCGGCTGCCTGCTCCAGAACTTTTTCCAGCTTCTGCTTGCTCCTGCCCGCCACGGCCCACTTCAGGTTCCCTTTCGGACCCTCGGATACGGTCCGGGCCACCTCCTCCACCACAAACTGTCCCGTGAACCCAGAGGCTCCGAAGATAACCAGGTGGTAAGGCCTGCTGGAGGTTGTTTCAACATGCGCCATGGTGACAGAGAACAGACTGGAGGAGCTGACTGACACACCTTCTCTTCTCAGACCGACTGACAGGGGAGGGAAGGACTGCGTGCAGTTTTGTCAACGCTGCTTTGTCTACTTCCGTAGCAACATTATGCTAATATATTAAGAGCAGTTGCAGTTTTGAGCTACCTAAACAACTACAATACAAGTGTGTTGCGTTACGTATGTATTGTTGTTCAGTTTAACTTATAAATTTCTAGTAATGTATGATCTATAACAAATTCCGTATTTTGAGCATTCCCATGACAGCGTGACAACTTTCCCGAGCTTCTGATTGGTCCTCGCAGTAGTCGCCAGTCAATTACGACATTCAGATGCGCCTGCGACCCCACGAGTTGCAAAACATGTCGGCGTCGGGATGCGGAGGGCTCAATGTCACAGAGTTTAAGCAACGGAAAAGAGACACGTTTACTTACTGATGCAGTCAGATTTGGATACATAACGTTAGGATAATCTGCAATAAGGTATTCCCCCAACGTTAAGTGCATGTTAATTGTAAAAACACCTTAGCGTGTGGCTAGCTCGCGAACAACTGTGATATTTTCAGCATAATCAAACTGTTCAACGCCTCCTTGTTAACAGATGACCTGTAAGGCTATTTCTTGCGTGGTTATCGAGCTGATGACCAAAGTGCGTGAATTTGCAAGGTGAAGGACAGTGATAACTTCTCTGGTGAAGCCGATCAGGTTAAGCCATTAGAAGTTACCGGCGTACCTTTTGCACGCACTTTGGCACACACTTCTCAAAAAGATTTTGTTTTACGATGTTAGCTTTATCGCATAGATCTTTTAAAGGTTGGCATTGATAATGTTATCAACGTTTTCGACCCTTTAGACGCGTTAGTTAAACACGAAGTTAGCTACTACAGCAGTGTATGAGCGATAATTCTTTGACTCCAGCAAGTTATCCAAGTGTCATTTGAGAATTGTAGCACATTTTCAAATGTAAGTTAATCTAACCTAAATGTCTGTTATTCGTCTAAACATCCCTTGTCCCTTTTCCTTCCCATTCCCTCTAGGCAGTGGCCTCTTGAAAAGGTCCACCAGCCCCCCTCCCATCTTCTTTCTGTGTAGTTGCAGGTCCGCTGGTCTCACCATGTCCACCCAGATGTATAGAGTGGTGGAGCTGGTGATGAGGTCTGCTTGCTGCCGGACCATCAGAAGTAGATCCTGCTTGCGCAAGGCATTGTTGGACCCCGTGGCTTCCTCTGGCCTTTGTGTTCCTGGAGCTCCTGTGCTTCATAGAAGAGCCTACAGCTTAGACTCCCTGGCTTCGGGTCGTGGTCGGCTCACGCTTGCTCCAAGTTCCCAACAGCCTTGTGCAGAGAAGACAACCCCCTCATCAGCTCTCACACATAGGAACCTGTCTGCTGTAGCTGTACAGGTAACAGTTATCTCTGGCTTTGCTTGAATCTAGAGAAGAGTCTTCCATTGCAGCTCAGCATATGTGAATTTCTAATTAAATACTGTGGTTAGCCCACAAGTTGACCCTTTTTTGCTGTATTTTTTATCCATGCTGTATTTTAGCTTGCTATTACTGTCTGCTGCTGCAATGCTCTAATGTTAACCATTAAAGTTTCAATTTATATGATTTTTGTCTGAACATACTGCATAATTCTTGAGGTTTTTCTGGCCAGTGTGGTGACATTGTGTGAAGACAAAATGCATGATAGGATCTTGAGGTAGAAAAATGAATAGAGAAAAAGATTGTCATAAAAGATTGGTTCTCAAGACTGAGCTTTTTCACGTATGTTGTTGATTGTTTTCACTCTCCATGTGTGCTTGTGTCCTTCTCCAGGGCCAGCGTCGCCCTTTGTGCTGGTATGACGTCCTGGAAGTAGAGGAGAATATACGTCGTGCTCAGGCCTGTAAAAAGATAAGACACTTCATAGTGGATCCAGACCTGGCGAAACTGGTGACAGAGCATCTAGGACCGGAGGATTCTAAAACTGTTATCTTCGAATGTAACCCAGGTATGTATTTGTGCAATCAAAGAGGAACGCAGAGGTGGACTTAATGTATGATTTTTTTTTTTTTCTCCTGAGTTGTTTTGGTGTGTAACTTTCATCTGATTTGGCACAAACATTGGCAAACTGAACCATTGTGTTTTTGACTGAGGTTCCATAATGACAAATGTGTGTTTTTATAATTTATAAGTTTGTATATTCTTGTAAGTGGAACAACAATAAATTGATTGGCTGTCGGTCATAGGTCCTGGAGCGTTGACTAGGACACTGCTAAATGCTGGAGCTCAGAGAGTTGTAGCTCTTGAACGGGACAGGTTCTACCTACAGAGGCTACAGGTAACACAGACATCTCTAAGCATCAAATGACTTTCTGTATCTCCGTACACAGAGATAAACCAATTCTTTGTTTTAACCTAACTCATTTTCATTATCAGTGGTTATTTCAATAAATCTTTTTTCCCCTTGTGTAACAGTTAAATATATTGTTTTTCATGTTGTAGGAGTTGGAAGGTCGTCTTGATGGTCAACTGGAAGTGGTTCACTGCGACTATTTTAAACTAGACCCCATTGGCAGTGGAAGCCTTAAACCTCCTGTCATGTTTACTGACAACCTGTTCACAGACTTGGGAATATCAGAAGCTAGCTGGACTGATGGTGAGAAAAACACATGCACACACACAAACTTAAGACACAGCTGTGTTGCAAATTCTCTCTCTCACACATACATACAAACAAAGGGTTTTTTTGTTCCTTCAGATGAGCCTCTTTGGCAACAAACAAATCCCACCTCCTTCATACAATTAGTATTATCCTAACACTTAACAAAGCCATCAGTCCTAACCTTGAACATGTTTACCTTAAAAAAAAATTGATTGGTGGAACTTTTTTAAAAGCACGCACATTTAGATACAAGTTTTTAGAGCCAATAATGCTTTGAAAAATTAAAATCTTATAATTTTATCTTCGTACTTACTTGGTATGTACCTTTGATGACTGAAGGAACATATTGCATTGTATTGTGCATTGCATAGTGTACCATCCCTTAAAGTGTATGTTTGGTAATTGTGCGTGTGTGCATGCGTGTCTCTGTCTGTCTGTCTAGACATTGTGGTGAAGGTGGTGGGTATCCTGCCCCACCGTAATGAGCGTGGATCGCTGCTGAAGATGGTTTATGCTTTGTTCGAACGGCTGTCTGTCTTCAAATATGGAAGAATAGAGCTCAACTTCTTCATGAGCGAGAGGGAATACCTGGTAAAAGAGCAACAGCATTTTAACCTCTGTACTTGATCTGTGAAAATTAGTTAATCCATTGATCAGAGATGGTCGTGTGTGTGTGTCTGTCTGTGTCTGTGTGTCTGTCTTCATGAGAATTGAGTAGGTTACACCCATTCTCACACAGCTTTAAACAAGCTCAGATCTATTCTTAGTTACTGCTGCACCTGTCAATAAACCTTGCCCTGAAAATTGCCATATGCATGCTGGCAACACAGTCATAAGTTGATGCTAAGGGAGACTTGTGTCTGGTACCTTAAATGAATTGATGATCTATTTCTCCCATCAGAAACTGATGTCATGTCCAGGTGAAATGATGCACTACAGAGCCTTCAGCGTCCTCTGGCAGATGGCCTGTGATATCAAACTACTGCACAAGGTACAGAAGGAGGGCGGGTGATCATGCAAATGTTACATTGTTTCGCTTTGATACTTGGCCACTGAAGCCCATGCCTAACATCATACCAATAAAACTTCCAAAGACTTATGGAAAGAGTCTCCTAGTTGTCAACTTCCTCATCTCTGTCTGCGCAGGAGCCCCGGGGGTCGTTTGTGGTGTCGTCAAGACAGAGTGTACACAGCTCTAAGAGCAGCGTAAGGAAGAGAGCAGACTCAATAATAGCAATATGAAGTTGGCAGTATTGATTTAATATAACATATCCCCTCATCCTCTGCCTCTTTCTCCTCTCAGCTCCCCAATGACAACCTGTGCCTGGTGCGCCTGCGCCCACGGGCTGATCTGTTCTCTGCAGGCCTCACTCCTTCTAATGCTTCAACGCTACTGATGATGGTCAAACAGTGTCTGGCAAAGAGGAAGGTCAAGCTCATTGACAGACTAAAGTAAGCACTGCACACACAAAGCTATTGAGGCTGCCATGTAGCATCAAAGAAGTGCTCTTGGTATAAGGCTTTGACCAGGCATGTCTATGTCAACTATCTATCTGTCAACTATTCCACAAAGGGCCATGTGGCTGCAGGTTCTCATTCCAACCAAGGAGGAGCACACCAGGTTGGACTTGATTGGTTGGAAAGAAAACCTGCAGCCACATGGCCCTTTATGGAATAGTTTGTACATGCCTGGCTTAGATTATAATATTATTATATATAGATTGTATTATAGGTTGTTCTAGCTGATACATCTCCCTAGTTTCATCTTGTTTATTATGTCCCCTCTGTGATTTTTTTTTTTTTTTTATAGTCTCTGGTCTCCAGACAGTGGGAGTAAGCTGTTATCGGAGATGGGCATGCAGGAGGACATACTAACAGGCCATGTATATCCAGAGGAATATCTTCGACTGTTCCAGCTGATGGACAAGAGTCAGGAGTTCACACAGAGCTGGCTTTATGAGGAGATTTTGGAGAACACACAGAGGGAGGGTTGGGCCTAAAATGTAGACATGCAGGTCACATGTATAGATTTTTTTAAATGAAACACAAAAATACACAAAAGCGAAGATGTATAATATAATGATAATTTAAGAAATAATAACGTGTGATCTAATGAATTTGGGACACACAGATACATGCATACATGCATACATACAGATAAAAAAGGGTAATAAGTAAAAGCAGAATAATTTGACATATATGTTACTGGACATCACACTTCTGTAGGGAGTGACTGAAATGATGAAAATGTTTGCAACTGTACTTTTGGACACTGGAGGAATGCCAAATGACCCTCTGTGTTGTGCTGAACTGGGATTCCCAAGAGTTGAAATTTAGGATGAATACTCAGTGGTGGAAATGGTTCTCTTTTGGCACTCATTCAAGATTTGTTGGATTGCCAGGTGGCGAAAAAAAAAGGTGTTTCTGCAGTGAAAAATTGTTGCATAATAAAGGTCTTGTGATTAGCTACATCAAAGAAAAAAGAATGGAAAAATCCCTGAATGGAGATGATGAGAGGTGTCATTGATGCACCAGGTCATAGAAATTATGTCATAATTCAGAAATGTGCGTCTACTGGAATAATGGATTGATACTGTGCCTGCAGTTTTGCAGATGCAGTACACTGTGGCAGCAGTTTCACAGAACACAGCCCTGCATGTATCTTATAGAATTTTCCAAACCACAACTTCTGGGCAGTAACAGTGATGAAAGAAGGAGGATGGTTTTTTACTGTATAGTGTCATGCCTTGTAAATTTTTGTATATTCACTGCGAGTGCATAAACTGGTCTGAATGTCTGAATTGTCTTGTTTATGTAATGTGTAAGTTGTATGGCTAATATATTTTTTAAACAAATGATAAAATTAGAATTTTGGTATGTGGTGTGGGGGAGAAATTGATTTCCACCATGGTTTAGTGAGTGCCTGTTCCATCAGTGCTCTTATTTTGATGGGTCTGGGTGTTTTGGCCAGACTGAATCCATTGTTTTTCTGTACTGGGTTCACACAGCAAAAAACATGGCAATTCTTTAAGTGAGTCATATACTTTATGAATGTTCCTGTTTTTTAGAGAGGTGTGTCCATGTGTCATGAAAGCTTCAGTTATCTGTCATTACGTTATCTGTATGTCATTCCGTACATGCAAAACAACAATACATCCGCAGAAAAATTGAACTCTGAAATAAATTATTTTACTGTGAAGACCATTTGGGTCTTCAATCAAATGGTCTTGGAGAGCATTTGAGATGATCAGATCTGATATAGTTTCCCTCTTAAGAATAGGTTCTGGATTTAAAGGGTGACTTGGAGGAGTCCACCAAAGCAACAGCTGGCTTTGCCAACGCCATAAAGTGAAATGGGTAATATTAGATAAGGGGCATTGCATTGAATTATTTGCAGTATGCTAAATGCCCCAGCTGAAAAAGATACGCGTACTGACAGTAAAGAAACAGAAGATGGCGATAGTGCATCATGCGCCTGCGACTTGTCTGCACAGGCATGATGACAGCGGTAGCAACGACCCCGACTGTTTGTCAGTGACACCTAGAATCAGTACAACGACTTCCCCTGCTAAGTGTCTGATGCCCGAGCTCTTACCATTCAGTCAACCTTGCCAGCCGTAAGTACTATGTGACTGTTTTGTGTCGCAGAAGCTGTAAAGGTGTAGTAAGTTGAAAGCCATAGCTTTAGTGTTAAGGGTACGGTGTATGTTTCAGAGGTTTTGTCCGCGGCGTGGTGCCCAGATGTGTCTATAATCGGCTAGCTCACCTTAGCTAGCAACAGCAGCATACATTACTTTAACGTTACATACGTTAACGCTAACGCATTTGTCGCTGAAATATTAGGCAGTGCTATTTAGCAAAGCTAGCTTTGTCAATAGGCAGGCTTTACTCAGACGTTTTTCACCAACTCGATGAAAAGGTAGAAGCCTGTCAAGAATCGTAACGATAGCGACCAAGCTGATCGCCAGTTAAATATTTTAACTGTCAACATATGCTAGCTACCGATTTTTAGCTAAGCTACAATATCTAGGTTAATTCTTCGACGTGTTATTAACCGAACCAGCTTGAGCTATGACAGTCACTGTTTGCTGTCATTGTATGTGTGTTTTATGTCACTGCCTGTCACTTGCATGTGCTGTACTACGGTTCATCAACTTATCCTACATTAGCTAACGTTAAAATATGACGCCATGGACACTACCTTTAGTCAACCTTCTAACTAGCTAGGTGGAACATCTTTGGTCGCTAGCCTAAGTTACTAACTCGCAACAGTAATGCCCCACCTCTTTAAATGACCAGGGCAGCTACTGCAAATTGCTAACTTCCTACATTTTTAGTGAGTTTAGCTAATTTATACAGCATCTATATGTAAAACCTGATATTCAGTGTCAGTTTATTTAACGTTTTTTTCAGTCATTTTCCCGTCTGTAACGTTAGCCCTGCTGACTGTTCTTGTCCGCTGTTTGTCCCTTCCTGTCTTTCATTATTTATGGTCCCCTGTGGAGTAGGACACAGACAAAAAGAGGAGAGGATGGATGGTTGTATGGACAGATGGCTCTTTGGGAGAGGGATGCTGAAGGATACTGTAGATAGATGCAAAACAAAAAACTAACACAAAATTCAGAAAGCATAAGAATTACATGACAGGTACAGAAACACCAATGTGTAATCTGGAGGGTGTTGGCACTTAAGCCTTAATGTCCCAGTTGTTTGTCATGGTCTGTGTTTTCTTCAAGAGGGACATTTAGAGCTTGTAGTAACTCCAAACCAGTCTCTCATCTTGTACTCAGCTTTATTTGTTGCTCAAAGCCATGTTAAATGTCATACATTGAGATATACACCTATCCCAGATTGGGTTGTCTCTTATTAACAGATAAAAGCGCATGCCACCCGGAGGCAAGATGGTTATGTTATCCTATAGGTTCCTACCTCCCTTTGCAGACAGCTGTCCTCAGTGGTGATTTGTTTATGGGCTCATCTTCCAAGGTATTTCTTTGTGACACTTGTACTTTTGTGTAAAAACCGTCCATTAGACTTAACTTAATAAGAATATGGACACAGAGAACCAAAGTTTTCCTGACTTTCTTTCTAAATGTTGGTGTAGTCTTACAGTATAAGGGGACAAACAAGGTTACGGGACGAACAATTAGCTTGGTGCTGCAGGAAACCAGGACAGCCTTATTCCTCTGAGATAGACTTTCATTAGCCTGGATGTGAGTATTTGTGGTTATGAGGTAAAGATATTTCGAGAATCAGTGAAACATTTTTGTATGTTTAACTGACTGTCGGCACTTTAAGGTACTATACATTTTTAGATTTTTAATTTGATAACAATGGCATGTCTATTCCATGTGTATATGTTGAAAGTGACTTTGACTGCAGTCTGGAATACTCAAAATTATGTTTCAGTGCCTCACTAGCTTTACAGTATGTGCCCTTAGTAATTGTTGTGTCACACACTGGAGTGCATGTGTTTACAACGAGTGCCGCCTAGAGATTTGTTGGAACCTACCCTAACCTAGTTTTTGTACTTATTTGTGTTAAGTTTGTTGCTGAGTCAACTTTGAACATAAGTAAGGCATTAAGATTAAAAAGCATGCTATTGCAAAATACTGATTTGCACTCTACACTGATTTACCAGTTTGTATAGTTGCACAACCTACTGCAATCCAGTGCAGCTGCCCTGCAATAAATCATGTCTGAAAAGCTTATACTTTTAACTCTATATTCGTTTTTGAGAATGTATTTTGTTGTGTTGTTATTTTGGATTACTTTGCATTTTGTTACTATTTTATTACGTCTTCCTAATGTATGTAAATGGAGGCAGACAATATAAGATTTATTGTATCTCAATGTATTTTATCATACATCACTTAGCCACTTACCTCCCTTATTTTACTTTTTTCTATTCTACTCTAGGCTCACGTTGTAAATTGTCATGCTTACCGCCTTCCATGTCATAAATCCTTCCACAATAAATTAACAAAGCCAACTTGTAAATATCATAGTGTTGCTCTCTCTCTCTCTCTCTCTCTCTCTCTCTCTCTCTCTCTCTCTCTCTCTCTCTCTCTCTCTCTCTCTCTCTCTCTCTGTAATCCTAAATAAATTCTAATTCTAATTTGACATTTAAATTCCCTTTCTTCTTGTGGACAAATAGATGTTGACAGACAACTTGCAGGATGCTATTGTGCTTTAGATAGGGAGTAAAGCAAACATTAACAAATCTAATCCTCTGCAGCCACACTGCACAGTGTTAGGCTAGTGAGCGGTTTCTTACAGGTTTAGGACTTGAACAGAGTTTTTTTTTTTTTAAATAGTTGTTTGTTTTGTTCTTTTTCTATATTACACCTCGTCCAGTTCATATCTTAAGACTTAGTGAAGTGTTTTGAAATTCACATAATGTCTACATATTCTGCTGCAGCACAAGGTGTTGGCAGGACCGTTGAACTACGAAGCGTTTTTACAATCTCTTTAAGCCCTAGGGTTTGTTTGAAAACTCAGGAATGATGCTAAACTTGTTTGGTATCTCTCCCTTTCTCACTCTCACTGTCGCCTCTGAGTGGAGTCTGATTTTATCCATGTTTCTCATATTTCTCTCATTCCCATCAGCCTGTGTTTTGTCTCATTCTCCTAATCTCTACAGGCTTAAAGAAAGGTTTGTCACTGACCTTCAGGCAGAAAGGTCAAACGTTGTGAGGGTGGTACCAGATGGATCATGGTGGTAAGTGTTTAAATTTTACTAAAGCATATCGAAGAAATATATCAACATACTTATGTACAACAACCACAAAACCACAATATAGATATTTAATTGGGTGTGTTCCATAGTCAAAATAACATAATCCAAATGCTGCACAGAATATGGACAACTGGGTGTGGTTTCTTTTTCTGTGCTGTGGCTGCTTTGCCTTAAGTTGCAACTGACATGTAATTATGGAGTAAAAATCAACTGAATGACATTGATACTGTAGAGGAACTCCAGATGTTGTTTAGGTTTCTTACTTCACTGATATTATTTTACTTACAACTGATCCTTTATTTTATCTCCAGGTCAGTTTGAGAGGGAGGACATAGGAATGTCTCAAGTTCAGGTGGGCGGGGTTGACCTCTGTGATAACCTATGCAGCCCCGAGCCTCTCACTGCCCAAACTCGAAATCTCAATGAGACAAACACGCTCGCACAGACTCCAAGTCTCTCTCCTTCACAAAAAGAAGACACAAGGGGGCGTGGGCTCATCCAAAAAACATCTCTCAGAAACAATGGGAAGGACATGGAGGAGGGATACACAAGAGGAGGGAGAGAGGAGGATGAGGAAGAGGACATTGATGAGGTGATGAAGGAAGAAGAGGAGGAAGTGTCAGAGGGATCAAGTTCTCTAATTCGCTGTCAGTCTCCAGACACTCCCATGACTGATTCCTCCTATTCAGAAACTGGTAGGGAACATACACATATGAAAATCAAATTATATACACATATGGACATACAGCTTCACACACTAGTACTGTTTTAAATCTTTTCAGGTTTTTTTTCGGTCTAAGTAATACTTTTTCTGGCCATTTGGGGGCAGTAGAACAAAGCATAGCAAAGCACATATTACCAAATGGAGTTCTGTGTGTGGGGACAGAATTGTGTTTTCCCACATTTGTGTAAATTAAGCTACAAACAACACACAACACTGTATTTTTTAATATGATCAAAGCATCTTATTAGGGAGCCAAGGTTGAACACAAAAAAAATGGTCCTCCAACAAATGTAGTGTGGAAATATTATGTATGACAGTGCAAGATAAGGTGCTTTTAACTATGATTGACCGGTAATCAGAGAAATATGATTGAATATTAATCTAGCGTATTTTCTTTAAGCTAGACTCTTGCTGTGAGTCATTGAGTATTAGCTTTCACACCTTAACTGTGTTCAAGAAGCAACAGTGTAGTGAGGGTCAGGGTCTGAGTTCAGCCTGACTCAGGGTGATCATGTCATAATGAACACATGACTGACAGAGTGAATCATGGGACTGAAACAGGACAAATAAATTGTAAGGAGGCTATATGCAGAGTGAGAGCGATAAAAGGAAATTGTGTGAAGAGGATAAAGAGAAAGATGAAATGACGAGAAGAGAACAAAAGGAGTAGAGAGTAGATCGGTAAACTCCTAGTGTAAAGAAACACTGCTGTATTGGTATGCGTATGTTTTTGTGGTTCAACAAAGTGCAACTGAATTGTAGGGAAACTGCGTGAACCTTTTCTTTGCTCAGTTCTCTGTGGTTTCTAGAGCTCTATCCCTCCAAAAGACAGGTATGATCTTATATCTTAAGTCTAAAATCTAACGCAATCCATCCATCAAACCGCTTGTTTATGGTTTATGGATTCATTAATTTACATTCCTGTACTTAAACGAGTCCTATACTAGTAACAATAAACCATGGTGGTTGATTCTGTTCAACTGGTCAGATCTTCTGAATTTTGTCCCAAATCTAATTGTTAGTGTTGTATTGAGACAGTGCTTAACTCTGATGGTTGTTTTGCGCCTGTGTTCTCAGGAGTTTTAGACAGGTGCTGGTGAATCATGTGTTCTCATCTTGTTCTTCATCTTGTTTCAGTGCTTTCATTGTGCCCTGGTTATTCTTTCTTTCTCTCATTTCTCTTTGTGTTTGTCAATGTCTTTCTTTCCCTCTGTAGGCAGTCTGTTGGAGGGTCCATATCCTTTCAGTCCTGGGACCAGTCCAGAGCCCACATCTCCTGTCATTCCTGTGGTCAGTCCAGAAACTGCACATCCCATCTGTCAAGTGGCGCTGAGCCAGAGTGATGTCGAAGTGGAGTCTCATACCTCCAACACTGAATCAGTTGCCACCAACTCAGGGTCCATTACATTGGGACCCACCTTCACCACGGGGCCTATAGATTCTACTGCACTACCTATGACCTCAGACGCCAGGCCTGCCAGCCCGCCTGAGCAGACATGTATCACAGAAGCTACAGACTGGATAGCAAAAAATACTAGCTTCACTACAGAAGATCTTACCTCATCCACAGAGCCCTTCTTCGACCATGGGCTCTCATGTGCCAGAGGGTTTGCCACTTCATATACAGCACCCAACGCCTCAACTACATTTACAGTTACAGCTTGCACCACAAGGCTCAACACTTCCATTGCCTCCACTCCTATGAGTGCAACAACAGGACCCCTTACCTTTACCACAGGGCCTACAACTACTGGTACAGAACCCACTTCCTCCACAGGACCTCTAATCCCAAATTGGGAACAAATTACCTCCACTCCAGTGCCCACTTGTTTCTCTTTCTCCACCTGCACCACAAAACCTATTCCAAGCCCTGTTCTGCTGGAGTCTCTTGAGCAGTTGGCACAAAGAGGAGATGACACTCACCTTCCACATTACCTTCACCAGGTAACCTGTTTGTCTTATTTCTGGAATATGTCAGATATTGAGAGCTGTGTGTCGTCAGTCACTGATTTGAAAGAAACTCTTCAATGATTTGTTCAAAAAACTCCTGCTGTATGTCATTTAAGGGTATTTTACTTGCTCTCACACTAGTTATTAAATCACTGTTATCCACTCAAAGCCATAATCGGAATGGCACTTTGTACCCTGGGGCATGGGTGTCTTCAGCGTTTATACACACAAACACAACTGCAGACGTGCACACAAGTATGCACATAAACCACACTACACAGAAAGCACACAGCTGTCTGTCTCTGCTCATTACGCTCTCACAGTGTGATCTGCATGACTGGACAAGTATGTTATGGGGTGTGTGAATGCTTCTGCCTGTTCAGTTTGATTTACAAATGTCACCAGGCACACCTGAGCTATGCTCACTGCCAGGCAAACAGGTGTGTATGTTTGAGCTGATGCAGGGGGCACATAAATACACGTATGCTTCTGCCTCTTTTTCACAAACATTTTGGTAAAATGCTGTAGCTGATTTCATAAAAAGATGTGTTGTGGAGAACTCATAAGTCAAAAATGGTATCTTTTTCAGTTTACTGGATCAAAGCATTGGTAGTATGTGGAAAAAAAGTTTTTACCTTAATTTAAATGGCATTACAGCAGTAAACATAGCTTTAAGCAACATGCAAACCCCAACCCTATCCCTTGTTATAAGTCCAAAGCGTGACAGTGGGACATAACATGACTAACTAACTTGACTGAAAAGTCATAAAGTGAAAGGTCATGTAGACACTATAAATGTTGCAAGGTTTTTTTGTTGCTGAAACACACATTTGAAGCTCTAATTGTTTGGTTCTTTTGGATTGCATTGTAGAGTTGCCACAGTATGAGATTTAATTTCTCAGAATATATCATGTCACAGTATCATATAGTGCTACACAATTATTAGTAATTATTAGTTAAGATGACCCTTACAGGGCTGACAACAGAAGGGTTTTTCTGGTTGAATAAAGGCTTTTTTATGATTTCACAAAATATTTCATGTGAGACATAAAGCTTTTTTTTTATAAAATAATTCTCATACAGTAGAATGTGCATGATATGATAACCGTCAGTCAGTCTTCATACCATGGTATACCATGGCAGCCCTACTAGGTTAGGTGAAGGTTCCTGCAGGGCACTCATGGGCATGCCCACAATCACTATGTTCACAGTGGTGAATATGGTATCCTAATTCTCTGCTCAACTTTAGGTAAATCTTAAAATATAACAATAACAACCAGGTTAAAAAATGGAATTGAATGTGAGTGTTACTGTTTTTAAATTTAGAATTCTGTGAAAATTTTAGATGGATGGATGAATTTAAGAATTCTATATATACGAATGAAAGTAAGATAAAATAGTACGATACACTGATTAAGTTATAAAAATAAACTGCAAACTGGTTTTAAGAGAGAGAGAGAGAAGAGAGTTTTGGAAACCAGCCAGCCCAATTAGCATAAATATGAATTGTTGGAGAACCAACAGAGAATGGGCAAATTGTTCTGACTTCATTGAAAATGTCTAGAAAAATTACAGCAAAATTTTCATTACATTCGGTTTCAGTACAGTTACCTGTAGAGGTCACCGCCCCTCTCTTCATTAGAAATGCGAGAACCTTTTGTGCCCTCTTTTCCTCCTCCTCCCCCTCTTCTCTTTCTCTCTCTGTCTCTCTCTCTCGCTCTCTCTCTCTGCCTCTGTCAGACACATACTTCTCTTGTTCTGTGATCAGCTGAGCAGTTTGAAAGCGACACTTGCTGAAGAAAGGTAGAGTGTCTACCATGGTCACTTGTTTTTCTGTCTTGCTTTTCACTCTCACTCTCATTTTCACTCTTGCTGACCCGCTTAACAATTTCATTTGTTTCTAAGATCAGGTTCTGTTTTTCTCTGTCACAGTTAATGATTATAGAAGTCAGGAGTAGTCACAGTTCTGTATGGTGTGCTGTATCTTTGTTCTACATTGGCGTATTTTGTACCTGTTGTACTTTGTCAGATCTCATTTTGGATTGTGTGTCATGTTCAGGAACCAACATGAGGATTAGTTTCATTCTGGTTTCAAATCCCTATTAAAACAGTTTCCCTGATAGATTCTGCACATAACTGATGAGATAGAAGCATGCACTTTATTAAAAGTTATAATCTCTCTCTCTATCTCTCTCTCTCTCTCTCTCTCTCTCTCTCTCTCTCTCTCTCTCTCTCTCTCTCTCTCTCTCTCTCTCTCTCTCTCTCTCTCTCTGCAGATTGCTGAGACCTTTGTCCTTCACAAAGACTGTATCCTTATCATGTCTGTGTCTATAGGGGTTTGGTGGTGGGGCACAGCTTTTATTATAATTTATGCAAAGCGTGTCATACACTTATCTCCTGTGCGCTTACCTTGCTGCTTGTCCATACATGTGTTTTTATTCATGTCTCGATTTCCTCCTTGGCTAACCATTACTGTGTTTTTAATCTGTATTATTTGACATGCTGAACTTAAATCTTCAGGCTTTGGATGGACTTGTTGGCGTAAAGTTACAGTGGGTTACTTGGTGCCTCACTTACTTTATAGACAGTGAGATTAAGATGACAGCAAGAGAAAGAGTAGACAGACTGGAAAAGCACTTGTGAAAAGAGAAGGGGATAAGAACAAACACTGAACAGAAAGAGAAAAGGAAGCAAGATAAGGTAGACATGAAGAGGGGTAATTATAGAGGGTTAATCAGAGAGAGGAAAAGCAGCAGTAGCTGTGTTGGCTTATGCAGAACGTCCAGAGGCTCACAAGGAAAAGAGGCAGAGAGAGAGAAGGCACGTAAACAGAGGGAGTATAGATACTCAGAGAGATTAAACTCAAAGCTTTGTGACATGACAAGAAACCAAACTATTGTATGTTTTCAGAAGAATACGCTTTTGAGATGAGGAAATGTCCTTTCCACATAATTTATTAGTAAATAATGATTATCAACACTTGCTGATACAAGGATCCCATTTAGTGAGATAAAATCATACTAATCAGCTGAACCTTTTCGCTTTTTACAAATCAAAAGGTTCTTAGTATTGTTACGATTACTGATGGTTTATGGTGTAAACCATGAGACCTTACTCAAAGAAGCCTCTGTTTTAAAATTGAAGTGTTGGTTGTCACTGCACAGCACATACACACAACCTGGATACTTTTCAGACACACTCATACAAATGCACTTAAACACTTCCAGTCAATGAAGACCAAGTATAAAGCAGAGTAGGAGGAAGGGATGGGGATACATGGAAGACAGGACACTGAGCTTGAGACAGAAATGGAAATTTTGACAGAGCTTCAATCTGAGGAAGGACGCAGTGGGAGGGAAGAAATGAACGGGCTAAAGAGTAGGGAAAACGAGCTTAGCTATGTCAAGCATGTATTGAGGGTTAGTTAGAGAGAGCGAGCGAGCATTGAACCATTTCAAAGAAGGATTGTCTTTTGGCTGTTTGTATCCATAAACATGAGAGACTGAATCCTCAATCTCTTCTGGCCTGACTGTGTTTCCTTTCTCTCTGTCTCTGTTTGTGTGCCTATTTTCTTCAGTCTCACTTTCCTTTCTTTGCCTCTGCCAGCTATACTGGTTCGTGAACAGTACACCAACAGAGTTTTAGAGGTGCTGTAGTCTTAAAGTGTGTGTGTGTTTTTCTTAACCTGTAATGTTCAGACGAGCGGGCATTATGGTGCATCCAGCTAGAGAGGCTCTATCACCAGAGAGTATTGGACAACCTGAATGCACTACAAGAACAGTGGGGTAACACATGCGCACACACACACACTGCACGTCAGGTTTCCGCATACACAAACGTAGTGCATATTTTTTTCTATGTAAGAAAATACTTATTGTAATATTGTAGATTTAATATGTTGACCGTTTAGAGTCTTTCTTTCTCTGTATACTCTCTTAAGCAGCAGGGTTTAAACTTTGAATCAGGTTTTGAGCATCTAACAATAGAAGATACAGAAGTAGGAGTCACATATCAAGGAATCAGTGATAATCATATGCAAAGAAAAAAATGTGACAATGCAATTCCTATAAGAATTTTAGACAGACCACACACCTGGGTTTTCTCTAGGTTTTTAGAGGGCCTGGGTGTTGTGCAGCTTTTGGGTTTTTGGGGGATTAGAAAATGTTTTGACTCAAAACTGTGCAATTTCACATCTTTTGGAACCATTATTATTAATTATTATTAATAATAATAATATTATTATTATTAAGACAAAACTGTTATAGTCCGAACATTTAATTCTTCTGGAAATGTTTGCCCTATAAAATCATGTATTTATTCACAAATGAAAAAAATATGGCAAACAGCTCACCAATTATTTGTACAAAAAGGGGCATAATAATAATAGTAATAATAATAATAATAATAATAATAGCCTAGACCCTGGGTTACCAACTCCAGATCTCCTGGCGCCCCTACCTGCCAATTTTCTGCCCACTTTTATTAGTAAGCAACCAGTTCTGACTTGGCATTTTATTCAAATAATATATTTCCCATTTGGTGATATTTACCAGTACTTATAGCCAACTTTTGAGTGGCTAGTTGACAAAAGTTCACTTATTGAAAGGTCTCAGCTACTTTACTGTGGGGAATAATGCTAGCTAGCTAGCTCAATAGCTCAATGGTTGCCATCTTTAAAGGGATGGATAAATATGCCCGTTGTTTTCTTAGATGTTTTACCTTGGATGGGAAATGGTGAGGAAGATACCTTAGAAGGCCATGTTTGGCTAGTCACCAAAATGTATTTAGCAATTTCATTGCACTGTTGCACAGGTATCAAACGGCCCCCGCCAGAGAGCTTTTGTGACCCTCATTGAATCTATACCAACCATCCTGTGAAGTGCTGGTAACCCTCAAGTATAACTCTGATTCTGAAACAGCTGGGTCGCTGTGTAAAACATTACAAATGAACTGACATGTGCAAAAACACTTAGCACTGTGCCTAAGATGTATAATAGCAAGGAAGCCCCAACACACCGTCAAAAGAAATAAGTATTGTACTATATAACAGCTGCACTTCGAATTGAGTCTTAAGGGTTCTTTACATATTACTAAATATCATCCCCGTCATAGTATGTGCCCATATGCACAGCTTTTGAGTATAAGACGACTGAACAGTATGACGGCAGCCACTGTGTCCAGCAATATATATTTAATGTAGTTTCAGTGATCAGATAATACAAATTCCATCAGAAAATCAGAAAATTTTTGACCCAGATTATACCCAGATCTATATTTGTGTTGCTCAACTCTTACTCTGCTTTTAACTGTGTTTTAACTATTTTTATCTCTCTGTGTCCCCCCACTTCTCTCAGAGAGTCAGTGTAGAAGGACTTCCCCCAACCTGGCAACGCAGCATCTGGACACTCTTAAACACATCTGCCAGACGCACAGTCGGTCAGTCTGCATGCATGTGGGCGTGCTTGCGTGTGTGTGTGTCTCATCTTTGGAAGTAGTTCAGCGTTGTGTCTTGTTAATAAGCAAACTTGTCACTAAGTACAAGAGTTCATTGGGTTTATACAAATCTATGATAATGTACAAAGTTGACAATTCCACTAAGAGATGCTGCACACAGTTACTCCAGTTACATGTTATTATCTTCTGTTGTGATCTGTTAGTGTCTGTGTGTTGTGTGTGTGGTTGAGTTGTTCAGAGGGAGTGTGTGACGTGTGTCTGTTGTGGTGTGTGCTCATGCAAGTGTAACAAATTAGTCAGGTGAAGCCCACCTTGGCATTTTTCAATATTTAATAGGAAGTCCTCAGTATACTATACCTGCCAGACAAACACCCATTCACACCATACACACCTGCACTTTCTGTATGCTCCTAGACAGGTGAAGCATGTGTGTCTGTTTGTGTGTCTGTATGTATATTTTTGTGTGTGGTAAGCACTGCGGCGATAGTTAAAACATATGGCCCTTTGCTGCTGCTGCTGCACTTTCAGACATTTGAGCCATCACACTACTTGGGTTTCACTTCGCTTAACTCTCGCACACACACACACACACTCACTCACAGTCTCACTCACACACAAGTTGTAATAGCCAGGGAAATGTGTTTGGGCTAATATTAGATCAGGAGAGTAGAGGAGGGTCAACCATCTTTCACGTCTTCATTTCAAAAGCCGAGAACAGACCTGCAATACTCTCACCACCTCACTCTGTCTCCCTTTCTCTCTTCTGTCTATAGACCAAGAGCTAAAGATGCTGTGGTAAGACATTTTGCATTTCAAGTAACTCATGTTCACATGTAAAATATAGTGTAGTGTGCATGCATTAATGGGTTAGATTTTAAATCATGTAACTTGCACATTACTAAACTGTGCTGTGTATGTCAATGTAATAGTTATCACCACATATATTTATTTATTTGTGTGTGTACAGTGTGCGTCTCTGGACATTTTGAGGCCTCCATTAGAAGACGGTGGTGCGCTGCCTCCATGTACCTCAGGTGAGTGAATGGGTGGCAGAGTGGGTGTATTTATGTCAGTGCGTGTGAGTTTGTTGGTTTTGCACGCTTTAGACCAGGCATGTCAAACTCATTCCATAAAGGGCAGTGTGGCTGCAGGTTTTTGTTCCAACCAAGGAGGAGCACACCAGGCCAACCAATCAACATCAAGGGATCACTTAGTTATCAGCTGAAGACTGAGATCAGCTGATTAATTGATTCCAGCCAGGTGTGCTCCTCCTTGGTTGGAATGAAAACCTGCAGCCACACGGCCCTTTATGGAATGAGTTTGACATGGCTGCTTTAGACCATTCACTACAAAACACAAGTGCTCAACACTTTGCGTTCTTCTGCACAGCATGGATGAAAGCAGGAAATTTGTATGAAGACAACACTATTCATTTACAAACAAATTGCTTTATCGTGAAGTGAATTGTTGTCTGGATATGAAATGATCTATATCTGGATATGAGATTTTTTTATTTTGGATTGTGGATATCACACAGCCGTAAGTCAACAATGAATTTTCACACTCATGTTTTGAAATGCTTTGTTAAATTATTTCAGAACATGAATATGAGTTAGTTTTGTTCAGACATACAAAACCATTGGTAGGTTGCCGAAAGCTCTTGTTGAAGTCATGAGAATTTGAATGTTCTGATATTTTGCATGTCCTTAGTGAAATGTTTCATTGATCAGACATCACTGCAAAGTTTATGAGATATTTTCATTTCATACTGTGTTCATGTGCATGTTGCAAACGGCCCCCAATTTGGTCCTTTGGTAATTGTTGAGCCACAGCGGAGTCGACTTGGTAAAAGGTGTGAAATGCATGCACTCAGTAGGTTTGGTGTAGGTTACTGTTGAGGAGAGAGACAGGACATGGTGATGATTAGAAATGTGATGGACTGCAAGGTTAAGGATTTTGTTCTCAAATCAAGAAAGCTTGTTCAATGTACCTGTTGGTATTGGCTCATTGGTGGTGCTGATAAAGGGTCACGCAATCGGCTGTCTCACGGTAAAAGACTGACATGCTCTGTCAATACAGTAGCACTCAAACTGCTTACACCTGTTTCTGTATACTCTGTGATTATATTAGCTTGCAAGAACTTTTATACACAGGAGAGATTGGTGCGTTTTTCTCAGTTGCAGGTAGCTCCTATTGCATTGTACACTGTGTTGAAAAGATGGAGGTTTTATGTCTGTCTGTCTGTCGAGGACCTTGGGTTTGTATTTTAGAGTAGCATATAGCTACATATAGCATATAGCAAACATCACTGTTTTTGTAGAGCATTTATTCTGATTTTATTGATATAAACCCCACTCTCCTTCTCTTTTTCATGCAGCCCATCACCCTGAAGACTCCTCTTGTTCACAGGGCAGCTATCCAGTCATACCCTCCATTATTTTAGCTGATGGGCTCAATTCCCCTGAGATCTCAGCAAAGGACAGGGAAGCCCCAGACAGGCCATTAGAGGGGAGGGAAGGTTTCCATGGATCTCAGCTGACTGACAGGCAGGGCAGTGACAGAGAGGGAAGAGAGGCGGACGGTGGGGTAGGATACACCACTCCAGTCGTAGGAAATGAACTGCACCCCTCTACAGCTGAAGAAATGGATCAGTCCAAGCCCGCAGAGCTGCAGGGAGGAGATTTAGGTCTAGCACCGGAAAAGGAGGCAAAAAGGGAGGAAGAGGAGAGGGACGTGGAGGAGGCAGCTGAGGCTTTGGAGATGGAAGAAGAGGGAGAGGATGAAGAGGAGGAGAAGCAGAAGGAAGGAGATTCTCCTTTTTTTCAGAAAGCTCTCCCAGTGGAGACTCTGGTCAGTGGGGCAGAGGTGGAGGTACAGCAGCTGCACCAAGAAGCCCTAGCTGAGGAGAAGCTACATGAGGACACCCAGGTATACATCAGAATTTTGTGTTTTTGTGTGAGTGCGGGACCTTTACATATACATCTGTTACATTCAAACCGCTTGTCAAAAGAGTTCACACAATGCTGATTAAGTCTATCACTGCTAGGTAAATCTCTGTGTATTTCACAGTTTACCAGAGTTTTAAAATCGGGCATCTGTGGGGACGATCCCATGTTGACGCTCTGGTAGTGATGCGCATTACATCAAAGTCTGTCATTTACGCTATGCATCTGTTAATTCCTAGTTTGTTTGTTTTTGCAGTAATTTTCCACTGTATGTCCCTGAAACGACTTATCAGTTAAACTGTGTCACTAGTACCAGGGCCATCATGGTTGTTTATTTCTGTTGATGAGGTTTGAGTTGCTTTTGTTTTTATAAGTCAAGATAGCAGCTCATGGTAATTACTCAGTTCCTCTATTTATCTTAACAAACCATTGTTGCTATTGCTGGAAATATAAAACAGACCACTTCCTCTATTCCAGATTATTTTTTCATGGGGACAACCTAGCCAAACTTTGTTTTAATGAAATTAAAGTTTGAATTACTTTAACCAGAATTGAGTTACAGCAGTCCGGGGAACAGAGCTGTTGATATGTAAGATAGTTATAACTGCATTCCATTATCACTGCAGGAGAGCACGAAAACCAGCCGGCACCAGGAGGGCCACCTTCCTCACGAGGTTCATCTGAAGCAGCAGGAGCAGGTTGAGGAGGAGGAGGTGGAGGAGGAGGAAGAGGAGGAATATGACTATGAAGTAGAACAGGCTGACATCATCAGAGAAGCGGCCTCACTCGATGACATGGCTAAACTCATCACTGTTGAGGAGGTGTGTAAATCATCATGTCATTGTGCTTTTCTGTGGATGAGAAAGGGAAAGTGACCTCTACAGATTTTTCATATGTTATGTGCAAGTTATAATACATTGATTTGATTATTCTTTAGTATTCATAGCTATTTGTTGATGATTAGCGAGTTGACAGCTTTTAGAAGATTTCTGTATCTGCCCCTATAGGCCCTTTTATAATGGATGGAACAGAGCCATGTTGAGCCCTAATGGTATTACCTAGCCATTACCGTGATACCCAGGAAATGGATTTGTTTTGCAGATATGGAAGCCTATTTCACATTTAACTCTTTTACACTGTGTTAGACTTTGAGAGAAAAGTAGGAGAACTGAAAATATCATGTAGTGTGCCATACACTTGTTAGCTGCTGGCATCTTATCTGATGTCCTGCCTGTTGAGAAAAAAGCTTTTTTATTAGATTTATTCAACAGTGATTATGTCATTACTTGGCTTTAGGCTCAAGTGCTGGTTACTGACTTGTTTTTAAAAGAACAGGGAGCAGCAGAAAGATACCTAGTAGATGGAGCAGACAGAAGAAACTGAGGCACAATGGTAACAAGAGGAGTGACCTCCTTTTATCAGATACTACAGGATGTAGAACAGCCAGGAAGATAGTGTTTAAGCAGTGATAGCAGTGATACTTGAAATTAATGGTAATTTTTGGTTCCGTTTTGGATTCCTGTGACGGGTCCACTCAAGAGGCAGCACTGAAACTTATCATATTGGAAGGGTTTTTTTTAACAATATGGACACCATGCCCAATGCCACTGTCTTGTTGGTCCTGTACTCTTTCAAAAAAATCATCTAATATTACATATTTATAACTATGAAGAAACTGATTATAAACTCAATATTGTCTTTGTAGTGTTTATTATTATAATATATTTATTATTTATTAATTGCTTGTAAGCAGTTTGACTGTAAATCAATGACTTCATTTTGGACAAATCGGTTTAGAGGGGACATTATGACTGTATGATGTAACAATAAGCAGAAGTATTGCTACATATGGCTGCTCCTCTGCCTATCCTTGATAGTCTACCACCACTTGACCAAAGTTCATTTACAGTCATATTATATATATTGAACACTTTTGCATTGAGCCTGGGAAAACGTTCAAGCCATGATGCACATACATTCTCTCATAGGAAAGCAGTATCTGTACTGTATGACTGTGAATCTGCTGGAGAGAGCATTGTTATTCAGATTTTACATTTCATTCATAAGTTCATTACTGCTGATTGTGTGATGTACTGACATCTAGTGGACATGACTAGTGAGAAAGAACAACCTTTGGAAGACAAGTTCTTCCTCATACCCAATGTTATGATGGTATGAAGATATTATGTGTGATATATTTAGTGGCAATAGAGATAGCGTTTATGTTAATATATGCGTCTGTGCTTTCTAGCATCTCTTTGTTTTCTTTTGTTTTTTCCACTTGTTAGATGTCTCCTGCCTCAGGCCTGGTCTCCATATTGAAGAAGCGGAGTGTTTCCGTGGACAGCGAGAGTGTGTCTGCCGGCTCAGAGCCGCAACCCGACAAACCCTCTGCCAAAAGGCGCGTCCGCTTCAGAGTCCCTGATGATGGCTATGAACATGGTTAGTTTGTGTGTTTATTGACTATGAGACTCGTATCTGTCCGTAAACAGTGAATTGCCTCACCACATGTGAGCTCATTTGTAACACTGGCGAATCCACCATGACAACAATGTCAAAAATAGTTAATGAATTCTGGTAACTTCAAGTCAATATTATTAATCTATTGCTCTGTAACTTCCATCCAACACCCCGTGTCTCTCCCTGTACCTCCCTTTCTCTGTAGATGTTGGCGGTGGGGACTCCTGCCTCCTTCTCTTCCTGCTTTGTCTGGTTACAGTAGTGATCAGCGTGGGTGGCACTGCCCTGTACTGTGCTCTGGGCGATTCCCACTCATCAGTCTGTCAGGACTTCTCCAGAAATGCAGACTTCTACATTGGCCAGATACAGCGCGGGATATCTTACATGCAACATTGGTTCAGCCACGGGTCATAGCAGCAAACAGTTTGGAACATTGTGGAACCACTGGCCTTACTGTTTATCACTGTCGGTTCCAGCAGTTCTGACTGCTTCCTGTTTTCTGAGGTAATGGTGCCTGGCAGCTGCTACAGTCTCTGTCCCTATGTGGAGCAAGTGGCTATTATGCTGCCTAATTGGCTGAATGATTATATCAGATGCGGTTGGCATTTGAAAGCCTGCTCTACTGCATTTTTAATGCTGTTTGAATACAATCCCAGGGTTGACTGAGACTAAAAGTCGTAGGTCAGATGTCCCTTCACAACACACATTTGAAAGGGAAAGCAGAGGAAAGAGAGAAGGGGATAACTGGAGAATGGAGACTGCATAACAGAAGAGGAAGAACTGACCTACACCTCTCAACCCTACCAGATTAAATATGTTATAAATTCTCAAACTAGGTTCATGTGAATCATGTGTCTTATTTAACCTGTCAGCCAGTGATGCTCAAGTTTTAAAGTCACTGGTAGATAAATCAATCATGGCTGGATACAAACTTTCACTAACTCACACTGGACATCAAGACTGAGTTCCCTCAGTTAAGAAAAAGAACAAAGTCATCTGCAACCCACTGAGATGTAAAAAATAAATATGTATAGTTTGTTAGCCGGGGGGCACAGAGGTGCTCTCCCCACACACTGCACAAATGGGAAGTGCTCCAGTGGGCATTTTATGGTCTGCTGCAACCACTAGTGTTGCTTTTACTGTTGACTTTTTTAAATCGCAAATGAAATTTTAAAATGAGCAAACTGTTATGTGGTTAATTGGAATGAAATCATTGTCTTAATCGTGTCTTAATCAACCTTTGAATGAATTTTTGGAGTTTAATGTTTGCTTTGTGTCATCTGTGGGGCATTTATATATGGTCAGAAAGAAAAGATTGAAAGGGTTATTTTGGTATTGTAACACTGAGCTGCTAATGGACAACAGGCACATCAGATATGTCCCATGGGGAAAATTACACAGTTCAATTGCATGTAACAACTGTGATCTTAACATTGCATTTGCAATGAGCAGTTGCTGAAGAAATCTACATCCGCTGCTCAGTTATACTCAATGTACTTTTCCCCCCACACACATTTGACATAAGTGTCCTGACGCTGCCCTTGCCTGTATAATTACCAACATTGAGATTTGGAGTGAGGTGACATGGTCGCCACTGGAAACTTTAGTCCAAACTCTGCGTTTCTGGGTTTTAATGAGCTAGATTTAGCTTTGTGTAGCATATGCAACATGTACAGCAACACAGTGCACCTCTGTATGTATTGTTATAAGAATGTTTAACATGTTGCACATAAGACTGGTACATTTTTTTTAGTACACTGCAATATTTCTACAGGTATTTTTGTGTTGGTTCTAGACTTAATGCAGGCTTTACATGATTTAAAGAAGAAACAAACAATATCCATATCCACAAACTTGTTTTCAGGGTCAGTGTGAAAAGTACATGCCAGTATACAGTAGTTATGCACAAATACGTTGAACAGAATGTACTCCACACAGGTCTGGCTAGGTTTGGAATATTTCAGTAAAATCAAAACTGCTAAATAAGAATTGTGCTATTAATGCTAAAAGCAATTACTGAGTGTACTTTAGCAGCACAGGATTGTTATTGATGGACTCATTTGAAGCACTGTTTTGATCCAGCTCTGCCCGCCTACCGTGTGTGTTTGCTGTTCTCAGAGATTCTGGCCATCAGAGTGCGATTGTCAATGTTTTCAGTTTTTCCCAAACTACTTTAGTGCAACTCAGAATGATTTTGGCCTTCTTTAAGACTCGTGTACTTAACATTTGCCATTTTTGTGAAACGCGTCTTAATTTGTTTTGGAAAAAGGCTTACACTTTGTCCGTGAAACCAAGCCTTCACTCTCACACCAGTGCTTTAACTCTTATTTCTAATCATTTTAAAGCAAATGTCAGTCTTATGGGGTCATTTTACTGCTTAATCTCACTGTTCCTTCGTCAGACCTTTAGTTTTTAGATTTCATTTCAACATATTGCAATGTTTGCTGTCCTGTTAATTTTATGTCCTTTCATTTGCTGTAGGAGTGGATGATGCCATAAAAAAATGCCCTAGAAAAACCACATATCTCACAACGGTCTGAATTGTCATGATGTAAAGAAGAAGAAAAAAACAGTATCAAAGAGGAGACATTTAAGAGTCTCATCTATGCATTTATAACCATATTATCTTTCGCATGGTGTGTCACTCACAAAACCCTGAACATTTGTTTGAGATATGAGGTTTTCCCAGGACATAAGTTATTAGTAATAGTAGATTTAATTCTTGTGTTTATTTGCACATGTCGTCTGGCTGGTTCAGATGACTATCACTCAGAAAACCTCTTATTTAATCTTCTGGATGATTTTAATTATTTATAATAGAAGGGATGTCAAGTCTAGGCGGTTCAGGAAAAGGAGATGCATCTTCTTTTTGTTTGTTTTCTTAACTTGATTATTGTCATGCATCAGACATGTTTTTCACCTCTTAAATCACCGTTTGTTCTTAAGGAAGATTTCATGCTCTAACTCTGAATTCCATCTGGGTCATCATTATATGTGGTTTATTTTCATTCATTTTCATCTTTCGCCCTCACACACAAGATTGTTAAAAGCTTCATGTTTCTCCCATCTTTAAGCATAGGATATATTTTCATGTGTTTTAACCAACTGGTTTTTAATAGAGCATTAGAAATGAATGAATGAATGAAAAGTCATGTTTTTTTGTGTGTGTGTGTGTGTGTGTGGATCGGTACCTGATGAAAGCCGTTTTATGACTTGTTTGATGAACTCTTCCACTTTGTTCTTACAGATTGTAATGAGAAGAGGTTTTTATTTTTTCTTGTTAAAACACCTCTTCCCTGTTATGTCTCATGTTAAAGCCTTTGAAAAAAGTTGTTTGTGAGCCTCCATTCTGTCTCTTCTGCAACAATGCTGACCGGTATTCTTGTTCACGCAGAAGGTAATGGGCCAAACTTGATGTTTTCAGATTTTGAAACTGATGTAAAAACGTTCCCAGTTTCAGTGCGCAGAGCTTAAAAGTGTACTGGTGCACAAAGAGTTAAAGTAGGCTCTCTATAAGGCTTACTGTGGATGTGACTGTCTCAGTCATGTAGCAATACATGTAGCCCCTTGTGTACAGCAATGTTACTCTCAACAGCATGTTGAGGACATAATGAATAGACTAAAACTTAAAAGGGCTATGGTCACAAAAGTCCTGCAGTCTCTTTCCTTGCCTCTTTATTTCTTGTCAGTCTGGCTTCTATGACAGGATGTATGTTTAAACTTGCTGGAAAATAAACCTGCCTCATGAGTCAAATCTTTGTTCTGATCAGAAGGAACAGACTCGTCCTCTGTGGAAGCAAAGATGTCTTTGGACCAAGCATAAAAATTGCTTTTACAGTCACATTTTTGTAGATTTGTTCTCTCCTGGAAAGCAGCATGCATAATGTGATTGACCATAGCAAATGTTTGAATCACAAAGCTTGTGGCTCATTCCCAGCTCAGCACATCGAGAAGGAGAGAATGTTTGAAATCACGACTAATTCAGTACTAAGGTTTAAGACCAAATTTGATTTAAAATGACAGGATATTATCACAGAGACACTTAGACACCTTAGTAGCCTCAGTGATGTAGATGGATAGACATATGGATACCAAGTCAAGTATTTAAACACTAGCTAATGGTGTTTATGTATCTTTCTTGCTTTTACTTAAGCTGCAGGAAAATGGAGGAGTTTCAGGAGGATTGTGAGCCTGACATCAGATAGTTTTGCAGTAACAGGAAGGAACAACAGTTTTGATCTCAAATCTGGGAGCTGTCACACTGGGTAAATTTAAATAAGGTTATGTGACTTTACCTGCTTTAGTTGGAGAACTAACAAAGATGCTGGTATTAGCTAATGTTAGACCTAAGCATTTAAACATATTTGAATGACAAAAACACTAGTTGCTAGCTGGCAAACTGAAACCACTGATTCAGAGACGAACACAAGACCTTGATTCTTGAGTTATATTTTCTGCTTCACTGGCATGAATGATACTGTGGCGTCTTGTATCATATTTGATCTACATATATGTTGTACGTTGCATATGCAGAATATCCTGGATTGTGATGCCATTGTTATGTTGAGCAAAATGTAATAGTGATGTCATAGAACCACATCATGAGTTACCCTGTGATTTCCAGCACTAGTGTACTTGTAGCTGCAATTCTCAAAGTAGTGTATTTTCTAAGGTTTTCCTTTTCTTTCCAGATAAAGGCCATATAAGTGAGACACAAGTTACATGTATGTGCAGATGGGAAACAGTTTTTCATCAGTCCAAAAGACTGCAAAATAAGCACATTGTGTACTGTTAATTATTTAGATAATTAATTTAATTGAAAAACTCACAAGAATTAATCTTTAATTGTGTCTCTTTAGTAACCTGGCAGAGCTACAAGCATTGCTGATAATAAAAATGTTTTTGTAAAAAAATAAATGTTTTTGTAATTTGGAATAATCATTTGGGTAAACCTTTAAAAGTTTCAGTGAACATGGTTTTGGAAGAAGAAAGAAGAAATTGATATTGCGTTAAAAAGTTTGTGTAAAAACATTAAGTTAAGTTACCAGGTAACCTCAATTTACATAAGGACGTGTATGCTGATCAGAAAAACATGCAATTAAATTTCAGTTGGACTTCAAGCGTAAAGACAAGTGTGTGATTGCACTTTGTAGAAATAGATCAACAAAAGGCCTCTCTTATGTAAACTGGTGAGAGTTCTCAAAGTGTGAAGAACGCCTCACAGTCTAAGACACACTGCGCCATCTGCTGGCAAGCTACTATTATTACCCGTTGTGTTATGAACACCATTGTGTTTTCAGGCCAGTGTGATTCCTGCTGTGATTCAATGAAGAGTTTATTAACTTAGACAACGTCGTCTGGTTGTGCTTTTCTCAGTACGTCTGTCACACACTCTCTATTGCACACCACTCTAAATTTTACAGTAATTATTCTCGTGACAGTTATAGTAGAATTCATTCTAGGTGAAAAAAATCATTATAAAATTCACATCTTGTCTTTTAGTTTTTCTATAGAGGATAAAGTTCGTAGTAATCTATGGTGGACGGTCTCCTCTTGATAATTAATTCTTGCTTGTTCTGCCTTGTCGATCTATCACGTCTATTTCTATGTCTGGCTCGCGAACACCCCTCCTCGCTCAGCCTTGCGCGTTCCTTTCCATCCGCGTGCCCGTAGGTTAGCCTGTGTGTCTACGCTGAGGGGTTCCAACCGGGAGGAGAAATGCCGTCAAAAATCATCTTTGAAACCGAAGATCAAGACATGGAGGAAGTTGTGGACACTGTCGCGGAGGCTAAAACCCTAAAGGTGGGCAGAATGTGTCGTGTCGCCGTGAACAGACCAAATAAACCGTGTAGCTAGTGTGCCGTCCTGCCCTGGCTGCTCCATGTTTGACAACATGTGGCTGGACGTGCTAACCTGAAACCTCGACTAGCTAACAGGCTAGCTAGCTGTTTGGAAACTAGACTAAGATGTTTATGTAGCGACACAAGTAGTGACATAGTATTAACACTGTGTAATTAACAGCGATATTAATTAAGAAAGCGATTGTGATCAGTGCTAAGGTAATGTTAGCAACATTGTCAACGTAGCCACTTGGCTTCGCCGAAAGATCACGTGGCATGGCCATGTGTTAGCTAGCCGATGTGTACATCACATGGACTTACGGGCTGACGGTGTGGAAGCCTGTTAGGAAACTGCTCACATATGTGTTATGTGCACTGTGGGCGCGACCTGATGACGTGTATACAGCTGGACTCAGCTGTTAAAGTACACGAGACAACCTGCTCAACAGTAAAACAATCCAACTTAATTATTGCTGCTTCCAATGTTAGATTTGTTGATGATATTTTTTGATATTTTTTCATAAAACAAAGCCAACTGAAGTTCCACTTTCAGTCAGAGGAACTTAGTTGGAATTGTTTTGCCAAACTTTCAACTTAAAAGCCCAAATACATTGGAGCAACAGTCTAAAATAACCAAAGGGATTTCAGAAAATATAATCATGATCTGATAGAAAGTAAGACCCCTCTGAGTTCCATAGATACTTGTTTTTATAAATAAAATGTGAAAAACTAATCTGTTAGTTCATACAAAATAATATACGATCATGATAACCAACATTTACACCAAAGCATACCCAGTTCTGTTAGTGGTTCACTGATGAACACATTGAACACACAATCATTCAATTATTATTGTAGTTATTAATATCAGTATTAAGAAGAAATATGACTAAAGTTATTATGTGGCGTTGAACTGACAAGTTCTTTATTCATAAGAAAAAAATCATATAGATTTACTTTAAAAATGTGCTACAGGTATTCATTCAGATTCAGTAATGTAGCAGATAAAATGCAAAATAAGCATATTGTGTCTTCAACCACTTTTGTATGTCATACCTGACATAATTCCGTATAATTAAAAGATGTTTATATGTTAAATTGTAGTATGATGAAATCAGCGTAAATTAGAAAGAAAATTTCTGCACAAACCTCTTTGTCTATATTGTTTCTTCTTCTTTTTTTTTTAAATGAACAAAGAATAAGACCAAGGAGGGCAAGAAGCTGAAGAAGAAGAAGCAGTTGGAGGAGCAGGAGGACCCTGACTGTGAACCTCCAGCACCAAAGAAGAAAAAGAAAAAAGACAAGCTGGCAGTGGACCAAGTGAACGACCACATACCTGAGGCCACAGACATGAATGGTAACAGTAATGGAGTTGAGACACCGAAGCAGAAGATGAAGAAGAACAAGGAAGGAGACACAGAGGTGAGTGCTGTGTTGTTAGTTTGAATATGTAGTTAGCAGTAGATTTCCTTACCACAAAAGCTGAGTCTAGGAACAGAATTCACCTCTGACACTTTGTGTAACACTCTCTGCACTTTTATTTCGCGATGTAGAAAAAAAAGAAGAAGCAAAACAAAGCAGAGGGAGCAGTGAACGGACATTCCACCCCGAACACCCCTGTTCAGACGCCCATCCAGACACCTTCCCAGTCCAGTGAAGAATCAGCGAGCGACAGCGACAAAGAAACGGTACGACTTGTAGGCTGATTGTGTACAGTTTTTCCTCCCAGGAGAAAGTTTATGTTGATACACTGCACTTTGCGGTTATTGGAATAAATAATTTAGCCCTTTTGCTGTTTGTATTGGAGTTGTTGTCCAATATTTGTTGCTTTTTGAAGTGCGTTGGATAATTGAAGGAAAATCGATGCTGTTTATTTGTTTAGGAGGAGACACCAGAGCAGAGGGAAGGGGCCTTCTCCAACTTCAGGATCTCCCCAGTCACCATCAATAAACTAAAAGGTAAACATCGCATTTACAGATTTATACTTCGTCTTTTACCACTGTGACTCGAGCAGGGGTGCACCGATGCATGTCCAAAACCTGACATGTTCGCTCTTCTGCAAAAAAACAAAAAAGCTGCTCAAACTTTGTGCTTTAACACATTTAATGAACTCCCCCCTTCTACCCTCTCCTCGCCCCCTGTCACCTCTCTCTCTCTCTCTCTGTCACTTTCTCAGCTCGGGGTGTCTCTTACCTGTTCGACATTCAGGTTAAGACATTTAATCCTGTATACGATGGAGAGGACGTAATTGCCCAAGCCCGAACAGGAACAGGAAAGACTTTCTCTTTTGCCATCCCTTTGGTGGAGAAGCTCCAGAAGGATTCAGGGGAGTTCACCAGAGGCCGGGCTCCCAAGGTGCGCAACATGCACAGACGCCCCAATGGCTGGAAACCAGCATCAGTCAGGGTCCCAGTATCCGTTGCTCTCTGAGTATGTTTGTGTGTGACTGAGTCTCTTCTCTGTCTGTAGGTCCTGGTGTTAACTCCAACCAGAGAGTTAGCTATCCAGGTTGCTAAGGACTTCAAAGATATTATCAAGCGACTCTCTATCACCTGTTTCTATGGTGGAAGCTCATACAACCCACAGAGTAAGTCTTTTGCAAAATCACAAATGTCTCCTTAATAGAAGTAATTCTGAAGTTGTTCAAATCATTAAAAGAGTCCATTTATTTACAGTGATGCCTTCTTTATACTTAATGTTATTATAAAGTACTTGGCAGGTTTAAATGTCTATTTAGGTTTCAGCTCATTATTTGTTTTCCTTCGTTTATTTATGTGGTTTCTGTCTGCTGTTTTAACGATATACTTTCCACGTTAATATTAACACTAACTCTCCACACTCTTCTCCTCCTGTTTAGTCGATGCTATTCGTAATGGCATTGATATTTTGGTCGGAACCCCTGGTCGCATCAAAGACCACATCCAGAACCATAAACTTGACCTGACTAAACTGAAACACGTTGTTCTGGATGAAGTAGACCAAATGCTGGACATGGGCTTTGCAGAACAGGTTGAAGAGATTTTGGCATCATCATATGGAAGAGGTAAAGTAAACCTGTGTTTGTCTTATACATAGAGTATATTGGTGTGTGTGTGCGTTCATTTGTGTGTGTGCATGTGTGTTGTTTTTTATGTGTGTAGGATAGAGTGTTAGAATTTTACTTTGTGTATTCTAAATAACCCTGATTCCAAAATAGCTGGGTCACTGGGACATAAACAGAAACACGATCTGTGTTGACAGACAGCAGTTTATGAAGTGTTCCTGAGTCCATGTAGTAACATCTTTTATACAATCATGTGTTCACAAAGTAGTGAACCTCGCTCCATCCTCGCTTGTGAACGACTGAGCCTTTCATACCCAAACATTATACTATCACCTGTTACCAATCAACCTGTTTACCCGTTTAACTTTCCCAGTCTTTTGTTGCTCCTGTCCCCACTTGTTTGAAATGTGTTGCTGCATCAAATTCAGAATAAGCAGATATTTACAAAAATCAATGAAGCTGATGAGATAAAACATTAAATATATTGTCTTTGTTCTGTTTTCAATTGACTATATGTGGAAAAGGATTGGTCAGTCGTCACATTCTGTTTTATTTATGTTTTATACAGCATGTTTCTGGTAATCAGGGTTGTGTGTTAAAGTAGATTAAATGATCAGTATAGTTTAGTAATGTATGTAAAACAAAACGTGTGTACTCCTCTCCAGAAAACGACTCCAACCCACAGACTCTTCTGTTTTCGGCTACCTGCCCCCCTTGGGTCTACGAGGTGGCCAAGAAATACATGAGGCCAGACTGCAAACACATTGACCTGATTGGCAAGAAAACACAGAAAGCTGCAACAACTGTAGAAGTAAGTGTGTGTGTGTGTGCGTGTGTGTGTGCATGTTAGCAGAGGTGAAAGAGGTCTGATGTGTGCAATTTAACAAGCGTGACTGCAGTCTTAGTTCTAAGGCCTAGGTTTCTCAAAGTTGCCTGTAAGCGCAGACCGTTAAAGTAACTGAGACTGTAAAGTACACCCACATATATCTCCATCAAGACAGCCCAGCAAGTTCATTTGCAGTAAAAAATGCTGTATTTATCATCGTCAACACCAGTGGAATTGTAATGAAGTACAAGTTTAAGGCTGCCAGCTGGATTAATGAAAATGTCTCTCTCTCTCTCCTCCTGTCTCTGTCTTTGTCTCTCTTTCCCTTTGTAGCATCTGGCCATCGCATGTCACTGGTCACAGCGTGCAGCCGTGCTCGGCGATGTGATCCAGGTTTACAGTGGCAGCCATGGCAGAACCATCGTGTTCTGTGAGACAAAGAAAGAGGCCAACGAACTTTCCATGAATGCGTCCATCAAGCAGGTAGACACACACTCTTACAGATGCATACACACACTATTTTGGAGTTTTGTAAGATTGGGCAGTTGGGACAGATTCATTTGTTAGCCAGGGCTGTTGCCAGTTCCCCCATTACGATAGCAATAGAAATGGAAAGAAACAACAACGAAAAAGCAAGCAAATTCTCTAGTGTCTCATTATATTTTATTTTTGTATGTCTTCAGAGTGCCCAGTCCCTCCATGGGGATATTCCTCAGAAACAGAGAGAGCTGACACTGAAGGGCTTCAGGAACGGGGCTTTTGAGGTTCTGGTTGCCACCAACGTTGCAGCCCGTGGGTTAGACATTCCTGAAGTCGACCTGGTGGTCCAGTGTTCTCCACCCAAGGTGTGATGTGTTGCCATTAATCAGCAAGAAATTTAGAACACAAGTGTGTTGTTGCATTTATCGGATGTGCCATTTCTTTGCTTTGTAGATTTTATATTTTGCATTCATAAGTATGCTCTGATGTTAAGGTGCAGGTTCCATTCACATAAGAAAATATATTTGAAAATTAGTATTTGCAGATTGAGTAGTTGAATTACAGGTCGGTAAAAAACTCTTAGCAGATAAATAATAACTACTGACAATGTAGCATAAATTATGTTTCATAACGGCCTGTCACCTTTACTATCTCTGAAAATGCTTCTGTCTCTGTGGTTGGCGTCAGGATGTGGAGTCATACATCCACCGTTCAGGACGTACGGGCCGCGCAGGCAGGACTGGAGTCTGTATCTGTTTCTACCAGCGGAAAGAAGAGGACCAGCTGCGCTACGTAGAAAACAAAGCAGTACGTCTCCTTTCAAATTCAGTCAAAGAAGAAAAAGACAGAGGAGCAAAGAAGAGCGACAAGTTCAGTTGTTTGAGCAACTGTGTGGAAATATAAAACAGTGCTTTCAGTCACTTCTGTGTTACACATTGGATGGAAATGGACAATTCCCTTTTGTTGGAAATAGTGTTAAAAATTGTGTTTTTGCTAAGTTCAGATGAGAGTATCAAACTAAATACATTTTCTGTGGTATTATTTTAGGGCATCACATTCAGACGAGTTGGTGTTCCCACTGCCAATGATATCATCAAGTCATCAAGCAAAGATGCTGTCAGGTTGGTAATACTGGAGTGAGAGCCAAGTCAAACCATATATATTGTGTTTTGGAAGTGTGAAACTACTGTAATTAATTACTATTTGAAACCTTGGACTCTGTCAGCCACATCATGTGCTTAATAATGAGGACTACGATCATTACTTGGGGAACTTATTGGCCTAGAGGGTACACAGGCATTACATAACAGTGGCCCCAAGAAGCCTCGGCCCTGCTGGAATCTGCTTGATAACGATGCTGTGTAATGTGAAACTAATTTCCTGTCAGACAGCAGGTGTCAGATTGTCTTGACTTTATTTTTTTTATTGTGTCCAGGTTTCTGGACTCCGTTCCAGTCACAGCTATCGACTACTTCAGAGCGTCAGCTGAGAAGCTGATTGAGGAAAGAGGAGCAGTTGACGCCCTAGCTGCTGCCCTGGCCCATATTTCTGGAGCCACAAGTCTAGAGCAGAGGTCACTGCTCAACTCTGACGCTGTAAGTTTGTTTTATTGTCATCATAAACAACAGACACATAACACACTTATACACACAAATATATTCACACAGAAAAGAAAAAAACCCAAAACATAAAATACAAAAAAGTTCTTTACACACAGATACATGCAGTATAGTAATAAGTCTGGTCACACTACTGTATAACAGTACTGTTACTATAACAGTAGCAGCTCTACCCTGCACCCGACCGCAGGTGGACAACAACTGCAGCATGATTCAAACAGTGACAGCCCTTGGACCAACACGTGGCCACCTGACCGTTACCTCTGTTACGCCTCCATTTAGATTCCGTCATGAATTTGTTGTGCCTTTGTATGCTGCATACCCCGAGTTCTACTTCATTTATTGTTTCTGTTTTGTTTCTGCAGGGTTACACCACTGTGCAGTTGGTGTGTTCTCAGGAGATGCATAATCTGGGTTACGCCTGGAGAACCATCAAAGAACAGCTTGGAGATCAGATCGAGAGCCACATTCACAGAATGACCTTCCTTAAAGGCAGAACAGTATGTACACATACAAACATGCATACGTAAGGTGCTGTTTCTGTTTATATACTGTATGCTTTTAAGACACATTTGTTACATTTCCTGTTTATTTTTCCATTTTAAATTGTATTCTAATCTACTATTAGAGCCACTGTGAAATGGTTGTGATCTCTGCACTGTTAACAGTATATTTGATTTGATGTATACAGGTATAAAGTTGAGCATGGATGTAGGCTACCAATAATTGGGTCCAGATCATAACTAATGAGTGCTCTTAATTATCTACATCAAGTATCAATCAATCACACTTTATCTATGTAGTACAAGTTAAACATCAAATACAGCTGCAAGTGCAGAACCAGAACATAACAATAAGATGAGAAATCAGAAAAATCAGTAAAGATGCTGAAATTAACAGCAAATAAACAGCAAAACTTCAGTTAGCACAAAGTAAACGTGTGAAACATTTCAGCAGGTGTGACCATGCCTGTTGTGGCTCTTATTCTCATAGCACAGCAGGTACATAGACTGACAGCGTGAGACAGAAACACTCACTATCTCACCTGTTTGTTTATTACAGGGAGTTTGTTTTGATGTCCCAGCTGACAAAGTCAAGGAGATTCAGGTGAGAACAACAGTGTAAACTCCCCAATCTGTTCAAGACTGTTCATGTTCTCTTCGAGATTAATTGAGTGAAAATGAATAATAAATATTTTGACAGCGTTTCTTGTTGAAGTTGACAGACTGTAGTTGTCCTGCTAACGCCCTTTTCACCCCACTTGACCCTTCAACAGGAGAACTGGAAGGATGGTCGCCGTTGGCAGCTGACTATAGCCACAGAGCTCCCAGAGCTGGAGGAGAAGCAGTTCAGTAACCGTGGCGACCGAGGCTTTGGCAGTGGTAACCGTGGTGACAGAGGAGGAGGGTTCAGAGGTGGGAGGGGGCGTAATTTTGGGGGAAACGGTGGCCGTGGTAACAGCTTCCGGAGTGGCGGTGGCCATGGCAACAACAGAGGAGGACACAAACGCAGCTTCAGCCAAGCTTTCGATTACTGAGGCACCAACCTGTGGAGACCTGGTGCAGACCTATTGACCAGTGAGACTGACTGACACTTGTTTGGGCTGCCACTGATTTTTACTGGCTGTCAGTGAGAGTGATCCATATATGGCTGGTGGAATTCTCCAACAATCTCCATTTAAAACTTCCAATACTCAAATTTTACGTATATACAGTATATTAAAATTACCAATTTCCCCTTTCTGAAAATAAATTGACCATCCCATGTTATCTGAGAAATCAGATTTATTTCCAAGTAGCCAGATCACATTTTCTGTATACAGTATATTAACACGGTATCGCTGGCAGCCATTATTTTGATGCCCAATATGTATATCTTTTGGGTGAGACACCTTTGTTGAATCTCAAGAAATGATGTGTTCTTACCAGCCGAATTACATTATTATAGTTACTATGTCTTGAATGGCATAGGATCGAAAAGACAGACTAATGATCCTTACAGTGAAAGTCAAGCATTATGTGATGATATGAAATGAAAGTTTCACCATCCACTGAGGTCAGGTGTTACTCTTTTTTTTATACTGGGTGTTTGGGGAACGGTGAGAGCAGTCAAACCCTGAGCCTTTGTCCACAGTTCTGACCTAACAACTTGTAAACATGCTACTTTTGGTATGACTGCATTGTGGTACAACGTACTGTACTGCAGAGAACAGCGATGAAATGGGTGTTAACCTTTACAGTTGTGCTCAGTGCGGGGTTGCTGCCTTACCCTCAGCTCTCCCCAAATATATATTGGATGATTGCTTTGCAATTGCCTCTATTTAATAACTGTGTCTACTGCTTCCATTCATTTGAATGAAATGACTTGTTCATTAAAAAAAGGCCAATTCAGGTTGTGTTTTGTCTTTTTAAAGGGGTGTGAAGTATGTAAGTACAAATGTTTTAAAGTATAATTTTCAAAGTGAACTGCTTTCGGGAACCCAACACTTTCTACTTCAGAGAGCCTTAAAGAAGATGCAGTCATAAGACCATGAAGGGATCACTAATAACGTAGTTAACTTAATGTACAACACTGGATATTGTAAAGCTGGGACAGCCAGGAGGGTACACCGGACTGCACAGAAAACAAATTATAATAAGGTCACAGAGGTCACACTACCCACTCGTCATTTACCTTCCTCACTAGATCCCCTTCAGTACAGGGGTGCTGGTTATGGTGCACAGCAGTCAAACCTTGCTCGCCTTCTATGACTGACACATGCAAAACCAGGGAAAAGAGTGTAGAGTTAGCCCTACATATCCCTGCATTAAAGAGAAAGATGACACAAATATATGCTATAGTTAAGTATAAAAAGTTTCATTGATAAAAAGTGAGTGAAACTATGTTAGAGTTGTCTGTTCCCTGTTCTGACATGTTTTCAACCACCTTTTGATCAGAGTGAAATGAACACACTTCGGTCAAAGAATCAGCAACAGAAAAATAAAAGAAAACTATCCAGTTTAAGGACAGAAAATACTCTTATGGATTTGAGCTGCTGGTAAAGAGTCAGACCTTGTAAACTTAATATAGTTTGAATGCATCTATACACTGACATTTATAATCAAATCATTGGTTTTCCAGGCAGTTTACTGAAATCAAAGTATTGTTATAAGTGCTACACTTAATTGGTAAAGATAATTACACTGATACCATCTTTACAGAGTATTAAAAAGGCAACACTGTGGTGTAAATTACAGAAACTAAAGCATAGGTTGAACAATAAGGTGTTAAAAGTATTCCTCACATTATTTCACATGCAAATAATGCATTTAAAAATCTCTGATGAGAACACATCTATCCATCTATAACTGCTTATCCTTTGCAGGTTCACAGGCAGTGTAGCCAGACTGGGTGATTTGTTCTGGTTTACCATGAGTTGGGCTGTTTTTAACTACATTAATAATTACAGAATAATTTTATTCATAGTCTGTTGGCATTGGGATTCTCCACAGTGCAGCATATAACCAACATTATTATTGTTAATATTTATGGTCCTAGCTTTATTATGTTTTGGTGATTGATGTGAATTAGCTGCTGTAACAATAGGATTTCTCATTTAGGTTAATTAAGCAATGTATCAATCAACCTTTTTTCTAATTTAACATTTTTAGTATCATTCACGATTGTCAGGGCTTCATTAAATATTCTTCCCATAAATCAATGTACTGTTTTCCCAATTTCCATTGAGTTTCTCACATTAGCGAAGCAGCCAGAGTCAGCCTTATGGTGACAGGTGGTATTGAACCGTTGCCAACACAGGTCAAGTTCACGTTGCTTGGTTACTTCGCTCAACCTGGAAAGTAAGCTGTCAAGAGTCCGTGAAAAAAACGGGAAGGGAAACCACTGTGGCCTCTTTCATTTCAATTAAACCCCAGAAAGTTAGCGAGCTCATTCAAGTGACACAAACTGGGTAGCAAGCAAGTTTTCCAGCAGAGCCAAGGCTACGCGTTTTGTTTTTTTTCGAGGCTAACTTATTTAGCTAGCTAACGTTAGCCAGCGTCAGTTAAAATCAAACCGCTCAAAATGGCCAAGAAGGGAAACTGGAGGAACATACTGTTGCTCCTCTGGACCTTCGCCTGGCTAAATACAGAGGACGGCGTTGGAGAACAAGACAGGTAAGACTTGGACACTGAAAATACATCGGGCAAGAAGTAGGTTGTAAGTATGGGACTTGGTTACCTGAACACCCAAGGAGGAAAATGGTGGTCTCCAGCCTAGGTGAGTCAAACAGCCCCTCCACTCTCTGTCGCTTTCCTTGTGGTAAATGATGGACTCTGACCACTTTGCACTGCCTGTAAGGCGTTTGCTTGAATTTAGCTTTTTGTGTGATGCCGTAGTCAGTGTCCACACTGTTTGTCCACACCCGGACACCCAACACCAGCCTGACCAGCCTCAGGCTGCTCACAAATGAAGAGCCCTCTAATTTCACCTTATCAAGTCACCCATTTGGCTGTGTGGGATTTGAGTGTGGGAGCTGCTTGTTGGATTGTTATTGCCCTCTCTTGTCTTTTAAATTGTGCTGTATAATGAGTAATTAGCTTTGATAACTGTCTTGCTGAGGAATAGTGCATGTATATGGAGCAAGCTGTCCTGTGCTTGTGTGGGGTCCCCTGCTGCTGATTTAATTTTAAAGGTGGCACACTGCCAGAGCTGCTCTGTCATTATTCGGATGCTAGTCAGGACTGATCTGTGTGCAGCTAGATAAGCATTTCAGCCTAAGTGTTTATTTTAAATTAATAGGTATGAATAAATGTGTCAGTCATGTATCTATATCATACGTGTATGATTCTATTTTAATTTAATTATTCATTGTGCTTGTCTGAATGGCATGGTATTGTTGAAAAAAACAAACAAACCTCAACATCACCTTCAAACCAGAAATGTAGACAGGTCACACTTCATGCTTTTTTTTTTTTTTTTTAAAGAGGGCATGTGCCTCTTGGCTCTCTTGTGTTTTTTCTGTCATATTGATATCTCATACTATATACTAGTACTATGTGTTTTCGTTTTGGAACACACTGTTGCACTTTCTACATTTTTTGTAATGATTAAGCGTTATTGAAAATCTTTTGTCTGTTGGCAATTTGATTCTTTTTCTTTCACAATGTTATGTTGGGGGGCTCAAGTGGCATAGTGACTTAAAATAACCAAATCTCAGCAAGTGACAAGGATTCCAATGAATTCTGAGCAGTTTTATGTGTATATGTGCGACTGTTGTTACTTACGTTGTCTCTCTGTTTGTTGTGTTTCTCTGTGCAGTGACAGGGCGACACATGGATCAGAGAGTAGAGCCTGAAAACAGAGAGACGCCAAGATGAAACACAAGTAGAAAAAATATGGGAAAATGAAAATGAACAAATAGAAGAACAATAATTCCAAGAACAGCAGGAGATGTCATTATAATTCTCCGTAAAAGCAGGGATGTATTAATGCAGCATTTCCCTGCTCATGGTGGGAGGAAAATATTCAGTATTTTAAAATCTTTGGAATGAATTCTTTGTCACAGAGTTAAACCTTCAGTATCTGAAAGTTAGGATTTCTGTTAGTTTCCAAGGTCAGTGTGAGTTAGCTGCAAAGCTGTCAAATACAAGTCAAAATGGGAAGTGAAGAGAATGTTGTTTGTGTGTGTGCGTGTTTTTATGTGTTTTTTTTGTGTGTGTGTTTGCGTGTGTGTGCGTGCGTGTGTGCATGTGTCTGTGTGTGTACCTGATATAACATTGCCAGAAACTGGATAATGAGAAGAAGAGCAAAAGACAGCAGGAACATCGAACTGAGAAGCTCCACCTGTCAACACAAAATGACAGTAATAGTGATTACTTATTGCAGGAGTCACAGCAGTACTCACAGACATTCAAAAAATATGTCACAGTCTTTAACTATCTCCGTCTTTTTTCTGTCTTTTTCTGAAATTTTCATACTAAATACTAATAACATGTCAATGTTAGTACCTCTAATGTTGGTGGAGAAAAAGTGGTGAAAAGTATGAGTGTGCTTACAAAGTGACATGTCAGAATACTGTAGTTGCTCCACCAGACTGGACTTACAAACTATTTTTCAAATGTAAAATATCCCATTCACTATATGTCTTGGACACAATTGTTTGTGATTTTTGTTCTTTACATATCTAGTATACAGCTCTAATCGTAATATATATGAAATGCCTTCATTAACGTTATCATTGACGAGTAAAGCTAAGAATGCCAAAACATTGACATCTACCCTGTGTAAGACCTGGCTTTGTCACCTTTCTCTCTCAGACTTGTCAGGTGTAAAGTACTGTTGTAGCAACACATTTTCTTGATTACCTATTTAAGTTACTGTTTGTTTATCCGGACAGAAAAACGTTTTCAGATAGCCAGCTGACAGGCTTGTCTCTGCTAGGTGTTGCATAGCAATTATTCTCACAGACCCAGCAGTTGAATCCGCATCTTACCTAATCTAGTTTTTGTGCTTGTAGGGCGGTCAGTGTTTTATCGATGCTCTCTTTACTCTCTACATAAATTTCTCCCTTTGACTGGTCTTAAGCATATGCTGAGCCTGGTAGATGGAGGAAGTCAATTACTCATTGATTCAATCATTCCTCTTCTGGAGCTTTCATATAATCAAGAGCCTCTCAATTAAAAGCATTTGAATGTGATATGATACAATTATATATTTTATTTAATGGATATGTTGGTTTAGAAAAGCAATGTTAAGGAAAGAAAACCGGAATAGCTAAGCTATTGCTGCAAATGTATCACATTCAAGAACAGCACATTATTACTCCTAACCAAATCAACTGCTTATGTACTGCTATTGCTATTATTTTTATGGCATCGACTATTGCTCCTCCAGCTGCCTTTCTGACAAAACATGCTCAGACCCCACGCCACTTAGTTCTCTATTAAGAGTATATGATAACTTTAAGACCAAATGTGTAGTTGTGTATAAGAGGACCTGAAAAGCAAAAAAGCAAATAACAATTGCAATTGTACAGTTTTTGCTCATACAACAGTGTAACTGTGTTTTGAGACCTTCTTGGGCACAACAAATACACATAGTGAACAACACAAATGCACATAAAGGTTCTTACAATTCTTATCTGTACACATACCTTCAAGTTAACAACACACACATACACAGGGAATAATATGCAATATTTTTTCCCCAGGTAACTGTTAAAACATTGCACACAAGGTTTAAATTTTTCCATGAGCTCGTCTAAAGCCCACGTGGAAACATTAGTCACAACATGTGGAGAGTAGACACGTGTGTATAAACATAAAATAGTTTAATTAATCATTTTCAGTGATGCACACCACAGTTATTGGCGATATTGTGACAAAAGCCTGGTGATTAAGAGCAAACATACATTTCTATTTAAAATTCTAATTACTTACTGCATTTGCTCTTGTATATTTCTCTTAATGTTGACATGTCAGCTTCATTCTTCAAAAACTATTCTTTCACCGACGTCACCCAGTCTTGTATACATACAAACACACACACACACACACACCAGTAATGTCATTATAGTATGCTATACATCATTGGTTCTTTTCTACATAATTAACTTAATGAATTACACTATGTAGTATTTAGGAGAAACACACAATTAAAGTGCTTTTCACCACTGACAGAAAGCTCCTTTGTTTCCTCAAGATCACCAGTCTGGAAGTCATCCTCATCCTCAGCCTTCTCGTTGGATGAGTTCTGTGATGTGCTCATTTTTGCAGCTGTGTCATCACTTCACAAAGGCACACACACATTTTGATGAGAAAATAGCTGAATCCATTTTAAGATGAGACTGAAACATAACAAAATGTGGAAAATTGCACTTTAAGTTGACATACTGTTCTTCCATCCCATTAGGCTACCTTCATGTTGCAGCTAAAAGTTTGTCAGTATTCAAACATGTTTTTCAAAAAATGTGAGCTGTTGGGTGTTTTTCTCCACCGGGAGCTTGCAACCTACATACAGCTTGTAATTGACTACTCATATCAGAACTTGTCAGTGTTGTCATGCCAGGTAGTAAATCGTAAATCATTCATCTGAGACAGTTGTCATAATTAGGGTGGCAGATTTACAGAACCAGAAATTGCATGGAAAGACACAACTGAACAATGGGAGGAAAGTGAAAGAGCTGACATGGCAGATAATTGGAGACGCCTCTGTTTAGTCACAACCTGAAGACACAAACTGAAATATGTTCAAAACAAGTGGGGGAAACTGAGCATAACAATCAGTATGACATCTATTATTATTGAGCATATTCTGTAGGAGGAAGAGCATTTCTATTTCTAATTCGCAAAGACATTTTGGCATGGATATTAAACCAATGAGCTCCTTTGAGCTGGCAGAAAGGTAAATTTTCTATGTTTTTGTTAATCAGTGAAACACTGTTTTGTCAAATCAGTGGAGTAGGTTAAGGCATCAAAACTGCTTGGTTGGGTTTAGAAAGTTGTTTGGCTGCAAATAGCATTGTTGGCTATGGACACCTGGGTGCTAATATCATCTGCCTTTATTTTTCTTTATCACTGTGTGACTATTTGCTACTTTTAAAACAAACTGTATTTCTAATGATCCATAATTAAACTAAAAAGCCCCACCTCTAATCTTGAGTCTGCGAATTTAGAATTGATGCCGGAGATCTACTCTTTGAATAAGATAAGATAAGATAAGATACTTTATGAATCCCCAGCTGGGGAAATTCGGTTGTTACAAGCAGCAGGTAATGGCAGTTGCAAAAAATAGCAATAGAATTAGGGAAATACAAGATACGAAAGACAAAAGAAAAGCAGAATTATTATACAAACAATGCATTCTTGTTTAGGGTGATATTAGTAATAAAAGAGACAGGCCGACAGACAGTGTTGCAGACTGACAGTTAATTTGAGTTACTGGTACCTGTGAGAATGAGAGAGTAGATTGGGAAAAGGATTTTCCATGATTCTCTCTGTTGTCTGTACACTATCTATCTGCAGAATGGCAGACAGTACAGGCTCCTTCGTTGATGAAGAGATCAGTCAATACATCAAAATGAGGTATAACTGTGAACACCAAGGTTGAAGTGCTAAGAGACACCAAACACTCAATAGCAAATCTGGAAATGATGCACACCATTACATCTGCAGACAATATTTCTATGGGCTACAGGTGGGTGAAAGCATGAAATCTAAGCATCACAGTTAAGATTCGGACTGACAAACATCAACTTTTCTTAAACCATACTGACACTGCTGTGGTTTTATAAATGAACTTCTGTCCAGGATTGGTTTAACAGTCAGGAAGTCAAACTTCTTGTTGTTTTTCCGATGTATGTGGATTTGCTGAACGTAGATATTTCCAGTGTGCAGTAATTTGGAAAACAGCAAGAAGCATGAATCTCAAAGTGTACAAATTGACAAATATCAAACTTTTTTTTGAAAAGCACCTGCCATAGAATAAAAAAAACAGCTGAAATACAGTCCATTTACCATTCCATTTACTTTGTCACTGTCATTTGTGTTGAGTGAGTGCAGTTACAGTTCAGTCCTGTGTGTCGCAGTACATCTGTATTCTGTAAATATACAGAAGACTGAGGTTTAAAGGCAACTCCTCCCTGCTTCCACGTTCTAACGTAGATGACTGACTACCTAGGACATCTCATTGTCCTCTTTTACCCTCACAGTTCATCAAGTTGAACAAAAATCAATTTTCTTTGATTACATAGAGAAAGCATGACAGTGATATTTAGGGTATACGTTGTTTTATATCAGGGCATAGTCCTGTGATTCATCATCAAGAAAGAAAGAAAGATGAAGCCAATGAAGTATTGAAAGGAGGAAGATGAGAAATTGAAAGGGAATAGAGGCAGAAGCAGATGGGAAGGCAATGCAAATGCATGTACACACTGCAGAGTTGAAGACTGATAGAGAGAAGATGAAAATAATATCTGCAAAGAGTGAGTTTGGCACAGAGGAATCAAGTATTCTAACCCTGCCCTAAAATACATAGCTCTAATGTTGTTTATGCTACTTTGTGGACAGGAAGGCAGAGACGAATAAGACACACATTTTTGTGTAAATTGTTAAAGTTCTGATGGTAAAAAATAAATAATTACAAACACTGCACCAAAAACAAATTTTGAAATATTTACTAAATACTGATCTACAACGTTTTCATATAAGTAATGTGTTTTTGCGGTTTATGACTCAGAAAGAAAAAGAGAAAAGATCGACAACCCTCTTCCAAAACAGTCGGGATGCTGTGTAAATCTAAATAAAACGAATGAGAATTTGCTAATACTTTTTGACATATACTCAATTCGAAACAGAACAAAGACAATCCCATTAATATTTTACCTCATCAACTTCATTGACCTATTTACATCTACATTAACCTGAGCATGTTTTTGGACTGTGGGAGGAAGCCGGAGAACCCGGTGAAAACCCACGCTGCACAGAGAGAACATGCAAACTCCACACAGAAAGATCCCAGGCGGGATCGAACCAGGGACCTTCTAGCTGTGAGGCGACGCTGCTAACCACCGAGCCACCGTGCAGCCCTGGTTTAAATCAAATTCCTCCCAACGTTACGTCCTGTCTGCCTGTCCTGTTTCTCTCATAAGTCCGTCACAATATGTGTCATGTTTCATTATGGAATAACTTCAAACACTGATGCCAGTAAGAGACATGCACAGTTTGAATAAGATCCTGTTATACTCCTTTGATATAATATATACTATATCAAATTACAGACAGAGACATCACAAATAAAAATAGAATAATGTTTTTGAAAAGCTTTCATGTGTAGAACAAAAAAGAAGAAGCAACAGCAATTGAACCTAATTGTAAAGTTTTACAGAGTCTGTTTGTGGGAGAAAAGGCAAATGTACCCTGACTTTTATTAGAGATGATTAAAGTCACTTTTGGTGGTGTTTTCAATATGAGCATCAAAAAACAAATCTGAATCAAAATGAGATATTTAACTTGAGGCTTCACATTTAGTGCTGGACCCTGTGGTGATGCTTCGTCCCCTGTGCCTCAACACCAATGATAGATGAATAGCTGTATAAATAGATAACCTCATAGCAACAGCCATCAGGTCTTGGACAGCTGGAAACATTGTGTCTTACTTTCCTTCTCAGCTCCTATTTTTTTTGAGCTCCAGTGGATCTCATCTATCACTGATACATACAACATTTTTTGATTACAGGAGTTAGTTTGCATCGATGTGAAACTTAGTTTAGTTAGTTTGCTGAATGTGCTAGTTTACTGCCCTAAAGCGAGGTGGCAGTGTCGAAGGGACAGGAGCTGTGTGGAATGACTACAAAGATGTGGCAGTGAGGAAGTTTTTGATATTCAGGAAAAGTCATACACAAGAGGATGTCACAAGGAAGCCAAATAAATATGTCGTATGATAATGCAAATTCTGATTATTGGCTGCTGCACTGCATACTCAGTCAGTGGAATTGGATGCTGGTTACATCCTCAGAAGGTTCAATAGATAATTATGATTTGTTCATAATAGTCTATCAATAAAAAATAACTCTTAACACAGACAGTACATTTCTTCAGAGAAATCAGGGTACAAAGTATTCCCTTATTTTCTTTTTCTTTTTTTTTGCTGTAAGTCCTGAGTGGAAACAAGATTTCAAACTGAAGCAGTTGTTAATTACTTGCAGCCCTAACCAGCCATTACAAGGAGTAAGGAGTCAGCACTCATTGGCATGCAGTCAGTAAAATAGGTTTTCAAAAATTGTGACTCACCGCAATCACGAGAGGTCCTTGAGCATACAGTCATAAATATGCTGATTGGTGCAGTATGCGAGATTATTTGCGGACAGAAACACACATGGATGCATGCACATATGTATGATCCCGCTTGGCTCATGCCAGGCGCAGATAGTAAATATTAAGCCATTGGCTAGTATTTTCAGACACAACTTGAGACATAGTATTTTCTTTTCAGAGTTTCAAAATAGTAATTTGTTGTTGTTTTCCTAGAAACCCTTCTCCTAATCTGTAGAGGATAGCAGATGTATCTTACTTTACCTTGAAGCATATTAGATTATTATAGAAATTATATTGTTAAAAGAATATAGGGGGTGTTGAAGAAATTCTTCTTGTAGATTTGGGAGTGCTAATTCTCTGAAGAATTACAAACATGGTGTGATGAATCAGATCTCTTAACTTCATGCAGCATGGAGAGAAGACTAGTCCACAGCGTTCTCTGGCAGACTTTCAGAGCATTCACCTTATATAGTGATAGATCAAAGGAAGGCAAGTTGCTAGACTCATAGAATGCGAATGACAAGACTTCCTCAATCAACCATTGTTCAGTGTTAACCAAATGGCGCTATTGTTTTTATAGGTGTTATCTGTCAGTTGGTCTTTAGTGACCCTCACCTAAAAAATTTAACAACTGTGGTACAAAGGATCATAAAAAGTCTTACAAAGAATTAATCCCTCACAGGGGTTGACACTCACTTTCACCTGTTGGAAATATTAGATGACAGAATTTAACATGCATTAAATATACACCACCCTTTGAAAGGGAGGGGTACTGTTGCCACCACTCAACGAACTTTTCCTTTCTTTCGTTGTCCCACCTGACAGCAGCCACCTCAGCATCCCTACTCCTCGCCATGGTTACCTGACTGCAGTCTGGAGAGAGCACCTGATTCGTAAATGCTCAGGAACATGTCGTGGTAGTTGTCACACTAAACGTGTCAAGACAAAATAATCTGACATGCTAGTCCTTTCGTCGAGGTGTTGTGGGGCGTCCCAGATGCTGCACGACAGGTCGTTGTCAGACTACACAGGGAAAGATGCCTGATTGTCGTTCACGACCCTGGTAATTGGTCAGCCATAACAAAATGGTCTCAAACTCTGGCTGGTTTTGTGTAGTCTTAACCCAGCATAAAACAGCCAATCAGATTGTGGCAAAATTTGATGGCATGGTAATTTTAGCCTCTGTAACTTTGTTGGTTCAATGATAACCTGCACTGTTCTTAAATAATTAAAATTCACTGTGTAATTCTTTGACTTCCAGCAAATGGATGCGGTTGAGCACAAATTGAAGCCAAATTGTAAATTGTTACCTTCAACTCTACCCTACAACTTTTTCCTCCTCCTCCCTGCACACCCTGCAGTATGGTGTAATGCAGTTGTGACTTGAAAAATTGTATTTTTCATTCTATCTAATTCTAATTCTATTTCTATGACTTTTCATTTCCACCTGGATCATTAATAGTTTTACAGAGTGTAGACTTACTTTAGTCTTTTTTTAAAAGTTGGGTTCAAATACAAAACATTTTTATTATCTGACAAATTTAGGTACATGGTTGAAATATTTTGTTATTTTTACTATGCTATTGGTTGCTGAACTTATATATATATGAGAGGTCTAAGTGTCTGTAGAAAACAATTCGACAGAAAATGAAGCTATCACACAATGATGAACAATGTTCAGTGCTTGTCCTGCGTACTGTCAGTATTAATCCAAATACAATAGGATGTAAAATACTGATTGTATTGTGACATAAACATATATAGATAGCAGCTTTGCATTACACCCCTAATGGAAGTTACATTTTTTTTATGAATATTTTCACAGGTTGTTTCTACAGAGAGCTATCATGCCTCCACGTCACAGAACCTAGTCTACCAAACAGCCTCACAGCGACAGCATGTGTCACAAGAATAAAAGTAGCCCCCAGAGAAGTAGCCCCCCCCCATTGTATATGTTTGAACAAAAAGTGGTAACTTTGCTCAGCGGGCTGCAATCCACATAAATGTGATATGTATTTAAAGTAATCTCAGGTCACATATTATCCTCTGTCCACAGGCCACATGTACTGTACTTTAGTTTTTACCTGCTTCTTCCATCTCTTTTCTTTCCCGTGTAGCTCATTTCCTCCTGCTTGCCTGCTTGCTCGTATAATTTATATATTTTAAAGTGACACATGAACATGACAAAGAATTAGTGAGTGAGAGAGAGAGAGAGAGACAGACAGAGAGAGAGACAGAGACAGAGAGATGAAAAGGAGAAAGGGAGGGCACAAATATGGTTGGCTATCAAGTTTTTATAGAAGGTATAAAAGGTACAAAGTGAATTTAAGCTGAGACGCATACAAACCTCTACACGCATGCACACACACACACATGCATACGTTCTCTCTCTCTCTCTCACTCTCTTTCTCTTTTTCTAATTAATTTAGGTCAACTCTTAGAGCTTTGTGTTCTGAACTGAAGATAACCTTGAACAATGAAAATACTGTAGGAAAGATGCACTGGTGTTGTTTTGGGGGATCGCATACACTTGCTGCCACCAAGTACATCAGAGGGTCTAAGGATAGAGGGTGTCATATGCTGCACAGATTATAAAACCTTTTGAAGCAACTTCTTGAGTTGTGATGTTGGGTTATATAAATAAAATTGACTTATATACAAGAAATGTCTTTTGACATAATGCCATCTCTATATATGACTCCAAGATGTCCAGCTGAGTGTTTTGGATTGAGTTTTGTATACTTGAGTTTATAAGAAATATCTTAAATTTTTTTATAAAGGCTCCACAGAAGCATGAAATGCCAGGTTTTATCTATTCTTTAATCTCACTCTGACTGTAAAGCTTATGTTCCATCTAAAGCTCATCCAGCACCACGGGAACCAGAACTCTGTAAATGCAATTTTGTGGTTTCATACTTGTGCTTTTTTGCCATAGCGTTATATCACTGTTTGTAAACATGGTCAGGTTTTCTAGTTTTCCTCTGGGTATGCACCATTCTTACATGTAATACATAATTTTGGCTCTGTGTCAAAAGCATTAACAATTGTTCCAACACAAAAACAGCACAAAGCCTAAATCAGTTTGTGTCATTTGCTGATCTTGTTGGCCAGAACTGGTTCAATGTGTGACTGTTACCACTGGGTGTCAGTACAGGGCTGTTATTTTAGCCTATGCCCAAGTGTTTTTTTGTGTGTACACACGTCAGGTGTGTCTTAAGTGGTGTGTGCACAAGTCTGTGTGTGTTTGCACCTATGAAGCCATGTGCCTGCATGTTAGTGTATGTGTGTGTGTGTGTGTGTGTGTGTGTGCGTGCATTCAAAAGAATGTCTCTGTCAGGTTGTGTACTCTCATTAAGATGCTCTCCCAGTGCATAATAAGCTGGCCATATGGTCAGCATGGTGGTGGTATCTCCCCCCACCTTCAGGTGGTTGAGTTTTAGAACAGTCCCGCAATAATAACACACAGCAGAGAGTAAGGCAAGAGAGAGAGCAGATTGTATGGGTTTAATTTGGAGAAGCAAGAAATTTGCAAGCTAAAACATTCCTGAAAATATCTCATTGTTCGTAAAAGGAGGTGGGTTTGGCTTTGTAGACCACAAGAAGGTATCCAGACAAGACTTGATGTCTGTCATTTCTCAGTAGCAGTGATCCCAGCTCGACAGTCTTGCTCCATGATCTGTGAAATGTTTTTCACATCACAATGGTAATGTCACAGAGGGCATTGTTACTGCTATTCACAGCTGATGCCTCTCAGATCTACAGAAAGGTCAGCAGCAAGGTACCCATCCTGGCTCTGATTTAGACACTGAAATGTTCAATGCCAAACTATAATTAGTAGCCATATGGACTGTGTGTTGAGAATAACTACCCGCTGTAGACACACATGGAGAGGTTATCGTGGCCCTCACAATTGGCTGTTCAGTGCCTGTACAACGGCAAGGGAGGAGGAGAGTCATGAATGAAATGTTGAAATGAAACTAAACTCCCTAGATTGGCTTGAAATATCTGGTGAGAACCACTGTGATATTAATTCCCTTGAAGATACTATTGTTTAATTAACTTTGAATTTTAATTTTGACTGAGAATCAAGTGGCTCTGTTTAATGTGAAAGGGTTTCTGGTACTGCCACTCAGCTGCTGTCACTGGCTATTCTGAAGCTATATATAGCAGTAAGCCACTTTCAGCTCATTGTTTCTGGTGTGTATGGTTGAGTCCCCTTTATATAAGACTGTGTGCAGCTCTCAAGCTCTCACTAGCTGGTTGCACAATACCTGTCCAGAGTGAAATTGTAGACGTGTAACTTTTTTCTTTCTTTTTTTTTGAACATCTCCTCATTTACTGCAGCTCTCCAACAAGCTGAGGGCACCTAGATATTTTTCTCAGCAGTCAGTAGACCAAACAAAGCTAAAATTCTTTTTTATTTAGGACTTGTACATTTGAAAGGAAGCCAGACAGAGGACCCCAGCTGAATGTCCATGTTGTTCTGTTTCTGTTACTGATGTGTAACTAATATCAGGCAATAACTCTGGTCCATTAGTAAGAACTTTATCAATGGACATACCAGGGCTTGTTGCTGTGAGTGTTTTGAACTCTACTTTCCTTCCTTTAGCAGTCAAAAATTATACCTTTGAAACGACCATTGATGTGTACTTGAGAAAAACATTTAGCTTCCAAAAAATCCAGCAAATGCATATAGATGCTAAAGAAGTAATGCCACTGAGAAGGATGAATGTGAAAGGGAATTTTCCTGATCGGTACATTAAGGAAAATAAAGAAACAGAGATTTTGAAAAGTATGCCCAGCAAGAGCTCTATACAGGCCTGAGGGCAGAGATCTGCTCTGATTGTGCAGGAAGAAAATATTTAGGGCAGAATCAATTAATGTAAGGCCCCCTCCAGTCCAATACACATACACACACACGTACACACAATTTTGATGCATCCATTGGCCACCCCTGTGACTAATTTAAAGGGAAGTCACGTTTAGTAGAACTATGATGCTGACTCTTACAAACTGTGCCACTAATTGCAAGGTCAAATTTTGTGTCCCTCTACTGGTTTAATCAAAAATAGATGAAGCATTTTTTCTGACCTTTCAATTGATATAAACAACAACCATCTCCCACTGAAAGTGGAACAATATACAATTTGATGTCTGAAGCCTCCCAAAAGAATTGCAGAGCAACTATATAGAGACACATTATTATAGGACAAAAAGTTGTGCTTAACAGAACCTGAAAAAGGAAGAGTGCTATCAGGGTAAATGTTCATTAAATTCATCAAAGTGTTTTAGGACTGCATTCTGCAGATGTGGCCGTATGTTGTCTGAAACAAAATAAGGGATCAGGGAAGTCTGCTTTAAAAAAAGAAATGCCTTTGATCTGGCGTGGCTTTACTTGACCTAACATGACACTTGTTACTCAAAGCAAATAAAATCCAAAATATAGGAGAGAAATTGGTTGACAGATTGACAGAATATAATTGGCACAATCCTAATAATAGATAGCGATGAAAAGGTGCTGTGAAATCTTGATTACAGAATGCAGAATATTTTCTGTGCAGTGTATTTGATATAGGTTGGAGGCTTGGGAGTAAAATTTCATGCAAAGAGATCACCACAAATGAAGAATGATTTTCATACAAGGATCGGCACAACACTTCTTAACCTAGTCCACAAGATGAGTCTGATGAGAGAAATTTCTGGTATGCACATGATGTACGTGTGTGTTGAAAATGTTACCACAAAAGAATTCCTGTGACATAATAAGAATAAAGAAAAAGCAAAAAGTTCAGTCGGCCAAATGGGAACCACGTGTTACACTCAGTGATGAAATACCCTGTACAATATAATGCAATATATTTTACAAAGAGCTCTGCAATACATCCTACCAAGTTCGTGACAGCATGGCTGAAATGGTTTTCACCTTGTGAGTCTCTGTGTGTGTATGTGTGTGCATGCGTGTGTGTGTCATCATGGCAAAATTTGATCCTGGTAACATCTACTGTAGTGGGAACTACCACAGAAGTGGTTTTGAGTACTTTGCCAGGTGTTTATATTTCTGTGGACGGATTAGGCCATAAATAAGGCATTAATCACAAAGTAGTCTCTTAACCAAAGCAGGAAACTGTCCAGTTTATTCCCCTCACAAATACTAGACACTGTTATCATTCTACAAGGCAGACTAAAATTATAATAAAATACCATCTGACTATTGAGTAGAGATAAGCAGAGACATGTTGATCTTCTATATTAATCTAAAGAATTTCATAATAGTTTGCAATATGGATTAGATCCATCTGTGTACTGAATTGTGGGGAAACATTGGTTGAACGTACTGTGCTATTGCAAAAAGTTAATTGGATTTATGGGATTTTTCCCATCCTGGGTAACACCATTCTAGTCTCACTTCCCCTCACTTCCCACTATATTGTACAGACGACAAGGTCAGGTGGTGCAGTGGGTTATTCAATAATTGCAAGTTAGTTGCTTTAATCTCTGACTCCTGACTACGTGTCAGGGTATCCTTGAGCTTGAAGACACTGTACCTGAATCTGCTCCAAATGAGCAGATCAATGGTACAGTATTAGCTTTTTTTTACAAGAGAAATGCACTCTTGAGGTGGTGACTGGTATGAAAGTCCCACACATGCTGTAGGTTTAATGTGCAACTCACACACAGACTCAGACATTTAAATAAGTCCAAAATATTTCACTGTCAAGTCACCGTATGTATGTTCAGTGCAATTCTGTTTCTTTAACGGATGGTATTTGTTTGAAATTGTGTCATAGGTTATAGAACAGGATAGCTTTGCACCTGTGAAACCTGGAATGTTATGACCACAGTGGTCAACTTTTTTTTCTGAAGTCTGTTCCCTACCAATACCGATGATATTAGTGGTTTAACCATCGGCACTGTAAGCAACCAAGACATAATGTAACAAGATTATAATAAGGAAGGATCTGGTTGGTTTCAGCTCAAATCAGCATGTTAGTCTTCTACTGTATGTTGCGTTTCTATACATTTGCACCTCTTTTTTGCCACTAAAATGTAATGTAATGTAATGGCATGGATTAAGGGCAGACCTGCTGCAGGTAAATTGTGGGATTGCCATCATATACTATGTAACAGATTTTTTCTTGCTGATCGAACAGCGACGGTGAAAGGACTGAGGAACTGCTGCGAGGAGCGAATGATGCTTTTGGGAGCGAGTATGCAACTTTGTGTAGTGGGTAACGTGTCCGGAGGGAGAGGGCGGAGATGTTTGTGTAGAAACTAGCCAGCGAGCACAGCGGTTATGTCGAGCAGACTAAGATGTAGTGTACAAGAAGTAGGAAATGTTTGTAAGATAAATGATAAGATCAAAGCAATGAAATATGCTTTTCACATGACCGGACAACAGTTTCCCCCCCGTGTGACTGAAAAACATTTTGTTACAACCTTCTATAAAAACTAAAAGAGGAACATACAGTCAAAAGCCTACTTAAGAGCATGTTATTCATTAAGCTTCGAAAGTTGATAGGGCAGACATTCGAATGAGACGTCGCCGCCACGGAGGGCCAGCGATCGGCTCGAGGTTATCTAGAGTCACCAAAGCGGCCGGGGAGCTTGCACAGGAAAAAAAATATTTCACATTAAATGAAGGACTGCAGATGGAAAAGATGGGAGGAGATGTACTGAAATAAGGATAAACTGATAGAAAGATGGAAACTATGTGCGTCCTTCGTCGAAGGATGGACGGCAGTAGTATTGCATAACACTGAGATTTACTTTGTTCTTTACTTTTTATACTGAGGTACGATAAAACAGTTATGCACCCCATGGTTTCTAAAAGTAGAACAGTAGTTGTGTGTGTGTCGGTTATGTTAGTTGTTATATTGCGATTGAGCCTCTAAAAGAAATAATGATATTAAAGGAGCACACAGGGAACTATAGCTTCTTTTCTTTTCTTTTCTTTTCTTTTCTTTTCTTTTCTTTTCTTTTAGCATCAGAAGAGGTTCCACTAAATGTATTGTAAACGGACTCAACATACCATTTGAAACTATGTAAATGTTTATTTCACAATTTTAGTCAACAAATAGTTATATATTATTCCATTGCAACTCTTCCGCCAAACAATATCGCTCTTCAAGTAACTTTTTAAATGATAAACGAAAATGATAAAGGCAAATGTTTTGCCTGGCTGGAGTCACATGTTCTTCTTCCTCAACATTTCTTAACCCAGAACTGCAACCAGGGGTGACTGTGAAGTGCCAGTGATATTTCTTAAATCAATATGGGAGGTGCTTGTTTGTTAGGTATAACAGTTTAAAGTGTGGCTTGGCCAGTTCGAACAGAGGACATGTGCTCTACATACAAAGGCCCTGCAATATGGCGCTGTGTGTACAGTTGGTGAACTCGACTGATCAAGTCCTGAACAAGCTCTGGCCTTTTTCTGTCTATTCTGACTTTCATTTGCAATTCTATCAAATCCCAAAGTGACACATTCCACTTTCTGTTCACCTCAGGGCAGAATCACATTAATATTGTTGGTGTCCTGCAGTGAGAGATGCTGGAGGTGAGGGTGTGCTCAGAGGTTGTGCTTGTGTTTGTAACAGCTGTAATGAAGAACAACATGCCAGATGGCATCAGCTTCTTTGTTCTGCTTTGTTTTCTTGTTCTTTCAACTCTCTGTCTGTCCGTCTTTCCTTCTCTTTTCATGACTTTGAGGTTGAAATCAGGTTTCTGTTTCCAGTATATATTGAAATGAAGTTGTTTGCTGGTCTGCCGGGGTGGTGGTCCCTCTATTTAAGAAGGGGGACCGGAGGGTGTGCTCCAACTATAGGGGGATCACACTCCTCAGCCTCCCTGGTCTATTCCAGGGTACTGGAGAGGAGAATTCGGCCGATAGTCGAACCTCGGATTCAGGAGGAACAATGCGGTTTTCGTCCTGGTTGTGGAACACTGGACCAGCTCTACACCCTCCGCTGGGTGCTCGTGGGTTCATGGGAGTTTGCCCAACCAGTCCACATGTGTTTTGTGGATTTGGAGAAGGCATTCGACCTTGTCCCTCGTGGCATTCTGTGGGGGGTGCTTCGGGAGTATGGAGTCCGGGGCCCTCTACTACGGGCAGTCCGGTCTCTGTATGACCGGAGCAGGAGCTTGGTTCGCATTGCCGGCAGTAAGTCAGACCTGTTCCCAGTGCATGTTGGACTCCGGCAGGGCTGCCCTTTGTCACCGGTTCTGTTCATTACTTTTATGGACAGAATTTCTAGGCGCAGCCAAGGGCCGGAGGGAGTCTGGTTTGGGGACCACAGGATTTCATCTCTGCTTTTTGCGGATGATGTTGTCCTGTTGGCTTCTTCGAACCAAGACCTCCAGCATGTGTTGGGGCGGTTTGCAGCCGAGTGCGAAGCGGCTGGGATGAGAATCAGCACCTCCAAGTCCGAGGCCTTGGTTCTCGACCGGAAAAGGGTGGCTTGCTGGGAAGAGGCCCCGGGGAAGACCCAGGACACGCTGGAGGGACTATGTCACTCGGCTGGCCTGGGAACGCCTCAGGGTCCTCCCGGAAGAGCTGGAGGACGTGTCTGGGGAGAGGGAAGTCTGGGCATCCCTGCTTAGACTGCTGCCCCCGCGACCCGGCCCCGGATAAGCGGAAGATAATGGATGGATGGATGTTTGCTGTTTTAGAAGAATGAATGATATCATCAGACTTGTGATGTACACAAATAGGATATTCATGTTGCACATCCTGATCTTGTCAGTCACGTTCTTGGTATCTTCCTGTATTTCTCTTTATCTCTTTCTCTCCCCTGTCTTTGTGACAAATCAGCAGCAAGGTTTTGGGTAAATTCATTTTCATTTAAATTTAGGAGGTGGGTACATTTTATTGCAGAAAAACCCAAAACTGTTTCCCATAAAGATTTCATTACTTCGATGTCACTCAAATTAAGATCAAATCAGTCATGGCTAGAGTCAGAACATTTATTTTCACAGAGAAAAATGAAATTCCATGAAATAATGAAACATTTTCAACAAATTATGTCTCTATCAGTAATAATAGGAGATAGGTACACTGTGGGGGAAGAAAATTAGTTGTTTCATCCTGACTGTGAATTTTCACACTCCCAACTTCCAGAAAATGAAGAATTATATGTTACAATCACTAGATGCATTATGAGACTGCAGATAGTCAGCATGTCATGTTATAGAGGTCAATAGATCTTAATTTCACAGTATGTGACAATACAGAATGATTACCAGAGAAAAGAAATGTCACGTCAGTTTTCATTGAACTGTAAATGCATTGGTTCAGTCATGGCCTACTGTATACATGCTGTCATTTCATTGAAGTGACAGAAATACTCCAAGAACACCGTTTTGCGTATCCTTTTCCTTTTCTCGTCTTTGACCGCTTGCTTAAGTTAGTTCTCTTTGTTCTTGTATGTATTTTCATAAACAAACAATCAAACTCTGACTTTCATCACTACACCAGTTACCTGCTGTAGTCACATAAAAAAAACCCCAAAAACACAACTTGGAAGTGCTGACTGTAGGATGTAGTTTTATTGTTGTCGTTCAGTGTCGTGCAGAATTTAACTTCAAAACGACAAAGAGTTTCATTTCTTGTCCTTTCAGAACAATATTTTTTTGCCTCAGCATTCCTAGCTGTCTTTAGCTTTTTTACTTGTGGTTTTATTTGAACTGAATGACGCTGTGCTATAAAACAGAGACCAGAGACACTGACAGATGAAAGCAGTAATTCTAACCTATAAAGCCAGCTACAGTAGTGCCAAGTGCAGACTTCAAAATTGTCCAAATTCCAAAATGGCTGTGCCACTGACACCGCAAGATATTTTTTGTCCCAGTCAGCTGACATTGACATGACAGTGTAACGGCCCTGGTGAGCTCAGACTCAGGTGCAGAGAAAAACACAGGAGGCAGAGTGAGGTTCAAACAAAAATCACTGTTTTTACTATGATCCAAAAAAAAAAAAGCAAATGCAAGGAGTCCACAAAGGCAAACAAAACAGACAGGAAAAAGGCAGAACTCTTCAAAATCATTAACAGGGAAAGTACAACCAACCCTGGGAGCCAAACGCAGCAAAAGCACGAGGTGAAATCACTGGGAACAAAGACAATCTGGCAGAGACATGTGGAGCTGGTGGGGGTATATACACACAGGGAAGGGAAGGAGGGTAATCAGGGGCAGGTGAGTAAGTGGCCTCAGGTGGGGTTGATGAGTGGCGGGAAAACACAGGAAACTGAAATGACACAAGAGGTAAAATAAAACAGGAAACAACATAACAGGATCTAGAATGTTACAGACAGTGCACAAATTACACAGCTGATCTCTGATGACTTGTACTAAGTACAAGATTATTCCGCTTGGAGAAATCCACGACTGCCGGAAATGCTTGCAATATTCAGGGAAAACGCCTGTCAAATTTCAGATGGGATTTACTGTGTTCACCCCCACCTGTCGCATTCAGCTGCTGGACCTCCTGTGGTTTCTGTGCCAACTTGATGGTTTTTTTCTATAGCAAATTATAGGAAAGGTCTCGTAGACTTTTCACACAAGATGGTTCATCCCATCACACAACATGGCATACACTGAATTACCACATTCTTTATAGGTACACCTGTATAATCAAATGATTTGAAGTAATGCATGTAACCACAAAGCCTGCACTTGGTGAATTAGCCAAGTAAGCAACGCCAATGCAAACGTGTATTGGGTAAGTGATAGTGGACTGGTCACTACTGTGTCACACATATATTTAGATTATAACCACATTCACACAATGTGGAGTGTGCTGTTTACCCACAGTATGCTCCATGTTCTTAGACTCTTGAAAGAAAGTTGACCACCTGCATCAAATCTCATGCAGAGAACGTGGAAACTCCAAAAAAAAAAAAAAAAAAAAAAAAGGTCCCTGGACCCTCCTGCTTTGAGGTGAGTCAGGTGACAGTGATAATCATCACCACTGTCCTAGCTGGCGGCAATATTAGATTAAAAAAAGGTCTTCAATTTTTTTAAAATTCCACTTGGGGTTTGCCTTATTTTAGAAAACCGAACTTACTCAGCAGAGAATTAACAAAAGAAGGAATGGAGAAATGTGTGCATGGATGACAGAGCAATGATGTGCACATAGTAAATCAAGACAGGAAGGTGGACAAAAGAAGAGAGGAATGGAAAACAGAGGGAGAGGGTAGGGAGATAGACTGACAGATGAGAAGGAGAGAAAGAAATAATGAGGCAAAGCAAGAGAGATGAGAGAAAGGAGTTGTACCAGCAAACAGGGAAAATCAAATGGGGAAAATTAAAAAGGAAGCAAGAATTGAAAGGATGAAGGAATTAAGGGCAGGTGATAAGAAATGGACAAGAGGACTAATTGAAAGCAAGTGAGGGAGAAAAATATGGACTTGGGTTAGTGGAAAAGGTGTTTGAGAGACAAAGAGACTGTGCAAGAGGGAGATAGGGTAGCAAAACAAATTAAGAGTGGAGGACAAAAAGGAATGGGAGGCTGAAAGAGTGACAGAATGAAAGAGTGAAATCAGATGGAAAGGCCTCTCTTGTTCATCCAGGCTGAAAGTTGAATCACAGTTTACAAGCTTCTGGCTTCAGATAACCATGTCTTGTATGTGTGTGTGTGTTTTTCATTAGGCAGTGATACGGGAACAAAGGCTCCATACCATATGTTCATGCCGTTCTACCTTGTACTTGACCTGAGTGCATCCAAATCCACATAATACTTGGCCTAAATTTTAAGTATATGTTTATATATTCTTTACTGACAAAAAACAAGTATATTTGGATGGAATATTTGCATAGAAATCAAGTCAATTGCAAATGTCCTTGTGCTGTTAGAGCACAGTATCTGCACCAGTAGTCAGATGATGAAATGTATGTGGAAGGACTGAATGTAGGGGAGGTTTGTCTTCTGTTGTTGCAGCTTTTATTATTTCAGGACCTCTATCACATAATTCATTTATGACCACTTGCAGTCACCTGATATGGCACTTTTATTTGCAAATGATCTCATCTGTCATAATGATTCTCACAGAAACGCACAATGAGTTGTCAGAGAATGATGTATAGGATAGGGCACAGGTCCACTATACAAAGGCTGGCCTTCCTGCCAGACACAGCAACCACACAATAGGGGTTTGTAGCTGATGCTGAGACAGGAGACCATTCACTGTGCAAAGGCACAGATGACCACTCCAGAGTATTGTTTCTTGAGCACAGCAAAACATCTGTGAGGTTAGATGTATGATGATAGTTTTTAGACTTATGATCCAATTTATTTAAGCAATGAGAGCTCACAAAGAAACCAGATGGAAGTGATGGGAACCAGATTTACAATAGGTGTTTCACAGTGTAATATTGTAACATATATCCAATTTGGGTAACACATGATATTAAGGTTCACATATTCACCATTAAGTTGTTGCTTATTAGCATGCATTTAAGTAGTATATTGGCATATTGGCATATTTAGTAGTCATTATAAAGCACTTGTTAATGCATTATTCTGGGGTTTAGGATTCTTAAGGGTTCGGGTTATTAAGATAGTAATTCATGTACAAAAACAATAAGTTGGGATGCTAATAAGGTAAATTGTTTATTCATTTGACCCATACTCTTTGTATAAGCAGCAAACATTACACAGACAGTTTGTGCCCTATAGTTTAGTCCAGATACTAAAGAATATGGAGAATACTGTATATTTTTAATACTGCTTATGTAAAAACCTTCCTGTTTTTGTCGAGTTCCTGTATAAATATATGGAACTCAGCTGGCGAGAGGTTCTGATGGCAAACCAACAGGTAAAAGGAGAGAACTGTCCTAAACTTGACACAGTGGATGATTGTCAGACCTGGTCTAGCTGCTCTTTAGCACAGAGAAAGTAAGAGGTCTCACTCTGCCATGATTTCCCAGTACCAGTATTAATACTTTTATCAGTTATTTATATGTTTTATACAGTCTAATACTGTACAAATGCTCCATCTGTTTCTTTGTTTTAGTTCAGTTATCCAGGTTGAGTAAAGTGTTAAAATTAAGTTACAATAGTTTCTATGCTTCTCCCAGGCTTCTTCATTTGAACAGAGTAGCTGTACTTCAATATGTAACATACATTTTCTTTTTGTTAAAATGGATTTTCTAAAATTGCTTTTGAAAAATGTGTTGTTCAGGAACTGGTATCAAAGTCATGGTATCAGATTTGGTAACAGTATTGACTTTTTGCCCCAACACCCAGCCCTATGTGTAAAGTACTCCACCGCTAACAGTGAGCAGCCACTCTACAACAGACTTCATCCCTGTTTTTCTTTCTTTCTTGCTGTCCAAGATAAGAAGTCTTTATGAAGACGAATGATGTGATGAAGACACTATGAACAATGACGATGACTAGATGATACAGATGACAGAGGGATGAAACATGGCTTAAGGGAAAGTTCGGTCAAGGTCTTTTGTGGTATTTTTGGGAGGCAATGGCACAGGTGCTAAGTGCAGTCAACCGCAGAGATCACACAGGGCATGGTGTCAGTGTCTGGTATTTCTGAGGCCAGAGCCCTGCGATGCAGTTAGAAACTAGGTGGCATTTTTCAAGAATAACTTTTGTCAGTTGGTGTGTAACTGTAGAGACTGCCATTCATACATCTCCTCTCACTTCTTTTAAAGCAGTGCACTATCCCACCATGAGGAAGAATGTCTTTTTTAGTAGAATTCACTTTTCCTTAAGAATTCATGATCAAACTTAAACCGGTGTTAAAGTGTAACATATATAAATCATACATAGGTGATTTTTTGTGAGGTGATAGTGGGTGCTTTTGCCACAGCCAGGCCACAAACCACAGCTGTGCTTTAGGTTGCATGACTCTGAGCAGGCTGGTAGTACAATCTCCTGGTCATTCTGTTCTTACAGCATGCACCTTCAGAACAGATTGGAGACAGTGATGCTTTGAGAGGACATTGAGAAAGCTCAGAAATGATTGCACAATAGGAGGGTTTCTCAATGATAGATTTGATAATAAGATAATTTTGCTGCAATTTCAATAATTTTAGAGACCCAGACCAGCTACATTAAGACGGCAAGGGCATTTACTATATGTCCAGTCAGGAATTAACCTGATATGCCAGATGGGTTTTCACACAGAGCCATCTGGGAAATTGTTAATGGAAACTGTTTATAAAAGGGTAGGCATTATAAAAAAAAATACTTGGCAGGTGATTGGATGCACCATTTGTGTATCACAGTCAATTATAGGGTAACTTGAACCAATCAGACCAATGAACCATATGACTTGTGATCATTGGCCTGGCCGATAATCAGGGTTGGAAATTAGCACTCTGAGGGGGCATTTGACAAACAACTGAATCCTTCCGTCAAAAAGTCATCTCAATCAACAGGTGTGTAGACGGACTGGCCTTCAGGAGCACTGGGATGAATCCCGGTGGGTCCGTCTCTCTTTGGGCCGGTTTGACAACACCTTTACCGCTGTTAACAGTCAATCATCTGAGTGATCTCTAGTGAGCCTGAACTCACCGGCAACAGAGAGAGGAGAGAGCAGAGGGAGCAGCCCATGGAGCCTAGTGACACCAGTTCAGGTTAATCAGGGTTTTCTAAAGATGAGCAGTAATGAAAACGGTTTTGGTTTGGCTTGAATTTAGAATCAGCCACTTCGGCTGGTGGATTCAAAATTGAAGGAAAGGTTCATTTTCAAAACTGCCGATAATTGGACATCCCATAGTAAGGAATGATTACGGTGTACCTACCTTTTCCATTTCTGCTTCTTCAAACAGTCTTTCTGTGGTGTCCTGGTGGATTAGTGGGTGTTCACACTGAAAAACGCTATATATTAAAACAACAACGGACAACAAGGACAATAAGGGGTTGTGCAGGTGAAGGCGTGTTGTTTAAGGTACTGGTGAGATGTGGACGTGTGGTGGGCAATACAGCTCTAAAATAATTTCATGATATTTCAGAGTATTTCTGTGATAATGATATTCTTGACGATAAGACAAATGCTGAAAGATATTTTCTTATTAATTTCAAGAACATACAATTGTGTTTTTACATGTCTTCAAATATCTAACTGTTGAACTCTCCTCGTACTCAGCCGGGTGCTTCTGCTTTAGGTGGTGAAATTAGTTTGTTGTATTACCCCCTTTTGTTGTTACTTCTTCAAGATTTCCTGCATATTGATTTGTTGATTAATTATGATTTTTGCAGCTGTGCACCTCTCGCTCTCTCTCTGCTTTCTCCCTGTAGGAGACATACAGGTTGGAGATGAGGTTCACGGTTCGCCTGGATGTGTGTGTGCTGCGGGGGTGGTGATTCACATGGGAGCAGGCGTGTGATTGGACGGAAGTGTGTGTGTGTGTGTGTGTAAAGGTGTGCACTCACTGGTGACACAGATGAGAGCGTCACGGTTGGGTAGTAGCCGTAATTTTTGTTGACCGGGCTACTCATTCATCATTCACTCATTCATTCATCATTTGTTGTAATCTGTTTAATCCGCTGGTTTTCATTTTCATTTAATCATCCTTGATGTGCTCTGATAGCTTTGTGCTGTTTTTTTTTCTCACAATAAATGCACCAAACGCATCTTTGGATCTCGGCGTATCTGTCACCATAACCTCAGTGCCTGTCACAAATTTGCAAACCCCAGGACCCAACCTCATACTCTCAGCGGCTAAAAACACTCCCATTTGATCTTTTGTAACCAAACCACTTCCACACTACTAAAGTCGATCCCCTCTTTGGAACTAAGTCCTCCAATGTGGAGCTGGAGCCAATGTTACTTTCGCTCTCAGCCATGCTTGTTGTTGCTGTGTGCAAGTGTATGAGGTCATTATGTCAACAAATCAGAATATTGCCATCATCTTATTATCTATCATCTTATCATCTGATCTTATTACACTAGTATTATTGTGAACAATATAATAAGGCATACCCCTAGGATCCAGGAAGTCCAGTTTAAGTCATTAGCTCTGAAAGCTTATTAGAAAAACAAAACTTTGTGCAGTGGCTTATGATTATATCAAGTGGGATTTTACTTTAACTCTAGAAACTCTGGATCAAGGTGACACTCCAATTATTCTCTGTTGCACAGATTGTGAGATAAACTGCGTAATGTAGTGTTGACTATGGAATTAGTATCTGTGCTTGCATGTATTTGATTTGCTACCATAGTACGTTGCCAGATGCTGCTGCATTGTGTTGCAGCAAAAGTTGAGCCAGTTTTTTTTACTGGACACCTTGTTCTTCCTTGGAGCTCTCTGTGCTGCCTCCCCTGCCCGGTCAAAGTAGTCCCACAGAAGTGGGTGAGGAGGCTTCTTTTTTCATGCAGTGCTGTTGTCTATCTGAGAATGGCTTCAAGGCGTCTGTATACTCCGTTAAAACTGCTTGATTTGCTTCAGACATTTTCTGGCATTTTTCCTGTGAAGTACTGCTGTGTTTTGCCCATCCATATTTTTAGTTTTTGGTTGTTTTTTTTATTTCATGCTGCTATGAAGCTATATAATGATCTGCTGTGTGTACCCTGTGGTCAACATTCATTTGACCTGACGTCATTTTTGCAGCATGTACATCCATTACATATGTTTGAAACTGTGAAAGGATAACCAGACACACAAATAGTACAAGAGCAGAGCATTTTGTGAGAATTTATATTCTGTTTGTGTGTGTGTATGTGTGAGAGCACATAAAAAGAAGAAAAAGGGTGAGGATGTGATGAGTGTGTGTATGTAGGTGTTACTGTAACTTACAAGCGACAGACATGGCAGCATCTCTTATAGGGTGGGTTACCAACTTGGCAAAGCCAACAACTGCCCCTGGGAACCAGACCCCTACTCACCCCAAAATCTCTAGATTCACTGAGTGCCAACTGGTTTTGGGAAATTCAAATCTTCTTGAGAGCTTGATTTTCTAGTTTCTTAAAGTGCACATGTGGTCTATACTACTAAATTATATTCATTCCCACCGCTGTCAGACTGTACAACTCTACTATATACTTATTATGTGCAATAACCTCTGTATCTGCTAATACCTGGAATCACTCCTCTGTGATTGTAAAAATCTTCAATCCACTCCTCTTGCACTAGAAGGTAGTTTTATACTCTTTGCCATAGTTATATATTATTGCTAAGCAAAGCAGTTTTTCCTTTTTTTCTTAGATTCATTGTACAATGGATGCCTTATTTCTTTAATTTTTAAATTCTTTTTGATGATACTTATGTGCACAATTGCATTGTTCTTGCTTGCACCTTCCAATGCTGTTTGCACCCCCCCCCCCCCCCCGTGTGTTCTAAAGGGCTTCTGTAGCATTGACTGTCTCCATTGTGAGATAAACAAGTCTTATCAATCGATCAATCAAATTAAGTGTTAATACAGGACTGACTTATTTTGTAATGTATTACTCTGCCCATTTTTTTCTCAGTTAATTGTTTGGTCTATAAAAAAAAAAGTACATAGATTTTTTATTTTTCCCAGATTCTAAGTTGATGTTTGACCAATAGTCCAAAATGTAAACATATGCAGTTTACTGTACTTTGAAATACACAAAAAGCAGAATATCCTCAATTAGGAGATGCTGTAACTGGAGAATGTTTGGCATTTTTCTTGATAAATGACTTAAACAGTGAATTGATGACCAAAATATTTGCCAATTTTAGACCTGTCAACTAATCAATTAATCGGTTAATTGTTGGACCTTGCAGTGGCTGACAAATATATATAGTCTCATTCTATATATCATAATATTGCCCAATCTTGGAAAAGAAGACTTCCCATGTGGACCTAGATTCTGATATTTCTCACCACCTCTTGTTGTCTCCCCTCCTCTGACTCACTCCGTTTTTCTAGGATACACAAAATAATTTAGCTGCGGTCTGCTAACTTTCCTTTAGTGTAATTCAATCTGTGCCGTCCAATTAAAATAATGTGTAATATGATTTCAGTTACAATAAGACATGATCTGATTACACTTTGGGTGTTATAAACTTATTATTACAGTAGAGCAACGCCTGGACAGCCTTTCTCTCTCTCTCTCTCTCTCTCTGTTTCTCTGTTTGTGTCAGTGTCAGAGAGAGCGTGAGAGACACAGAGAGAGAGAATATGACAGGTAGAGGACATTAGACTAACAAACAGAGAGACAGGAATTAAGAGAGAGAGAGATGTGTATACAGAGAGGCATGCAGACAGTGAGAGAGAGTGAGAGAGTTTCTGTACTTGTGGCAGAGAACTTGATTAATTTCATTGGTCCTGACCTCCCTAACAAATCCAATATAACTGTCTGCTAGCTACTTATACAGCAATCCCAATGGTGTGGGTATTTGTGTTTGTGTTTGTGTCGGTTAGTGTGTGTTTGTGCATGCGTATTTTTCTTTCAGTGTCTTTGTGTGTGCATGCCTGTGTAAGCCTGTATTGTTTGTCTTTGTGTGTGTGTGTGTGTGTGTGTGTGTGTGTGTGTGTGTGTGTTTGTTTGTCTGCCTGACAGTGTGTGTCTATTCAGTTAGCAGCCAATAGGTCAAAGCTTGGGTCAAGGTGACTTAGTGAATCAAAACAAGCTAATTAGCTGCTAACCTAATTAGCTTGTCTAACAACGCAGGTAAAAAAAAAAGAAAGGGAAAAACGGCAACGTTCACCCCTCCCCTATGCCTCCCTCCTCCCATTCCTTAATGAAATATGTGTCTCCTCTCTCTCCTTTCTTCTCCTTATCATAATCAGTCTCTTCTGGGCATAGACTCAGAGTTTAACCTCCTCAAAGTCAATTTACCTTCCTAACTCTCCTCTACTCTCTTCTGCTGTTTTCTCTCTGTATTTCTGTCCTCAGCCTACCCCCATTTTTCTCTGTCTCACTTGTAATTTCCTGTCCCTTTGTCTCCACTGCAACTTCCACTGCCCTCTGTCTCACTCAACAGGGAGCTGGTCTCCTCCTGGGGGTCCAAGTGGAGGTGATAGGATGCTAAATCTCCACTGCGTACCCCCTGGAGGCCTGCTTGTGTGGAATTTTATTAATGAACATATACATTGAGAACAGTAAAACTGAAAAAGTTGCTTTTGCACCCTTGAGCTTGCTCTCAAAACTCCGTCTGCTGAGAAAGATTGCATGACATGAGTGAAAGCTCAAGAACAGCTACTAAATTGTCCCTTTGTCGTTTGTCATTTCTTTCCAAGGTCAACTGTAAACTCAAACTCCGCTCTAAAAAACTTACTGTGCTTTGTTGAACTTTGTCTTATAGACTGATTAGTTTTTAGTAGAGCGGAACATCATTGTTTATGTAAAAATGCCAAACTGTTGATGGTTCCAGCCTCTAAGTGAGAATTTGCCACTTTACTTTTCTTAACATTATTGTATGCTCAGTATCTTTGTGTTCTGGACTGTTGGTTGGCAAAACAAGACATAATTTCACCGTGGGCTTTGAGAAATTATGATCATTTGGTCATTTTCACTGTTTTCTGATGTTTCATTGATTAAATGATTAATCGATGAATTGAAAAAATAATCAGCAGATTAATCAGTTATGAAAATAAACTTTGGTTGCAGCCTTAGTTTTATCTTCTCCCTGCATTTTTGTCACGAACAGATCTATGTACTAGTGTTGACAGAATGTCATAATGCTGATCCTTTGTTAGACTGGTGGTGGTAGATGTGCTTATCCAACTTTACTTGACTGTGGATCTGATATGAAATACAGAATTTTTGGAAAACTTCAAGGCCCCAATACTGGAGCATAGTATAGTTGAGCAACTAATACGCTAATCAACAACATATTTGGAATTAAAATTGAAATGCAACTCATTCTTGGTTAGACAAAACACGTTGTCGTGATATGTCATCTTGTGCATTTTTTCACTGTAGATTTTCTTGATCAGTGGATCAAGAAAATCGTCAGGCTATAGTCGACATTGGAAAGTTATTAACAGATACATTTACTGCAGTAGAGTGAAGCAGTAAAAAACAGAACAACACAATAAAGCAAGTGAGCAGTGAGCAAAAGTAATGTAGAAACTACTGAAAGTAAAGAGCAGAGCTTGATAATAGAGTCAAATTAAAATAAATGAAATCGGAATTACGATGGAACCAACTGCGGATGAGTTAAAAAAAAAAACATACTAAATAAGATACAGAAGGACTAAGTGCATTGGAGTAGAATTGATCACAGAGCAAAAAGAACCGAAATAAAACTGCTGAATCCAAATGGGACGAGTATAGTGCTCAATCTGATTTTTTCTGCCTGAAATTACAGCCATCTGTTTCATCAGTAACACTTCGTATTTTGATATTAAATCCAACTCTGGCATTTAAACGTGGCATTTTAAAATCAGCCTTTTCATAAAAATTTGCATCATGAATATAAAACTCTAACCAGCTGGATATATTTCTTTTTCTTTTCAGTATACAAACAACAACTTTAAATGGATCATGTAATCCATGATAGCATCCTTACCTGGGACCATTATTTGAGGATTAAATTTTATATCAGCATATGTTGATAAAGGTAACTTACATAAATACTTGTGAGTTGCGCAATCCTTACACATACACACATAAAACAGTATAGCATCTTTCACCATCTCTCAACATGCATGCCTTAACCACCAGTATGAAGAGAGAGAGGGGGACCAGAGAGAGGGGGTGGGGGAGAGGAGAAAGTGAGAGCGGGAGAGTGTCTGCAAAGATTAATTTACAACATTTGATTTCATTGTTTGAGCTTCATCTAAGTCATGGAGCTGCAGCATCCAATCATAGCTCAGTCAACATTCAAAGGGTCGCTTTTTATTATCTTAGATTATATGTATTATTTTACTGATTTGTGTTTGAATATTATGTACATATGTGAGATTGGGGGATATGGAGGAAGTAGGGAGAAGAAAGACAGAGAGGGAGAAAGAGAGGGAGCGAGTAAGGCAGCGTGACTTGTACATATGCCAATATGAGAACGGTTCATTGTGTATTTCCGTGAGCATTAGAAGATATTGGAGAGCCTGTATATATCTGTGCTGTGCTACATCACTTTTCATCAACTTTGTTGGAAACTGAGCTTTGTAATCTATGTTGGAGAAGCACAGACATAGGTGTTGACGATTCCAGTGAATTCTCGGAACAGTGACATGGTATATACAACACAGACATGACAGACAGAAACACAGCTAAGTGGTGCAGTCATGAATGATGTGAACTCATTACGTCTTGAATTTCTGACTCTATTGACAGACAACAACACTGATACCGGACGATTCTGCAAAAACGTGAAATACAGTCAATGCCAGTGTTTTGTAACATTCAGTGCCAGAGTTTTTAAACCTCTTCCTTCTGTAATATCTCTGCAAAATAACTATGTTATACTTAGGGTAAAGGAAAGATTGTGGTTATGGCAAATAAACTACTTTTGCCCTGTAGAGTTTTCTTATAAACAAACAAAGTTATGTTTATGTTTCTCACCACAATGCACCCTTGCTGGCTCATAACTTCATTTCTTGGTTTGTCACTGTCTTCTGTACACCAGTGGAATCATGTGAAACCATTGGCAGGGATGTGCATGTGTCTACAGTATCCCAGAATGGACAAACCAAACACTGGCGCTAGAGAAGCACTTTTTGTTTCACAGTGACCGCAGGTTCTCCTACACGCTTGGAAAGGGAGAGGTGAGTCAAGGGGTATTTGGTTAGTTGCATTCTCCAACCTTACTATACATACCACTAAATCCCACACACCGGTCCTTTAAATAAGGGTTATTAGGGTTGAATATGAGTCTATCCACCACCAATGCGTTGCTCTCACTTTTCATAGACAGATTGTTAAGATCTATTTTTACATCTGTTAGAAAATGCCTTCTGGATAAGCCAAGTCACATATGAACTCATCGTGTGTTTACTGTATTTAGGCCTTGGTGTGAGGGAAAGCAGAAAAAATCATGTAGCTAAGGTAATTCATACTGTGGTTATAATTGCTTGACAGTCCTTTGTAAAATTAAGGTATGTATTTTTAACCAGCATCTTACTCAATTCAGATGTGGTAATATTGTTTAAATGGTCATTTACAGATATTAAACGTAGAGCTTTTTATGGCTTGAAGGCAGACGCACCTGTCATGTTTAGGCACATGGTTTACTCTGGGGCTGAAGTGCTTTGAAGAAATTGTTTAATTTAAAAGGGCTGTCATACTTCATGCACACGGCCATTAGTCCAACCCAGCAGGGACCTTAACCAGCCCTTTCTAAATGTTTGATGGCTAGCTGAGGGCATATGAAAGATACACAGAGAAAACTACAGACCTAATGTTTTGAGATACTTTCCAGGAAACGGGGATTGTTATGGATTATCTCGTAAAAAAAATCCACAAAATAAGATTCAGTGATAATTTTACTTTTTGTTTTTTAATCGTTTTGGGGCCTGTGGAGGATTCATCATGCCTTCAAGTGAATGTCAACTCCCCCCATGTCAGCCTGTTGGTTTTGCATGCTACCATCCTACTGTGAACTAAATTGTAACCCACTGCTAACACACACACAAACACAAACTCCGATGCTGATAATTTCTTTCCATTCAGCTCAATTGGAACCTGTAATATAGTATTACAAACATTCTCACAAATGCTTTGGCACACTGCTGTTTTGTATGACCTTGTGCATCATTATACTAGTGACCTCTTGCAGATTCACTATCCATTTGATATAAGAGTGTAAATTGCTTTCTAATAAAGAGAAAGAGATCAGATAGGAACATGATTGGGGTGGTTAGTTTGTTGTGTCTCATATTGATCAGTATGATTGTGTATTGACCAATGCTAGATTATACTTATTAATCTAGACTGTTTTCAGTTCCTTTGTAACCCAGGTCTCCTCATCTAGCCTTGCAAGCCGGATCTTAGCCAGGGGTTACAGGAACAATATAGTCATCGCTTTGTTGAATATTTTAGAATTTAAGTGTCGGCATTACACCGCTAGAATAATAAAAAACCTGCACAGCAATTTAAATTCTGTGTTACTGAATCACATGCGTTCAGATTTTCAAAATTGTATTATCTTAGTGCATTGGGACTTACACACCATTTACACCAGAGCCTCATTTATAAAACAGACGTATAATAAATTTTGATCTTAAGTACGACTTAAGAAGAAAGCCACGTATAGGTAGGTAATTTATAAAACTTTATTTTGACATGGAAATGATCTTATCCCTTAGCAAAGTCTAGACTTTGCTTTAGGGGCACATTTGTGTCCAAGCCTGTGTTGAACTTTGCATAAGCTTTATGAACAGTGTGCTAGGAATTACCAATTAAAGGTATGAGGAATTAGTAGACCTACAGTCATTATTTTTAGTGTTTAATTTTAATGCTGCAGTTATATATGTATATTCCTTTAGTTTAAGGTCAGACCATTTCTTTTTAATGCAAGCCACAGTTCTGTCTTTCTGCCCCATCTCCTTCACTGCAGCAGCGACACACTCGCAAGCTGCGTGTTTGGCTTTGTTAGGGTTAGTTTGTCAGACCACTAATTAGTCCACCAATTAATGTAGCCTGGATTCAATCTCCACTACCATCACTTTACCATCCAAGAAGTTTGCTTTTCTCCTCTGGTTCTTTTTGTAGCTATTCTTGACTAGGTCCTCATTTGTGCTGACATTGTGTAAGGGGAAGGCGAGGCAGGTTCCATCAATTTAAGTTGATTTGAGGTTTTTACATCACAGATGGGTGAGTTACAAATGCGAATCTGCTCAAGCAATGTTTTTTATGCTCAGATGTTTTACGTGTTCTGCATAAGCACACTGTCAGAAATTCTTAAGAACAGGTTCATGTAAGAATTTAAGATCAAGTAAGGCCCCAGGTTTTAAAACCGAATCTGTATACAGATTTGCTATTCGGAAAATAAACGATCTGATCTTGCCTCAGCGTTTACACCTGGTGTTTTTAATGTGTTCTCCTTATACTAATATTGAGATTGGATCTCTGTCCTCCAGAACAAAACCTGGGTGTGAGGTGGTGGTAGATCAGCTACAGACTCCCTTCAAAAATCATGGAGCTTTGTGAGTTGTTGAGTTAGGGTACACTTTATAAACTTGTGAAATGCTAAATGAAGCTATTCCTTTCTTTGTTTAAAAAATATTGTGTCAGTTTAGCTCTGTATGTTGCAGTATTGCTTTGATTTTTCAAGCAGGTCTTTTGAATAACACATGTTATGGTGCTTTCATTGCACAGAGCAGACGTCCACTATACTCAATAATTAGAGACATGTCTCTGTCGGCCTTCTCACTTGCTTGCTCTCTAAATTTGAACAACCTATACTTTATGTCAGAAGAAAACAAATATCTGTATTAATATTATGTTATCTACTGATAGCAGCATGTTATATTGATTGCATTATCACCTACCTAAGATCTGAACAGAATGCAGGTCAACCTATCTGTAGGTGTAGTCAGGCAGATCTGACCACATTCTGATCTCGACACATTTACACCTTGCACGAACATGCATTAACATTTTTTCCTTATCCGGATAGTGTGTCCAGATAGTTTATTGCCAGGTGTAAATGGGTTCACAGTGTCTAACATCAGATTGTTGGATCTGACAGTGTTCTTTATGCAGGTTTTGTCAATTAAACATTTTGCTGAGATGTCCAAACTGCATATATCACACATGTTGCTAATACATTTACTCAATTAGTTATTAGTTGATCAACTGAAAATGTAGTTTTAGAATCAATTAATCATTTAACTTATTCATTATGCAAAGATGCCAAGCTTTCAGTAATCTCAGCTTCTCAAATAAGGGAATTTTGTGCTTTATATTTCAAGTCATTTTTTAATTGAGTAACTTTGGATTTTAGACTGGTGATCAATCAAAACACCAATTGTCTCCTTGAGGGAAATTGTGAGAAGAAATCTATGACTTGACAGATAAATTTCCAAAATAATCGACAAATAAATCAACATCAAATCAAAATCAAACAAATCATATTTGCAGACCTACTGCAAAAATTGATAATGAGTACACTAACAAATAAACAAGGATACAAGATAAGAACAGCTGAAAACAGAAGGTAGTAATAAAAGCTAGAACACTGAGTAGACTGTTGACAGCTGACTGAGAGTCTACTGTGCGCGCTTGATGTTACCAGACATGGAGGTCACTATGATCCCACCTGGCAATCGTGCATTCATATAGTAGAAAGAAAGAAAAACTGCTTAACTGGTTAAGAGCTACTGGGCTTTTGCTTTTTATTTTTCTTTTTGACTGCTGAAGGCGGTATAGAAGTAATGTGAAGCAATACTTTCCAGGGACCAACTTAAGTTAACTAACCAAACATGGTTTTCTGAATATAACATGTGATAAAATCTTGTTTTTACAAACCTACTCACAGACAACTGTTCTTTGACGTCCGTGTGATGGTTTAGAACAGGACCAGGCGACTCAGAGCCTTTTAAGCTCCGTTTCGTCTCACATCACTCCCTTGTGGAGTAAAATATATCAGGAAACTTGATATAAAATCAATAAGATCTCACTGGAAACAAATCCAAAATGTCAAAATAAATTATATGTCTGACATCACAATACTGAGTGAAGTTTAAAAAGAAGGAAGAACACATCAATCTGTATCAGTCAATCATCCTGTCCTCTGTTCTCCTCCCTCTGCTGATGTGAATCATTGCTTGTAGGTAGTGCTGGCAGAGGGAGAAGGGGCTGCTTTCAGCCAGCAACTAAGTTTACAAGAATTTGCCATATTTTAAGGTATGTGGTAAACTATGCCAAACAGTTGGACTACATATGGACAACATTTTTACAGACATACAAACTAGCTTCTTTGTAACAGTTTGCTATTAGCTGAGCTAGCGCGTTGTGCCTGTGTAACGCATAGCGGCGGTGATGAGAGACTGTGGACGGAGCAGATTGTATAAATATCGTTTTTCTACAAGTTTATGCTTGTTGAGCAGGTGTATTGTTATAAGTATTGGCTTTTCACTCACAAAGGTTTTGTTGCACTTACACTAATGAGCACAGCTGGAGGAGCTAAACCCCAACACGGAGAACAGAGGAGATGCTGCAGCGTGATAATAAAATATACCAAAACGTTAAAAAGTACAGATAAAAGAAATGGTAACGTCAGAGCTTGTCAATACTACTACTGTCTTTAATAATTAATCCTTGGGCCCTGTTGGATGCTGAGTTTCAGTGCCATACCTCTGCCCCATATGCTTGTGTTTCTGGTTCTTCTCTAAGGATCAGAAGCATATTATAACTTTCTTTCCATCAGTGTCTTTTTCTTAGTTATTCTCTCTTTGTCACTTCTCTTTCTCTCTCTCTCTCTCTCTCTCTCTCTCTCTCTCTCTCTCTCTCTCTCTCTCTCTCTCTCTCTCTCTCACTCTGTGGCAGTCATACACACATGCATGTGCCCACACTTCCACAAACACACAAATCTTTGGTGCATTTCCTTATCGTCCAAAAACAAAGCCAGGGCATTGAGAGTTTTTTTTTTTTTTGGGAGAATGACTTCAAGCAACTGATCTTTCACTCCACATTCAGATGTTTTGTCACTTTTATATGAAAGTCTATGTTCATTAAAGGAGGCCTATCTCTGTTGCTCACAGACTCTGACAGTCTGTTCCTCCTAAACATTAGATTCTTATTTGAGGGTTATGTTTATGACATCCAGAGGAAAAGTCGTAGTTAGCATGAGCCACCACAGAAAATATACGGAAAAAGACATTACTGTACACTACCCATTCTGACTAAAAGGTGATCTAAAGGATTTGCAGAGCATAAACATCACAGCAGTGACATCTTATCACCAAATAATATGTCAAAAGAGTCAGAGATTACCATGCTTAGGTAAATAAATTCCACTTCTATCATTAGGAATAAACTCACTTGAAATACACACATACTGTATGTCAGGGAGACATGCTGCAGGACAGGTAGACAGTTCATCAGTGACCTCATTTACATCTGCTATTAAAATGCAATCTGTATCTGGACACGTTATTCGGATAAGGAAAAAAGCATGTTAATCCAAGGTGTAAGCGTGTCTCGATTGGAATGTAATCAGATCTGCCTGACTACGTCTGGAAGTAGTCTGACCTGCATTGTCTTCAGATCTTAGATAAGGGTTAATGCAATCTGTGTAACATGCTGGTATCAGTAGACAACATACCATTAATACAGATATTTGTTTTTAGCTGACATAAAGTATAGGTTGTTCAAATTTAGAGAGCAAGCAAGTGAGAAGGCTGACAGAGACACGCTTCTAATCAGTGATTATATGTCTATTCAGTGCCATGAAAACGCCAAAAGGTGCGTTATTCAGCAGAACTGTGTGAGAAATGAAAGCAATACAGGTGTGAAACGAATGATACACAGTAAGAAATAACTGTGTGTGTGATGGTGTGCGCTGCCCTCATCTCTGCAGCTGATCTCCTGTTCACAAGGCATATAATTTATCTAGTCACAGAGCAGCCTACAAGCTGGTACTACAACACATCAGGACAAACTGACACAATTTTTTTACAAAGAAAGGAAAAACTCAATGTATTACATTTGCCAAATTTACGAGAGAGGACAAATGATTAAGAATTTGTCATAGATAGCATTTCACAAAGTTTCTAAAGTTTCCTCTAACTCGGTAACTCACAAAGCTCCATGATTTGTGAAGGGAGTCTGGGGAAAATTGGCCACATCTCACATGCAGATTTTGCGCTGGAGGACAGAGATCCAATCTCAATAAGGATAACAAGAACGCATTAAAAACACCAGGTGTAAACACGAAGGCAGGATTGGATCTTTTATTATCCAGATACATCCAGATACTGATACCATTTTAATACCAGGTGCAAATGGAGTGAAAGAGACATTTAGACAGGCATGCAGATATGCCCAGTTCAATACAACTTGACAATGTGTGCAACCTCTGCAGAGGGTCAATAGCTTTTCATGGATTGGAAATTAACTTCATTTAATGAGATGTGTGTATGTTAGGGTTGGGGGTGGGTGGGTGTTACAGACAGTTAGAGGCACCTAGAGACAAAACAGACAGAAGGACAGGGAGGCAAGAGAAACCGCAACAGATGCGAGTAGAGGCTATGAAGAGGAAGAATGAGAGATGGACATAAAAAGACAAAAAGAGGAATATTGAAAGACAGGATAGAAGAAAAGTCAGAGAGGAAGACGATAATCAAGACAACAAGAGAGTTACAGAGATCAATAGACAGAAGTGGGCAGTGTAGAAGAAGGGTGGGAGAGGCTGAAGAGATGAAAAGCTGTCTGCTGATTTGTTCCCTAACTGGAGAATTGAAATTGATCTTAGAGACAAGCTTATCAGGGCACATTTGTGTGTACCTGTATGAACTTTGTATGGTGGTGTGTGTGTGTGTGTGTGTGTGTGTGTGTGTGTGTGTGTGTGTGTGTGTGTTCATGCAGGCATACGAGAGAGAGGGAGAGACAAGTCATTAGCCTGATCGATTAAAACATGCAAAGACAGAACAGCGCACACATCTGGACTTTGGTCAGATACTATTTAATAAGGGTCAAATATTTTCAAATGGCTTTTACTGCTTGGTCACATACCGTTTGTTGGAGTTTCATATACTCCAACAGCAAGGTCAAACATTTTAAACCCTGGCTGAACTTAATTTCCTTTTAAGAATCTTCAAAGGAAAGGAAAAGAAGCTGATCTGTGTCTCTATCTGCATGTTGATATCTAACCCTTTCTTTAAGTGGTTGAGGAGACACTATTCTGTTAAAGCAGTGTATATTGATTGTGTATGTGTGTGTTTTAGTGTAAATATCATAATATCCATAATCATGAATCATAATCTAATTCTAAATTCTCCATCATCTGCAGGGTTTAAGGTATTCTAATTCAATGACGATAGAAATGCATCCAGTATAAAAGAAATCAGTAGGTAAGGCGCTGAAAAACACACTGGATGTATTCACTGGAATAATATTGCTTTGCGCAACACAGAGCACCTGGTGTTTATAAAGCTAGAATACTTTTGGAGGCAGATGTTTGTTTCACAAAGTGGATGATCATTTGAGTAATTACACTATAGTACTCTAAAGGCTCTGTGTTCACTTCTTTTCCTGAATTTTGTTGTATATTTTCTATAAAACGTGGTAAGTTATATTTGCTGTCATCTGCCAGTAGTGCCAGGCGCAGCCATATTTTTTCTGGTGTTATATATGGAAACAAAATTATGTCTACATAAAAATACAGTTTACTTTTCAGAAGGCACAACATGAGAAAACTGAGTTCACGTCAGCCCTAAAATGGCTTTTAATAAAAGAAGACGCTAGAGACCATCTTGCGATGGGATCACACCAGCACCGATGCCCATGTTGACGCTCTGACCCATGAATACACAGTAGCTGCTACTACATTATTACTTTAGTACTCAGTACTTGGGCTTGGACGACACCTGTTCTACAAGCTGTAATACAATTCCTCCTGGTGTTTGTGCACTGTCAATGTACATCCACTAAAAGTACTTGTTTTTGCCACTGACAGGCTCAGATTGTTATTCTAAGTGTCTGACAACATTATGGAAATGATCCCTACAGAGTCCTTGTTGTTAAAGAGTAAGATCCTTTTTGTTTAAGCGGAACAGCCTCTAAATCGCACCCGCCAGTGCTGCCAGACTCCTTTCACAAAAACAGTAATTTTATCGTCAAACACGCTGCCCTCAAACGTAACAGAAACAAGTTAAACTAAAAAAAAAGTCTTTTTAGTTCATCTTTCACCTTTCCAACAGTCACCAAAACTCTGGTTTGGTTGAAAAAAAACCTTAATTCACCAAATTAGGAGAGGAGCGAGAAAGAGAGCAAACATCAGAGAAGCAACAGCATGTAGTGCCAGAATATTTTCACATTTGACTTGGACATTATTTTCACTGGACATCATGACTGGAGAGACTTAAATATATTGGACTTCAACAGATTGTTACCAGTTAAAAACAAAAACAAAGGTGCTTACAGGTAACGGAAATCCTGCTCCTAGTCAGCCTTGATGAAGCGACAGGGAGTTGTGATGCAGCTTTCGTTTGAGAGCTGTTGAGCAGTCAGAGCTAGCTTGTCTTCGCTTGCTTGACTTTCATCCTTCTTCTCCTCAACATGTTTTCCAGTGTGTTTAGTCACAGTAGCTCTCAATAGCTTAACATACAGGGGTTCAAGTTCCCCAGTCGGTCTTTGAATCCCTCGCCCTCTACTGCATTGATTTGCAGCATATGGGTCTCAATCTATGGCAGTCCGACTGGGCAATGGCCTCGGAGCAGCGTGCAACACATCGTATGTGTGTGCACTGTACGCAGTTCAACCCATAGACTGACTTGTGCAACCAGTCAAAAATATTCTCAGTGGTTAACTGTTGACAGCTCTACCAGTTATGCTGCTGCAGCTGGTAATACAACAACGTAAGCATACAGCACATTCTACAATGGAATGGAAATGAATGCTTGACTTTGGCCTCTGTTTTTCCACACGTCATTGTACGTATTCACAATGCATACATTAGACAAATGTCCATGTATTAATACATACAGTATTTATTATACTGCCCTGTGATATTGCTATGAACATCCCAAAGTTTTTGCATACTATATTTGAATTTTTCTTTCTTGAATCCAACATGCTGCTTAACAAGTTTACTGATTTACTCCAATTTAAAATCCCAGATCTCATAACAGTTCTTATTTTCTCTGTTGTGTTCCTTTATGTTGTTGTCATACCACACACACACATTAATTGTTTGTATGATGGCCTGTGGTATTTTGACCTGACTCGGCAGACTTAGTGCGACACCCCTGCACCCCCGTATCCCCCTCTGAAAGCGTTGTCCCATGGCTATGCAGTGGTTTAATTTTTTAAAGAGGTCATGTATTATTGCAGTTTTTAGTTGTTTTAAGTTTTAAAAGAATTACTTATGTTCAGGAGTTCCTCTTTTCCACAGATGACACACATTACACAGGACAAGACACCTAATTACACAGGACATAAACCGGTGTGTGACTATACACAAAATGACCCTGCCTCGACTGTTAAGCTCTGTGTATTTATTTTAATTGGAAAATAACCTGGAATTTGCCTGTGATATGTAGGCTTACTCAGTGCTATGTGCCCAACAATATAATGGCTCCCTCACCTTATAAGCATGCAAACCGACTTGACATACATGAAGACCAGGATATTAATCTCTGCTGTCAGCGTGTTACTACTGATGACTTGTGAATTATCATTCCCAAGGGATGCCAGGATCCTTTCAGACCTGTACAAAAGAGGCGTTGATCACAAGTGGTATCTCCAGCATTCTGTGCAAACAGTTAATCACAGTATGATTTGTTTCCCTGATCAGAGGGAACAAAGGGACACTGTTAATGTGTCCACTCTTTCCTTGACTGCTCCCTGTCTTCAGACACAGAACTCAACTCAGAATGGATGCAGTAAACACAGAATCAATATTTGCGAACAGCAAACATGAATGTAATTTCTCTATTTGATATGTTATACAGAGTTAACCCACCAAGATCATATGTACTGTGCAGAGGTAAAACACATTCCTCAAACTAGCAGCACTTAAACCATGCAATACATTTTATACCCCACTACATATCTTTTTGTCACCATGATATAGCTTGTTTTATTCAAATCCAAAAAACTTTGAAGTGCTTGAATTACAAAACTGTTTTCTCTCTGTTTCTGAAATGTATTTTAAATGACTGTAGAAGTTTGAAATCAACCAGTTAGTGAGCTGGTTTGTTGTGATCTTTTCTACTCTACTTTTCTACTATGTTACAGTAAGTAGCAAAAAGTACTGAGGATACATATTCATGGTTGGCTCCAAAAGGCCTGCTGTTGTTTTTAGCCATGTGGCTCATACCCGAGGGATGGCAGTGTGGGTCCGTTGTTCCAACACTTTGGTCCAGCTTGAAAATTCTAAAAAACTGTTGAAGGGATTGGATGAAATGATTAACGAAATGAATATCCTAATGACTCTGGGGATCCCCTGATCATTCCTCTGGTGCCACCAGCCAGTCAGATTTTTGACTTTTCAACATATCTCAACAGCTACTGGATGGATTGACACGTACAGACATTCATGGTCTCCAGACAATGTATCTTCATCACTTTGACAATCCCTATTTTTCCTGTAGTGCCACTGGGAGGTTAACATGTGTCGTTTTAACTGAAATGTTTTATTGGATTGGATGGCCTCACGGAAATTGGTATATGTAGTCATTCTCCCATCACATCAGAATTATTTGTAATAACTTATGTGATCCTTCAATTTTCATCTAGCCCGTCTTCTGGTCAGAATTTCAACTTGTTCAATGCTTTTATTTTATATATATATATATATATATATATATATATATATATATATATATATATATATATATATATATATATAATAAAAGAAGACAATGCTCCTCCCATCAGCTGAACTCCCCTTCTTGCAAACTTGCCTAGTGCTTGTTAACAAATGTTGTCATGGAAAGATGCTGAACTAAAATGTTGGTGATGGTCTGCTTTGTCTTTGTGAGCCTGTGAGCATCATGACTGTAGTTAGTTTATAGCTGAAAGCATCACTCACAGAGCTGCTAGCATGGCTGTAGACTTACTAGTTTCTCTCTAGTTGGGCTCACTTTCAAAGAGTAATTTCTAGTCCTGCATCCTAAATATTCTTGTTTTTTCAGTATAATAAGAAAACGGTGACATATTTGCAACCTGTTCGCTGCTGAGATAGAATTTCTGTCGTTATGTTTTGGCAAGATCCCATTTTTCCCCTAACCTTAACCAAGTGTTTTAGTAGCCTAATCTTAACTACTGAAACAGAAGATGCAAACGGTAGCCGACCTCCGGGAACATCACTCTTCCTGGAATTGAAAAACCTTGCCAATGAGCGTAATCTGGACTGCAGTTAGGTTTCCTCTGAATCTCCTCTGACAAAACAAATTCTACTATGTGCTACTATATAAACATATTTTTAGAGGACAGGGTTGTTTTTGTATCTTGGATGAATGTAAATGTGAAAAGTGTCTTCCTTTCTTTCTTTTACACATTACCATACAGTCATCTCTCTCTTCCTAAAACATACTTTTGATAAATGTTTTGGTCTCTGTTTCTCTGTGCTCTGTCTTGCCTCTCTTCATTCATGTCTCACTTACACCTGTTTCTGCCTCTTTCTCTGTCTGAAGAAAAAAGAAGAGTGAGAGAAAGTAATTCTCATTCAGCACATCAATTCACAGTGCAATCATAGAGAATATGCAATTAACAGGGAAAGCCTTCAGTCAATAGCACGTTGTGTGTACTCATACACCTTCTCTACCCTCTACTCTTCCTTTGCTCAACCCCCCTCCTCCCTCCATTCCTCCAGCGTCCTCTCCTCTTTTGTTGAGTACCTTCTCTCCTCCCCTCCTCCGTGCTTAAGCCTGTCTTTGTGGAAAGAGCTCATTGCTCCCTCTCCTTCCCTCCTTGTCTCGCAAGTCATTTCTCATTTAACCACATCTCATCATCCCTTACCATCATCATTACCACGTCCCCCACTCCCCTGCATCCCTTTCCTCCTTTCCTCTTTACAGTACTTTTCTCCCTCCCACCAGCCCTCACGCTCACACAGCTTTCATCATTATCATCACCACCTCCTCCCAATCTGTTTACTCTCTCCACCCCCACTCCCTTTCCGCCTCACTCCCTCCCTCAGTAACTCAGTGGCATCCTAATTCACAAGTTCTTCTCTCCTGCTTTTCCACACCTATTTTCCATTTTCTCCCCACTGATGGTGCAAATGGCTCAGAACCAGAAAATGTGCCAGTGTAACCTCAAACTCTCTGGATGCTTCCACGGCATCTATAAAGTAGGGATGGGTCATGATTTTCAAGTTTTAGAATAGTCATTAAATGATAAAACATGTATATGTTTTATCATTTTATCAATAGTTAGATAAAATAGTTTATCTAACTATTGTTTTGTCTTTAAAAAAATATTTTCCCTTGTTTTTAGCCTGTGTTGGTTCATTGGGTGTTGTGGGAAGTAGATCTCTCTTGTGTGTGATAGTGAAGAGTACCTGCATGTCATCCCGGCCACCATAAAGTACATGCTAAACTCATGTTTACGCAATAGTGTTAGACAGATGCTGCAGAGGAAATAAAGTTCCTTTTAACGAATGCCACCACAACGCTATGTTCGCAGTGAATACTACTTTTGCTTGGCGTAAAGTCATCTCCCATTTATTATCAGTGGATCCAGTTCAGAGTTTGTCTCTTGCTGTCATCATTGAGAGTGCTTCCTGTTTTGTTTCTGGCTTCGGGAGGAACTTCTACATGTTGACAAATTTAACGTTTATTCCTCTCCTCATCTTCTTTTTTAACATGCTCTGTTCTAAACCTTGTTTCCTGCTCCTCCTTCTCTGACCTATTGCATATTCACTGCCTCATCTGAGCATTTTATTCTGTCTGATGGCAAAATGACCCTCTGCTCCGAGAGCTAAGATTATCGTCCACTTGGTGAAAAGAACTACAAATGTGCCATCAGACCTGTGCAGTAGCAAAAATGTAAATGATGCGACTACAAGGCTAGCAGGGGTGTACGCATTTTGGAATAATGCATGAAGACGTCAATAATGTTAGGTTTTCCCGTTCTTCCAATTCCACTGATGTTGCTTGAATGTCGCATTTTAACTCTTATTGCAAGTATGTTTTAATTTAAATGATTACATTGATTGACATTGACAATTTCTCAAGATGCATTTAATGATGCCTAGCCATCATTTTCAGTCAGTTAAAACTAAGACATTAAATATTAGAGCTTTCAAGCCTATAAACCCTGATGGTACAAAACCTCTAGGGCAACAGTGATTAGACAGGGAGTGCCAAATATGCAGTAGGAGTTCAAACCTGGTATAGTAATTCTTTCCTTCAGCTAATTAAAGAGTTTATGTCGTATTTAAAATCAGCAGGTGTCTCCAAGGTTGAGAAGTCACTATGGGCTCATTTTATTGCTGGAGAGAAGAAGGGAAAGTAAAAGAGACTGAGAGCTGAAGTTTTAATCAGGAAGCCAGATGTTTTTGTTGAAAACTTGCTGGAATCACCAAGGACTTCTTTTCCATTCTCCTTGTCTTCTTCACATATCCTCTACACTCATTTTCTCCTCCCTCTTGTCTTCTTTTTCTTTCCTCTTTGATTTCTTCCACAATTCCTCTGCCACCTTTTCTTCATCCTCAACTGTAACCTTCCCTTCTCTTGCTCGTCTCTGTCTTGTCCAACCTCATCTCTCCTTACTTTCTTCTCACGTTGTAGTGTAACATCCTATTTCATCTTTGTGTCTAATCCCGTCTCTTGTCTTTTCACTTTCCTGACTCATTCTGTCTCTGTTTTTGTCTCATTGCTGCCTGTTTTTTGTATTCTCTCCCCTCTTCTGTCATTTTCTCTAAAACGCATCATGTTTGACTTTGAGCTCTCTTAGGAGAACAGGTGTGTTCTGTGTTAGCTCACAACAAACGAACACACATATAGACTTGCATAAACACACCACAGAACACACAATTCACCTCCAGACAGAGGGCCTTGTATTTGTAAGGGAAGACACCGGAAGACAACTTGGGTATGGTCCAGCACAAAAAAGTAGTTCAACATTCTGTTCTCATACAAATGAGACTACTTAAAACTTTTTCTGTCAAGTTGAATAAATATAGTGGCTCACCTTGAGACCTGTGCTCATTAAAACGTGCTGGTTTCCTTGACCTGTGGGGACTCAAGTTGAGTCAATTAAGGCTGTCCTCCACTGACCCTGGCTTAGTAAGTTATAGTGTAGTCTGCTACTTCTCTTGGGGATTCAAACACAATAAGAAATGGTTTTTGAACCTTGTACCCAGACAACATACTGTAATATTGCTTTTGTCATTTAGCTACCCATTGTGAACAGGTCCAACAGCACCGCCTGTACTTGAACCTTCAGTATAATTGTGTGCAGATAATACAAGTCTAGTTTCACTGTAAAGGATACAGCTTACTTTTTGCACTTCATTTACAACACACAGGTAATCCACAGTCAGACTGGGAGATGGGTTAAGTGAACATGCCTTGACAACCAGCATTATGTAGTATGAAGGGAAAAATCACATATCATAATCAGAGTCAAAATAAATCAATTTACAGGGAAGATAGAAATAGACATACAGCTAAAAACAAGGAATTCAAAGCTGAGCAAAGATAAGTAGTCATAAATATAGGACTGTTATGTAGCTATAACTAACCAATTAATTGAATAATCGAAAAATTCACAAATCAAAAATTGAAAAAATAAATGCAGCCATATGTTATATACTCCAAGATATCCTTACCATTACTTACAAAGTGGACAGATTTATGTCCTTGTCCATGAGGTTCTGCTTTGGTCTGTGAGACATTAATATCGTCATTCGTGGACTTGTATGTGGACATCTTTGTGCATCCCAAAATTTGTGACCGTGTGTACGTATATTCAAGCATGCAGACTGCACATGCTCTAGTTGCAAAATACACTGTCTTGTTCCACACTCGTCTGTTTGGTGGTGCGTGCACCTCCAGCTGGTTTGCAAAGAAGAAGATGATAACAAAAGGGATCAGCAAGGATATAAGATACTTATTAACAGCCATTTATAATTTTAGATTATTTTTTTATTTTTGTAATTTATAATTTGAAAACTTGTTACACTTCAGCAGTCAACAAACACGAACGCCAACACCCTATATGTCAAAGCAGCCACAGCAAATGCACTGCATATTGTGTATTTGTATTTGTACAACAGCATGGAACTACTACATGAGAACTGCAGGGAGATGAAGAAGGACAGACATGGGATAAAGGTGTGACTCGTGGCCAGATCATCCTAGTTTGTAATAATATAGGATATAGAGGATATAGAAGTTCTATAGAGGAATCAGAGAACTCAGTTTCCCTGCCTGTGTTCTTTGGATTGAACAAAGGTAGTTAATGGTGCTATTTGTCTTCCCTTATTTTGCTTGATGAAATTGGGTGCTAGGCATACTTCTACTCAGAAAGTTAACATTTCTGCCAGTATTTTTAACATTTTTTATTTACACTAACTTTTGTGCTGCATGTTATGCCTGAAAGGACTTCAGATAGAAATGAAGTCGAGGGGTTGCTGTGTAAGTCTACAATAAAGTAACTTGAATGTGCCATGTCTAACTGCAATACTATTTCTATATGTTATTTTTACTAAATTCTGAATTAAATGTACCACAGTATTTTTCCAGTGGGAAAATGTCTGTATTGTTAAAACCTTATGCTGTGCTGATTCTGACTCTTACTCTGGCCTAATGTAGAGGACACTTTCAACAAAAACAAAAAGAAATGTGGGATAAACAGCAATAATTGACTCATCCTCAGTTACCCTGTGAATCTTCCACTAGCCCTAAACAGATGTTTGGCCAAGTGCTGATTGTGGTTCCTGCTGTTGCTCAGAGACTATTGAAAACCCATCTGAAGCAGAATGCTGTTTCACTAAGAGGTGAAATATTTTAACTTCTAACCCTCAGTGGTCTGAGCTTGAAAAACATGCTAAACTTTAAAGCTGTTGGAAACATACAACAGTAGTTCTTTTCCCCTGAAGAGGAGAGGAGAAGACAACAGAGGTCTCCAGTGGAAATGCAGCCTCAGTGCTTTTGTAAAAACTTTAGAAACTGAAGAAAATGATTGCATGAAAAAACATGCCTTTGAATGATTATTGCTCACCCCTTGAACTGCAGACTGTAATTAACCACTTATGTTTCCATTACCATAATAAGCAGCTTACCTATTCCTTCACAGTGTTTTATAACAAATAACAACTAATGATCACAAGACAATTACAGGTAACATATCTTCAGTGTGTACATTTTACTCAGTCATTACCACATTAGCAATTTAGTCACCTGTAATTTGAATGCTAAACTTTTTGTACTTTGTTGTAATGTAATTATTTTAATTCTTGTGTAATTATCTGCCTTTACAATCAGTGAAAGTGTGGACCTGTTATCTACTAAAAATTTAATGCTTCTCTATATTTTCTTCTTTCAAAGGTTGAATAAAGGTGCTGCTTTTAACATCTAATGTAAATCTTGCTTTATGCAATCTCCAGGTGCAAGAACATTTTCTATTTAAAATGATGAATACACAGTCAGAAAACTGGCACACCTCATATGAAAAAGTGCAAACACCATTATGGAAGCAACCAATCTTTTTTTTTTTTTTTTTCTCACAAGAATCATTAAACAAGAATACAGTTTAGGCCTGGATGTACTTTCAGTTTTTGTATAATGAGGTCAAAAACAACAAAACAAACAGATATATCTACAGAGGTCAGCCTTGTTTTCTGTCTTGTGTTTTCAATTAATGTCAGTGCAGACACTGGATTGCAATTTTTGTTTCCCCCCTGCACTCTCTGCTTTAAGGTTAGCAGGTCCTTGCAAATAGAGGGTGAATGAGAGCGCCTCCTTTTCTTGTGTTTTGTCACTTCACAATAAAGGACAAAACACAAGTCGCTGGATAATTTCATCAGTTCTCAGGACACGCACACGTTTGAGTACATATTTGTGTATATGTATATATCATGTATGTTTATATATATATACACACACACATATGGAGGGCACTGTTCATGGTTTCCTTAGTTACTGACTTTATCTTTTACCTCTACAGCAGTACAGATCAAAAGTAAGATCTCCCACTTGTGCTTGTTCCATCTAATATTATAACAGGACTATTTGTGGCTGCTCCTCATGACTAAGCACATTACTTTTGTAGCCATATAATTACTGCAAAGACCGTCATCAAGGGTATAATAGCTTTTACTCAATGACATTGCTCCTTTACACTTCCTGAGAGGTGTTCTTCAGAGTAGTACACACATCAGAGGCCAGCCCCAAGCTACAGTGTAAACCTAGGCTGCATTTGCTGTGCTTGTGATTTCTGCCACAGGTGTGAATGAGGACAAGTTACTATTGCTGTGCTGCTTCTTGTCCACAAATGGGAGAATTCCTAAAAAAAAAAAACCCTCACCTTCAGTGAGTCACTTAACCCCCCCATATGCTCCCGCATATTTTACTCTTATTCATTCTGTTCTGATTCATTATTGACAATGTACATAGCTTAAGCTTCACCTTATACTATTACGCTACTTCTCTGTCTTTCCTTTTCCCTCCTCTGTGTAGTGACCTTTCTCCTGCATTCTGTTTATGACCAGTAGATGGCAGCCTGACCACACTGAGCTCTAGAAGCTGTCCATGGTACTGAATGGATGCCCCCCTCCCTCTCTCGGTATGTGGCTGGCTTACAGACTGGATGACTAATGTTTTTAGTATCTGTCTGTCTGTCTGTCTGTCTGTCTGTCTGTCTGTCTGTCTGTCTGTCTATCTATCTATCTATCTATCTATCTATCTATCTATCTATCTATCTATCTATCTATCTATCTATCTATCTATCTATCTATCTACAGTATCTGCCCATCTGTCTGCCTCCCATCCTCTCTCTGACTCCCTATCTGTACAAGAGTAGCAGCAGATGTGTGTTATGTCAAACAACCCTCTAGTCTAGGTTGAAGACGACAGTCTTTTTAGGAGCGTATGCTGCTATGAAGACTCCCACCAGTAGATGTAACAAATGTTTTTAGAAATATATATAAAATGACTAAACTAGCCCAATGCACAGAGAGCTACCAGCTTGATGGATGACTCACAGTAATGCTGTGAAATGGCTCAACCCACACACACAGCCACTCACTGAAACACGCACGACACACACTCGTGCTAACACGCAGCATAACACCCAGGCACACACATACTGTATAAACCCATGTGGCACACGTACACACACACACAAACACACAGGCTGTGATATCGAAGTTGAGATAGTTAACTATCTGTAGAAGGAGGAAGGAAGTTGCCAAGTGGAACAAAATCAGTGTGGATTAACATGGTGGGAGATTAGCAACAAATCTATTATGAAAACTAAAGCAAAATCAAGCTGCTGTAGCCTATAAATCCCATAACATGTGGTGGAAGGACCCAGGGGGGCTGTCAGGGGGTCTGAGGCAAAATGAGGATTAGCTCAAATTCATCGGCTAGCAGCAGGACTGTATTCTGATTATTTGAGTATGTAAATGCAACACAAATCTATCTGGAAAAATGTTAGTAGACTAGTTAATGGGTTAAGAGGCTGACATGTATTTACTTGGGCCAAGCGGCCTGGACTGAGAAATACCTTTAGATGGAGTATCACTAATGGCCAGTAGAGGCTAACTTTTAAAAAATCCCTAATTCCATGAGGAATCCGTTAGCAGTGCTAAAATTCTAAAATCCAAAAATCTATTTTCTGTGTAGGACATTTCTTTTGTTTATTAAAACTAAAGAAAAGGTACAGTAGAAGGGTATATGCTTGATTGGCTCAAGTAACTGCAAAGATGGCAACAAGTGGCAAATCAACATCCAAGATCAAAAATCTTTATACTGTCTATACTTTGTGCACCCACTCACTAGCTTTTCTTTTCATGGTGTGAAAGTACTTGGTGACACCTATTGTGAAATATTGTAATGGGCCGTATTTGGAGTGACGTGTGTAATTAGTATTTGGCTGCAAGTGTTGCTGCTGCTGTTGGTCGTCTCGGTGGCTCAGAGGGCTAAGTCTCCACGTTGTGTTGGTAGCGTTGTAATCTTGTTAGCGTGATCCTCTGCACATACCACCAGGGACCAGGGATCAATAACTGGCTCCGTTTGGGGTGCATACCACCCCCCCCCCCCCCCCCCCCCCCCCCCCCCCCCACACACACACACACACACACACACACACATTCTCACACATTCACACACAAGAGATGAGAGAATCAGAGCGGTGTTTAAATTGTGCTGGGAGTTATGATTTCTTTTGTGTTTAGTATCATGTGACCTCATGTGACATACATAGACCAATCTCCCTTACTCCCCCCATGCAGCTCTTTCCTTCCCCTTTCTTCCCTTTTCTGTTCTTCCAGTCTTTTTTGTTTTCCTTTTTAGTTCTACCCCACCTTCTCATTTTTGTCAATCCTTCTCTCTCTTCATTTTCTTTCTCTGTAAGCATCACTCCATCTCTTTACATTTGCCCCCCTTGCTTTTCTTCAGCCTGTCACTTTTTTTCATTTTGCTTCTTCACTATCTTCATCAGCCTTTTGCCCTTCTGCTTCATGTTTCCTCCATTTATCCATTTCCTCTTCATCACTCATGACTCTATCCCCTCCTTTCTTTCATCCTCCCCTCTCTCTTTCTTCCCCTTCCCTGTTTTTTCTCCTTTTCCTCCCCTAGTCCCCCTCATTCACTTTCCTTCGCTCATGTCTTTCCTGAAATTGATCTTTTCTTCTTGCTCATTTCAGCCTTTTTCAACCCCCCTGCTCCCTGAAATCTGTCTTTGCTCCTCATCTCTCGTTCCATCCCTCTTTTCACCCTCCCTTCCTCTCTCTTTCTCTCTCTGAATCCAATTCCATCCCCTCATTCCCTTCAGCCCTGTTATTTTGTCTCCCTGTTCTCTCTTTTCTCATTTCTCTCTTCTGCCCCTTTCTCCACTCCCTTTCCATCCTCCCTCCCTTGCTTTCTTTCCTGAAAAATCTCTTTTTTCTGTCTTCTTATCCCTCTTTACTTTTCTCCCCTTTCACCCCATTTCCTGAAACACCTGTCTTTTGTCACTCCTTTTTCCTTTCATTCATCCTTCCTACCTCCCTCATTGTCTATCCTTCTTAAACCTGTCTTTCTCATCTCCCTCCTCCCTTCTGTTTTTCCTCCCTCTCTCCCTCCATCTCATTCCTTTGCTCTTTCGTCTCTTGTCCTTCCCTGAAATCCCCTTTTCTCATCCTTCTTTCCTCTCACTCCTTCCTTCCTCTCACCCTCTTCCTCTTCAGTCACTCTTTCGTCCCTACTTCCTCTTTGCTTCCTCCCTCCCTCTCCTCCTTCACTACCACTTTTCCTCGCTCTCTTTTACTTCCCCGACTAACCTCTCTCTCTCTCTCTCTCTCTTTGCGTCTGCCTCTCTCTCCCATGCTCTCTCTCTCTCTCCCCCTCTCTCCCTCAGTCGTCGCTCGCTCGCCATGCTGTGCGGACCTACCGACCATCTCTCTGCTCTCCTTCACTGAATCTCTTCATCTCTCTGTCCATCTCCTCCGGTCCTCCGGTCTCTGCTATGACAGCTCACACCAGCAGCGTGTTGCCCGATCTCAGACCGTCAACCCGTCACCGGTTACCCTGTCCAAACGTTAACATGGACATGTGTGTCTGGGATATTCGTGATTGATCTTCGGGTGTAATTCTTTTTTTTTCTTTCTTTTTTTTGTATAAAAACGAAAGAAAAAGGAGGAGGGGGGCGGCCGTCCTCTTTTACCCCCCTCCGCTTCCTTCAGCCAAGCAGAGCGGCAAGGTGGGGGAGAAGGCTTTAAAATTAAGCCAGCTTGGATTTATTTAACAACAAAATGACGGATTTAGAAACGCCGGAGATACTGCTGATGAGGAGGAGGCTGAATGTGAAGAATACGGGCAGGCTGAGACGCGACCTCCCGCTTCTCCTTCTGCTGGGGCTTCTCTTCGGGGATTTCTCCTCGTCCAAGGGTGAGTTTTGGAGGTTTTCGATTTTGTCTGTGTGTTTGCATGCGTGGCCGCGGGCTTGTATGCGCGCAATACGTGTGTGCGAGCGCGCGTGTTGGAGGGGACCAGAACAGTCGCAGGTTGCTGTGTTTGCGTGTGAACGCGCACGCGAGAGTGAGAGGAAAAGAAAGGTGGTAATTCGTGCCGTTCCGTTGCTGCGGACGGCGCTGGTGTGTGATAGTGTGCGTGTGAGAGGGAGCGCGAGAGAGAGAGAGTTACGTGTGTGCGCGCGTGCTTGCCGCTCGGAATGGCGTGCGTGTGTCCTCATGTGCGTGCGTGTTTTGGGTTAGCGACAGGGAGAGTGTAAAAGAGAGAATGAGAGCTAGCCTATATGCACCCACAGTGGGTTATTGTGTGTGCGCGTGTGTGCGCGTGAGAGAAAGAGAGAGTGCAGTGCCCAACTTGGACATAATGCTACATCTGGGGAACAGTGGAGGTATTCTCATGTTTTTAGCCTCAGTGCTCTGCAGATATTTTCATCAAATTAAATCCAGCAAGTTCAAAATAAATCACAAATCACCTAAATCAGATTTCATGCAGTTTATCCAAGACAGCATTGGGGCGATCAAATCTGAAACGGAAGCAGTTAAAAAATCTGGTTTGGTAGAAGGCAAATCTGGGCAGCTAACTCAATAACCTGTGTTACTGTCTGCAAAATGAGCAGAGAGAGACTCAGACTGAGACAGACAGAGAGATGGGGTGAAATTTCATCTGGAGGGCATGTAGAGAGGAAATCCCATGCTCATAGTATAACATGATTTTGTGGAGTCACACACACACACACACACACACACACACAGAGTAGCAGTTGTCTCAGTGGCTGTGGAGAGTCTGATAGTATGACAGGGGGTTGATGCTGTCGATGTGCAGCCCAGCAGGTCTGTGTCGGTGGAGATTTTGTGACCGTGGAGGTCCCTTGTGTTTTAGATTGATGGATAAATGGATAGAGAAGAAAGTGTTAACATTCTCCTCGCTTGGTGGAAGAGTTACTGTTACTCTGTTTATCAATAGCTTCTCTGTGTGCACTCCTCCCTCTCTTTCTCAGTGCTTGTCCCTCTGTTTCACTCTCAATCTCTCCCTCACACACACACATGCACACATGTGTCAGATTTTCCCCTCTGCAACGAAGAAGAAAATGGTTTCTAGCGTTGTCATAAGTCCTGATAATTGTATGTTTCGTTTTTGTGTGGTACCTGAGCTTTTCCGTTACCACTGATCTATCTATTTCTTTCTGTTACACACTGTGCATTTATAGTGTGTGTTTGGTGGTGTTATCTTTATCTGTATTCCACTGCCACACATGCAGGCTGTCAACCTGGGAAAAAGGTATTTGAGTGTAAGCGTGATTGTGGGTAAATTGTGTATGTTGATGAATATGATGATGGTGCGTTTAAGTTGTTTACAATTGAACCAACTGCTTCTTATCACCTGCAATTTATTTTTCATTCCAGTCTCTCTCTCACTCTCTGTGTGTGTGCGCATGCATGTGTGTTTGTGTGTGTGTTTCCCACAATGTTTATCAACTCTAAAATCTGCATTTTTTCAGACTGATTTTTTTTTAAATTATAAGCAGTTTTATGGTGTCAGTATGTATGCAGCAGATTCCGTTTTCGATTATTATTCTATCTTTAACCATGAAAGTGTAGATGTAACATGTAATGTACATTTTCAATCCATCATCTAAAAACTGACCAAAATAAGCCTTTCCGTGTCAGATTATTACCGTGTGATGTGTGACATACCAGCAGCTACTTTAGTAGGAGAGTTAAATATGCAGAAAGACAGAGTAAGAGAAAATTAAAGGGCAGAAAGACATCTGGAAAGACAGACGGAGGGCGGCAATAATTTATTTCATCAAACCTCAAACCCCAGATGGTTGCCAGCCTTTTAAATGTGATGTTGCACTTTAAATTCCAACACACAACTAATTATTGATTGTCTGGAAATGTCACTTAAAAATGTCATAAAAAGTCAGGTATCTTCAGACATGAACTGAAGTGCAAATAAACAACCCAGACGGTGTTAAGATGGAGGAAAAAGTGTTATTAAACAGAATTTTTATGATGCTGGTAATAAGTTTTTGTTATTTATCAATAATTTAGTAAGAAGCTAGGTAAAATCTTTATCCATTCCTGTGACAATGACATTAGGAATTCTTGTGATAATCACCACATGAATTATTTCTATAATTACCACTTGAATTAAGGACACTATAATAATAATAATAATAATAAGCTCAAACCACCATGAAGATCAAGATCATTGCCCCACCTGAGCATATATTCTGTCTGGATCAGAGGCTCTATCCTGGCCTCTCCACCTTCCAGCAGATGCTGCTGCCTTTGGTTATTCTTATTAACAGATATTTACATAGAGAACATGATTCCCAATTAAGTACACACCAGGAACTGATTAAAAAAATATAATTTATGGTAATTGGAGGCCTATGTAACAACACAAAATCAGATTTTTGTGGTCTGTCCTCCTGCTTTATTTACAACCATTACATATATTTAACTGCCAGACTGTGCTTCTGTATCAAAGGCTGAGACAGAGAGTAAAAATAAATTCAGCCCATTCATCAACAGGTTGTTTCAGCCAAGAAAAGTCCAAATGTCCAACTGTGAAGATGATTCCCATAAACCCCAGCTAGAGCTTATATAATTGATATATTGTTAACTACACTCTGCAGGGGACTGTACAAAAGACATTTTTGGCACATGCACACACACACACACACACACGCACACACTCGTGCACATGCGCATGGTCGAGAATAACATGTCTGAGAACTTCATTTTAGACTCCCACGGGGGCAATGAAGGACTTGTTTAATCACTCACGTACACACTCACTCTTTCACTTAGAGAAATAAACACACACACATATAGGACATTCCTGTAACTTATTTCCATTCCCTCGTCAAATTGAGGCCAGATTAAATGCCTGTGTTTCTGAAGCTTTTTAATGTTTTTATCCTTATGAGGACACGAAGACCAGAATGTATTCTCTCTCTCTCTCTCTCTCTCTCTCTCACACACACACACACACACACACACACAAACTGCAACATGCACATGGTGACAATTAGCTGACATTGAATCAATGCCAAACAAGAAGATACTGGAACTAGCTGTCTGTCCTCTTGCCTGGCATACTAATATCACTCACATGGGAAAGAGACAAACTCAAACTCTCACACACACACACTCTCTCTGTTCCTGTCGATGAGACGATGGCTAATTAAAACAGAGCTATCTGCCCAATTCAGATTCACTGTAGGTACAACAAACAGAGGGATTTGGATGTATAGAAGAAGTGTGAAGCATGTGTATAAAACTTGTGAAAATTCAGAAATAATAATGAAATATGAGAGAAAGAAATTAGTTTGTGTGTCAGACACTGATTAAAAGTATGTAGAAAACCTGAGCAGGGAGATTTATTCTTGACCTTGATGACACATGCTGTCCAGTATGCTGGATGTGGTAAATATTCTACAGGCAAGGATCACTTACTTAGATATTCCTGCAACTTTTGACCATATACCATGGCCCTCTTCAGTGAATGGAACTTCCTCAGGTGCCTACTCCTCATATACGATCAGCTGTTATCACATGACTGTGATCCTTTACTTCATGTCACATGGTGAAGTAAGTTCCATAAGGTGGAAAGCTGTGTGAACAGTTAAATAAGTGGCTTTTGTATTTATAATAACTACTGCATATGATTCATAACACACTATAAAGTGGTTGTAAGCATGCATTTGTTAACAGCTATAACCCCTCCGGTGGACACCCATAAGTGGAGGCTGCAGTGGAAACAGATCATGAATGGCAATATAGTAATAAACAGTTGTAATGATAAAGTCTTTCTTTGTAGGAGATGTTATAATTGTTGAAAAATATTGTACATTGATCAACACTTAAAACTGCCCCTATATCTGCTTACAGCTACATTATGGTGTGTTATAAACCACTTATTAAATGTTTATATACTGCTTAGAAGTGCTATATAGCAAGATTTGAAATAAAGTGTTTCAGAATTTATTAAATCTTAGCTTACCTCGAATTTAACATAGATGAAGTTTTCATCTCAAAACAAAAAACATCAGGTAATTATAGGGTCTGTTTTGAAACTCAATAGTTGACATGCTCTGATTGGTATTGATATTGTAAGTCACCACATGCTGCGATTTGTCCAGATTGATGCACTTCTTACTTTAAGTTCAGTGATGCATGTGCCTATGTGCGCATTTGTGTGGGATTCCACGTGTGTGTGTTTTAATAATTTTCTGCTTCCTCTGTACGACAAGCATGGGAGCACTTATAACTTTCACCTCTACGTGGGAGAGACAGAATAAAAGGCGTGCGCGCGCACACACACACACACACACAAACACACGCGTACACACAAAGAAAGAGAGAAATTTTGGTCAATGTTTTCAGGTGCTTGTATAATAATTGAATCCCCTCAGCCATACCAAAGACCACACACAGTTCAAACAGTCTAAGCTTGAGAAAAAAGCCAGGGAGACTCCATTTGTGTGTGCGTGCGCACACCTGCAACAGAAAGAGCGAGACATCTCATTGAGTACTGATGATTTTCAGGTACTTGAGGGTCCTTCGCGTCGTCCAGCGAGACCAGAGAACACACACACTTCAATACAGTTAACTACTGCAGAGTACACAGTTCAATGGAGAGCAAAGAGGCAGTGTGTGAATGTGTGCGTACGAGAGATACAACAGAGATAGAGAGAGGCAGTGAACCCCTTGTTTTTCCATTTTCACAAGTTCAAATAAATTCTTAAATCTAAACACATATATATTAATTTCTGTGCAGAACATGTGAAGTGAAACGGTGCTACTGTTAGACTCACAGAGTAGAGTTAACTTTCAGAGGACACACAGAGTACATATATACATGGGTCATTATGCTTGTGATGCTGTAAAGAAAAAGGCATTTTTAGCCATCCACTCTGGCTTGAAAATGAGCGCATAATCTGTCTTTATAGTGTTGAAATGGTAGAACTTTTGAAAGAGCCATGGCCTACATACAGTAGACTAATGCAGGGGGAGAGGGCAGTTAGAGAGACACAGAGAGCAGAGGAGAATATGTGTGAAGACACAGAGAGAGAGAGAGAGAGATTGAGATAGAGGCAGAGATCAGAGCAAGTGTGTTAAAGAGACATTGGGACAGAGAGAAAGGAGAGGCACTGCTCTGCACTGGAAGACTAAGTGAAAGAGAAAATGAAAATGTATTCCCCAGCAGACGTGATTAATCAGGAATGACTTTTCCATCTTGTGCTGCTCAGCTAGTAATGTCTGGCATTAAGTAATGACATCATAACCCTGTCCACCTTGAATTTATACCTCAGATATGGAGGGAAATCCATCGAGCTGACCTAAAGACACGAGCAAACAGGGCTCTAAAATCTGATGGTATTAATGACTGGACTGGAATATTTCATGCTTGCAGTAAATACTGCATCACACACAGCAGAATCGTACATCCATCTGTCATTTGAAGTCAGAAAGGACAGCATGAAAAAAGGAATTAAAAGAGCATGTATATATCATATGAAATAGCATGACAGAGCTTGAAATTATGAGTATCATAAAAGTGCTGTTGCATAGCTGGTCCAATTGTGTTTTAACACCCATTAGTAAGCATGAGTAAATGCCATGTCTAGTTTAATTGTCAGGCTCTTTTTCTGAACCATCATGCTAATGTTTTTTTTTTATACTTGAACCCAACTAATAGAGAACACAACATTACTCTTTTTTTTACTGTTAGCATTGTCTGCATGCATCCACCATCTAAATAAAGATCTACTGTATGCTATTAAAACTCCAACTATATGACTGGTGAGCTACTGTAACAGGCTATAAAGAATTCTGATTTATATCATGGGTTAAAACTTTGATTTGGCTGGTACAGAGCTTTTAATGCGGCCACTTTGGCACAGCAGTTTGTTGCTGTTTTTCTGTACCTTGTGGTGCAGACGCCTCGCTGTGGTGGGAGCTGAGGGTTATTTCATAACACAGGATTACTCAGCGTGCCAGCTCTAAAAATAAGCATGAAATGAACCTCTCAACTGGAGTTCATAATGAAAGATCATTCGGTGTGGCTACAAGACATCCATGAAAACCAATATCCAAATTTAATTTGACAAATTACTCAGAACATCAACAGCTTTGGTACATTTTTTCCCAATTCCAGGGCAGTACATAATTTCCACCGTTTTCTGTTCGTTTGCCATGTTTATGGCAGGGCAGTGCATTCTGGTTGCAGCGTTAGTCGGTTCAAGAAGCAGTGCTGCACATTGACCGTTCACAGTTTGCATAAAAATGAGGTGTCATCAATTAATTCAAATTTCAGGTGCCAGACATTATTTGCTATACCTCTCAGAGCTTCCCAACTTCAAAGCATTATATTGACTGTTGCCACAACCAATATACCAATATCACCAATATCAATGTGTGCCTCTAGGTCTGTAGTATTTGTTAGGTCTTAAGACAGGCAATGTCACTGCATAAAAAAAAAACCCCAAAACATTTAATCCTTGTTTTAGAGTAGAGAAACTGAAGTGTATGTTGAAGGCTTGTCAGAAATAAACATTGCTCATGGATTTATAGGGAGGCTTTGAGAAAGGGTTTTGCAGTTGAGGTGGAAAGTTACAAGATTCATATGTAGCTTGCATTTTTTTCTAAGATAGGCAATCTCATCTCGATCAATTGTACTTAGAACATGATCATCATCATCAATACATGCATCAGCAACTTTCTTTCTGGACCATTCTACTTTTTTTTTTTTTTTGAGCCCTCTGCAGCGGTGGCCTCACTTCGTCAGCACATTGATCTCATTGAAATGAATGAGGATGCTGCTTTGTTTGATGTAGTGCCATTGTCGGTCTTAATGTAAAACCATTCCTTAACATGGCGTATCCCAGGGCTAGCAAGCTAAAATAACACAGATAGAAATAATATGGTAATTAGTGATTCAGGTAGAGAAAATCGCTTTTTGATGAGAGTGCAGGGTCAGCTGGTAGTAGCTGGTAGGGATTCAGTGTTCTGCTCAAAGATACTGGAGCAGGGTGGAGATTTTTTAACTTAAATAAAGACCTTGTATGAAAGTGTCCATCTGCTGTTTGACCCTGCAGCTTTAAACCTGAGTATTTGTTGGTTGGTTTGACTGTCCATGGAATATAGCGGCTAATGTATCTGTTAATGTAGCACTTTTGCTATTTTATTATTTCCGCTTTCCCTCCCTGTTAGCATGACATTTTCTATAAGCTGTAGGCTAATGGCTGGCTAGCGGGCTAGCATTAAGCAGGCTAATGTGTCTGTTAATGTTACATTAGTGTTATTTCAGTTTTTCTCTCACTTAGTTCCATGGTTTAAGGGCAATATGTGTGTGTGTGTGTGTGTGTGTGTATGTGTGTGTGTGTGTGTGTGTGTGTGTGTGTGTGCATGCGTGCGTGAGTGAGAGACACTGTTACAGCACACCTACGCTGTATGTGTGTATGTATGTCGTGTACTGTACTGAGTGTGTGCGTATGTGCGCTCTACATATGGAGCCAATGAGTTACATTTCCATTTCAAAGCGACGAGTCAGCAGCAGCAGAAGCTACTTTCATCCATTAATGTGATTTTAAGGGCGAGAGCGAGACAGTGAGACACACACAGAAAGAAATACATAGAACCACAGTAATAATTACTCTCCCGCTTGGCAAAGGGTTCAGATTGTTTATTAGTGTCTTTGTCTCCGTGTTCCACTCTCATTGACGACCACCTCCCATCTCTCTTTTGTTGTGTTTTTAGTCAAATTATGTGTACTCCACTTATCTGCTGAGCAGTCCAGTGTTTTAATGCAGCTGTCACTCACATTAACGGGTTCGCTGCTCTGTAAAGTGTGAGTTTGGTCGTACCACTGTGCCTTTAAAAAGTTGAAAAGTCTGCAGAAAATGAATCATTTTACAGAATAAACAGTCTGTGAGTGTAAGTGTTTGTCTCGGCCTTCAAGAGAAAAATGCTTATGGTTAGATCTGTATGTGTGTTAGGGGGCAAGTAGTGAGGGGATTATTTTGTGCTTGAGTGCCCTTTTGTGTGTAAATGTCCATGCGTAAGCTAAAAGTGTGTGTGTGTGTGTGTGTGCCACTATATGTAGGCATCGTGTGTGTACAGCTTTTCTAGCTTTTCTGTGCAATCATGTGAAAGCTGTACAAGCTATGTGTCATATTAATGTAATGCTTCAAGTTGAAAGTGAATGTGTTGGCTTTGTTTGTGTATGTGTATTAGTGTTTGCTTATCTACACACATCTGCATGAGTGGGTGTATTTGCTTGTATGAGTGTGTCCATGTGAAAGAATTTAAACTGTGTATTTCTGTGAAGTCTGGAAGTTTGTATGTACAAATGAGCACAGGCGTAACATGGTGTACAAACACATAAAACATGTGGCTGTCGGTGAGTAGGTGCTTATTGTTGAAGCTCTGTGTGTGTGTGTGTGTGTGTGTGTGTGTGTGTGTGTGCGTGCGCACTTGCCTGCTTGGTATTTGGAAGATTTTTATGCGTATCCACATTAGCAGCTGGCGTGTTTGTGTGTAAGTTTGTGTTATGCATTTTGAACTGAGTGTGTGTGTGTACGTCTGAGTATAAATGCATTAGCCACAGGCTATCGTTGCTCCAGTAGCATCGTTCTTATTCCATCCATTTTTAATGTTCGGTAATGGTCGCTAGCAGTGTTGAACCTACATTGTAAGGACACAGTTAAAAAATGATCCCGTTGTGCACAAAGCAAGGAAGACAGAGGAAGGGACGATGGAAAACAGGTTTGGAAAGAGGCAGAGGAGAAACTGGGAGGGCGTTAATAGATGTTAGCTTGTGGGAACCAACATCATAGGAGCACTGCTGAAAAGGTCCTGTGGTACACTGTGCCACTGCAGTACAGCCCTACAGGGAACACAGTGGGAGAGGAAGAGGGAGGGAGGAGGTGAGAAACTGGCCAGCAGGCTGGCTGACTGACTGACTGTCAGTTTTATTTACTGACTAAATGATGGACTGGTTGTTAAGTTGATTGACTGACTTGCTGGCTGATTGGTTATGTTACAGGCTGGCTAAGTGACTGACTGAGGACGTTGCTGATTTGTTGAAGGCTTTTTACAAGGTAGGTTTGTAATAGCAGAGCAGGCGAGGAAAGGAGAGAGAGAACAGATGGAGAGATAGATGAAAAGCAATGCCTCTAAACTGTGTTTAAACTCTGCAAAAGGTTTTGGAATGAGTTCCCAGGGTCCAAAGGCCAAGAAATGTGCTAAGCACATAATGGCTGTTAAATTGTTTCTTGTTAAATTTAGGTTTTATTTGTTTCCATTAAAGACCGCAATGTGCTTTATAACCAATGCTTCCTTGTGCCATCCTTGGGGGAAATAGCAGGATTTTATCCACCAAAATTCAGTGGAATCAAATCAAAATAAATCAAATTAAATTGAATTGTATTTAACTAAATTAAATAAAATATGGCAATGAAAACATTTGGAACAATTCATCAGTTCAAGTATGAAAAAAAAATTAATACAGATTAAAACTGAAGCTCTGAGGTTTTCCTGCCACTGTGACATCTCAACGTATAAACTGAGCAATATTGCCCTGTCAGCTTGAGAGGAGAGGCAGAGAGATGGATGGAGAGACTGAGAAAAATGGCGAGGAACGGTAAAGGATGAGTGAGTGAAGGATGCAGGGAGGGGGTTAAGTAGGAGGAGGAGGAGAGGGTGGAAGGAGGAGAGGGAAAGAGGAGGAGGGAGGGAAGGCCTTAAGCAGTGTGATAAGGAAATAATAAAGGAAAGGTTGTAAAAGGCTCCAAGACTCCAGCCGTAGCAATATCAGCTACACTCTCTCACACACACAGACACACTTCAACACACATTCCCCATCTTTTTCCTCAAACATCTACACAAACACACATACACAGCTGTATGAAAATTGATGTTGCAGTGTCCTTTACAGGCCATTAAATCTGCACAACGGCAGTCGCTTACGTCTGACAAATGATGGCTAAATAACACAGTTTTCTGTCTGTCTTCCCACCTGTCTTAAGTTCTGCTCTGAGATGTGAGCATGTGTTAGTCCGACTTTGTTTTTCAGACAAGTTAAGGGTTTTTTTGAACAAAGTTCTCGACTAAAATTTGCTCTAATTCTGCCACATTTTGCCGGTGAAGACACTATCAGCTCCCTTTAGCACATCTTCAGCACATTAGACAATAAGCTGCTTCCATGAGGAGCTTCAAGTAGTGCTTCTTGAATGTCAAAAAGCAAGCGATTCTCTCTCCTTTCTCACTCACCCCATTTTCCTTCCTTGGCGCTCCACTCATCCCGCCTCTTTCATCCCTCTGCCCTTTTTCTCTTGCCTCATGTCTTTTCCCCTCTTTTCATCCACGACTCTGATTCCGCTCTCTACATTTTGTTATGTATCATTCTCCAGCTCTATCTTTTCCTTCTTGCCACTCATTCCTCTCAGTCTTCTTCCTTTTCTCTCTTCTGTTGCTCTCGTCCTTTTCTCCCTCTCTTTTTTCCATGTCTCTCCATCTTTTTCTTCCTCTGTCCCTTTCTGTCCTTCCTTGCTCATCAACATCTTTCTCCTCACTCCTTCTCACCCCCCCCACTTTTCTTCAATGTCTCTTTCTCGGTCTCTCTGCCCTTTCGAGTCCTTTGATTAGCTTGTTGGCATTTTCGTTGAGATGTCTATATGACCACTGAAATAACTCTCCTGTCACAGTCTCATCTGCCCTCTATCTACTTCCTCTCCTCTGTCTCTTCATTCTCCACCTCTACTCCCCAGCACTCCTCCTCTCTTCACCACCCTTTTATTTTCTTGCTCCATTTTATCCTCTTCCTGTGCATCTCTCTTGCTTTTCTGCCAATATTCCTCCCAGTTTCTCCTCTCTCAGTATCTCTGACTCTATCTCCTCCTCCACCCTTTTCACAATTCTGCACCTCTGCTTCACTATCGTAAACCCCTCTTTCTTGTTTTTGTCTGCAGTTTCATTCTTTATGCCTTTCTGCTCTCATTTTTCCTTCTCTATTTCCCCGGCTGCTTCTGTAGATCGTTTGTCTAAATGTCAGATGGCCACATCAGCCACTGTTGGTATTATAAACAGCTTTCTGGTTGGTACCACAGATAGAGAGACACAGGGAGAGAGAGGTGGGGTGTGTGTGTGTGGTGGTGGTGGGGCCTGGGCTGACGCTGCAGTTTTCTTGTGTTTCTGGCAGTGAAGAGAAAGAAGATGATGTCTGAAAATAGAGAGAACACGTTTAAAAATGATACAGGGTGTGGGGTGGGTGTAAAAGGAGGGAGAGAGTGAGTCGGCTTATAGAGAAGAAAAATAAGAAATGAACAGTGGAGGGAGAGGAGAGAGAGAAAGGCAAGAAGAAAACACAGGGGAGGAGAAGGAGAGAAATGAAGAGAAAGGGAGAGGGAGAGCCTGCGTGTCTACATGCCTCTAATCTGTTGATGGTTGAGGGGAAGCAGACAATAAGCCATTATCTCTCTAAGACTTAGCTTTAGCTGCAGCAGTATGGCACTGCATACTGCACTTGCCAAAGCAGCTTACAGCACAGTTCTGTACCCAGGATGCACTGACACCCATACAGGAACAGGCTGGCATATGAAGACAGAGTTTAAATAAAGAAGATGAGAAGATACCAATATACATACACAGCTTAATAATAATAATAATCAAATCCGACATGAAAATCCAACATGTGACGAATCAACGCCAAGTGTAGAGTTTCTACAATCTACAATGAAGAAAACAAAATACAAAACACTTAAACTGGGATGACTGAAGTCTTTAAGTGCTGACTAACCCTAAAATCTCAGCATAAACAGACCTGAAGTAAGGATACAGACAACCTCTAAACAATCCATAAGACAGCAGTCTTTGTAGGAGCTGCTGTTCCATCATTATTCTCTCTTCTCTCAAAAAGTCTGTCGGATTTATGAACACGTAATTGTCTAATCTTCAAATAAAATATGAGTGTTGTTTTTCAAACATAATTTCCATAAAAATAAGATATTGTGTTCATTTGGGCCAATACGGTATTGCAAAATGAACTAAATTTCTTATCAGCATAATGAGGAAACATTGTTAATGGATGTATCTGCAAAGCGTACAATAACAACATATTTACACTGTCCCTACAATATCTGCATGTAAAGCAGATTAACTTTTTTTTTAAAAAGGGTTGTTACCTTGTTCTTTTTAATGGTCAACTCATCTAAACTACTACTACTAAATACGAAAAAGGTCAAAAGTTACTTGAAGCACACTCAGCAGTTGCTGCTGACAATAAATCCAGGTAGCAATTGCATTTCCCTCAAACTGCATTGTGCAAAACAAATTAGTATATGCAGTATGCAGAATTTCTGGATGAGTTAACTCTTTTTCAATGGAGTGAGCAGGTGAATTCCAGCAGAGAGATTGTAGTTGTAGTTCTTAATTTGAGTTTTTGGATTTATTTATTTGAAAATGTACCGAAGACTCTAGAAGTAGAGAGGAGTATTCTGCAGAGCTAGGCAGATGGTGTGCTAGGGCTACGACGTATGCAAAGTTTGACTGGGCACGAACAAGCTCAGACTGGAAACAAACTTACTGTATCGTTCCTGTGTGCCAGTCAAGAAGGTCAGAAAATAGCATCTAGATGGAAAAAGTAATACAGTTTTCCGTTGCTGTTGCACATTAGCCTTTAATGCACTTGTGCATCAAGAGCTGTAAAGCTTACAGTTTTCCCTGTATTCTAATTAATATTTCATTATGAACCTGATGCACCTCCATATGCAGTCAAAAGTGAATGATTAAAAAGTTAATGTACTTCCTATGGTGGTTATGTTTCTGTTGTTCCTCAATTAAATGGCGCCATGTGGAGACACTTGCCTGTTTAGATATCTGTAGAGCCCTTTTAGATATTTTTATTAACATATCAAAAAAAATTTAGCTGGTTCTTTTGGTTTATGACATGCTGTCCCAGTTGATTCAGGTAGTATAATAGATCACACTGCTCCTTTCCCTTTTTTCATTTGCATAAATGAGCAAGGAACACTGTCATTGTACAAATGATATTGCCGGGCTCTGAGGAATATAGAGTTACACTGGTTGCCTACATTGTTTTGACCTTAAGCCCTTACTAGTATTCACTGTCAGTTGCTGTTAAAAATAAGCCATACCGCCATTTCCATCATTTTGTTTGTTGCTCTGATATAGCCATGTTTTTTTTTTTTCTATAAGGGGGGTGCCGAGTGGTGAGCATGCAGTGCAAAATGGTTTTTGAAGGAGGAATGGAACATTTTAAGCTTCATAACGTTGCCATTAAATTGCACAGGTGTTCTTGATATTGTGTCCACCCTCTGTAGGATGCACTACAGTCTACAGTGATCACAAAGAAAAATGTGTCATAAATATACATGAGAAATCCACATTTTGTGTCTAATAATCTCTTTCTGGCTGTCTTCCTGGCACTGGAAACAGGAGGGAGGCCAGATTTGACACCAATGCTGTTAAAAAGCTGACGTCACTGCACTGACTAAGACAGTGAACAGAGAGAGGTGTCACATAGCAAGCCTGCTCCTCTCCTCTCCTCTCCTCTCCTCTCTGTCTCTTTTCTTCTCTCCTCTCCTCTCCTAATTTTGATTTTAGCAGGCATTTTGTGGCATCCAGTAGCCTGCTGGTGTGGAGTTGTTTAGGGGGCATGAAGAGCTTTCTAAATGATGGCTAAATTTAACTAAATGACTTCCTCCACTCAGATCTGATATAATGTTCTCCCCTGCTCCTCCACTCTCTCTGGATCTTTCTCTCACTGCCTCATCCTTTTTAGCTGTTGTCCTTTTTCACCTCCTTCCTCTCTCTCTCTCTCTCTCTGTATCCTGAAGTGTGATTTCTATTTTGCAGTCTCTCTCCCTACTACTCCCTCCCTCTCCTGCCTATTTACCTTTTTCATCTCATTCTGTCTCCTGCTCCAACCACTCCCTCCTCATCCTCTCACTTCCTTTCTGCTAATTGTTTTGTTTTGTCTACTTTCTACTTGCATAAAAGGGTCGGATTATTCTCTGTCTGAATACTTTCTCTGTTTGAAGCCTTAATAGGGAGGTGTGTGAGGAGTTTTCTTTTAACATATTAGATAAGTCAGCTGGCAGTTGTCTGTCTGTCTGTCTGTCTGATCGATCCACTTTGTCCCTGTTTCTGTCTGCTGTCTGCAATAATGTTCCTTTGACTGGGAGCAGCCACTAATTAGAGGATAGATCTTTTACCTGAGAATTATGGTCAGAAAATTGGAAAAGGATAATTGCTTGTAGATCAGCAGTCAATGGTGACTCAGCCAGCCAACCAGCCTGCCTTTGTGGTACTCTATTCATCCACTAACAACCTCTCCACATTACTGCCTAATGACCTAATTTATATGTATAAAATATATCACTCATTAGATTACCATGTATATTATGTTACCATATAATTGTGTCATAATGTAATGTAATATAATATCATGTTGAAGCTGTAATTTATATATCGTAATCTGTGGTATCCAATTACCGTATTTATAAGTTTGTGATTTATATATTGATACAGTTTCACATATTATAATGCGACAAGGTAATATAATTATACATTAGAAGTCTAATTTACTTAAATATATAATTATTTTATGGACCCTGTGAGCCACAGAAATAAAGTATAAATTATTCCATTAAACACAGTTTCAGTAATATAAATTTATATTGTATAACATGATATAATATAATATGATACGGTAAAAATATCATCTGAAAAAATGTGTTGCCCATCCTTACCTCAGTGGAGTACCTCTCACACATTAGGTATACATGTGTATTACTGAAGCTCATCACATGATAGCCCACCAGGAGCGGCTGGCTAACAACATACAGTAACACTGCTGCCCAGTGCATCAGCCTCACTTAACAATTTTCTTATCATGTGTGCTGCAGCGTGTACTGTATGTAACCTGTCACCCTGCCATCATGTATCAGCTATCATTTCCACCATGTTTACATTTTGTAATGTGATAAATAATAATAATAGCAATCTTTGTGAAACAGAATAAACATATTCAATGTTTATTTTTCTGTAAGAGTTAAGATAGCTATCTTAAAAAAGTATTAAAAAAAGTGTGCCATTTCACCATGTAAGTCAAGTAGTCAAGTCAAATGTAGTTTTTACAGTTTAGGAAATGCGCTTATGTGCTTTCTTTCCCAGAGTCAGGTGAGAAGATCACTGTCACTATGATGTCTGTATGTACATAAGGAGCTAGAGCCAGAGGACAGTTATCTTAGCTTAGCATAAAGACTAAAAGCAATATGAAAGAACTACCCTGCCTGTCTCTAAATTTGAAAAATCCACTTACCAGCACCTCCAAAGCTCATTAATCAACATATTGCATCTTGTTTGTGTAACGCATACATGAACAAAAAACATTTTAATGACAAGTTGTGGTTTGACAAGGAGTTGCTTTCTGCAGCTATCACTTGCAATACTGCAGTCGGCCATTGTAACTTCTGGAGTCTCCAGTGGTTCCCTGGCAACTTCACAGTGATGACAAAGCTCCTTTACGCCTCCTTTAAAACTTACAAAGACAAATTATACCACTTTCGAATAACTTCCATCATTTCTGTTAAGACAGTTCCCTCTTATCAGTCTTATTTTCATATTAAACATTACCAAACCAGCATTTTTAAAAAATTTAAAATCCCTTATGCATATTGAACCAAAGAAAATGCAGGTACATTTTGTTGTGCTGGTGAAAACGCGTCTCTGGTTTTGAAGTTGAAAGCTTACAGATCTCACTGTCAACTCTGCTCTGCTTTTCCATATTTGAAAAAAAAAAGAGTGAAAATAACAATTCTGTGAAATAAATGTAAACTGCAAAGACACCGTATATATTACTTGCGTACGCACGCTGATTTATACATCAGTTACATACAGTAACACAGGGGAATCAATCAGCAAACCCTGGCTCAGCAGGCCATTTTCTATATCCACAGTCTGCTCTGTCAACATGACTGATATGTTAATCAATGTATTATTTATGGTTGAATGTGGAAATCATTGCTTAATGCATCATATCTAGAATGTCATGCAAAATGTGTCATCTGCAGACTTGTTTTAATGAAACTGCATAAAAAGTTATGTTGTGCCGTATCGGATGCTACGCAATCACTGTTAATAATGACTGCGATTAGGCGTCTTGCTTGCCAATTAAAAATGATGCAATTTTAATTTGTTGTGAATTTCATGGTACAGTAAAATATTGTCTCCATGGTACAATCCTGTAATTTGCCTGAAGGAAGATGAGCCAGAATAAGAATAATTACAATAGTAATTTTCTTTAGATGCACGTGAAACGCTCAATATTGAATTCCTGCTGCAAAGTAGCAGTGTCAAAATCGGGCAAAAATGACGTTCTTCTAAAAGAAACATGTAGGTTGGAACCACTCGACAACTATTTTTGTGCATTATGTCCATAAGACGGAAAACTAATACATCGATAGACATACTACTTATATATTATTTCATCATAAACATGTCTTTTAAAAGATCTTCATATACCTATCCATTATAAGATTAAAAATTGTCTTATACCGTGCTATTGATTTATTTACTCTTACTAATTGGTGCTGGCCCATGTGTCCTGGTAGATTTAAATGTCCCAGACAAACAGGAGGAGTTCTGCTCAATTATTATCTGATTATGGACCCCATTTTCCCATGTTTTTGTGTCCAAGTGACTAATGGATACAACAGTTTTTAACATTTTTCAAGCATTGAGTGAGAGTGCTGTAGCCAGCAGCCACGAAATGGGCTACAATGTAATCCCTCTGGGTGTTAAATCAAAACATACAGTAAATAGACCCTTAAACCAGAGTGGCCACAATGACCAGCTCACATACTCCACCTACTGTGTTACTGTCTCCTCCTCACAATATGAAAGGATATAAAACAAAAGTATTAGTAGATATTGTATGACCTTTTCTCAGTACAGTTGTTACACTGAATTTGGAATTTTTACATCTGATAATAAATTTTACCATAAAATAGAAGATTAATACAGTTGTTAACACAGCTCTCATTCTTAAATGTCATATCCCAGGAGACCATCTCTCTGTTTCCTCTTCATATTTGCATCCTCGCTCACTATACTTACTATAATATGAACTTACGAACGAAGCACTTTTGTTTTTGCTCTCATTTTTCACGAGTTGAAGATAAAGATCAAAGACATTTTCTGCTTACAAAAAGCTTATTTCTCTCAAATTTTGAGCACAACTTTGTGAGCACGTATCCTTCTCAAGATAATCCATCTACCTGACAGGTGTGGCATATCAAGATGCTGATTAAACAGCATCATTATTGTGTGCCTTGGGCTGGTTACAATTAAAGGCCACTCTAAAATGTGCAGTTTTGCCTTAAACAAAAGGCATTTATTGATCTGAACTATGGATTTCACGAGTTGGGCTACAAATATGCATTTCTTGGGGGGATTGGGGACAGAAAACCAGTGTCAGCGTCTGGTGTACTCACCATTTGCCCCATGCTCTGCAACACATCTCCTTCACGTAGATTTGACCCAGTTGTTGATAGCTGAATGGATATTGGCAGGAATTGGAACGTGCTGTTGTATACAGTATGTCGACCCAGAGCATCTCTTGCTCAATGGGTGACGTGTCAGGTGGGCCATGCAAGAACTGGGATTGTGTACAAATCCTTGCAACTTTGGACCATGCATTATGCATTGCATTATCATGCTGCAACATGAGGTGATGGCGGCAGATGACTGGCACAGCAACAGGCCTCAGGATCTTATCACAGAATCTTTGTGCATTCACATTGCTGAGGTAAAATGCACCTGTGTTCATCGCCCGTATCTTATGCCTACCCATCAGTGGTGCAAGTAGCAATCATTAGAAAAATGTACTGAAAGTATGAAAAGTAAATGTACTCATTGTGCAGTCAAATGTTCCCTATCAGATATATATAATATATATGTTTTTGGATTGATATTACTAGTTAGTAGTTTAATCTTTAGCTCTCTAATCTTTTTACTTTAGGAAGTAGGAGACTTCTCTCAACCCATAAAGGAACACTTAATCCTTAGTTTATATGACACATTCACAGTCAAAATCACCAAATTTTGAGATACATGGTTTTCACTGGACAGAAAAAATATGAAAGTTGTAATCTGAAAAGTTGCTAGTAACTAAAACTGTCCGACCAATTTCATGATCTAACAAGTATAATATTTGACTCTGAAATGGATTTGAGTAGAAGTATAAAGTTCCATAAAATGGAAATGCTATTATAGAATACAAGTACCTTGATTTTGTATCAAAGTACAGTACTTGAGTAAATGTACATTCCACCACTGCTGTCCATATCATAACCCAACCGGCACCACGGGGCACTCCGTTCACAGCGTTGACATTATCAAACTGCTTGCCCACAGGACACCATACATGCTGGATGCCATTTACCCTGTATAGTGAAAACTGCAGTCAGCATGCAATGCTCCCTCAAAAGGTACAAAGTCTGTGGCATTGCGTTGTGTAATAACACTGCACATTTTAGAGTGGCCTTTTATTGTGACCAGCCAAAGGGACACCTGTGCAATAACCATGCTGTTTACATCTTTTGTTTCATCTTGTGAAAAATTGGACTGAAAACAAAAGTATTTTGGGCGTTAATGTTTTTGTGTAGTCTAGCATATAGGGATGTAGCAATTTATTGAATCTCACAATATCCCAATGAAAATATGGCTCACACCCAAAACCTTGTTTCACAAGTGGGTTTGAGTGGGCCGCGCCAGCCATGTGCTTGTTTTTCACAACCACAGCTGTGCTGACCACCCAACAGGGACTGTAAGTGAAGTGCCTTGCTCAACAGCATTTCAAATGCACTGTAGTTGGATAAGGTAAGGTCTTCATAAGTTATCCAAACATTTTCTTGTGTAGTCTGGTTTAGTCATGCAATCTCCACTTGTTGGCAGCGTTTTACTGTAATGACTCACTGCTACAGGGAGAATATAGAGGAGAACAGAACAAGAAGAACATAAACACATTACACCCTTTTTTTTTTTCGACTTGAAGGAATGATTGACATGCTGCGGGACTTGCCATTCAGTTGCCAGTCCCGGAACTGTTACATCCAGTGAATACCGGCCAATCAGCACTGTAGCTATAGTGGTAACACTTTACTGATGCAGGCCCTCCCATGTTCAGTGCCTTTGGCTTCAAGAACAGCTTCACCATTCTCCAACCTGGGCCTTATTAACATGTTGCTTAGCATCACTTAGTCTTCACTTACTTCTTGTGTGACGTGTTGTCCAAACTCATCTAAAGGCAGCAGCCTTTATACCTGTTCCAAATGGCCATACCTCGAAGACTTAACAAAAAGTCTGCCATTAAAATCTCCTCTTGGCCAAATCTGATCGCCTCCCCGGTTACTGCCTCCTCAATTCTATCTCTTTTGCGTGCCTTAGTACTTTCAGTGCAATGAAAAATACAGATACCTTTGCACAGTCTCTCCTCAAAGGCACTTATGGTGTTATGCTCAGTTGTACAGGTGAAAGTGACAAGAAGTTGTATGAAGAATGAAAAAAGAGACCTGGACAGAGAGTTTCAAACTCAGTGTTATATTTGCAACTCAGCACACCTGCTCAAATATTGATATATGTTTACATTAATGTGAGACGAGCAGTACACTCTAAAGCCTTAACCATTCTGCTGCAGCACCTCTCTCAACTTAAACAGTCATAGTGGAGTGAAACTTTTCGGTTTCTCCTTCTCTCATAAGGTGGAACTACAAGGCATGATTTCAACAGGAGTCTATCGTATCCACAGGACTGATGACAGAACAATTTGTGACCACTGTCTTTGTCACCACTGCATGACCAGGACCTCACCTTTAACTCAGTTTAAGCTGTTTCACCTTCTGTGAAGCGATGGGTCCTCTATGTACTGCTCCATATCTCTAGGATTAAGGGTCCACCTCCTGGTTTGTAGATGATAGCTTTAGCATGATAATACCGGATACCTTGGATGTTAACAATGGACGTTCAGTAGGGAGACATTATCCGTCTTGTGTTGTGCCCAAGTGATAAGGTCATATATTTTCATGATCTCTTCAAACAGTCAACTTGTCAGTAATTTACTGACTCTACACACATTCGCTCACTGACCTTAATTGTGAAAAGTGACAAGCAACAAATCAAGCTACTTTTCTGGTGTATCTAAGAAAATCTCTTTGAATGTGTGCTGACTTGATTAATATGCACATTAACATACGATGGCCTTCCAGCAACTCTTTGAGAAAGCAAGTACAGCTTTGAATAGTAAAGAATCAACATTGCCCCTCTTCTCTGTTTGTAAATGAATTTAACTGTGGCAGCACACAGGATGGTGTTTTAGACCCGAGAGCGAGAGTGTTGCCACTTTGGCAGCTGATGATAATTCAAATTTAAGTAAGTTCAAATTTTTGCTTCAGTGTAATGGAGTTAATTTATTATAGAGGTAATTCAACCTGAGAGATTACATTATTGTTCTTAATTGAGTGGTTTACTTTACAGATTACAATTTTAGACAGGAAAATGTGTTAATTTCCCTTTTTTTTACCATAACAGTAGGACAGTTATCCTATCATGAGAGGTGACTGTGACAGTGCCCAGGATGTTTTCCACAATATGGCCACAGCAGCACCATGATAAAAAGCTCCCTTGGATGTAAAGTGATGCTAATACAGTTGGCAAGAGTGTCATGTTGCTAGCCTACTTCTGGTGAATCCTCACATCATAAGATTAGTGATCTGATTTCATGCTTCTGTCCTCTCTTCTCCTGTCCTCTTCTCTCCTCTCCTTCCCTCTCTGGTGATTGCTAAATTATGTATTGTGATATTGCTTGTTGAGGCAGAGCTAAGCGCTTGGACAGACGATAGGACGAATACAGTTATGACATCGATTGAAATCCACTGCTCTATAATGACAGTTGAAGGAATATCCTCTGTTCGCTCGGTGCCTGTGCGTTGTTCCCTGCTGCCTCATTCCGTCACAACTTTCTGACAACAATCACTATCTGAGATATAGTCAGTTAAAAAGCGGATGCTCAGCCGTGTCGTGGGCTCTGACCTGGAAGAGTGTATCATTTTTCACATACAGTACGTGGAGTGTGTCTTGCCTCATGATGGTACCAGTGGCTGGTGTCACCAAAGTGTTGACGCCCTACTCCATAATTCAGCTAGTCACTTACATTTCACATGAACAGATTGATGCAAGATTTTGACTTATACTGAACACTGAAATCCTTCTTGCAGCTGTCATATTGCATCATAACTCAAAATAGAGATAAGTCACTGTTGGCAAACATTATGATTAAACAAACCTTTTACATCTTCCTCTTACGTAACCGCCACATTTAGCTGCTGTGTTTAGCTTCCTGACAGAATCTCTGTCAACCATTTTGGGAATGAAAATCTCTTTAATTTGTTAAATCAGTGTATAAAACAAACCAAGCAGTGAAGTGATAATGCAGTAAAATGTTACCCTGGAATTCTTTAGTAGTTTTATTCTTTTGGTGTAGCACGGCCTTTGAACCTGAGCCACCGGAGTAAAATGTGTGATGACATGGCTGTTTTTGATCTAATGCATAGCGGATAGAGACATATAAATAGAGACATACATGCACTGGTGAGTTGTAAACATGACAAATGACATAAGTGAAGAGGTGGTGTTGGTCCAAGGACCCTTAGTAATCAAAGGCCTTTTTTTGCTATGCCCTTTAGCTCACATTGTCATTCCTCTGACTCACTTTAACGCGGCTGGTATACTTCAGCTTAGTGGTGTAGGAATGAAGGATGTTGGTACAGTAAGCAAACAATTAAAAATATTTGTGCTCAATTATCATACAGTATCACAAAATTTGTTGCATAAAGACTTGTTTTGGACTCCTGAAGGCTATCCACTACTGTATTCATTTTCTTACCATAACTTGTCTGTGCAGCAGTTACTTTTGTGGCATTCAGTGCAGCCATCTATTCACCTAATAGGAAGACAAGGGGCATGATGACTAATACAACCAATTCATCATGTAATAAACTGCAATGTTGTCCATGTTTGGTTTAATTAAGCCTTCGTGTCTGTTATTTATATGCCAATAGATTTTCAAACTGGTAGAATGTAAAGCCTTTGTTAGCTCTTTCTTGAATCCTAAATGAGGAATAGCTCTTCATTACAGGCTTGGTAAAGTTATGTAAAGAAATAAACGAGCAGCTATCTTGCATGTGCATCCTGTATGCGAAAGGCATTGTACGAATGCAGAGCCAGTCCTTTGTGACTGTGCAACTTCAATCACAAATCATTAGCATTTTGCCAACAGCTCAGGGGGTCATGAGTATCAAGTTAAACTCATCCATCCAGGGCTTTTATGAGTAGGACATTAGGCAGGCCAGAAAATAGTCTGTCAGACAACACACTCAGTCTCCTCTCTGACGACCAGCACTTTCCCTGTGCTGAAAGATTGAGGGACCTGAGAGGAGACTGAACAGATATAAAAACTAATTTGTTCCTGTACCCAATACGATTTTTAATGCCAGGAAGTAATTCTATGGTGGGTGCTGGCTGTGTGCAGTAAGTCGACACTGTGCCCTTTAAACGCAAAAGCTTCTACTGTACGCTTGTTCACAGTTGTGTGGTCTCCTGATTTGCCAACCATGTTGTCTTTTGAATGCTTTAGTCTGATAGAAATTTGAAATGTATTTTAATATATCAGCTTGTACTACTACTACTAATTACCAACTACTAAGCAACAACAAGGAGCAGTATTCTGTGTGTGTGTGAGTGTGTGTGTGTGTGTGTATGTGTGTGTGTGTGTGTGTGTATACATTTTTATAAAGGCATACAAAACAGAGAGCAAGACCCAAACAGACAACCAAAGAAAGAAAGAAGGGAGAGAGAGAGACAAGAGACAGGCGGTGAAGTATATTAGTGACTTTGACAGAAACAAGACTAAACGCAGGAGAATCAAGAACTCTAAGAAACATAGAAGTCTAAAAAATGAATAAAAAAACAACTCAACCTCTGCTTTTGTTCACTGAGGACATTTATTTTTCAACCCAGCCATATAGGCAGTCAGGCAGCAGCTGAATCGATATTACTAGAAATATTATGCTGACAAGAGATCAGCTCTTAAACCCATCAACATACTGCATGGACAGAAATCCTGTCAACCCTACAGTTTGGGAGAGATAACTGAAATAGTTCTCATGGCCACTGAATCTGCATGGGCTGAGGAGGAAACCTGTGAGACCACCCTTTGTTCATCGTTGTTCTGTTATTTTCTGTTAGCTTGAACATATCTGTAGGCTTGTATGGACATGAATGGGTTGCATACACGGCTTTGTTGTGTTTTTGTGTCTGCATACGTGTGTGTATCTTTATGTCTGTCCTCCTGTGTAAGAGTCTTTGTCTGTTCTGCAGGTAATTGCTGTGTTGCATCCACTTTTAACACAATGGCAGTCATTTTCCCTAATGTCTTTTTTCAACATCGGGGGGAATAGTGGGCATTTAGCCAGCACTTTACTATGTGTCTCAACCCATTAACTAGCAGCTTAGATATAACACAGTGCACCTCAATTACTAGGTGCCTCAACCCATAGCCTGGCAACATATCATAGTAGACGGCTTAGCTCACTTATATGTGTCTGAAGTTATTAACCCGTCTTTTACTATACAGAAGGTCATTTGGTATCTGCCCGTCTTGTTTCATTTTTGCTTCAAGAGGTCGCATTTAGCTACTGAGGGAAGAGACAGTCTGAACTAGACAAGAGGGATTCATTCTGTCTTCACATGCCTAACTTACAGTGTCCTAAAGTTCATTACTGTACAGTGTGCTGTAAATACAAGTGCTTATAATGGAATCATATCAACACAATCTGTCTGTGTGACTCACCACATGCCACTCTTTAGCTATTGTTTGGCTACATACAGGATTGTGGTAGTTCTGTTAGAAATGATCTGATGTCTTTAAACATAACAGGAAGTGTTGTAGTAATCTTTGCTCTTAAAAGTACATACAAGTGTGAGTTTGTTAGATACACCTATTGAGGGATATCCGAATAAAGTATATTGATCCAAGTTCTTCAGTATCGGGTATCTGCTTATTGAGTGTGCTCCGATACTTATTTACATAGCGACAGAAGAAATGCATATTTGATTAAATATGTATCTCACACATTGAAGTAACAGGTCTAGCCTACTGACTTTGGCACACCTTATTTTTCAGAAAGGAAGAATGTGGCTCGCTCTAAAGAGAAAGACCTATCATTCTGTTGGAATTTTTACAACACTGCCAGTGGTGTTGCAGAGTGGAGGTTTTTCCCTCACAAAGGGTCTTTGGCCGAGTACCGACACCAGCTGTACAGAGAGCGCTTGAACCACACAACAGACAAGTTTCATTTTGGCCCGCCGTCAAGTTACTCACAGAATTAACACTGATTAGTGACAGCTGATATGACCCGCCACTGGCTGCATGTGTCATTTTAGATTTCAGATTTAGATTTATTGTCCCAGAGGGAGACATGCCTCTGCCAACACACACATATATACACACAGCAACATACCAATATAGACAATACGTAAAATGAATACACAAATGCTCCTTCCAGTCTCTCAGCATGCAACAGAGGCAGTTTGTTGGGGTCTACTGATCGCAAAAGGGACAAAACTCCTGCCGAAGCGAGCTCTTCTCCATTTCAAAGTCCTGTAACTCCAACCAGATGGTAGTAATGTGAAGTGTTGATTGAGGGGGTGATCAGTGTCATTTGCTATTGTGAGTGCAAGGCGTGTGATGGCACTGTGGTTCATGCCTAAGAGATTGGGCGTGGGAAGGCAAATGATTTTGGAGGCAGTATGTGTGATGCTGGTAAGCTTGTTTTTATGTGTCCATGCCAGCGACAGCTGTGGCCGGAGGCATTATGTTTTTGGGTTTTCCGTCCATTTGTCACATTCTTGTGAACGTGATATCTCAGAAATGACATATGGGGGAATTTCTTCAAATTTAGTACAAACGTTCACTCGGACTCAAGGAAAACTGATTGACTGTTGACCACCAAAATATAATGTGTTTGGCCATAACTCAAGAATTTGTATGCTAATTATGGTTGCATTTCACACAAATGTCTCAGAATAAAACGATGAAGTGGCAACTATTACTGGCCGTTATTTGTTACAATATTGTGCTGCTTGAAACTGGATTTATTGTCTATAACAGGGTTGGGCAACGGTCTTTGATGATTTTATGACTCCACCGAAGTTGCTTTCGATCCTATCAAGTATCAAAAAATGCCTTAGTAGTCATTCAGTACCAAATCTCGATACCTAAGAATTAAATCTTATCAGCGTCAGTTAACCAATGACCATGCAGCATTCTTGTACCAAGATCTAGTAATGTTGGTGCTTGGATGTCGTTACACGTCATAGAGGAATGCAGGAAAAACATTATGACATGTCCATAGACGGTGCTCACTGGGTTTTTTGTGGCTTATCTGCACAGATACCTAAGTCTGTGCTGCTTGTCAGCTAATCAGTGCAGCTAACCTGGATCTGCTCATCAGTGAGTCCGTTCACCTCATCATCCACCAGCACTTCCTCTTCTTGCCACTGTACGGATGGGCACCCTGGAGCTGAGCTGCAGACTGTTTTTGATGGCAAACATGACTGACAGTTAAAAGGAGAGAGATGTCTTGAAGTTGACACTGTAGATGATTGTCAGACCCAGGCTAGCTGCTCTTTAGCACAGAAAAAGTAAGAGGTCTCACTCTGCCATGTTCTCCCAGTACTGGTATTAATGTTCCTGACGTGCACAGTGTAAAAACATTTTCTCCAGCTGCTCCCAGGTCTTTGAACAGCTTCCTCCTTTGATGTGAGTAATTTTACTGTAATGTGTAATGTGGTTTTCTTTTTGTTAAAATGGCCTTTGAATTATTGGTACCTGAAAAAAGAATCGCTCAGGAATCTGTATTTAAATCGAGGTGTTGGTATAAAAAACATTTGAACAGTACCCAGCTCAGGTCTATAATGAGTCCAAGATATTTGAAACTGCCCACCTGTTCAACTGTCTTGCCTCGGATGGAGGTGGGCTTCAGACTAGTGTGGGATATGTTTGATGTGCTAATGACCAGTTCTTTTGTTTTGTCCTCTTCCAGCTGCAGGTACTTATTGGTGTACCATTGTTTGAAGCGAGAAAACAGTTGTGGGGTTATTGCTATTGAGTATTGAGGGTATGGCAGCATCATCATCAGAGTTTTTGAAGTATGTGGTGATGGATTTTAACCAGCGAAAACCACAGTCAGCGTCAGCTAAAAGTAAGAGGCTGCAACCTGAATGTTTTGTGCGCTGCTGCTCCTTGCCATTGAGAAAGAGAGAGTAGGAGTTGGAGCTTTCCTACATAGAATTCAGAGTCACTCTTACTGGCCTTTCATTCATTAGCTTTACCCACTTATCACAGACGGGCTGGAGCCAGTCAGTCATGGCTGATATGTAGAGACATTTTCACATATGGGCAATTAACCTAACCTGCATGTCTTTGGACTGTGGAGTAACCGGAGAAAACATTCCAACACAGAACAGCCCCAGCTGGCCGGCAGGTTCAAACCCAGAGCCTTGTTGATGTGAGGAGACAGTACTAACCACCGCACCGCTGTACAACTCTCACTCCCACTGGTGCGTCCAAATAATTTTCCACATTGACACGCTCTAGTTTTCACTCGCATATTCAGATGAATACAGTGTAGGCTCTGCGCTGCAACACTACTGTGTTTTGTCGTATTAAACCACATTAGTTTTATCAAAGTGTACCTAAGAAACTGGCAACTGATTGTGTTGTATGCTGTATATTTGACCAAAATTATCTAAATAAGCATATTTTAAAGATAAATCACTGCTGCTTTAGTATAATATTTTGTATAACAGTGACAATATTCTGTAAGGCAAGCACTTTCACAGATACAGCACACACCCCGTACACTCATTTTCAATTGTCTTGTTGTCTCGCTTAATCAGAAGTGACCTGAGGATTATGAACGTTCACAGAGCTGACCAAGAAAATACAGTATCGTCAACAGCACAGCCACATGATCCAGTAGTCAAACAAGCAGCAGCAAGCTGTGTAACAAGCATTTACAAACACAACGTAAACTAATCTCAACGTCTTGACATCGTAATTTGTATGCTTAATATTTAACACTAAACAGTCCAGTGATTGATGATTTAATGATAAGTACATTTAAAAGACAGTGCAGTGCAGACACACACACAAACACACACACACATGTTCATTGATAGAGAGAAAGAGGGAATGGCAACATTTATTACTTGCCAGGCAGTGGTCTGGTTTGGCTACACTGGTCCCTTAAGCAAATGAGAAACACGAAAGAAAGAGAAAATGGGGGTGGAGGAAGTCAAAGGCAATGAGGTGGGTTAGGCAAAGAGAAAGGCTCAGAGAGAGAGAGAGGGAAGACGGAGAGGGAGAGTGAGTGTGAAGAGCAAACGGAGAGGGTTGAATAAAGCTTCCGGGCCCCAGAAGGCTGAGCTCTCAGACATTTTAATCAATAACCGCAGCTCTATCAAAGGACGGCTGATAGGCCAGAGACAGAGGGATTGTTCTGCACTCACTGCCTCACCCCAAAGGAGTGACTCAACACTCTGGGACAGGGTGAGGAGGAAGAGGGTGGCATAGACGGATGGATGAGGAATATGACAAGGAATAAGGGAAGGACAGATAGCAAGGCAGAGGGAGGGAAAAAAGAACAGACAATAGAGACACAATTATAGAGACAGAGGGAGGCAGAAGAGGGTGAAGCAAAAGTTTTTTTTTTCATAGATTTTCTGCTGGTGTTGGTTATTTTCTGCCATTATGTCACAGACAGAAAATTGTGATTGTATGTGTGTGCGTGCAAAATCAGAATCTTTTATGTGACTTGACAGACTGTTGCAGCTCACATATAAAGACTCTGTATTCTGTAAAACTTTATCTTTTTATTTCTCTGTGTATATGTGTGTGTGTGTGTGTGTGTGTGTGTGTGTGTGTGTGTGTGAGAGAGAGAGAGAGAGAGAGAGAGAGAAGTGAGTGAGAGAGAGCACATTATGACCTGAAAGTAGCTCAGTGCAGTGTGTGATACAGAGGAGAGGGAAGACGGAGAGATGGGCCTGGTGGTACGCTAACGTGGTGCGGTAGAACTGAAACAGATGAGAAATTATTCATAACATTATGTTTTTCTAAATGTATTCTGAAAAATTTAACCAGTGTTCCTCTATACATTTACAGGATCCCTGGGTTATAAACATGAGAGCTGCCGTTGAAAAATTGATGTAGAAATGAGAGGAAAGCAGCAAAAGTATAGAGTGTGGACTTTTTTCGATGGCCATTAGTCTTGTTTTTGTCCATTAGTCTTTGTCACTGTTACTGTTTCCTCTTGGTAGTGTGCATCTGCTGTTTATCAGATATTATTGCTGAAATGTATGTAAAAGAGCTGCCAGCATTTAAATTTTGCCCCCGAATTTGTTATATTTAAATATTTGTGCCTAACTTTAGAAGTGTTTAATATATGTGGGTTTTTTACTGAGTTTAAGTGAGTTTAAATTTATTTTTTTATGACAGTGTCATCACTTGTGATCGAGTGATATTCCTATGACTAATATACTGTGTACAGTTACATTGTAGACATTCAAATCAGTTTAACCAATGTACAGTATAATCATCTGTTATGTGATAAATCTGACGCTATGTGACGCTATCTGCTGTGACCTTACATGGGTATTTAGTATCTGTCTTCATTGAATTTTTTTGTTTTGCTTGAACAACAGAAGGTGCAATCATAGTAGTCAAGAAGACAAATTTCCATTGCCTTTTGCGTGCAAGCCAAACACTGCTAAAAACACCCAACAAGGAAGTGGTGGATGGATGTGCTGATAAAGAAAAAGAGATTGAGGAAGTTTCGTCAACTTTTAGATATGATGTGTGGCAGCAGCAACAGGCAGACAGACACAGCCTCTTTTCCAATCACACACTGGACTCCACATTGTGGAGGTTTTGAGGTTTTCTGCTGATTTGGAGTGGGAGCTCGACATGAAGGACAAGAACAATCATCATGGTATTGCTGTCGTTACAGACAATGCACAAAATATGGATGTAACCGTGAGAGAGGGCGGACCGCCCCCACACATGAAGTGTTTTGCACCTTGCTACAGTAGCAGGTTTGAACTTAGGCCCCGGCAGCCGTCTGCTCGGTCGAGTGAGGGGTGGAGCAGCGTTTTCTCACCGCCGCGCGACTACCACAGCTGAGCTGACTACCAAAGAGAGACTGTTAAACCTGCCAGTGCATAAACTGATCGAGGATGTGTTCACCCGATGGAACAGCTCTTTTGATTATTTTATAAAATGACTGCTACTGACTACAGCAATGTTTTGGTTTTGAAGTTCTACACGGTTCAGTCATTCATTGCCAAAGACAATTCATGGCAATTTATTGCACATGCTTAGTTCATGGCTGGCTACTTTTATTTTATTTTATGAAAGAAGGAAAGCAGAAGTACTTTAAGTATATGAATATATGTATTTTATGAATATTAATTAGTAATATTAATAACGGACATTTTGTCAAGTTATTTTTCTTTCTTTTTATTTAAATATCGCAATTTTTGGTATTGTTACATCCCTAATACATATACACATATACACAAATGTATATATACACACACGTATGTATGTATATATTTATATATATGTATGTATGTATGTAGTATGGACAGGAGGAAGAATTGCAGTGACCAATAACCTTGTCAGTATACATATGGACATGTGAGCATTGTTTTTTAAGATGTGTATCATGTCCTTTAAGTCCAGTATTGCCAACATTGACCACAATACATACATACAATGCTAATACATCCAGAAATATAAAGACATAGCTTCCTGGATATAAGATATATAGCAACATGGACACATTTTTATCTTCTAATGGTACATATCTTCTCATGATATCACCCACCCCTGTGTGACTTGTTTTGTTTCGTGAAACTCCCTGATGAGGGTTGAGACTGGAGGCAGAAATCCAGCAGGGAAGGATGTGATGTAGAGGGGGGATGAGGAGGATTAACATCACTGATGCTGTAGAGATGTGACTCATGACCTTTACTACTTTCCTCTCCCCCTATAATTTTTTTTACCTGTCACGCTTCTCTGCAAAAATACAGACTGAGAAAAAGGAATGATGTAACCCTGACATGAACGAATTCAGTTAAAATCGGAGTCAGAGTCACAGTTTGGTTTCCTGAGAGAGACATGCAGATTCTGTAACTCTCCAAAGATTCAGAGTGTGACTTGTTGTTCGAGAACCATGTTCCAACCATTGTAACGCTCCGAGCACTTAAAATGGTTTCTATTTAAACTCTGCAACCCACAGTGTGTCTTTCTCAGAATCTGTGTGTGTGTGTGTGTGTGTGTGTGTGTGTGTGTGTGTGTGTGTGTGTGTGTGTGTGTGTGTGTGTGTGTGAGAGAGAGAGAGAGAGAGAGACTAAAACCATCCCTGAGTCTCATCGGAGTATGCAAGTGTGGAAGTGTAACAACGGAGTTGTTAAAATGCACATTGCTCATCTGGGTGCGTGTGTGCGTGTGCGCGCGTGTGAGAAGTGATTAATTGCACAATTCTGCATCCTGCTGTTACAGTGTCAGTGAACACTGCTGTGTGCGTGTACATATGCATGTGCATTTACAGTATGTGTGCTTTTCATTTGAGGTGTGTGTGTGGAAGTTCATGGCGTACATTGTCCTGGTTCTTTGATCAGTCTGCTTAAGTCATATTCCCAATAATTGCACAAGTATCTCATTTATCAGCGGTGCCGTATCTTCTTTTTTAACATATAATAGCTGTAACGTGCAACTAAAACATACCAAACCCTGCATGCCAGCTATGAATCCAAACGATTTCTTGAAAAAGTCTCAGTAGAGCTGCATTTGAATTTGAAATGATTGTGATTGCATTTAAAACCCCTAATTTGAATTTTGTAACCCCTTTGAAATGAAACCAATCAGGGAGTGATTGTAGATGCTATATGTGAAGTACTACACTTTTCTTACTTATATAATACACCATGACAAATATTTGACCATCAAACTCTTATTTGCTTATATTCCTGACATCGCTGAATTAACTGTGTTACTAGTAAAAACTTTGTAGAACTTGCTGAAGTAGAATATGTGAAAGCTGACTCAAAATTCAGGTCTGCTTCCTATCACAAGTAGATGCCTCTCAGTATCGTACATCCCCCCGCTACCTCCATGTAGTTGTCAAGGTGTTTGTTCCACATGTCAGAATCTCACTGAAAGCTAATTATTTCCTCCATGCTCCATTACCAGTTAGCTTCACATCAGGAGATGTGCTCATTCATCAGTGTGTCTGTAATTCAAACCCCTTTTTAAACATTTTGGCTGATTATCGCACCACCATGGGGCCAAACAGCAGCGTATTAGTACAGTTCAATGCTGACCTTGTACCACAGGCATCTGAAGGTGACTGTGACATCTGGAGTCACCTGTGTGTTTTACTGTCATGCCAACAATCGTGTTGTAACATTCACAGTGTCAGTGTTTCTAAAAGCCTGATAAGTCATTTTGTAACCAAACAATCAAAAGCTGCTGGTGAAAAGAGCTGTATTAATTAGATTTTAATGAAGACTCTAATGTTATGATTTGACAGTGATTTTGTTAACATAATGAGTAAAACCTCAAGGCCTATTTTAGCTCACAAAATGGCATGCTACACAAAGATCCAAACAGCTCATGATCTGAAGGTAGACGTCCTCAGTCGAGATGAGCAGGGTACTGTAGACTTCACGGCCTTGGATATTTTCAGTCACAGGTAACTGTTAAACATTGCTTTCTATCCCATTAGCACTACAAAGTTACCTTTATCATGCCCAAAACTGACAGTCTTAACTTCCTTGTTTTTGTTTTGGATTTTTTTAGAAACATTCATCCTATGCAAAAGAAAAGTGATCACAATCTCAACCAGGCAAAAATAAATGTGTGTGTGTGTTGTCCAGGACTAGGTTTCCTCAACCAATTGAGTGTTTTATGCTGTGCTGATTTTAAAGCACTTTGGAACAAATTTCTAGGCTATATAAATAATTTTGACTAGACCAAACTGTCAACACTAAGGGGGGCTATTTTTTTTTACAATGAGACAGTTGACAATGAGGCCTGTACATTATCTAGAGTAACCAGGACATCGTGCTTGGACCGGCACACAGTTGCTGAGTTTGTCATTTTTCAGTATTTTGAGCACCACAAAGAAAATTCCATTGACCTCCATTGGGGTATTGGGGTGGTGACAGTAGATATGTGAAATCTTCAGTAAATAAAACCAAACTATTTGCATGGCCGTATATCACTGAGGGCTAAGTGGGAAATATGTTTTTTGTGATTTGGCTGAGCTGAGCCTTTGGCTTTTCTTTTCACCAGAGCAAAATGTGTGTATTGCCAATGTGTGTTCTTGTTTCAGTGTTTCAAATACCAGTAATCCATTCCCATGTGAACATTATCAAAATGATTTCTAGATATGGAAACAAAACAGGCAGTTGCTCAAATTATGAAGTTCAACAATTGTCTCAATATTGTGATTCACACTGATAGTTATATAATACACTACAAAATGTACTTTATTGCCATAAATATTTAGAATAGGATATTGTTGGGCTTGCTCTCTTAAACCTGTGATTCACTGTCATTGCAGGTGGGATTTTACTTTTCAAATGGCTTTTATAGTGTGGGATTGGGGTTGGGGAGACTTGATAGACAGAAAGAATACATTCATGGCAAGGGAGAGACTGATAGAAGAGAAAAAAGAAACGGTCAAAGACAGAAAGGCATTGAGAGAACGGTGTAAGAGATGGAGACACAGAAAGAGAGGGGGAGTGTTGAAGAGCAGTGGAGGCAGATAAAAACAGAGACTTATAGATGCACAAACTGACAGCCTCCTGACATGAAAGAAGAGGAGAGAGAATAAAAGAGAATATTAAAAGAACTATAAGCATACGCTTATATCTACACACACACACACACACACACACACACACACATACACAGAGTGCATTCAGTGTGTGCGTGTGTAGTGCCTGCTCTGTGTGAGACTGTGCGCTTGTGTTTATTAGATGTGATGCTGAAGCTGGAATAAAAAGGGGAAAGCGTGAGAAAAAATACGCAAGAGGCTCCAAGATCAAGGATCAGAATCTGGCACAGTGTCATGTGTGTTTTAAATAGAGAGACATGGAGAGAGGGAGAGACACAGAGGAAGGAAGAGAGAGAGATGGACAGATTGTAGCATAGCCAGAGACAGGGTGGGAAAAGAATAGGTGGAGGGAGAAAATTGGAGAAGGGAAAAGGTAAGTGGAGGGGAAAGAGAGACTTTTCTTGTTGAGCTCCTGATTTTTTCTACACTCATTTAGTGTGAAGCCTTGATAAAATCAACTGAGGCACACACACGCGTGCACACACACAGACACACACACTCAGAGAAGCTGCATGTAGCACAGGAGAGTATTTATTGCTGTGGTGTGTGACAGCAGGTCCAGCTTTACCTTTCACTAACAAATAGCCCAAGGCTGTACACACAAAAGCGCAAGGCTACATTCAATTCAGATGCATATGAATGCACATGTGGTCAGGGGCACAGCTGAATGGAACAGTTTGAAGGCTGCATATACTGTACAGCCTGCAAGTTTCTTTTCAAAGGAAGACTTTGACTTCCTCACAGATAAACTCCTTCATGAGCTCACGGGGGTTCGGACTGAGTGAAAATGAGTCAAAGATCCAAATCTGTGGGAAAACATTGAGCAGAGTGGAGAAAGTGGGATAGATAGAGAGATGAGCAGACAAGTCGAAACTATTCTTAGCCTGCTGCTGTTAACTGTCTTGGCATCTTCAGACACACGCACGCACGCAAGCACGCAAACACACACTCACACACAAACACAAGCATGCGCATTTTAAGGAAGGAACATACTGTGCATCCGTCATCCATATAGAACTGCAAAAGAAACCAAGGTGTGTGTGTGTGTGTGTGTGTGTGTGTGTGAGTAAGAGAGAGAGATAGAGAGAGATGTGAGGCTACCAAAGTGGAAGACGAGAGAGGCAAAGAACAGAGAAAAGAATGAGAATAAAGGAAGTGACACAAGAATAGAGGAAAAGATAGAGGACAAGAGGAGCGGAGAGAAAAGGAGAGATAACCAATGTTCTCGTCCTTGTATTAGCTCTAATTCCCCCTAATGTACCTGGTATTAAAGGGGGAGTTCACCCATTTTCTCTGACCTTGACTATAGCACTCTGAGAAGCTGTAGAGATATAGAGCTGGCAGAGATTGTCTGGCTCTGTGCCAGCAGTTCATCTCCACGTCATTCTAAGAGAAAAAAAGAAACACTCCTCGTTTTATTGCTGCATATTTTACCTTTTCTGTCATCCTCACTTTCAATCTTCTGTTGCTTTCTGTCTCCTCCCCTCCAGGACATGCTGTACAAACAGTATAACAGTATATATTCGTGGTGGTTAAAGATATGCATTACACAGATTTCAAACTATGTGGTTAATTGCCACACATAAGGTGAAGTATAACCTTAGATGAAAATAGTTAAGCTGTTGCATCAGCAGAAGTAGAATACAGCAAGACATAACAGAGCAAAACCCTATAAATAGAGTAAAACCCAACTGGGGCTCTCCAAACATTATGCAGCTGACAGTTCCAACACATGCTGAGTGGAAGCTGTGAATGCACAGAAAAGAAAAGACTTGCATGTGGAGGGTTGAGGAAACATTGACTGATTTTGCCCACATTTTGTACTACAGGAACCATTTCTTCTCCTAAATGCGGCCTGATTTCAGTGCGTTCCAGAGATATTGACATAATATTATATTTCTGAATATACTAGCAGAGTTCAAAGGTTTTATTTAGCGACTGGCTCTAATTAGAAACCGAGTCATGATAATTAAGCAACCAGCTTATTAAGTCAAAACTGTCTGGCATTATTTGGCACTGACTGATTATTGATAGTTAAGGGTAAAGTTCAGCATCTGCAGAAATATGTGCTTTTACGTTGTTGCTGACAGATGGAAGAGAAGATCGATACCACTCTCATGTTTGTCCATTAGATGTGGCGGTAAAGCTAGGAGTCGGCTATCTTAACACTGGCAGCAGGGGGAAGAAGCTTGCCTGACTCTGTAGGTCTGTAGGTCACAAAATCCACCTGCCAGCATCTTGAGTGCTCACTAATTAACATGCTTTATCATATTTGTGAATGTGCATAAAAAACAAAGTGTAAAAACAACAATTTGTGGTGTGCTGATTTATTTCTTGGCTTGTGTAGTCACATTTTTGCCCTTATGCTAAGCTAAGCTAACTGACTCCTGCCTGTCGCTGCATATTCAGTGGACAGGCATGAGAGTGGTATTGATCTCCTCATCGAGCTCGTGCAAGAAAGTGAGTGTTTTTCTCACAGTGTGGCGCTATCCCTTTAAAAATGGTAATAATAGCAGACATTTTCAAAATGATTTGGAAAATGTATTTTTGTAGTTAGTTACTGTAAATGAATCTGAGCAAAACAGTGGACTCAATACTTAAAATAGTCATTCTAATTTATTTACCACCAGATTTCATCAAGCTCTTGCAGTGTCTCCACAGCCCTCTGGTTGTCAACCCACAGAGAGAGAGACACGGAGAGAAATAGAAACGGTGTGGCAGGAGACCAGCAGATGTGAGGGACAGAAAAGCACAGAGGGAAAAAGAAGTGAAAGAAAGAGTTTAAAGATAAATCAGAGACCCATTTCAAAGGCTTGTTCGTGAGGAGGTTCAAAGGGCTTTGTCTCCTCTCCACCTGCTGCCATTAGAGGAGAATGCACACATACTCTACACACACACTCACACACGCACATACACGCACAACTATGTACTTTTAAGATTATTGACATAAACAGGCTGAATCGACACACTGAAGATGGTGATGCTTTGTGGTTGCCTGTGTCTGCCCACTTTGTCTCTGTTCTCCAAATTCCTCCTCTCTTCTTCGTTCACACCTTCTCTCACACTCTGCCTATTTTCGCTCCTCTGTTTCTATCACTAACCTCGGCTCCAATCATTTGAATAATGACTGTAAGTTGTCATTCATAAGCAGAACCAGTGCAACATGGTGATGTGTTTGGGCTTTTATGCCTCGAACCTGCATGCATGTGTGTGTGTGTATGTGTGTCCTTTACATGATTAACCAATGCCTGTGGAAAACAAAATTTGTGAGTGGGTCTGTCTGTGGGTGTTTAGTGTGACCAAATGAGAGGCAAATTTACCAAATTAAAGCATGAAATTAATCATCAGTATTATTGTTTTGCACTTGTCTGAATCTGACTCAGGACCTCTGCACTTAATGAAGCAAAGATGTCGTTAACACTTTTTTAGACACTACATAATATCCTGCTCAGCTGCAACTTAATAACTTTTCTAAAAACATTAAACTGTAAAAACAACATATTATCTCTTTAAAATGTATTGATGGTTTTCTTTTAAAAGTAGAACACAATGCAAAAATGGCATCACGTTTACATACATTCATCAGCTTCAGATACAAACTGTATTAAGCATTTGCAAACTGTGTAAAAGCCTTTAATAGTTCAACAAACTGGTTGGAGCTTCAGTTTTCTCATTTCCCATCATATGATGGTGCATCTATTGTAACGTTTATCTGTGTTTTTTGTCTAGCATCGTTTTTCTTGGCCAGGCCTGCATTGGGCCCATGGGCCAAAGTTGGCCTCCCATAAGGTTTGACTTGGCTCATCAGATGTTTCTAGCGAAAACAAATACAAAATTAATTTTATAAAAGTTATAATATAAATCATTGTCTTGTTTTTTGTGAGGTAAAAATGCTCTTTAAATATGTTCGATCCCTTGTTATTGATTATTTTAAATAATCTGAGCATAGCGGGCAGACACACACAGGAAACCAGTCAGTTAGGGGAACTTGGAATCCTAGCATCATTTTGCATCTTGACAATGCAATACAGTTCAGTAGGTGTTTGCTTTCGACCTATGGTCCTCTGTTAAGTTTCGGTCTTGACCTTCAAAGGTGGTAGTTTGGTCACTCTTGTTCCAGATCAACAGTGTTTCCATCCAACATCACAAAGAAAACAAAAGTGAGTATGTGTTGATTGTAATTCAAGGAAGGCAGTGTTGACTTGTGCTACAATCAACATTTTCAGTGCTTTGGAGAAAATAGGCACTGTCAAGCTCGAAACAAATGGTCATTATCAGCCCCGTCTCCTAGAAATTCCTTTTCTATACTACTAAGTTGTTTCCCCGATTCTGTTGTGATAGAATACGCAACTGCTGCCTGGATTATGTTCAGAGGAAACGTTTCTGAATAAATTCGACCCCTCCCCTAACCATAAGATAATGCTGCCAGTGCCTAAACATAACCATAAAAAGGTATATTAGTGCTATAGTTGTTATAAGTGAGCAGATATTGTATTTCAAATTCATATTAAATATGTTGTCAGTGAACTGTTTAGTGACACATTCAGCATCAATATTGTATTATTAATATTAGATTAATACAAAGCAAAATCCAGCAGACATTCAGTTTCCTTAAAAACATATTTTCCCTTACAAATGAGTTTATTTCCAGCAGACTGGGTAGTTATTAAATAAAATATTGATTCACTGTATCTCTAAAGTTATGTTGGTGGTGCTGGGGCACTGCCATTAAAATATGATAATAGTCTTGTCATGTCGTGTCTGTAGCTAATTGGGAGCTTGTGATGTCTCCATAAATGAATTATTTAACAGGCCTAAGGGGTCATGGGGCCCGTAAACCACTGCTTCAACTTAGAAGTGACCCCATAGATCATCTGATACCAAGTCCAATCTGATATTTAGTTTTCATACTGTATATCTGTGGTAATTTCCTGGTAGGTCGGAAAGCTGGAAAAGTTTTTGTGCCCACTCTCATGCAGAAATTCGTTTGCGGGTCTTTGTAGAGGACCCAAGCAACAGTGTGAAACACATTTGTACTAGATAGATAAATCCTGTTTTTTTCATGACGCTCGTAGGTGGCCTTTCATAATGGACATTGCTGAAGAACAATTCCTCCACACTCATGGCTAATAGCTGATATAGCATCTGTTATATACGACATATTCTCCACAACATCAGCTTCAAATGGATTTGTACTGTTCTAACGGTGTTGATAAGTGTTTGCTCCTTGCAACCCATTTTTGTTCACTGCAACCCAACCCGTGTGTGTGCGTGCATGTGTGTGTGTGTGTGTGTGCGTGTATACATGCGCATGTGCATGAGTGTTCATCACAGTCAGTCCTGCCAGCTGCTATCTGCCATCCTGAATCAGTTTGATGGAACACACACACACGCGCACACACATGCAAGCACTAATCACTGAATCACTTACGTTGCATCGTCCAAGTACTTAGTTCTGTCTCAATGACTAAAAACACTTAAAACCAGGAGAACTAGATAGTAGATATGATAGGTGATCACATGAGGCAGCAGAGGGACAGTGAAATGAGAAGATAATCATGGAGAAACTCAAGAAGAGACAAAGTGTTCAGCTTTGCAATATTGTCAAGGCCTCCTACATAATTGTGCGTAATAAATAAAAATCCTATGAGCATTCAAATATGAAGCAAAAGGAAGTATTGATCCATAAGGGCTCTTCCTGGGACTTGAAGGGCGAAATCGGCTGCTCACTGCAACCAGAAAGCTTTCTTTATATTTCTTACTGCTAGGGCTATCAGTTTTTGTCATTTTACAGTCTGTCCACAGCGCAGAGATCAAAAGAGGTAAAAGATCCATCCATCAACCTTCTATATAAACTTCCTTTTTTGCTGCTCAGGTTGAAGATTGGGGGATTGTATCCATCCGGGCATGCACATAGATAAAGACACACTATGTAGCACTGGCACTCTGTATGCTACTGCAGGGGGAAAAATAGACCACATGTACAATGTAACTTAATAGAGCAAAAAAGAAAAAGAAAAGAAAAAAATTATGTAATGCAAACATTTTGAAAGTTGACGATGCATTGGAAATGCTTTCTCTATGCCATTGGCAATCATTCTTGAGTTTGTCTTCTTCTCTCTCTGCAAATCTAAAGCACCAATGACGTTCTTCACTCTTTTGTCATCCTTCTTGCTTCCACAAAACAAAACAAGCATGTTTAGTATGGCAGATGTCTGCGTGCACACAATTGCACTCACTCACACACACACACACACACACACACGCACACACACATGCACACAGAGTAACACTTCCAACACCTCTGCCCAGTATGTGGTCTATTTATTTATAGTACACAAAGCATACTGTAGAGGTTGTGTTTGCGTATGTTAAATGGGATGGTAATTCATTACAGCGTAGACCACCTCGTGTGCGTGACCATGCAAAGTGTATCCAATTTAAGACACAGTCGGACGCGTAAAACAAGGCGACGATCCGACTTCAACGTCCACATGCTGAATATCTCCTTTGATTGAATACAGTGTGCCATCATTCTGGATTTTTAAAGTGATGAAATGTATAAATGGAGTTTGCGAGAAGCGGCTTTGTCAGTAAACAAGAGGCAATGTTTTCTCTTCTCACAGAGGATACAATGATGTGCTCTAAAACTGTCACCTGTAATGAATCTAAGCGCATCGTGATAAACAGCGTCAAGGGGCCTGAGAGCACGGGGCTGCTGTAGCCATGTAAATCACATCAGAGCAGTCGAATACTAATAAAGAACGTTGTCTGGACAGTCGGCAGCTCGGTCCTTAAATTCACACATCATTTATTTCTGTAAAAGTATCCTAATTTAAACCTCAGCGTCCTGCTTATAGCCGGCTTCCAGTGGACTGGTAACAATGTTAGCACAGACATTGAAATAACATTATTTACGTTCGTTCCCGTTATGGTGGGGAGCTTATGATTAGTTTTCTTTGGATTTACACTGTCTGTCCTCTGCAGAAACATGGTGATGTTGGTTGTTTGTTCAAGTAGGTTGTTATAACACATATTTACATGAGCCTGCAAACTTTAGTCGCCGTTGTAATTATGATTAGGATCCATTGACCTATTTTAAGTTACATAACGTACTTAAGTTATGTAATGTATGTAACAGTAACACTTTTAACCCAAACCATGATCTTTTCCAATACCTGCCCAAGTAGTTTTGTTGCCTAAACCGAAGGAAACTGCGACCGTTCACAATGTTAACTACGTGATAATGAAAGTCTGGGATGCCTAGCGCTGGTACTCTCTAACAGTCTTATACTGTATGTTGTTTTGGGAGTCATTGTCAACCGACCTTTTTGTACATACATGTACAGTATGTTTGGAAGTAAATAAGTATGTGTTGTCAGTGATAACCATATTTATCTCTGTTCCCAAGACCAACAGTATTTAAATACTTTAATATTTACATTTTTTTCTCAACAAGTAGTGGTGCAAATGATCTCAGAAGAAAAAGCAGAATAACTGAGATGTTGCTAAATGCTGCAAAACCTCACAGGGAGGATGTCAGGGGCAGTGAATGACTGTACCAAACGTCTGACCTCTCGGTTTCTAACCATGACCAAAAGCTTTTCCTAACATGAAGCAAGCTGTGTGACTATGATGATGGCTCATTCAATATAATCACTAGATGATGATCATAGAATGGTGATCACAACATCTAGAATATTTCCACTTGATGTAAAAAAAAGGTACTTCAAGCCAAACAAAAAGGAAAAACTGGACCTTAATGTTTTAAGCATTCTGATTCAAGGTGTTAACCAAACATGAGAATTCTCATCTTACATGGACACAAAAACAGATCAGATTTATATGACCAAAATCCTGCAGCCTAATCCTTGAAACTGTAACAGTAACCCGAGGAGGGAGTGGAGGGAAAGCGTGATAACGACAGTGGTGAGGAGAGGCTTAACAGTGGAGGAGAAGGGGGAACAAGAGATAAAGAGGAGAGTGGCAGAGCAAGCAGAGAAGTGGCTCGTCAAACTCAGAGGAGACCCTGAGGAGAAAGAGAGAGAGGAGAGAGGAGAAGACAAAAGAGAGGGAGGAGTGGAAAGCAGGATGGGGCTGGAGGGGGTAAGGAGGATAGACTTCGAGGATGAGGGCAGAGTGAGTGCTGGGAGAATGGAGCAGATGCATGTAGGACAGGAGCAAGGAGGATGAAAGACAAAAGGAGAGAAAGAAGGCAGGCATCAAGATTGATGGACATGAAGAATGAAAGGATGAGGTGGGTGCGTACAGCAGGGTGAAAAGAGCAGGAAAGAGAGAAGGATGGGAGAAGAAAGGAGAGAGGGCAGAGTCGAGAGAGGAGGATGGAGGGAAGGAAGAGAGAGGGAGACACATGGCAGTGATGGAGGGAATCAGAGATGATGGTGCAGCAAATGAGGGGAGGAGGGTGAAGGAGAGATGAACAGAGGACTTCAGTGAAGCATGAATCAAACAAGACCCAACTTGCACTCTGTTTGTATTTTTAGCTAAAAAATTATCATAACGAGTCCCCTCTTTACTTTACAGACTGAGATTTTACACGTTAAAAAGCAACAACACCAAGATCACTCGTTAAATCAGTATGCAAGTAATTAGACCTGGTCCACCTACAGCATTAACATACATGTTTTAGCTCATTGACTACAAATTATGTATATTTTACATTACGCTGCTCTATTTTCCTAAACATGCCACAACTTTTTAAATTGATTTCCAAACTTTCACGCAGCCACTGGTTTAATTTAATCTTGGGATGCAATTAAACTTGACTTAGACTTGAAAGTTGCTTAATATACATAATCCATCACAGTGAACAGCTCCTTTGTTTATTTATTTATTTTGTCAAAGTTACATTTTTATTTTATGGTAATGCCGTTGCGAGCACAAACAGTTTGAAAACTCCTTTAAGGTGCATTCAGCAATGCTTCAGTGATCAATTTGACATCTGCTGGAAAGCGCAACACTGTCCAGAAGACAATAGTGAACAAGCATTGATGGCATGAAAAGGGACAATGTGAAATTCATCTTTTCTGGCTTTGAAATTGTTGCTGCTCAGCAACTGACTGAAATTTCAGAGGTCATACAACCGTAATGTCACATTGACAGAAACAACAAAGCTACTGTACAGTTCAATGTGATGGATTATCTATCTCAAGCAAGTTCCAAGTCTCTGTAAGATGATTTTCATACCCCACTGAGATAAAATGAAAACAAAAACTGTCAGAAAATCCCTCTGATACACATGGCGCTGTTTGGAAAACAGTCAGCAGCAAGAAACAAATAAGGTTGAACAGGCAAAACTGTGATCTGCTTAGCCTGTCTTAGTTCTTTCTTCAGTGTTTTTACTGTTTTATTCTTTGAGGACATTTTACCGTAAATTGTTGTTTATTGTTCAGGAACATTATGAATCCAGGACCTTCTCTTTTAATTTAAAAGTTTGTACAATGGTATTACAGTTGTTAAGTGAAGGATTTAGATAACTGGTGTGCCAGTTATTGCGATCCTAATTCACAGCATTCATAATAGTAAGTGCACTGAAACCTACAGTAAATATAGCAGTGGGGGAGAAGTATTCAGATCCTTTACTGAAGTCAAAGTACCAATACATCAATGTAAAAATACTCCAAGGAAAAATACAGAGTTATTAATAGCAAAATGTATTCAAAGGATCCAAGTCCTAATTTCATCCCTGCAAGTGGTGTGTTATTTTATATGACATTGAGATTGTTAATACTGATGCAGTATTTAACTGTCATAGCCGGTTGAGGTGGAGCTAATTCATAGACAGTCAGCTCGTTTAGTTCATTGTTTCCAACCAAGGGGTCGGGCCCCTCAAAAGGGTCACAAGATAAATCTGATTGGATGTGTGACGATTAGTGGAAGAGGAGAGAAGAAAAAAAACAAGTCTTCATCCATTTTCAGTCTGTGCACTTCAGACTTGTAGTTCAGAGTGTAATCAGTACTGTCTAAAAAAAAAGAACAATGTTTCTCTCTGAAATTAAAAATAGTACAAAGACAATATATTTAATGCTTGACCTCATCAACTTCATTGTTGTTAATACGTGGTTATTCTGGTAATTTAATGCCAGCGACATGTTTCGAACACATTGGAACAGGGGCAACAAAAGACTGGGAGAGTCGTGGAACACTCCAAAAACACCTGTTTGGAACATCCACAGGTAAACAGCTTCATTGGCAACAGGTGATAGTGTCATGACTGGAAACAAGCAAGGACGGGACTTTGTGAACACATGATTGTATGAAGGATATTACTACATGGACTTGGGAACACTGTAAAATGATTGCACTTTGTTTTTATTTACATTTTACAGTGTCCCAAGTGTTTTTGGAATCAGGGTTGTATCAAATATGTGAAACTGGTGTCTTACAGAGGAGGCAATAATCAATTGTTTTTTTATCTGAGATCTAAATTGGTGTCTTGTTTTGGAGACCACAGATTTACCACCTTTTTAAACTGTGTTACACCCCTGCTGCACTGCTGACTGTGTGCATGTGTGAGAGAAAGGATGGATGGAGGGACTGGTGCAGATGATAGGTGACTCTATTTGGAGGTGAGACGTAGAGGTGGAGAGGGAAGCGAAAGAGGATAGATGGATGGACTGGAGCAGTGGGATGAGTGTAGATAATGGCTAGACATAATATCTGGCAGAGAGAGGAGGGAAGAGGGACAGAGAGGGAAGAAGAGGGGAGAGACAACAGGTAAAGTGAGGCAAAGCGAGCGTGGAGGGATGGATGGGTAGAAAGGGTGGAAGGACATGGGTAGAGGGATGAGTGCGGATAATGGGCTCAGATCTAATGTCTGGAAGGAGGATTACCAGAGACAGGGAGGTAGGGCTGGTTGTGTGTGCTGGAGGGAAGCAATGAGTATAGGTAATGGGCTCCATCTAATGTCTGGAGGGAGGAAAGGTTGCAGAGAAAAAAAAAACAGGGATGGGGACATGAATGGACAGGAGTAGAGACGGCACTATATTCAGACTTGCGTGCCATGCTGCTTGAACACACATAAATGGTGAATGTGTGTTTGCTAAGTGACAGTGTGGATAGTCTGTCTACTGTGTGTCTTGTACTGACCTATTGAATGTGAATTCTGAACGTCTCTCCATCAGTGTCACTGCAACAGATTCCTGCACATGTCCTGTCCGTGACAAATAAACTGATTCCTGTGAGTGTACTGTATGTAGTGCAGGTAATGGACTTGATCTAATATCTGCAGGAGAGGAGAGGAGAGGCGACAGGAAGAGATTGATGTGTTGATAGAGAGGACTGGAGGGATGAGTTTAAAATATGGTTAGATGTGATGTCTGGAGACAGAAAGGAGGAGAGTACTGGAAACAGACAGGAGTGGATGGAGGGATGGAAGAGCTGCATAAATGATGAGAAAGGTCTAATGTGTGGAGGAGTTGCGAGGGGACACAGGGGAGGAAAAGGGAGAATGGATGGATGGTGGGACAGGGTACAAGGATGAATCTGGTGGAGAAGGAGAGATTGATAGATGGACAGTGGAGGGATGAGTGTAGATAATGGCTAAACCTAATGTCTGGAGGGCAGACATCCATCTGACTGACCGAATTATAGTCCAGCTCACTTTCTACAGACTAATTACTGGAACACAGGATTGTCTCTCTGTCTTTCTCCCTCTGTGGCTTTGCCTTTCTTGCTACTTCAGTACTCAGGGTGATTTTGAGGGCTTATGAAAGGGGAGGATGCCCATGCTGATAGCACACATCTCTGCTCAGCTCGTAGATCAGCTCACCTGCCCTCTTTTTCCCTTGTTAGCACAGATCCTCACATACCCTCCCTCCTCTAACAGATGGTTTTCGAAAGAAAATACAGTTTGCTGCCTGCCCACCACCGTGCTCATTTGCCTTGTTTTTCTCTCTCCTGCTCCCTTGAACTACCTGTTTTCAGGCACAATCTAAAGAGAAGAAATAGCAATTTACCTGTGTACTAGCTACCCTGTGCTGATGTTAACACTTACACCTCTTGTTTAAGTGTATATTTCAGGGAGTGAATCAGTGGGGAAACAATGTGCTCCATGCAATATTTATCACGACCCTGTTGCATGCACTTTCAGTAAACTTTGATCAAATTTAGCTGACTTTTTAATGATGTGGGTTGTGGGGAAGAATGTGTGTAGGAAACAACAAACCTGCCAACCAGTCCTCCTGTTAGCACTTGTGTTTAATAAAAGTAAGTACTAAAATGAAGGGAATTCCAGCATAAAGTGCTTTTATAGGGTGTAGTGCCACCAGAGCACCCACAGTGAACCTTGGCATAAATTCTACAAGTGTCTGGAATTTATGTGGGGGCATAGATACAGCACGGCTCTTTTACAAGAAGTTCCATTATTCAGTGTTTTGATGGTGGAAAAAAAATCATGTTTTTGGCACCTCCGAATCTCCTATTGAGTTTAGTTAGATTGACACTTAGTCTCTGAGACTGCTGCTGGTTGCGGTTTCAATCGTTTTAAGGCTTATCAAACCAATTTCCTATCGTTCCCTGCGGATGCAGCCATTATCCTCCTGGAAGACTGAACGTATTCACTCACTTTGACGACATTTAACATGCCGTCAAAGACGTCCACTGAAGCTCAACCGTGCCATGAAGACACGTCCCACATGAGAGCTGCAGAGGTAAACACTTGTCTGCCTGTTGAGCACCATGTGACTGATGACACAGCTGACCATATGATTTTCTATGCACAGGAGATCACTACCTACACCAACACTGTTTTGCATCACTCGCATTAAGTGCATTTCAGGCAGAATAAGGGGATTTTGGACTTCCAGATCTGTGTGATTGTTCTAGCCTCTCAAATTATACAAATACTGTTGGCTGAACAGAATATGCATCTTTCTGTGTGTTCCCTAAATTGACTTTGTCTGTACAGACATCCCAGAAGTTGGTATCTCGTTTTTGCACCATTGTAGCCAGCATTTATGCTTTGCAAACATCACAGCACCTGATTCGAGGAATCACACTCGCAACGGAATTATAAATGATGAATGACATAGTGGTGTTGTACTTGCTGTTGCTGCATCTTTGCATCAGCAGACTCACAATTATCTGTCTTGTTGTTTGTTGCCCTACATCAAACTGGTTCATGCTGAAGTTTCAGAATCAATGCTTCTGTTATGTTGTTTTAAGGTCATACTTAAACTCTGTATTGAACTGGTACAAAAGGTCACAGTCACCAGTAATCATCAGAGACGAAACCTCTTTATTAACTCTCAGATCAATTTCAACTAATCATTTTTCCGATCAGTCATACTCCTTTGTGATCTCTCAACAGTCATTGTGTTGGTGCATCTGTGTTTGGTTCCTGCTGGTTTAAAATTATCCGCTGAATAACAAGACAAATTATTACATTTTGAAGGACTCTAGGACAGTGTGTCCTGCGGCCAGCATGTGTGTATGTGCTGTGTAGAGGATGCTTTAGCGCGGCTGTTTTAATGTTAAAAGAAAATGGCAAAGGCCAAAAGTGTGGGCGTATGTCAGTCCTGATCTGTTAATGCACTGTGTGTTTGCTTGGGTTTTTTTGTGTATACATGTTGCGTATGTCTGTTTGCGCACACAATACACATAGAAAAATGCTTTTATTACCTGTGTTTGCATCAGACATTAATGCTTTTGTCAGGAATCAATGAATTCCTGGTGCCTTGTGTTGGCCTGAGTTGACATCTGGATTAAGGGATCAGTAACGACTTAAAGCCTTAGCTTGAATACAGTGTACAGTAAAATACAGTAAACCATGTTTGTGTGTGTGTGTGTGTGTGTGTGTGTGTGTTTAAGTGTGTTTTTTTGTACATGTTACAGACTTCTACCTCCTAAGGTTTGGGTCGCTGTTTATTTTCAGTTCAGCCTCATGTTGCTACAGTTAAGGTCTACCACTCCCTTGCTGTGTGTGTGTGTGTGTGTGTGTGTGTGTGTTTGTGTGGCATAAGAGAGAGAGGGTGAAAAAGATAATTAAATCTAGCTCCATGTTTCTACCTGTGGCTGTATCTATGTGTGGTAATTAAATCTCCCTCTCAGTATATCTGAAGGAATGGAGATATGAGGCTTAGTGACAGAATGATTTACTGTGACATAATGACACTCATATTAACGCACACAAGTAAGTGGATGTGTGTGCACGTGTGTGTGTGTGTTTGGTGGAGTGTAGAGAGACCTTGTGTTGGAAGCTGGAGCCTAACTTAACTTAATACTCATCAGAATGTTAACTACACACTGTACACTTGATGATGATTTATTACATTTGGGACTTTGGACTTTTTTTGATTTTTAGAAATCAGCTGTGTTTACTTTATACCATTTGTTGCCCAACTTACTTCTTTGTATTAATTTGAGCAGTGCTTGAATCTAGGTGTACTCACAGCACAGAGGCATTTTTGATTTTTGCCCCTTTACATCCTGTGTATAGCTTCTTGTTAAAGAATGTACTCATGTGCAACAGGTATTGGATAATCGTGAGAGGAGGTGGGCATGTCTGAGGTGCAGCTGCTGGATAAAAGCTTAGACTTTTGCACTCACTTCTGTGGTTTTGTGTCTGTAAATGGTCTGGTGTGCAGACAGCTGACCGGGCCACTCAGAGGGGGCGTAGGCCAGTCTGCTAACTTTTGGGCAGTTTTCATGGATGAGGTGCCTCCATTCAGGGATGAAGTGGAAAATAGTCTGAACCGGTCCCATAAATCTCTGACATAAATTCACAGCCTGTTGTGGTTTTTGACACATTGATAGCAAATCTTCGACTGTAGAGCCATTATTTTGGTTTTGTTTGGCCATATTTTGGCCCAAACACAAAAGGATTTACAATGACCCAATGAGAATTATTTTTCAATACTTAAGTAGGGAAACTCGGGACATACTGCTGGCTATAAGTGAACACCATTTACAGCTAAAAAACAATTAAAATAAACATTACATGAACAAGACATGAGAAAGCCAGGGAAAAGTCCATTGAGCCAATAGGTGTTAAAATTACAAGCCAAGATATATCATTCATACATCATCTTATACTTTGAAATTAGTTTATTTCAGATCCTGCAGTGTCTTAATGAACTTGTAGTTTATTTAAACTTTTTTTTACTAAAATTGTCCTAAATAATATCATTTGATAATTAAAACAGGTTTGCTGATGTTCAGTATAGTAACAATATTTTTAGGGGGAAGAAAGTGTTTTAAAGCCATAAAGCTGCTTTTACACAAACAATGCTGCTATAAATTAAAAACATGAGGCTGACACATTATTTTTTTCTTTTCTTTACTGAAAATGATCTGCTTCCATAAACATAAGACCATAGTTTGTTCTTTGTCTTATAAAACCAGACAAAACAAAGCTTCCCCATAAAAGCTGCATGTACATGCTGTGCTGGCTGCTGGCTTAGATTTAATTCAAGCACTAACTGAAAGCATATTCTGAGCTGTGCTCACCCCAAGTGGACCTTGTTTACTGTCATCCTGGAGCAGAAAACACAACAACTTTTGGATGACTAGAGACACAAAATCTGGGAAGATCTGTTTAAACTGATCTGCTCCTTTTTAATAATTTACTTTTCCTTTGGAGGAAATCTGTAAAAAACAAAAAGATGTAGATGGAAAAGATGAGCCTGGATCATACTTTTACTAGCAGATTGTTCACATAGTAACATAGTCCAACAGTGTATGCAAATTAACCCATGTGTCCGAAGGTCTACACAGGGTTTCACACTGAGGATTTGCTTGAAAACACAGAAAAATAAACAGACGTTGCCTACATGTTTTCAGTAACTTAGCTAGACATTAGAGCTGTTTAAATAATTCATATAGTCACTGTAGTTATCTTGCTGTGTCAGCATGCATGTTTAATATCAGAAGACACCTGAAATAAGTTGATAGAACTGTCGATGTGTACTGTCTGTCAACCTTTACATTTGCGTTCTTCTGAAATTGAAACAACACTAACCACTTTTTTCCATGGAATGAATAGATAATAGGGTATCCCAATGGGGCTGGTAACAAAAGACAACAAATCTGTTCATCCTTTATTATAATGATGCACAGAAACATACTCAACAGACACAACTAATGGTCAACTTGTAAAGCTTTGATGCTGATCAGTTTAACATTTCTCAGATGCATCCATACCTGCTTTCTGGTAGGTTTGCGTGTATGAGAGACAATGAGATGGAGCAAAACAAAGTAAACTTTATCTCTGCACTGTCAGATTTTAGTCTGTATTGGCTGTGCTAGCAGAGCTTGGCAGCCTTAGCATTGCAGTAAAGGCCAACTCTTTCAGGTTAGCAATCCCCTTTATTATTGTAGCCCTGGGCAATGGACACACACACACATGCACGCACACACACATGCATGCACACAAACACACACACACACACACACACACACACACACACACACACACACACAAAAAATCCTGCAACCTTGTACCAACCTAACTAAAGGTACACTCCCACCCACCCACACACACATGCAGGTGAGTTATCATTGCTTTGCCCTCAAGAGCACTATCAGTCAAAATGTAATTCAGTCACAACTTGATATACTGGTGTGTGAGCGTGTGTGTGTGTGTGTGTGTGTGTGTGTGTGTGTGTGTGTGTGTGTGTATACTGCATGTATCAGTGTGTGTGACTGTGTGTGTTTGTGTCTATGTCTGTGTATGCATGTGGGTGTGTGATATAATGGCAGGCCAAAGGGGGCAGAAAGAAATAGAGGGAGTAGAAACTCAAAGGTATTCTTTTGCTTTTATTATCACGATATTGCCAAGGGCAGAGAGAGAGAGAAGGAGAGAGAGTGAGTGAAGGAGAGGCAAAGATAGATGGAATGAAGAGAAAGATAACCAGTGAACAATAGAGAAAGAACAGGGAGAAAGAGAGAGAGTAATCTCTTTTTTTTGATGGTCCCTTTAACCGAAGCTCGGCTCTGATGCCCAAACACAGACTGAGTGATGGAGGACCACAGTCAATATTGCATGCAGCATGATGATGACCACGTCATCCACCAAAATGTCAAAGCCTGCTGCAGATTTTCTGATGCAGACAGGATCTGGATGAATTCCTCTTTGCCTGTCCTTCACTGTCAGTGCATGTTGTTTACCAAAATGTAATAAGCCTGATGGAACTGAAATAAAACTTTGTCATGGTTAATTTGACCACTCAGGCTGACTTTTTGGCCAAGATTGCCAAGGTCATTTTGCGACAGAATTTTAAAGCAGAATGGCATCTTGTTAGCTCGATTGAGACAGTATTGAAGAAACCCCAAACATGAACTCGCCGTGTTAATTCTGCAGTCACCACACTCTGCTGACATGGCTCTTTTGAAACCAGCCGCAACTGCTCCCTCTGGAGTCACAATGATCAGGTTGTTATAAGAATAAATGTAGCGATAAAGACATGGCACAGAAAGCAGGGTTTCTGGTATACTTAGAATGATTATTTGTGTGTTTCCACTGTTAAAAGTTGCAAACATAACCACTCCCTTCCATCGCGTTTTTTTGATAACCCCTCCAGCTAGCACACTGATCCGATACTAAAAGGTGGAGCTAGAAACACTTCAGACCACTGATGGTCAGAGAGAGCAAAGGAACCAGAGTCGTCTTGTCCTCTGTGCTCTGATGGAGGATTTCCCACACTCTGGACTGTATTTTCCAGCAGTTCTTTTGTCTTGCTGCCTACAACCTTTTCATAAACAAAGCCTGTCTCCTTGTTGTTATACCCAACCTCATGCCAAGAGGAAAGAATGCAAAACCTTCAGTATCCTCCATTGTCCTTTTGTTGTTAGAGTAGTGTAGCTACCTTAAGGAATAGGGCAGTGCATAATGTGTGTATGTAGCAAGTGTGTGGTTGAGTGAATGAGTGAGAGTGAGCAATGAATCAAGCAGAGAAGCAGAGCAGAGGAAAAGGTTTAAGTTGACAGTGTGGTGGTAAATGTTCAGTATGTGTAGGTATGAAGGCTAACATTATGTTCCTTTTTTACTGTGTCATTTTAGATATGGTGTCACGCTACTTATGTGGTTGGTGAGGCTATTAGCGCCCAATAACAAACCCTACCTTTAAGAGTAAGATCTAGGGTTTAGGTGTTTAAGTACAGGTTATGTAGTGGTTCTTAGGGTACTGTACCGAATTGTTTGGTAGAGACGCGGCTTATGTAAAGGCCTGCAATGCGATGTGCACACCTGCTGATGTTGTCATTACCTACACTTTATGTGGTTCGTTACCTGGCAGACAGAAAAGGAAACTGCCCACTGTTCAAAAACCTGTTGTGGCCATGAGGCTGACTCAGAAGCTGTGTAGAGCTCCTTGGAGGACACTTAACCTCCAGGAGCTGCAATCAAGGATATACCAGCATCCTCCACAACATACCCTCATAGCCTCAATTGCTTTGTCCTCATTCTTGTGGCCGTAGTGGCAGCATTGCCCTAGAAAACGGGGTTCATTCATAAATGTTGATTAAGAAACTTTCCTGGGTTGCTTCCTTTTTGGGGATTTTTTTTGCATTGTCAGTTGCAAACTTCCCTGGATGATGCTACAGCTCTGATGCACTTTGTGTTTGGATTTCTTCTTCTCAACTTGGTTAGGGGTTAATTTCACACAGGCCTTGTACAAACCACACGACGTCTGACAGGTCAGTGCAGTGGCATGTGCAGCGTGGGGCATCTGTGGATCAAAAGGTAGGTCACATTGTCTCCGTGACTGCCGCCGCTCCCGACATCTGCTCCATAACAGAGCTGAAGGAGACCATCTGTCTGCAGCAGAAAATGCAGAACAACACAGAAGAAGCCTTTAAGTTCTGCTTAACATCTGAGAAGTGGTCAGAGACACATAAAGGAATTTACCATTTGTACTAATAGTAATGATCATTATAGTAATAATCATTATTATTAGAAGCTGTATTTATAAGGAACCTTTTGCATAGTGCTTTACAGGGTAAAAAACAGCAAACAAAAGGAATCATTAAAAGGATAATCATAAAACAATAAGAACGATAGCACCATCAATAAACAATAAAAAAGAAAAAGCTAATAGACATAAAACACGGCAGTAAAACATAACAATACAAAACTGAAACAATGAAATAAGTAGTGTGGGAAGGTAAGACAGAAGATCACAGGAATGCTAGGATGTAAAAGTACATTTTTAAAAGAGCCTTAAATGGAGAGACGTACTTAGCCAGCCTGATCTCCTCTGGAAGGTTGTTCCAAAGTCTAAAGGGTCCTGACGGCAGACGCTTTGCCTCCTTTGTTTTTTGGATTTTTAACCACCAAGACAGCAGCATTTGAGGACCTCATGGGCCGTGATGGTGTATGGAAAAGTTTATAGGTCGGAAATATAGCTTGGGGCCAAACCGTTCATGACTTTAAAAGTGACAAGTAAAATTTCAAAATCAAGTCAAAAGCTAACAGGCAGCCAGTGCAAAGATGAAAGGAAAGGTGTAATGCGCTCTCGTTGTCTGGGACCTGTCAAAATCCTGGTGGCTGCATTTTGGATTAGTTGTAGAAAGGAGAGAGATTTTTTTTGCTGCAGACGGACAAAAGGGAGTTGAAATGATCTAGCCACGATGAAATAAAAGCATGAATGACTGTTTGAACGTTTTTGGTAGACATGTACGTCTTAATTGTAGAAACTGTCCTGTGTTGAAAAAAGCGTGATTATATGATGGATTTGATGTGACTGTTCACAGTGAGGTTGCAGACAATTAAAACAGCAATGTTTCTACCCTGCAGAATAGTAAAGTGGCAGTATGTATTTGTAGCATATAGTGATACAATTTGATTTGTTAGAATAGGATCAGCTCTTTGGGGGAGCTCTTAAAGAATCTGAGCAGCAAAAAGGATACTGCAGGGGACACCAATGTCCTATATACTAACATACCCAAACGTTAAATCTAATCAAATGAAATGATCAACTTCAAATATACATAGCATGTACATATAAAGAAAAGGGTGTGATAGTGGAGGGAGTTGCGGCGTCAAAATGTTAAATCTGACATGAGCCTATCAGCAGAGTAATGACAAGAGATGCCAGGTGATAATGACTGCCCTGTGCACCTGCATGAATATGACGTTACCAGTCAGCTGGTAACCTCAGAGCTGGTGAATGAACCAGTGATTGTGATGCATGAATCTTGCGGCCAATGTCAGTCAGCTAATTCAAGCACTGCTCCTGCCTGCCTCTACTAGCACTGGTGTGCTCTCAAGTTCTGAATGCTGGGCTTGCATAAGTGTGGCCTTGTTTGATTTCAGTTGCTAAAAAGCAGCTTAGCACCCCACTTTAGCTTGAACACGGCCACTTCACTATTTCAAAAAAATGCATGCTGAACCCTGATACCCATGCATATGATAATAATAATTTTAATAGGATCATCTAGTAGGTATTTTCTCACTGCACTGATCTTCCCCAGTCGATTGCTTGTTTTCCCACATCCATTTTTCACATTATTATCCTTTAATGGAAGAGGGCGGAGTATTGATCGCCCAGTCACTTTAAAGGTGTTTTAAATTGTGTCCCTGTACCCCTGTCCCCTGCTTTCGTCGTGTTATTCTGCCTTCTAGGGAAGCTGGTTGTATAAGCTAGCAATAAGAATGCATGTCAGCCAAGCACGTCTGTCACATAATGAATATATCACGAGAGTTCGGAAAATTGATGATGGCTTCTCAGCCTGTTGACAGGTGCGAGAGCCGAGCGTCCACAAATTGCAACAGACCAACAAAAACACCAACCAGCTCATAGTCAATCTTAAAACACATGGAAGGGAATAGGCAGAGAGTGTGTGTTCCCTGCTGGCGTGATTTTCCCAATTAGCCTCATCTGTCGTGATGGATCCTCGGTTAATAACTAAGTTATCTACACTGCTCATTAAGACTTCGCCGAGCATTGTGTGCCATCAACATCAAACACTGTCTGTCTCGTAGTTTTTCTCTTTTTTTTTTTCTTTTCAAAATCTGCTTGATATGGAAGAGGGCGTGTCTCCTGTCTCTGCATTTAGCAGACTAGTAATTAACTAGTGGTCTCTTATCTCCTCGTGTTGACAGAGTCGTCAAAAAAGCTATGAATCACATAGACAGCGAGGGAAAGTTGGAGGGAGACGCAGGCAGATACAGTTACATGCAGGGACATGGGAGGAAATTCTCTGTGTTGTTATTAATACTTTAAAGGGTCCTCTGTGAGTCTCTTGTCACTTCATGTTGACAGAGACATGAAAATGTGTCTGAACACATGAGTCATACACGTAAGTAGTGGAGGAAGAGAGAGAGCGATTAGTTTTTGCTAAGAGATTGAATCTCTACATTATTTATTGCTGAATGTGTCGTTATGTGTTGTCCAGGTTTGTTTAGCACAACTCTTCCTCACGATTAGTTCGGTTATTGTCATTGTGTAATTCTCACACAGCAAATAGAGGGAAAAGGAGAGAGGGCGCAGGGAGAAAGACAGAAAAAAGACAGAGTGACCGAGGAGAGACGGAGGGCAGAAATGAGTGACAGCAGGAAGAATGGAAACACAGAGAGATGAGTGGGATTTCAGATGAGAGAGACTGTGGAAAGAAAGAAAAAGAAAAAAAAGAGAGGGAGAAATTGAATGGAATATCAGATGAGTGAGCCATTAGTCACTGCCTTCTTGCTTCCTGCTGTGACTGTGTTTCCATGGTGATAATTAGCATATCAGACATTAACTCCGCCTCCACAGCCCTCAGTGCCTTGTTAACCAATTAACTTCTGAGTCAGTGAGGACTAAACCAGAGAGAACAGAAACAGAACATAAAAGTCAATCATCAACGGTAACAAAATCAAGTCCAACACCTACCTTTGCTTCACCGCGTGAGGAGTTTAGTTACTAAATGAACCAGTTTCTATTTCAAAAATGTGACTCTGAGAACATTCATGACTAAAGTTGTTATCTGAAGGTCCTAACTTAGAAATAAAGTAATGCACTTCATCTGAACTGCATATGAGCAGTTCAACCAGGGATGATGATCATCACTCAATGATATTTAAATGGTTGAACAATTTCACCAAAAGGTCCACTTTAGTAGTTTTCTGTGGCCTATAAACATGTGACATCTTCATCATATGAGGTGATACAGTAAGGGCTGAGAAATAACACAAGGTGAAAAATCTGCTACACTCAAAAGAGTCAAAACATTTTCTGCAAAAACTGTGAGACTTCACCTGATGTCATTGCTATGAAATTAGTGAAATCACTTGCACCCTTTTACTTTAATTCCTTGATATTTTAACAAGATCACTACTTTCAAGATGTTGTTCTGTGAACCTAGTGACTTCAATGATGTGAAGTTGTGCTTTAGTACAGTATTTCATACGTCCTGGATCCAACAAGCAACCTTCAAGATACAGTGGTTGTGTAAGGACTGGTCTCTGTGTGATAGGACCAGTTGGTGGTTGCCTATTAAAGTGCCCTTGAACAAGGCACTGAATCACAAACTGGTCTGGTGACGCTGCACTCACTGCCAGCCCTCTGCTCCATCCCTCTGAAGAAAAGTTTGTGAAAGGACGATGTATTCTGCAATGAAAGGTGGCTGCTCACAAAACAATTCTAAAGTGCCCTTGAACAAGGCACTGAATTCCAAATTCCTCCAGGGGTGTTGCATCGCTGCCAACCCTGTGCTCTGTGAAGAAATGTCTGCGTGCTTCTATGTGTCAGTGGGGTATGCAGAATAGGGCTTTCAAGGTACATCACCATAGAGAGGAGAGTCCTGATTCAGAAGTGTACCTTAAAAATGGCAGAAATCAGACTGGACATTCAACGGGGTTCTTTTAAAAGATGTTTGAAGATCATTCAAGCATACGGTGCTTCTGTGTGTGCGTGCAAGTTTTATTTCAGCAACAAGGCAATTGAAATGCTTTAAAAAGGCATTAAGAAGGAAAGCAAGGCAATATGAAAATATGAAAATAAGAAGACACATTTAAATAGCATTTGAAAGAGTAAAATAAAATCAAAGGTAAAAATAAGATAAATAACAAAACAGGTAAAACAGGAGAACTGAGAGCTGGAGCAGACCACATGTTTTCTTGAATTTTTTTGAATGTTGCGAGTTTGTTTTGAGCACTCGACTGTACTTTTGTGGCTTTCATTCATAGACTCTCCACGTACTGTTTGACATGATTCTTAAGAAAAAACAGGTTAGCTGTGTTAGAGTCTGTTGTGGAGACTGGTCTGCCGCATAATTTGCAAAGTATGGATATCTAAACCATGTCAATGCAGCAGAGTTCAAGTATGAGCTCCTCATTTTGTCTCCCCTGGTTGGACGCTCTGTGTCATGTTCACTTTCTTGCACACTTGTTTGTGTTGCCTTTATGCAAATTCCCAGCCTGTATCCATGTTTTGTGGAAGAACGCAAAGCGTCAATTGAGTGGGAAAAGATCTTGCCGTAAAGAGTGTGATTTGTGTCACAATGAAATAAGCGATAGAGTACGATTTGAAACGATAGAAGTTTCTCTACTGTCACTCAATATATCTTCATATGGCACAGCGCTTAACAGTCATATTTTAAAGTCTATTCTTTGACAAACAGAAAGCCTGTACAAAAATGCAAGGCCTGGATTGATGTGATCCACTCTCATAGCTAGTGGAAACATCTAGATGCTGTACATAAGAAGTCCGAGAATGGAGCCTTGGGGAACTCTTTGTGTCACTGTCGTACGCTCAGATCACCAATTGACACAAAGTAGTCCCTGTCCTTCAGTTAGGATGTAAACCCGTTTATCACTGTGCCAGAAAGCCATCTAGCTTCCACTGTCTGTGTTCAAATGGGTGTCATTTAAGACATTAATGAGAACAGTCTCTGTGCCATAGTGTGGTTGTAAACCTGACTGGAAAACATGCTCAGTTGTTGAAAAGTGGCCTTTTCAATGACTTTACTTTAAATTGGGAAGTTGGTTGTGGACCTACAATTGTTCATTAGTGAATTCAAAAGATAATGATTCTTCTTTTAAGAGTGGCTTCATAACTGCAGTTTTAAGGTCTCTCGGGAAGTAGATTGTGTGCACAGAGATAGTCATCTCCAAGAAAACAAACACAGGGACATCAGTCACTTCACCCTTAGAAATCTTAGTTAGAAGTCCAGAGTGTGCCCCTTATTGTGTGTGGGCTCCATCACATGCTGAGTCAGTCCTTAGTTATCCAGAATACAGCACCGTTCTTTAGTACTGCTGTACTGGGAGTTGTCAGCGTGAATATTAAAATCACCATTAATAACTACACAGTCAGTCAATACAGATGATAGACAGCAGTCCAGCAAAGTCTCCCCAGTATTTAGATGACCTCTAGATGCCAAAGAAGCTCTGCTCTGCAGCTCTGCAAGAAGAATTCAACCTTCGTTCTCAAAACTCAGTAAAAACTGCTACACTGTTGGTCTAACCAAGATTCAGTTAAAAACATAAAATCAGGATTGTGCTTGATAATTCAATCATTAATTAAAAATGGCAAAGACCTGACATTTGGTAAAGCTAACTTTAGTGAGGTGTTCTCCCCCAAGGTTATGTTTTTTGTGATGACTGAAAACCTACTGTGGCCGATGAGGAATAGATATCAAATTTAATACATTTGCTGAATCAAGTAGAGTGCACCCTTCTTTTTCTATTGCCTATCAAGACAGGAATAGAGAAAGCTACTTGCTCACTTGGTCATGGCTTTTCCTGGGAATACCCACAAGTGCCATCATACTCATAGTCTGGACCCAACAGATATCAGTCGGGTGGGAGAAGGAACCGGGGGTATTTCATCGGTCTGTGACTGGAGAAGAGGTCGACCTGGATGGGTTTGGAGTGGTGAAGAAGTTGAATCCTCACAGATGGCATGTTGGGTAGAGAACCTCTCTCTTGGTTTAAACACTCTTCAGGTAGGGGCTGAGGTGGCTCTCTTTCAGGGTTTCTGGCGTGTTGTGTTCTGACTTTTCATCGTTTTAATTCCTCTTTTTTCTTGTCCTACACACAGGGAAAAGGCGGGTGCTGCAAGATGTAAAATAGATTTGAGGTGCACATTTTTGCACTTTTTAAGGCCATCTTCCTTCAAAATAAATAAATAAATAGGATAAAATGCCTGCAGTCTCTGCACAAGTTGAAATTGTCAATCAAGTACACTGATGGAGGGTGCATGCAGTTGAAAGCCTACAATCTGCTGAATTTTTCAGCTCCTCTTGTGACTGGTAGAGGGCCACTGATAAACACTGATGTACTCAAGGAGCTGTTCAGTAGGTCAGTAAAGTCTTGTTTCAGTACTTCTGATTGTGCGATTGTTTCACAGTATCATCATTCCATTGTTGGGTGTGCAGCCAATATACGAGAGATTCTCCTTACGAAAGCAGTGTATTTTGGTGTTCTTAGTGCTCATCCCTTTACATATTTTGCAAAAGAAATCCCGATCATACTTTGGGGTCTTACAGCAGCAGTGCAAATCTGTTCAAGCTCAAGTTGTGCACATGGTGGTTCAGGAGGTTTGTTGCTAGTTCTCCCTTTCGCAGCTATCCACGGCTGTGTCCTACTAAGCACCGGGGTTGATCAGGCACTCTGCCTGGATGGTAGTGCAGGCCAGCCAGTAGCGTCGCAAATCTCAGGGTGCTTGGCTCTGGCTATCACTCATCCTCCCATTTCTCAGGGAAATGATTTATTCTTAGGCTTTGCACCAAGAGCGTTCCAGAGAGGACGACTACTTGCAGAATTAATGCCTGACAGGCAGCCCTCCTGTTTCCTAGTAGTCATGCCGCTGTTTTGGGTCCATAGGAAAGTGGTGTCATTCTCATGCAGTCCATTCACCTCCACATTCATTTCTAACTGGTGCATTGTTTGGTTTCAAATAATGCAGTTTTGCATGTTGCTGCTAACTAGCTTCAGCTCAGTCCCAGGTTTCACAAAAGTCACAAAAGTCTTGTGCTGCTGGTAGGCCACACTTGTACTGAATAAATAATAGTGTTGAAAAATATGGTTATACTCTGCTGTGTCTTTCAGGAATTAAAGTCCCAGTCATTTATAAGTATCCGGGAGCCGCTGGCCACAGTTTCTCACATAAAAAACGAAAATGCAAAAGAATGTAAGTAGAGCAAAGAACAAGTAGTGTCTGCACTCTAAGAAAGCAGGAAGCATCATGCTAAACTAATCAATGTTTTTATATTGACAATGGTTTAAATGACTATGTGTAATGTTAGCGCAGTTACTTGTAATGACAAACCCCTGCAGTTACCCTCAACTCTCTGATGTATTTTAGTGTCTTTCAGCTCATTGTTTTGTTTTTGCAGCCAAACTTTATGACTCATATCACCAGTAACATGACTCTGAATGAACACTAATATTTCTGTGTCTGCTGGATGTGGAAACAGGCACCTGTTAGTCATTACAACCTAATAAGGTGTCAATATTGTGTTTATAGCTTCATTTGTATTTATTTTATTAGTAAGTAAGTAATAAGTGCTCATGTACAATACTAAACATACTTACATACGAACATTACAATTAGTTTTAATGTGAGGTAATTTTCATCTGCAGTACCTTGTTCTGCAGACCCCGAGTGGACAAAAAAAAATCATTTCATCCTGCTCTAACTTTCCTTGTGCTTAGGCACAGTTTATTTGTCTTAACCATTTGATGGAAAAACTCCTAATTCTGTTTCTTTTTGCTGCAACATTTCTAGCATTAGGCAGATTTTCATCCACATGCAGCACAACTTTCAACCGAATTTACAGAAAATTGTCAAAAGAAAAATCTGCTACCATTATGCAAATGTTAGAAGTTTAGTGCCTCAAGATAAACAGTTGGTGGCGCTGATTCTCCACTCAGGTGTTGTTAAACCATAGCAGAAGAAGGGGGCGCAGCAAGATGACCTCATTAAAAGAGCGCTTTCATCATGTTTTTATAGAGGTGAATGGAAACAATTTTAACGATTATGCATAATGATCATGTCAGTTCATATAATCGCGATCAGGCGATTATGTAGTAATTGTGACAGGCGTAACCACACACACACACACACACTCACACTCACACACACACACATTAATGACAGGACACAAAGATCAGAGAGCAGGATTCCAACTGTAGGTCAGTTACCATAGCAACAGAACAGAACGCACTAGAGACCTGTCACCATAGGAACCAATAGCCAGAGAGAGAGGGAGATACACAGGAAGACAGAAGGAGAAGAGAGATGTAAACAAAAGACACTCAAATATGACAGAGATGGAGAGTAGGGAGGTGGAAACAGGAGAAGTGAGCAATAGAGAAAAAGCGAGACATAATCAAAGTCACGAAGACAGAGAAGGAGGAGGAGGGAAATGAGGAAGCTGATGTATTACTGCATCCACTGTACCCCCGTACAACATGTGCAAAGCAACATGTTGGCAGGATTGCGCTTTGATGACATCCAGTATGTCTGCAGCTCACACGTCAGCACAATAAACAATATGCCAGCTTGAAAATGATAAACTTGTAACTTTGTTGCCCAAACAAGAGCTCCACACTTTGTAGTTTTCCAGTGCGATTATGCAAAATGTTTCACCATCTCTCAAGGGCAGCACAATGGTAGCATTACTCACAGAACATTACTGCTTGGTCAGTGTTTTCAGAACAGTGACCTTTGAATCACAACATTGAGGCTAGCTGCCTGAGTAATGCTACGGTAAAAAATAATTTAATGACTCCAGCTGTTCCTGTTGGTTTGCATAGAGAGATCAACTCAGAGCTTTCAGTTCAAGAGTTAAAAGGACCTGCTGCAGGCTGCATCCAGCTTTGCTTGTCACTTGTGCTCCTTGTGTGCAATATTTATGGCCATTAGGCCATCAATATAGTAACTTCTTTATCAACTCTCATGCAAGTTAGTTTCTTTTTTAATGGATGAAAGAGACGAAAGGAGCAGTATTTCTGCGCAGCTTTCAGTATGATGCTTACTGGCAGCTGTTCATAGTCATTTGCAGCCCTTTTGCAAATTCATGGTGTATTGTAGCCTGTTGCCTGATGTTCATAATGTATATTTGGATACTTATGCCTACTTAGCATTAAGCTGGAGCCCCAAATTTTGCCAGCTGCATCCACTTATAGGAACAACATCCTAATATGATTTGTGCGAGCATTTTTGCCCTGGGAGAAAATTACTGTGACTTCATAGAAGTTTTCTCCAACGCAGTACCGATCACATGCCTATCCAGTGTGATCTATACCTCGTCCTCTGCTGCTACAGTTTGGCACTCTGGATAAAATAGTGCACCTCATGCTGTGTTTAATATCTCAATATAGCCTTTGTCCACTTTTATGATCTTTATCACAGAGATTTTATTAGCCATAATGGTGGTATTAAAGTGGTTGTAGTAAAGACATAGCAAGAGAAAGCGAAAGATAGAAAGAGCCAGAGACACACAGGAAGTGAGAGAAAGACCAAAAGAAAAACAGACAACAAGAGGGAACAATATTAAGAACAGGCAGTAAAAAGGCTCAGAAAGGCCAAGCGAAGACAAAGAAAGACAAAGAATAGATTGGTGTGTGTATGTGTGTGTGTGTCACAGTCTAGAGATTTGCGCTAGCTTAGTTCTTATTCCAATCACACACGCTGCCTAATGAGCTAATGGGCCTGACAACCAGACAGACACACACAGAGTGAGGGACAGCTAGAGAGAGGCGGGCGGGCGGATGGATGGAAAGTCACTATGCCAGTCAGCCGGCCGCTCACCCATTCAGACGCTCAGTCGGCTGGTCAACCCATTAGCCCCTTGTTCCACGGTGAGGTTTGTGCGACTGCTGCAGATAAGAGCTGCACAATATTCCCGTGGCATTTGGGGAAAAACCTCCTCTTCTCCTCTCTTGACCCTCTCATCTCTTCCTGCCTTTCAGTCCTTCCTCCCTCTTTCTCTACACGCAAGCAGGTACACGCGCACCAATGTTATGAATGCGGTGGTTGTTGTGAATCACAGAGAAACTGTTCCTCCCTGGATTTTAAAAGTGCTGCATGTGTTAGCACCCCCTGTGGCGTCAAGATCACAATTATGGGGCATTTGATAAGAAGTCATTTTGCAGATTTGTCAAATAAATGACTAGTCGAAAGTGTCCTGTGACTAACTGAGTAAGACCTACAGCAATCTGCGACAGCTTCATGATTAGCGCCTCCTGTGGTGCCAAGTTCTGGCTCTCCTGGCAATTATCTATATGTGTTACAGATAGCTGAATCACTAAAATTATTATGAATTCGGCCTCTGATAGGAAGTATTGAAATTAAATCACTGAAATGCAAAAAGAAAAGATAAAGCTAAAGCTAATGCTGCTGATTGCCTTGGTCTCAAACAAAATGGTATCATTATTGTTATCATTATCATTATTCTCTAATTATCCTTCCAATTATAATCAAAGCTTTTCCCACATGGCTACTCCTCTCTCTTTTACTTTCGTTTTCACTCTCACGTCTTCCTTCCCTCCATGTTTCGTCTCTCTTTTTGCTGCTCTACCCACCTCGTGTTTGGAATACGTTGTTGTGATTTCTCAGGCCGCTCTCTTTTCTTCATTCAATAAGTTTCCGGGTTTCAGCCATTTCCAGAGGGCATCAGTATTACCAGTGGAGGTCAGCAGTTTGATTGGGCCTGTGCACACTGGTAATGTCACTCACTCCTTGAAATGCTAAAATGATTTACTGTGGCCCTGTGGTAACCACAGTAACACATTAAACAACGTCACCCAGAGAGCAGAGAAAAAGATAAAAACCCATTTGAAGTGGCTCTGTGTCTTTTGTAAAGCCTCAGCCCTGGTTGCACGGCTCTTGCGTTCTGGATGGGACGTAAACAAGTAGTTAAATGCATGAATCAGATGTGTGCCTGGATACAATTACAGTTATCAACAGATTTAGCTGAAAATACTGTAGGTTTTAAGCCATAGCAGGGGCAGCCAAGGAACATGAGTTACATGTTTGCAAGTGTTCAAATTGCTGAAGTCCTGAGTTAGTAAGTACCCATCTTCAGACTTCCCGTGGAAATAATGTCATCCACACAAGACTCACACATTTATTGGGAGACTGTCCATTAATCTTGTTTGGAACTTCGTCATGTTTTTCAAGGCCTTGTGTTGCTTTGAAAAACACAATGATTGTCAGAGCTCTTAAAGCAAACGAACACTGCAAAGTAGCATTCAGTCTGCTGGTTAGATGCCTTTGTAATGGTGACTTGACAGTTCAAGTTCTTTTGGTCACATTTTGGAAAAGCATTTTTTTTTCTCCCTTCAAAAGAATTCTGGGGATTAATCTTTATTTTGATTGTGAAAACTGGATTTTAAACAAACAAGAATACAAAGAACAGGGTTAAAGGTAATAACTGGGTTTTTGAAAAAGCCTTTTAAAAATGCTGTTTTTTATTCAGAGGAAGATAAACTGCAGATCCTTTTCAATTTCATCTCTTTTTCTTTTCTTAATTCTTCTATGACCCCAAGCATCGCCTGAGCTGTGATCGTCACAAGAGGACACAGGGCTGTGTTAATTAATGTCTTCTTTTTGTAGAAAGCAATTTTGGATGGGTAGGGACATAAAAACATGATGAAACCTGGTGTAGACCGTTGTATGTTTCTGAAACACTGTAAGAGCTAGAAATGCTGAGCCTTACAAACCGTCCACTCACTCTTCTTTGAGCATCTGCTTTATGTCTCCCAACAGCAATTGTAAGTATTCATAAGTGATTTTGTTGTCTTCCATGCAATGTTTCCATTATTTAAATGTTCATGTGCACTGCACGTCTGTGTATTCATGTGTGTGCATGCGTGGTTTCGTGCTGATGGCCAACTGTTGTGAAATTTTACTGGGCATCTGGACCAGTGTTCATTATTGCTGATGGTTCTGTTTAGGAAGCTGTGACAGAGAGAGAGAGAGAGAGAGAGAAAGTCAGAAGATGACAACAGTAGCATCAATCACCTTGTCAACAAGCATCCTTTGCCACTTCAGTACTGGTGGACAGATGTGTGTGTGTGTGGATGGCTGCATTTAGCTGTTAGACGTCTGTATGTTTAGCTACTACTCTGCACACATGGAGTAGATTTGAAAAGTGTTGTTCCTGTAAGAGAACTTGATTAGACACTCGCTGATCTATGAAACCCTGGGTGGAGTGGTCATGGTTAACGTCGCAGCATTTTAGTTTGACCACTAACACCTTCAGAAATTACTGCACCAACACGCATAGAAACAGCAGCTCAACAGCAGCGTAACAGGTGATGGACTGTGTGGTGTAGGGCGCTGTCAGTGAGCAATATGTACGTAGTTTTTCCTAAAGCGACTGGATGGTGATTCATGATGGAGGGCCGGCAATTTAAAACAGAAGGCTGTTTTACTTATTCATTTTCTGTGACCCCCTGTGGTTCCTCAGTGTCTGTCCTGCAGTTTGTGTTTGTGGTTTCCAGGGCTGAGACAGCAGCGACCTAAATGTCTGCAAAAGACCGTTCTGGAAAAAATATTAATAAATCTGACTTCTGAAAGGGATAAATGAGGACAGTGGTACATTCATATTTATGCCTAGTGTGTTGAGTTATTAGTTACAGCAGCAAATAAATTCACCCACGTGATATCAAGAGGACTGTCTCCATGTACATGTATGCAACTAATCAGTCTTACAGTGAAACAATATCTTCAGTGCAAAATATAAACATTCAAAAATCACTGTTGGCTCAGTTACTGAGTTTCTCCATTTTAAACCGATGTAAAGAATCTGGAGTGCTGGATCTGGAGAGTAACTATGGTTCTTTAAGCTAGAGTTTGTCCTACTTTTGAGGGGAGACACTTTCTTCTTTTGTTCAGTTAAAGCCCACACAAACTTGTGTGAGGAACAGCTTTTTGAATATGCAAACAAACACACTCCCATTCATTCATTCCCCACTTTTACTTGATTTTCTCTCTTCCATTTCTCATTTTCACTGTCTTTCAGTTGATGCTGATTAATTGCAGAGTCTCTTTAAGATGTTTGTAAAGCAAAGTGCAGTTTATGTAACATTTCAGCATCAAAATGAGGCGGGCTTTTGAAGAGGTAACCATTTAAATGTAAACAACCACGACACATTTCCGTTGCAAATCCGGCATACTCGGAATGTTTCTGCAAACCTCGAGAAAAGCCTGCATGGCATTTTATACAATTTCACCTGGCATTTACCAGCGAGGAACACAAACACAATTGTTGGTAGAAAGCACGGCAAACACACGGAGCTAGGTTTCATTTACGTTTCCTCTGTTACTTCCTCCATCTCTCTGCTCCCCTGCAATATATGAGTCCTCCTCTGCGTCTCTTTTATTCCTCTTTATTTTTCTCTCTTTCTGTAAGTTAGAGTACAGCAAATGATTCAGTCATTTGGAGAGCTTGTATGGCGTTTTACAGTGAATATTGGCTCAGTAATTTATTGAGTCTAGTCAATGCTCCAAGCATATGCAAGATATTGATAAATAACATACTATTCTCCAACCCCTCCTACACCCAACGCTTTGCTACGCTCTCTAAAACAATGACTGGAAAGTCGGTGCACATGCGCAGATGGACACGCGCACAGGGACACACACACACACACACACACACACACACACAGACAGGCACATCTACAGACATTTCTCAACGTCCCTTTGTGTGTTGTATTTATCTGCTGTGACTCCATGAAATTATACAAATCGAATCAAAACACACAGCCACGCGCACGCAACAGACACACTCTCAATCTCTTTCAATCTCAATGTAAACTCTCCTCTCCTATATTCTTCTCTTCTGTCTCTCACACGCACATTCACAAGCTCTCCCTCCTCATCTTCCTCACTTGCTGTGTCTTCCTCACACACTCACGCACACACAGACACACGCACACACGCACACACACACATACACCCTCACAGTCACAGTCTCGGTCTCTCCCTGCCTCTCTACAGTGTATTGAAAAAACCCACCAGCTAATCCAGTGTGTGGGGAGTATTGCTGGAGACTGAATTAGGTGGATAACACTGGATCCCCCCCTCCCCCATGTGCGCGCACACACACACACACGCATACACCCCTGTGTTTTGTCCTCCCTGTGTGTTCACACATGTACATATTTATTTGTGTGTGTGTGCGCGTGTGTGTGTGCGCGTGTGAGAGAGATTAGATTCCCCACAGCGAACTGCACTCCTACTTTAGATTAACTGTTATAATGTGGCTCCTCACTCTTCAAAAGTACAGAACTTGAAGAGTCCCGGTTTGTACTGAAAACCACATGAGGCTCCCCTGTGACTCCCAACTCTAGACTTATCCAGATTAAGTGTTCCTTAACCCATTTCTCCTCAGTTTGACACGTTCACTTTGCAGCATCTACACCTCCATACACCCTCTCTCTCTAAGATAAATCCCCATATACTTAAAGTACTAAGCAAAGAAAGTGTCTCTAATTTGTATTTCTGATGATAGGAGTTCAAGGGCAATCAACTTCCAATATTACAGTAGCTGCCTCGGGGATCCACTTTGACAACTGGCACTCTGGCTCTTTTATACCGCTCAATATCAGTAATTGCAAACAGGTAAAATACCTCGAAGAAACAAAAATCCCCAAGGTAAGTGGAGTAATATAACCTGGATCAACGTCTCCTTTGTGTCAAAGTGTTTTAGGAACAATTATTAAGCAATGCTTAAAAAGGACATTTTTAAAGTTTGACTACATGTCCCCAGAGCAGATTTTGGAGCCTGACCGTTTCTTAACTCTGAAACTGTGTGCACTAGCAAATAAAAATATCCATTTAAACCATCCATCATCTAAGATACAGTGCATCTCTCAGATTAAATCACTGAAGCTCACTTTGTGGCTTTCACTGAGAGCGTGAAAGCAAGTTGCTGGCATTGGTGTGTGTGTGTGTGTGTGTGTGTGTGTGTGTGTGTGTGTGTGTGTGTTTATTGTTAGGCTATAAATAAATGTTATAATTTCTGAAGCTACCACGACTCAAACTACATTTTTTCACTCGAGTGTTTAAGGGTTTCATTATAGCCAGGGGGCAGCTTACATGTGCAGCTCACATAAGAGCAAAGTAGAAGTGAATTCAGCATGTCAGTAACGAGAAGGCAGGAGAGGCAGAAAGAAAATGGGCTGAGAAGAAAAGACAGAGAGGGTAAAAGAAGGGTAAGTTAGCTTCTTACACATGATTCAGGTTATTTCGACAGTATTTTACAGTCAGGTATCATGGGATTTTGTTGTTTTTTCATATTTAGCAAATTTGCACAAGCTCTGTTTAAACAGAAGAGGCGTTTCTCAAGGGCCTGGTGAAAAACTAGAATTAAGTTGCTGCCTGTTAACTACAGTATACTGAGTGTGTGAGTGAGTGCATGATCAGTAGGTGAGGAGAACATCTTCAAAGACCAGGTTCAGTGAGTTCAATAAAGAATGTTAAATATTTTTGGGTCACAAGCAGGACTTATGGTCGTGACGCTCATTACAGAAACATATACACCCCATAATAAGGACAGACCATCTGGACAACACAGTATTAGGCTGCTGTGCTGAATTGCCCTTTGGACTGATGCCCTGTTCTCGCTCTCTCTCGTTCCCTCGCTCTCTGCTTCTCATATGTCTTGCCAGGTTTGTTGTCTGAGCATGATTTGCCCTAAAATCAGTCACTTCCATGGGGATTAGAAAGTTGGAGTGAACTGAATGTATTCAGCTGTTCGTTTACTGTAAGAGTTTGACTGTTTACTTTCATGACATCCAAAATGCACAGCTGAAATCATGTAGACTTTCCTTTCAGCGTCCTTGTTTGCGTTTTGACCTTTTCCGGGGCATTATCAATCACTTGGCGCTGTTGACAGTGATGAAACAGAGGCCCCTGTCATGTGGCTAGACACTGATGATAAACATCTCGCGTGTCAGTTATATTTGTCCCAGAGCAAAGCTTATCGTACCGTACAAAGAAAAAGTTTGGGTTCAGTTGATGGAGGGTCCTGACATCACCTCCAGGCTAGCCTCTGTTCCATTAACTTCAGTAACTCAATACAATCTCTCTTTCCTCTCATTTCTCATCAGTCTCTCTAAAAAAAATTAAATGTATTCCTGGACTTTACTGTCCATATTTCAAAACAGAAATTAAAATCTTTGTGATTTTCCCAAAGTTTTAACAACGATTTATTTGTTAGCACAGAAAAAACGGTTCCCATTACTGACAGTGCCATGATATCCAGCAGTGCTCTTTTCTAAAGTCCTTCATCCAGTTGTTTGGCTGTCATCTGTGCTCACTCAGTCCTCTCTCTCCTGCTGTTATTACAGACACGTCTGATCTCTCAAATCAGCCACAGACTCACCTCTTTTGTAGTACTGGCCATGTTTAACCTGACCTGAACAGCAACGAGTGGGTTGTTCAAAAAAGAGATATCATGTGACTTAAAGGCTGCTAGAAACAAAAAGATTGAAAAAGCAATGCTTTTAAAACCACCATCCTTATCTGAGTGAATCACATGAAATACTCCTGATCAAGGCTATGCTCCGAGGTTGGATTTTTAGTTATCACCGTTGTTGTGAAACTGGATGAGATTTGTTACTTCAGAACTTACCTCAGGAAGCTCAGGAACAGAACTCATACTTTCAGAATGCTTTTCATAGTAAAGAAATGAAAGATATGTGTTACATGAAGGTATTTAGTCCTGCACAGAAGAATTAGTCTTAGTGCAAAGAGAATATTTACACATATTAGACATTAATGTAATAATTCTTTTCTGTCATCTGAAGTCCATTGGTGGACACAGGATTTTTTTTTTCCTTGCTGCTTTGCTGATAATACAAAGAGAAGCAACTTGCAATTCCCTTTACCTTCTCTCTGTCACTTCCCACTAGCAACGGCAGTTCCTGGAGTCAATTTGGGATTTTAATGGGTCGCACTTTTGACAGGCTGCATAGTAAATCTGCTCTTCGAGGCCAGTGAGAACAGTTGAGGCCATCTATGATTTAGCGTGTCCCCCCCCCCCCCCCCCCCCCACACACACACACCGCAGACAGATGTAGCATACACCCTCACACCTCCCATAGCTGTGAGCTTAAACTGAAACAAACTCCTGTCTCACGTACCAATACAGTTTCCACAGTCTTTGTGGTGCTGAAACAATTCTGTTCAATGCTTATAATTTAATAAGCCTTGTGGTCCAAACTGCATTCAGCTCTAAATGAATAATCGGCTGACAGCATCAAAAACAAGCCGGCGCTGTCAACGAGCTGTCAAGCTAAATAAAACAAACACTGATGCAGACACTCCTTCTTTCTCTCTCTTTCCTTTATGCTGTTATCGGTAGTGACTCCTGGTCTGCACGGCTGCCTGTTTGCGAATCCCTGGAAAACACACACACACACACACACACACACATGAATGACGACTACGTGGGCATGTACATTTCTGTCTTCTTTTATGTTTCCCCACTGAAATAACAACGAAACAACAAGGCTGGATGTTGGGATTAAGGCAGACAAGCAGGATGGTGGGCTAATGATCTATTTATGACAAAAGTACGACACGTGGAGGCTGAGATAATGTTATTTCTCTCAGATATCAATTTGTAAGGTCAGGATTTATCATACTTGTGAGACCATCCTCTCTAGCCAGTGACCTGCTAATTGGCTGCCCTCCTGTCAGCCTGACTGACTGGTTCACTGGCTGATTGTCTCCGAGGTCGGTTGACTAACTGACCAGATAACTGGCTGACAGACTTAGTGCTGGTTGACTGGTTGGCCGGCTGGTTGATGGAATTGCTCGCTGGGTGACTGACTGGGTGCGTGGCGGAGCATAATGCAGCCTCACAACTCAAAACCAATAGAGCAGCCACAGGATCCTGGGGTGAGATTATCAATACGCACAGATACGCTCACGTGTTTTTAAAGTTCGGCTTGAGAGCTGTAAGCTGCCGCGAGTTGAGAAGAAGAGATAAAAATGAGTTTGGATCTTTTTCAAAAGTGTAACTTGTCTTTCATTTTAATTTTCACTGACAAATATGTTGATGTTTAGCTGTACTGTTTTATGCCCTGCAGTGCAGTGGATTAAAAGTGTGGTTTGGCACCAAAACGTAGGATCAAGATGGATTAACATGTTTGTTAAACTTGGAAAGAATTTCACCAAAAGACCTAGCATGTTAGCACTGTATCCTCTAATAAATGAATGATTATTTTTAACTATTTTCTGGTCCCGTAGCTGTATAGCAAAACTTTCTTGTTATATGCTGTCAGTTGATAATTAATTATTTGCTGTATCATTAATAACAGATGATTAGACCTGCTTTGATGTGCATTATATAAAATGTTATTAAATGTCTCAGACTGGCTCTGAGAATCTGCTATAAGAGTGTTAATTAACTATTAAATTCTGTTTAAGACTCAATAAAGATTTTCAGGCAGCAAATAAAAAGTAGAAGCAGGTTTCAGTGTTTAGCGAATGGTAAAACCTTTACAGTAGTGGCCCGGGAGGTATACATAACTGCTTTTTACCTCAATAAAACAGCAAGTTTGTCTTCCTTCAACAAACTTCGAGGCTCTTCTGCCAGACCTTTACTCTTGGGTCTTTGGTCTTTTTTTCCTCTTTAGGAGAACACAACATCAAAACAGCTTACTAAACTGAGTACAGTACCTCAAACAATAAGTACACTACCATAAATCACCTGTCTGAACTGTTAAAACAGTTACAGGCTGTACTGAAATCCCGAATAAACAAGCAAAACACAGCTTGAGGCTATTTTTCACTTCCCATTTACTGAGTCCAAAGAAATGCTAAGATGTACTCAGCTGAACCTGTGAAGAACCTCTAGCAGATACTCTTTGTTTTTATGTTTTTGTAAAAATTCTGTGACACATTTCTCTCTAATGTGAGGTGCAGTATGACAGGATGAAAACGATTTTCCAGACTGTTTAATAAAATAACACAATTTGTGCTCTAGCATTGTAGATTATGTATTCTGATGATGATATTTGGTCTCAAGGAACAATTGTGGAATAAGAATAATTATAACCCTGAACACATTTGAACACTGACCTCAAGCGTAGTGATTTCTTTTAGCCAGACAACGGAACAAAGCCAGACTGGAGTCTTACTAGAAGAGATGTTGATGGTGAGTTAACATCTGCTGGGGATCCAAATAAACAGCACACAATAAAGAAACGTTAACAGCGAGAAACTCAAATTTCTTCATGTGATTCCGGAGTGGGGATCACCACAGAGTTCCCACAACGATGTTATTACAACACACGACCCACAGTACAGCAATATTACAATTATTACTCCATTGCAGTATGATTGGATGAGATATGCTTTCTTTCATTTTACCATAGTAAAAAAATGAATTAATTTCCCTGAGGAAAATTAAATATTGGAATCAATTATACATAGAGGTTAAATCCCCTGAATCAATTACGAGATAAAATTCAAGGCTCCTAAAACTTTAAAAAGACCATTTCTTTCCATTTTCATGGAGGCGGGAGTGTAGGAAGAATTTAAATGTCAAGATGTGGGATTTTTTCATTAAGCCAAATGAAATGTTGCACCATGAAATAACTTCTGAAATGTTGCTTATAATTAGCAACCATTAAGGTATGACTTACTGACATTATTTGACCTACTTCTCATTCTGACTTGTGGGATTTTTCATCAAGCAGGATTACCCTTTATTTCAGATTTGTCAGATTATATCCTTTGTTGTTGTTGCTTTAATAACCACAGTAATAAAAGATGAACATCTATTTTTCACAGGCATTAACTATCAGTACAGATGTTTTAAACTCATATTTGACAATAGGCTTTAAATTCAGGTTTAGGATTTCTAGCTCTTTTGGATACTAACATCATGGAAATAATTTGGATGAAGTGGCCCCCTTAGAGCTCTTTTCACTGTCTTTCTAAGCATCCATCGCTCTTGGTCCTTTCACTCATTAATGAGAAATCAGTCAGTTCATCACTCATCTATGATCAGTTTTTTTCATTTCTTTAAGTACCAATCTTTCTTCCATGGATCCATTCCACCTCCCTCCTTCTACCCTGCTGCCTTTGCTCATCTCTCCCCCCTCTCTCCCTCACTATCAATAATCATTTCGAAATACAATGACTTTATATTTCTAGAAGTATAATCAGTTATATGGTTTTCTTTGGAGTTCAGTGCATGTCACTCTGCTGCTCTTGCTGTATTTTTCCTGCCTGACACACACGTACAAAATATATATATAGTCTCAAGCTCATGTACATGCAATATGTAAATTCCAACTTGCACTGCGGTTAGGGAGGTGATGTTAATGTGCCATCTTGTACAGTAACAAGCTCGTACATCCATAATAAACACCAGTCTGATGTGCTGAATGCTAACAGTCAGTCAGCGTGTTGCCGCTTTTCCTAGACTGAGTGAGTGTGCCCCTGAGCAAGGCTTTTGGGGTCTCTAGTAAGGCCCACTGAAGAACACACAGACAGATGCTTGTTTCCGGTCAAATCTAGAGAAAATCAATATCAATTTCATCAGCAGTACAGAGATACGGCTAGGTCAGGGACATGTTTAGCCTAGCACAGCTCAAAGCCTGGAAGCAGGGTTAAATGTTAGGGAAAGAAATCTGCCTTCCAACAACTCCAAAACATGCATGTTGTGTCTACAACTAATAAACTACGCATCACCGACAGGCGGTCGAACTTTACTGTGAGGACAGGGCTTTGATGACTCTGAACAGAGTGAGTACACTGCATTTAGTTGTCGTTAGCTTCAGTGCATTAGCTGACGGCTCCCAAAACCACAATGTTTCATTTTCTGTTTCTGCAGCTGATAATAAGCAGCGGGACACATTCAGAGTTGTTTGATGTCGGGTTTTTTGGTCCTGTTTTGTTTTGCTTTTGGACTATTGACGGAGCAATGCTTGCAGTTTCCAGCTGCTAACAGTCTTTGAGCTAAGCGAATGCATCACAAAGAGTTTCAAATCAGTTGCTAACAATGTTTGCAGTCACCTGCAGCGTACAAATTGTGTATGTACGGTTATACACATCATGCTCCAGTGAATTAAAATCGTGCTCGAGGTCATCTCTAACCTCTGCAGTCACTGTTTGTTTCTCTACATGCCTGCTAACACCAAGTCGGAGAGCGTGCAAGGAGTTTTTAAATTCCCTTTAATGTGATCTTTTGACATTAAAGAGAAAGTCCATGGATGTTGTGGCTACATATCATCATATTAAGGTCACAATTTGCTCCCCTTCTGATATAGTGGGCGCTTCTGACTTTTGGTTTGTGTTTCTTAGTTTTTGAGTTTCCTTGGGTGGGGCTGTACTGCTGTTGTAGCAGTCAGATAAAGTCGCTATCTTTCTGCCTAGAAAAATCAGCTCTGGGAAATAACATCCACCCATGGCAGCAGAGAGTCTCTGTGAATGTGTGTGTGTATGTAAATGGAAGATGGAAAGAGAGAGAGCTTCATCCATAATGCTGAGGATAGTGATGGTGACAGGATGTCATGATCCCCAGGAGTCAGACCCCTCTGAGACCAAAATCACAGGAAGACTGATGCAGGCCTCGAGTTTACTTGATTCTTTTTTTTTTTTTTTTTTTTTTGCATGTTGTCACTGTTTGAGCCTGGATGTGGCTACTGTGATTTTACAGTTTAGGACATTTCTTGATTCTGGACCTCATGGAGTTTTATTGCTCAAAACGTAATGTCAAAGCTGTAGTGTGTGCCTCAATCCCTTGAACCTTGTAGCAGCTCTTAAATGTATTCTGTTTAATCTCAATAGCAGCCCATTCATGGTAATATGATTACTGTCCCTATAATAGGCTAATTACAATAGCCTGTCATGTAGAACGATTTATGCTGAGTAGGCGCGATGCATTTGACCTGTGAGTGAGCGTGTGTGTGTGTGTATGTGTCTTCTCTACCTCCCTCCTCTCATATATACTGTATTTATTTATTTATTTCCTTATTTATTTTCCTGTCCTTCCTTTATCACCTCCTCACCCCATCACTCTCTCTCTGTCTCCCTGCTCGCCTTTTTCTTGTCTTTCTAACAGATTGTTAATCGGTGATTACTGCAGCAACAAAAGGTTAGGTGAGAGTGTTGATGGGATTCTGTTGTCATGGGAAGTGCTTGAGGCAAAAGGCACCATCCGCTGAGTTTAATGATCCTGCGCGAGCGTGTGTATGTTTAAAATCCTTCGCTAAATCATGCATGAGTATGACGTAGTTTGTTAAAGAGCTGTGGGCTTTTGCACACGCACACACACACATGCACGCACACTGACACACATATGCACACAGACTGTAGAAGATGGATGTTCTAGGTTCTTGGTAATGCCTCTCTGTCTCAATCTGTCTTCCTGAAAATGACAGCGTGCCACGATCATAGGGGATATATAGCTACACACACATACACAAAGGTACAGATACAGACTAGGACACACAGAGACACAAGGAGCCAGGGATGGAGAGCTTAAGTGACAGCAAGGAAAATTTACTAAGATGTGAACAGCGATTTTTCTTCGTTTCTAGGGCTACCTGTTAAATACTTGTTCCCCTTCTCTTTTGAGGAAGCCCATCATGTTATGTCAACATGTCCCATGCACCTGTGTGTGTGTGTGTGTGTGTGCGTGCGTGCGTGTTTGTGCGTGTGTAGCAGCCTGTGCTGTATGTATGCAGTGTGGTGAGTTAAACAATGATGTCTGTGTCTGCCTGATTGCTAATAATCATATTGTTTCTGGCATTTGTATGTTTTTTTTCCACACATTGCATAATGATAACTCTGCAGGTCGGTAGAATGGGCACATAGAAACTGTTGCTATAGAAACACCAGAATAAAAGCACCCTCCCTGGTAATGACACAAGTTTTCATTTCTTCCTGTGAGATGGGAAAGGGGGTTTCACTCTTTGTGTTCTCTCTCTTTTTCCCTCTCCCTTTGAAAGGAGACAACAGTTGCTCCCTCTTCTCTCTCCATGTTCCACTTTCATTCCATTTCTCACTCCCTCTCCTCCTCTTTCAAGCTCCCCTTCGACTTCCTTGGAGGGCCCTATTTCTGTGAGTCAAATTCACTGCACTAGTTCACTTGGCCGTGACTGACAGATTTTTGGTAATTTCATGACCAGAGGCTGTAGCGCTCTGACGGTGCACCTGCAGCGCTAATGTAAAAGAGGCTGGATTAGGAGGAATAAATTATTGGTATCAATCATGAACAATCAGATCAGCTCCTCTCATCCCATTTAACAGCAGTGTGCTCCCACCGCACGCTGACATTTTGTAATGGAGAAAAGTGCCCAGAACTCTCCCATGAGGAAACTGATACGCTTTATCAGGAGGTGCAGGGCCTCGAAGCACATATACACACCGCTCGCAAATACGCAACAGGTGTGTAGCAGTTTGGCCGCTTAGTTCAACAAGATTTTTTCAAGGATGAGAAGTGGGAGCTGCTTTGAAAATGCACACTATCCTTCAGATTATAGCCTGCAGATGAAGCACACGTACCTCTTTTTGCTGCCTTTAGATAGCAACAGAATTTTATCAACGGAAAAGGAAAGCCCCTCATACATTATTACAAGCAGTTGTAGATGACATAGACTGCTACATCCCCCTTTCCCCCCTGTCAACTGTCAAGTCAAATCAGTTTTATTTATGTAGCCCAGTATCACAAATTCCAATTTTCCTCAAGGAGCTTCACACACCATAGACCCTCGATTCGAATCGGGAAAAACTCCCCCACTAAAAGAAACCTCGGGAGGAGCAACAGAGGAGGAATGCCTCTCCCAGGACAGGTGTGCAGTAGATGTCGTGTGTGCAGAAAAGATTAAAACTAGAAAATCACAGAGTTGTGGCAGTAATCATGTGTTTGATGTGCTTGACAACACGCTCAAATACACAAAAAACAATGCATTTTGTGAATTAAGCTGTGGCCTGAGCAGGCAGAGGCATAATTTCAATTTTTGATACCAGACAACACTGACCCAAGTAATTTGTGTTGACATCCTCCTCTGGTGTGCCCTCTCCCTGATGTTGCTCTGGTAATGTCATTGCAAGCTACAACATTATTGAACTCATGCAGGCAGGAAATTATCCACTTGCAGCAAGCAAATTTACCACAGCACCAGTGTAAGATTGCTGTTCGTAATCTGCTCCAGCGTGACGTTATGTCTGCCAGTACCTTATATGTGACACATTATACAATTCATCAATATGCTAGCCCACATTTGGCTGTGACAAGGAATTTGCCACAGTTTTGAAACTTTCAAGTAGCATATATTCATTACTGCAAGCAAGTGTGCTGCATGAAGCCCCTGAAAATGTAGTTACACATTTCTATTTCTCCAGCATTAAATATTCATACAAAGCATGCAGCAATCAAAGTTTGGAAACAACTTCATCAGGTATTATTTATTAAGAGTTTAACAGCCAAAAACTCAAGCTAATCTGCTTCATCAGAACGGTGTGGCTGAGGATTGTTTTCATCTGAAAACACCAAGACTGTTTGAACATAAAATGTGTCCATTGATTGAGAAAACTGAAAATCGGTTTCAGGGCCTGTACAAGTGCCTTAGTTCTTTAGAAATGTATTTTAGCTTTCATAAAAGTTCTTGTTTTCAATATCTCACAACAGTTGGAACATTTTTAATCTCCTAGAACCACAAAATTTACAGACACTTAACTGAGTGATCCATATACAGCATGACATGCAAATTAATGAACACAATTCTGCTTTACGGGATTATTAAGGATATTTTTTTCTCTTCTTGCTTGCCTCTGATACCTAATTACAGTTGTGCGTGATAATGTACGGTATGGTAGGCTAGTGGCGCACGAGTCCTCTCAACATCTTTTATTCCTAATTACTGTTTCGACAACCAAAGAAAGAAGTCGCTAATCCATAAGTCACATTATATTCTTTAACTCTGTTATTTTGAGAGAGCTGTCACTTTCTTAAAGGGTGTTCATATAAGAAGAAACCTTTCAACTCTTTTTTTTTTGACTGTTTTCTAAAAACCTTTTGCTCTTACTTGAATAACAGAGACAGTGATGTTTGGATGAAAATCTTTTACTCTGCCTGGATGAAGCAGACCTCCCTCTGTCATTACTTTGTCCTTTATTCCCTCTGTCAGCCTTTCTTGGATGCACCAGCTCTTCTTCTTTCTCTCTTTCTCATCCCTTCATTTTGTCTGTCTGTGTTGCTACATCTGCAGTATTTTCCCAGCCTTAACTCTTCCCGTCCCTCCTGCTGACCTCCTGCTCCCCACTGCCTATGTTTCTCTCCCGTGTCTGACAGTGACAGGATGCATGGTGCCTTCGTTCCTCTCTGTCGATTGTTTTTCCACATGCAATTTTAACCCTGCTTCCTTTTTTCTCTCATCCATGCCATTTCCATTTCAACGTATGTACTCTCTGTTTCATTTCTTTTTCCTGTGCGTGTGTGTGTCTGTCTCTCTCTCGTACACCACACACGATCAGCGAGCTCATGTGAAACATCAATGTCCCTACAGATGAATAACAAAGCATACTGCAGCATAAAGAGTATTAGGGCCCCAAGGGCAAATATAGAGATGCAAAGAGCTGCGTCTCTCTCTCTCTCTCTCTCTCTCTCTCTCGCTTGCTCTCTCTTTTGCACCCTTTACCTGTCTCCTTGTTCATTGTGTGTATATGTGAATTAAAAGTTACAAGTAAGTGAGCTTTGTGTTCATAACTGTGGTGGCCAGTTAACCGTCTTATGCACCTTGTTGGAATCACAACCACAAGACAGCAGCTCTTATAATGCCCTGTGTGTGTGTGTATGTATTACTCACATCTTACATTCCAGGAAATTAATGTAAGTGTGTGTAATGTTGCCAGAAGTGATGAAAGTGTGTGTGTGTGTGTGTGTGTGTGTGTGTGTGTACACCACTTGCGTGCATTTTCCTGTGCACTGTGACACACATACAGTTATTACACAAATCGCCCAGCAGAGCATCTCTGTCTGTCTCTCTCCATCTCCCTCACCTCTCGTCTCTCCCTCTGTCATATACACAGGAGACACAAAAAAATCCACAGGGACCAATAAACTCAAGAGACAGGCACACAGGAAAAAAACAGGAAGAAAGACCTACACAGAGAAGCCCTGACAAAGTGAATTTTCAGGGATATACTTTCCTTTCCTGCTAACTCCTCCTAACCTCCACCGAAAGCCTGGTTGGAACTGTAAAATACTGAGCCGTTGCAGGTGTAACTAATTAGGTAAATCACAGAATTGACAGAACCCAATTAATTTCACCAGAGAAAGGAAGCTGAATTATTTACAAGTGAATTACTTCAATCCATCTTTGGCCATGAGTTTAAAAACTACATGCTGTGGTTTAGGATGGTAGCAGCCCAGGCTCAAAGGCATAATTTCTACCAAATCATGAAACACCCAGTGTATACCTCATCAATTTAAAGAATAATGTTCTAGTCATGAAGCCTTCTCTCAGCAGTGGCCCAGTTTTGGATTAGTTCTGAAGGGTTTTGCTTAGTTAATGTAAAGGTAACTAATCACCTGTAGTCATCATCATAACATGTTCAACACCTTCCACATTCATTATGCATCTTAATGTATTGATATCTGGTGATGCAGTTGCAATGTAATTGAAGTGTGTTCGTAATACACCACGTACTGACAAAACATTCCACACCGGTACCGACACAACAAACACACAGCTTGTATAGCCAGATTCACTCCTGTAAAGTCCCGATTATTGTCGAATGAATGTTTGAGCGCTAAAATTCAATCATATTGCACACCCCAAGATAACAAAAGGAATAGCAAGTGATAGAAAGAAGGTTGGATGGCAGAGCAGAAAAAGGAACGACTGCTACCAGATCTTAATTAGACTGGAAAGAATAATTTACTGTGGAAATTTCACATCAATTTTATGGTTTAAATGAGGTTTGAAATATCTCGCAGCTACAGGAGGTTAACAGGCAGACAGAGCTCGTGTTACCGTAATCTCACCATGACGTGCTACACTTGTCACAAACAAGTTTAGAAGTAATACATGCATACCTAAATAAACAGTCTAAATCACACACTGAAAAATGTGCACAGATTTAATTGTTGTTCCATTGTTGTGGGGAAAGAAATGTCATGAGAGCGAAAGGGAAAGGTAGGAAGGTAAGTGAATCATTTTCACAGCAGGGAGGGATTGTAATAGAAGTGATCATAACATTATAAGAGACACACCTCAACTGGTGAGTTTGTGATTGCATGTGAAGGGAGAGTTTGGCTTTCCTTTTCTTACCCTCCTGTGTGTGTGTGCGCACACGCGCACGGAAACATGAAGAGCACACGCTGGCAAAACCGCATGCAGCATTTCTTAACATCTTAAAGGAAAACATCTGTTTCATTTAATGTAATCGCCCGTTTGCTCATGTTAATACAGGGTGTGTTTTTCTCTTTTTGCTGATTGTATGATTTCTTAATAGATACATGTTTTCAACATTAACACAGACTGTTGGACACAGTTTGAAATCAGCTGCTTTTTGCACTCTACATAAGAAAACAAGGATTTGACATTAAAGAAAGTAGTGTCAGATTATTAACAGTAAGCAAAGCATAACATAATATGGGCTGATGTGAAACTGCTCAACGTGGTCACAGTAGAATCACAAGACAAACAAAAACAAAAATTTTGACAAAGCCAATTAAGGTGTCTTTTAAGAATAAAGCTGATAACTGTGAAGGATAACGGAGGAAAAAAGAGCAGCATTTTTTTGATTATTCAGAAAGAAAAACAAAGCAAAGGTAACCGCTCCTACCTGTCATATGAATTGGGCTACAGGACTGCTTTCATTTGTTTTTCGTTTGCAGTAAAAGCAGCATTATTGTCAGATGAAACAAGCAATTGATTTTCACAGTCGGGCAAAAATATCTTTATTGAGAGGGGGAGAAAATTAGAGCTAGAGAAGCCAAGAGGGAGAGAAAGCCAGGGAATAGTAGAATGTTTCAAAGAAAAATGTGGGACTTTCAGGTGCTGCAGGATGTGTGTGTGTGTGTGTGTGTGTGTTGCGTGTGTGTTGCATGTGTGTGTTTTGACCGCAATGAGCGAGTGACCCTATCCTGACCGCTCGCTGCAGTTTATATTACAACATCTCAGCATAAATAGTACATTTAGCCACATACAGTACAGATACACACCAGCTACACTACATACAGAGCTGCTTACCATCGCTCTCTCTCAGCACCCATTCTGCTTTGCTGTGCTCTAACACACGTTCAGCGGATTGCTGAGTTCACGGATTTGATATTCCCACCTAGCCTTGACCGCGGAAGATTGTATGTGTGTTTCTGCTGGAATATGTATGTGTGTGCTGACTCTTTGCTCTCCGTAACACATTCGCAGGTTGACTTTTCAGGAATGCAGAAGAATTCATAGGCTTTTTTTTGTTTTGTTTTGTTTTTCAGCTTGTCCCTAGGGTAAGTTAAATATTGAGCACGCTGCCTCTTTTTCAGCAATAACACTGCAAGCTAGTGGGGCATCAGTGATTTTCATTGTCACATCTTTTCTACTTAGATGGCTCTGTGTATATCTGTGTTTCCCCTTCATTGACTCAGAGGCACGGCTACACGGTGTCGAGGAAAACGCAGGCCTGGAGAGTTTGACAGTCTAAACTGCAGTTAACTCCAACTCTCAAGGAAATATACAGAAGTTTCCTTTGGTCAAAAGTCATAGTTATGTTGATAGAAGTGACCTCTGAGGCCAGTAGTGCCTAATTACCAATTACCTAATTGCCAGTTTTTCTAATGCAATCGATCTGGCAACGATGAACCAGACAAACAGACAGTTAACCCTATGACTCCGCAGGTCTGCTCAACTCTATGAAGCCTTGTCACATCTTTCAGCTCGTTGTTTTGGTTTTGATTCCAGCAGCTTAACCCCTTAACGCCGATTGTCGCGAATTTGCATCAAACCGCTTTAACCCACATTGCAGCCGAATCGCACATGCATTCCTCTAATGCCCGTTTGTGCATATTCAACACACCTAGGAACCTTTTGCAAGCACTGGTTTCTCTTCGGACCAGTCAAAGTGAAAACTACATCCGTTGTGTTGTTGTTACAATATAATGGTTGTAAGCCAATTTTGTGGCTGTTTTGATGAAATGAATTAATTTTGAATGGCTTTTATGATGCACATTTATGAATTTTGAAAAAAAAGTGTTTTTATTGTATTTAAGCATTAACGCCTGTTGTTTGCTTATTTGCATCATACCTAAATTTATATCTATTGTATGTGCTACAGTAGAATTAACAAACTCCTCTTAATTTATGATCAATTTGAAAGCAAAAACACAAAGAATTAATTTTTTAATAGAATTCTAAACAAATTCAGGCGTCAAGGGGTTAACTGTTTTGGTTCACTCTTACCGTTCAAAGTGTCATTTCCAGTTGCAACAATCAGTTGTTTTTAGCAAAAAGCTTGCTCAGCACCAGACAGTGGACAGGCAAAGTTAGCGGCTAGCTGGTGAACGTACAGTAGCAGAACAGCTGCAGAGCCAGATATTTCCCTAAACTAGACCAAAAGCAGCTAAAGGATTCTCACTCACCTTCCTGTCTTAGAAATGGCTGCCATTTAAAAAAACATTTTCTTTTTGACCCTATAATGGACAGTCTGCAAGACTATAGACTGTATATCTCGCCTGGAGACACGTTTGGAAATGAGCTGTCATTATGGCAGTGGTATGGGCTGCATTTGCCATCACTTCATAAAACTGCCCCCAGTGCTTTGGCATCGCAGGACTGACAGCAGCTCCCAAACCACCAAGCAAACAGTTTGGGCTGCTCTACCGAGACTGTAGAAGCAAATACAAACAATGGAATGGCAGAATTTCAGCCGGTGCAAACAGACGGTAATATCAGCACTGAAAAATACATCAATCATGAAATCGTTTGTAAATGATTTTGAAACATGTATTATGTTTGGCTTCATAGATATCTCAGGGAGAAACGAGCAGTAGTAAGGCCAAGGATGTACTCTGCAATTATTGTTTTTCATAAGTTTGTTCAGTATTTGCTTTCTGCGCTTTGTTTTGATTGGAATCCTCTACCTCCATTCATGCCATTCAGAACATAGAGCTACTGGGTTGTAGGTTGCAAAATGACTGACTGCAGATGTAGGGTGGTGGCTTCCCTCAGAAAATAAATCAGTTTGTTTTTCGAAGCGAGAGTGATGAAAAATAAAGCTAATGTTTTACGAGACGCACGCAAATGCAAATACAGGTGTACATGCAATCACATGCAATTCTTTCCTGTGCACCTCCTTGCCTTCCTCACCATGTCCTTATTCGGTCTGCTACTACCGTCGAGCATGTCTCTCTCTCTCTCTCGCACACACATACACACACACATACACCATTCATCCTACCTATCTCTGCTATCTTCAGACAGCAACCCCTATTCCTTGCTGACAATGTTTGGGATTTACTCAAGACGTAGCCTTGATTCTCCCTGTGTGTTTGTGTGTTTGGCTATTTGTATGTGTGTGTATGTATGTGTGTGTGTGTGTATGTCTCACATGAGGTATGATGCATGTCTGTGCTCCACTCTATGGTTGTCATGGCGACCAGTGACTGGGCATGTCATGTCCCTTACCTCACTATTCCTTTAGCTCATCACCTTCACTTTATATTAAATTTAGTGGTTTTACTCATTTTAATGTGCATATAATTTACATCAGACATGTACTTGTATATTAGTCTTGCATTTATGGGATCTTTGATCAACTTACTAAAGTGTAACTAGAGCCGTGGTAGAATTTTCAGCACTGTTTGCTCAGTGCTTATTAGTTTGCGCTTTAATGATTTTCACACTATGTTTACTGGCCAGCACAAGCAACCTTTGCACAGTGTAATTTCAGCCCAGAACAGCAAACACACAAAGGTGAAATTGTGGCCAGTTTGTAATTTAATTAGGATTTTCCTTGAAAATCAGTGTCTTTTCTGAACATGTTCATTTGCAATAAAAATTCTTGAAACAAGTTGCATTGAGGAAAGTGCAATTTACGTTCTTTCCGTAACAATTCAGAGTGAATGTCATGATGGCTGTAAAAAAGAAAAAGCTGGTGAATAAGTGTTAATAGCACTTGCTTTCTCAGGAGAACACAGTTTTTTTCAAAACTGTTTTCAGCATAGTTAACTGCATAGATGGATTTTCTTATTATTTTCCAGAGACCTGCTTTTATCCCCACTGAGCACCAGCTAAATGGCCTAAACGCTTGAATCTAACAGCACTAGCATTTCCTTAAACTGTTTGACAGTGGGCTGACAGGGAGTGCGAGAAATGGCGATAGAGAGAAAGACAGACAGAGAGAGGTTGTGGTATTTGTTCTTTGTGTGATAAATATAGGAGGCGAGTGGGTGGAATAAAAACAACCTAACACTCTAGCAGGATAAGAGAGGAAACACAGAGAGATAGATATAATGACACCAGGAGAGAGACAGTATGACATAGCGATAATAATAGCGATGAAGTGAGGAAGAGAAGTAATGACACTTAGCGAGAGATGCAACGATTCTAATACAGAGATAATTGTGGTGAAAGAGGGATGGAGAGAGAGAGCGAGAGGGAGGGAGAGATGAGAGAGCGGGATAGAGGTGGAGGGAGGGATTGGAGGATGGAGGTGATGACAGAGGGCTGAGGGAGGAGACAGAGAGAAACTGCGTGCAGGACGAGGTGCATGGCTAGAGGTACATGGATAGAGATAACACTGGTGTTATAAAGAGAGCAAGGATGGACAGGAGGTTAAAGAGAGAAGGAGATAGAGGAGGGAAGATCGAGTGAGATCGACAGTTGAAGAGAGACAAACATAATGTGGGAGAGACACAATGATTCTGACACTGAGATAATGAAAAAGAGGGAGGGGGTGCTGCATGAGAAGAGGTGGGGAGGTGGCAAAGACAGAAAGTAAATAAGGATACCAGAAAAATAGACAACAGATTTTTGTCCCCTCCTTTCCTCTCCTCTGCACTTTTTCATAGCCAGTATTGAATTGCTGCAGTCAATAGTTCTCCACAGCGTATCCTAGAAAGATGCATTTGATTTGTGGCCCAGCACGCCGTGGAAAGAGGAGGCCAGCATTTGATTTATGAGCCAGGGACCTTCTGGTCAGGTTCGACTAGATCCCTCCACCTCTCTGCCACTTCTCAGCACCTAAAATTTAACAATCTGTCTGATTGCTATGTAGATCTGTGCACCAGCCAAATCCTTTCCGGTACAATGCAGACTTTGTTTGGGATGTTAGGCAAAAATGGTTGAGAAATGCCAATGAGAAATGCATTGGGAATGCGAGTTAGATGGGAAAATGTGCAAGTAGCCATCTGTATTTTAACGTGGGACATGTCTCACAACAGTATCGATGTGCAGCCCTGTAGATGTGCTTGTACCATTTTTGAAAGTAAAGCATCAAAGCCTGTGGGATATAAATCAAACAAAACACACCTGCAGGACTTAGCCCGTGTTTTAATGCAGTCTGAGTGCACAGCACACATGTGCATATGACAGCATGTGTTTACCTGCATGTGTCTAGAGCTTCCATTTAACACACTACTTACAGATGCTCAGAGATTAATTTATGTAATATACACGTTCACAATCATTATTTTCCTTTTTCTCTCTTTTCTACGTACAGCTAAATGCTGATGGGTCTGTCAGCACGTATCACCCTATGAAGTGAAGAAACTAAAAACAAAAGCTACACAACGCTGCTAATTCAAGTAAATATATTTGTTAGATCTTCAAAGACACAGGAAGTTAGAAGAAGCACATACTGGATGAGGAGGAGGGACACAGGCATTGAGAGAGAGGAAAACATGGGGGAAAAGATAATTACTCCTGCTGTGTTTTTATGAATATCTGCACTACTTCAATTCTGTTATCATGGCAATAATAAAACAGTTCCACAGACCAGAATTACACAGATCTGAATGTGCCTAACCTTTTCCAGTCAAATTAATTCAGCTTATACTCATTAGCTGACTGGTGGCCTCCACAGGTGTTTGATGTTTGCATCCACAAAATAGTTCCCAGAAGGCATTTATATTACCAAAAAACACAAGTTTAGAAATTGTAGCAATTTTCTTGCTGTGGCTCCAGGGATGACATTGTTGGCTGGGATTATTGTTAGGGGTCAGCCAGAGGGTCTACCGCTTTGGCCCAAACTAAAATATCTCAACAAGTCTTTGAACTATTTTGGCTTGATGAATTGTGAAAAGCTTTGGTGAATCGTTGCTCCCGTGGGTTAGTGCCATTGCCATATCATCATTTTGATTTGCCCAATACTTTGTTCTGCAAACCTGATTAGCAAATGTTAGCATGACAACATGCTAAACTAATGCGGCCACCATGGTAAACATTCTAACTGTTCAACGCTGACATTAGCATTGAGCTCATCACTGTGCCTAAGTACATCTAGACTCTTTTTCTCCTCTGTCATTCCTTTGTTGTCTTGCACACATGGACAGCTGTTGGAAGGACTGAACATATGGTTGTCAGTTACTGGACAGTCTCTCTAGCAGAAAAGCTCCACTAAACTAACAAAATCTAAGCATGAAAAACCAGAGTAGGAAGAACTCAATGTCACATCAACGAAGAGGCAAGGCAAAGTACTTTTTACTGAAATGCCCCAAGTATGGTGCTACAATATGGTATCTAACTTGATGCAAGTATCCGCTAAATTCTACTTACCCCATCTGCTCAATGGGGGCAGAGGGGGATCTGTCAGCAGAAGAAACCATGCACAGAAAAAGAGAGACAACTGGAGACAGAATGAGAGACAGGCATAAAGACGGCTGAGGGGGAGAGGTGAACTGGGTTGGAAAGACAGTGGAGAACAATCTGAAATTAATCTGGACACTCCAGATGGTTTGAAGTGTGTGTGTGTGTGTGTGTGTGTGTGTGTGTGTGTGTGTGTGTGTGTGTGTGTGTGTGTGTGTGTACATCTATTACTCAAGTTGTGGGGACTTAAATGTATTTGCACAGTCACATTGTTGGGACTTGCATTCCTTAGCTCCTCATAAGGAGTTTTAGGGTGAAGGCTTGGGTAAAGATTCGGGTTAGGTTAGGTTTAGTTTAAGGTATGGATGTAAGTCTATGTAATGTCCTGTGTGTGTGTGTGTGAGTGTGTGTGTGTGTGTGAGCGCATGCACGTGTGCATCTCTGTGGCTGCCAGTTTGTCCATATGGTCCTGTGTATAGGTATTTACGTGTGTTTGTGAGCTCTGTGTTACCTCAGATAAATAAGAACATCTGGTATGTGCACAATGTGGAAGTTCTGATCTCATTCTGTTGGGGAAAAACAAAAACACCCAGAAACAGACACATCCATATTTTGTTAGCATTTGGTTGACTAGTTTGTGACCTAGTAGATAGTTGTCTCTGGAGTGTACAACACATTTCTATGTGTGTGTGTGTGTGTGTGTGTGTGTGTGTGTGTGTGTGTGGATGTTGCTCCTGTTGTGGGGACATACAGTAAATCTGTTTACACAGTCACATTGTGGACAGTTACACAAAACACGAGTCTCCATAACATGAATCATTCAATTTTACGGTGGAGACTAGAGTTTAGGTTAGGGTAAGGTTGGGTAAGGGTTAGGGTTAGGAAAGTAGTGGTTTTGGTTAGGGTGCATCTCCAGGAAATGAATGTAAGTCTATGTAATGTCCTCTGAAGTGATAGAAGTGTGTGTGCGTGTTTGTGTGTGTGAAAGAGAGAGTGTGTTCTCAGTGATATAAGGTTAATAAATCAATAGCCATCGCTATCTGAGAAACAATTACTGCTGGCTTTCATGTTGGCCACACACACGCACGCACGCACGCACGCACGCACGCACGCACGCACGCACGCACGCACGCACACAAAATCACACACATGCTCACCCGCTGTGCTACGTGCCCTGTATATTCAAGTAGCTTTAGGAGTAAACTGTATCAAGTGTTTCTTGAGGAGAGAGCGGCAGAAGATGAAAGATGGAGGAGAGTGCAGGGGGAGTTTGTAAATGGCAAAAGAGGAGGGGGGGGGGTGGATACACAGAGGGTTGAGACACGGTGTGCCATTGTGGAGGATCTTAGACCTTGTTTTTATTTATTTATTTTTTGTCATTCTTTTTCTTGTTTTTTCAGCTTTTACACTGTCCTGCTGCACCTTTGGTGGAGCTAAACTAAATGTTCATTCTATTGTTTCAATAACATCCTTTTGTGTATCATTTTGCAGGATCTAGTTTTGTTACTTAAAGCTTGATTACCTTTTACAGGTTTCCTTAAAATTTAGTCAACTTTGTTTTGCTTTAGCTCGCATCTGCCATCCTCACGCAGCCAATCGTAGCTGTTAAAATGGGGGTGTCACGTTTCGCTGCGAGTTCGGCACAGTGACAATCAAAATGACAAATGCGTTACCGTTTCTTTTAATGTGGGTGATGCTGTCAAATGTGTGTGAGCATGTTGGATGTGTTTCCATTCACACACCCCACAAACAGCAACACCGGCATACCGTCTTTGTCTTATCCACAACATACACAAACCATTCCAGCCCCAGTTTTGAGATTTGGTCTGCTTTTGTCTAGTTCTGGCTTCCTTTGGTTAATCATGTGTGTTTCACTGGATTTGTTACACATCAGCTTAGCTTTTGGCAGCTTTGTTACTGGTGCTTTATTATTAATTTATATCCTCTTTTTTCTCTCTGAAATTCACACGTAAAAGCTGTTCATGAATTCTTCAATACCATATGCTATATAGCCAGCTATATAGAATCTGTTCTTCTGTGTGTGTGTGTGTGTGTGTGTGTGTGTGTGTGTGTGTGTGTGTCTGTGCAACTCTGCCTCCTGTGTTCACACATGCAAGTATTCAGCAGCGACTGACACTCAGCGGGGATGCTGCATGCCGGAAGCACTGCTCAGAGAGCAGAGAAAAAAGTAAAAATGGTGGATGATATGTTCTGTTCTGTTTCTGTTCTGTAGGACAAGTTTAAACAAGTGGTTTTTGTTTACTTCGGCAGGTACATGTAGATGTTGAAGGAATACTTAACGATAGCATTCTGCGTGACACACTGAATACTTTTGATCATATGGAGTGATCTGCATTTAAATAGTGCCTTTGATTGTGTGTACATGCTTGTATTTGTGTGTGTGGGTCCGTGTAGTTAATGTAAATGACATATACTCATATACGGCAGTGTAATGGTTGTACACAATCTCATGTCTGCGTGTTCTAATGTTTGAGTATTTAATTTCTGTCTTGAAGTATAAATGAGTGAGCAATGTGATCACATGGTACATGCTGTTAAAACAACGGCATACGGTTCTGTGTGCATGGTTAAGTGCGTATAAGAGTATGGGTCATGGGAGGTGATTTTTGGCCTGAGATCAGTAGATTGCAGCACCAGCACTGTCAGGATTAAAGGGTTAGTGACATGAAATCTAAATGTATGCAGTATGTGGTCACACTCAGGCTATTTGCATGAAAGCTCATGCCCATATGCTGTAGTGTCATGGGAGGCTGTATGACATGTGTTGCAATATGTTAAAGTTGCATGTGAGGACTGGGGCTTGTAACTCTTGTGACACTTGACTTGGCAGACAGCGCATATCTAAACTGTGCTCTGTGCTTTATTTCAAATACGCAAGCCGAGGACATGTCATTAAAAAAAATATATGTCTGATTAACCTTAATCACAGTGGTATGAATCTACATTCACTCTTTGTTTTCTTGTCCTGAGCTCTGCACAGAACTTGACAAATGTTACAAGGCTACAGGCTAAAAGTGACAAAGCCATTATCTTTGCAATCTGAAGTCTGCAAGGCAGGAATGAAAGGCACGCTCTTATGTCTAAATGATATAACTCTCAGATCCAAGTTTGAGATTCTAATGTTCTAACATGATTTCGTCCCATCTCTCTCTCTCCCTCTCTCCCAGCTGAATCTTGTGGTGGTGTAGTCCAAGGACTCAATGGTACCATAGAGTCGCCTGGTTTCCCCCATGGCTATCCCAACTACGCCAACTGTACATGGCTGATAATAACAGGGGAGAGGAACCGAATCCAGCTCACCTTTGTCACGCTGGCGCTGGAGGAAGACTTTGACATTGTGTCAGTTTACGATGGACAACCGTCGCCTGGCAACTTAAAAATGAGGTTAGAAATGATTCTTTCATTCAGTCAGATCTTTTGTTCTGCTCCTTTGTTGCTCTCTTCTCTCTTTCTCTCTCTCTTCGAACCTCTCTGACTTCCAGTTTGAGTGGAGCCTGCCCTCTTTTACAGCTCATCTACCTCCTCAGAACAAAAAGTTGACATTTGGACAGCAGCATATTCCTTTGAATACTTATTTCTCACTAATGGGAAATGACACAGTGTCAAAGAACAGTGAGTGTCAGCTTTAATTTGAGTGGATTTTCTGTCGTATTGGATAAATAGTTCAAAAAAGGACACCCATTTTGGTGAATGGTCCACTCTTTTTCACGGTGACAAAAGTAGTTGGACAAAATAAATTGAGATTTGACAAAGCAGACACTTTGACATTGCAATGGATGGGAAAGCGGTTTTATTGTCTTCTCAAAAAACTTAATCAGTAACAATCCACAGGAGTATAGCATACTTAGTAAAGTTTAGATTAGAAGTTTTGTCGTGATTTAGAAAGTTCATATTTTCGGTGAAAAAGCACCACTTTTGTTCCATATTGAAAGGACGGTATATATTAAATGTCTACATTTGAAAGCATTGATATTGCTGTTTTGCATTTACCCTACATTGCTACTCACTTTACATAGGCAAAGATGCAAAGACCTTCCTTAGGGGTACATATTGAACGGCAAGTGAAACAATACTATAATGTCATGGGAAAAGGGTTGAGTGATGATCAATTACTGCTAAATCCTGATAATAAGGTTTTAAAACTCTAACAGTGTCTTTGCAGAAGTCTACTTCAAATTAAGGATGTCTCGAGCTCATTCCAAAGGATCTGATCTATTTTGATGGATAGGTATTGAAAATAAAGCAGACCAATTGATTGATTGCTTATGTCTTTATTTATTCTTTGATTCTCGCCATGCAAGCAGTCAACTGGATTTCTCATATTAGACTGTTTACATCAGACTTATGGCTTGATCACGACTGGAATATGAAGAAATTTGGGGTTGTGTTGTTGGATGTATTATTTTAATTTGCAACATGTAATATTTACTCTTATCTTCAACAGAAATTAAGCTAAATGTCTTTTCCAGGTAAGCCCAAGGCAATATAGCAAAGTTCAATACTATAATTTAGACTACAGCAGCATGATAAACCATGAGGGGCTATGGAGCAGGCTGTAGGTCTCCACAAGGCCTGCAACAAATACAATGAAAAGGCTAAAAACACTTTGCTGCAAAGGGTAAAGATTTAACTGCTTTGTAAAACATTAAGGTGCAGATGGAACAACGGCAGGACAGAAATTGGTTTCTGTATTAAATGTAATATAAGATGTGCGTTCCAAACTTCTCATTCTCAGGTAGTGTTAAGGCTGTTAAGGGACCTGGTCCCTACAAATTGAAGAGAGTGAATGACATAGTAACTCTAAGGAATAACAGAGAAGTACTTATTGGCCTGTGCATAGGCCAAAAGAAAAATTATTGTTGTCTTTTAATATTCAGAATTGATTCTTGCATATTAATAATGTTGCACCTAGCATAACAGTAAGCATAACATGCTACGGAGGAAGAGAGGGCAAGGATTGGGATCCTTTTTTCACTGAACGGATTTTCACTGACTTCATTATCCTCGAGAAGAAGGATCATTAACTATACATTATGCAGTTTTTACTACTAGCTTCAGGTTCAGACTACAGTGTGCTGCATGTTAATACAAATTTTAATTAGTAATTTTCTTTACTCCATTGCAACTGGATTTGAGCTAATTGTGCAACTGAAATTTACATGGAGTGCAGAAGCATTTAGTTTTTACGTTAGTGAGTTTTTGAGGACCTGCAATGAGGTTGGTGAGTCTGTGACAATATATTGAAGATATAGAACTGCAACTAATAGTTATTTTCATTATGGATTAATCTGCCTTTTAATCATTTGGTCTATATAATGTCAAGAAATGGTGAAAATGGATATCACAGTTTCTTAAATCACAAAGTGACGTCTTCAAGTGTCTTGCTTCGTCCAAAATCCAAACATATTTGTTTTGCAATTGTACACGGAAAGATTTACATTTTAGAAGCTGGAACTCAAATCAATTAACCAAATTGTTGCCAAGTAACCTTCTGACTAGTTGATTCATAGGCTAAACATTGCAGCTCTACCGAGACATTCAAAATTGGAAAAGCTATTTGTAGCTCCAACACACCAACCAAGCTGAAACTCGTGAGCACACAAGGCAAACGAAACAACGGTGGCCTGAATGTGACATCAACATTCTTCAGACGAGGAAAACCTCACTGGAATTTCTGAATGTGCCTTTTTGTTTTATTGTGCATGCTGAATATGGCAACGCCTCCATTGTGCAGATATTGATCTAGCCAGATATATATCTGGCTAGGTTAAACAGCACTATCTAGTGGATCATTTAAATCCGTTGATCAACAAAAATGTGCAGAAAAATATAAGTCATTGATGAATTGGCAGCATCAGTGTTGGGTGAGTTGTAGGACTGTAATATTGTTGCAGAAAGGAGAGATGGAGCAGCATCTACAGAGCTGGCAAACTGTAGGAAGCTTATTCATAGTGCTCTGCTTGTGTGTAGGAGGGATGAGCTGGGAATGCACCAAGTAGTGTTTGAGGTTGGTGGTGCAGTTAGGGATAACAGTGGGTTTTACTTGAAAACATTATATAGCTGTATTATGTGTCAGTGTTTGAATAGAATACTTTTTTATTTGACTAGCTTGAGGAGAATAGTGTAGACTTCAGACTATACTGAGTGGCGTGTTTGTGTGGAGGCTTACAGCACGTACGGCTTCTTTTTGAGCACAAAGTTTTGCCATCAGGTTTTTGTCTCTAGTACTTTGCTTCTTTGCAAAGCCAAGGCTGCAGTAAACACAGTTCTTTATAAGGATGTCTGTGTCAAATGATGAGCTTAATTAGTATAGACCAGGAAAGTAAGTCTAGTGTTCATAAAAATGGGCCATGTGCTCATAAAAATTCAGACGCATTCACAAGTGTTTCAGACTGTTTTTGCTCTTGATTTGTACATATTAATTTGAACGAATGATTGCATTCTGTTTTAATTCTGTTTCACACAGCATCCCAACTTTTCTGGAGTCAGGGTTGTACTTAGACTTATGTTATGCTTGGTTTCACTGAAGTGTGGTGTGATATATTGTATCATGAGGCAGACTGCCTTCAGAGACTGCTTCAAAACACAGATTAAATGGATCCTTTAAGTGTTAATTCCCAAGATGTCTTTTAAAAAGTCCTAATGTGTCTGTGAAATGTGCTTGAACAGCTACAAAGTGTTCTGAAAAGAATCAAAAGAAAGTGATAAAATATGTGAAATATGAAAATCTAATTAAAACTCCCAAATAAATTAAAAACCATAGCTGATCTCTCTAGATTTTTTTTAACTTCTCCTTTTATTTGATCCTCTTTCTGTTCATGTCATTCTTCTTGTTTTTCTCTTCTGCTTTTCACTTTCCAAAATTCATTCTTATTCAGCTTGCTGGCTCTGTGGCAGTCAGTTTAACATCAGACAAGCAAGTTTGTTGAACTGCACGTACAACAAATAGGTATGGCTTTTAAGCAGGTTTTCTTGGTTAACCTTATTGCCTTCTTGTATTTACCAAGAACAATTGACATGTAAATGGAGAAAAATTCTAAATGTGTGTTCCTGACTGTACAGTACAGGGGTTGCTTCAGCCTCTGCAGCATAACCAAGGCTAGTTTGTCATGTACTGCACCTTGAAAGTTGTTGGCTTGAAGCATGCCTCTGCTGGGATAGTGAAACCACCAGTGTTCTGTCAGCAGGCCCTACATGGGGTGAAGTGACAGCTGCACCAAAAGTTTCCAGTGTTTTCCAGAACTACAGGTGCGGCTAGCGATGGGCAAGTGAAGTGTACGACTCACCGGTCCCTGCCCCCTTTGGACCATTCTCAGGCCAGCTGCTGCTGTTTGCTCATCCCATGACAACAATGTGTCTTGTCTTTCTTCTTGCCAAATCATCGCTGTTGTATGACACATTTACAAGCATTGCCCAATTGCACATAATAGCATTATCTCTCATAATCTTTTTGTTGGGATGCAGGAACTCTCAAGAGTTTGTTTCTGCTCATTATAGGACTAGTAATTCATTAACAGATACCTGCAGTGGCAAAGTGAGGTGACAGCTGCAACTCTGTCACTGGTGTTAATCAGCCCTGGAGTTATTTGGCACCAGCATTGTGGACAGCCAAGCATACAAGATGTATTTCAACATCAGCTCTGTCTGCTCTCAGATGGAAAACATCAGTAGGATAGTGGTGCTTCAAGAGCTTCTGGCCTCACTGTAATGCAGTGAGCTTTCACAGTGCAGCCATTCCCAATGTCATTGAGATCAAGTGACTAAGCTGGGAGGTGTGGGCTCATTCTCTTCTTAACTGAGCTCCTCTGTTGATGTTAGCACTTCTCTGAATGGTGTGGACATTACTGAGGACAGGCAGCATGGTGCTGAAATGAGACCACTCGCCAGAAGTCCTTTGTGCCATCGGGGTCTCCCTGGTGTGTGTCACTGCAGGCAAGGCCTCACCTCAGCTTGTAAGGCTTCCTCCAACTCCATCTTAGCAGGGGTAGCCATTGAATCACACTATTTGCTTATTATGAATGTATTTTTTTTAACGGAACATTTTACATAAATGTGAGAGCTGATTACGATTATCCTGCTGCTGCATGTTCTCAGTCTGAGCTCCACAAGGGCAATGGTCAGCTGACCTGAAGCTCTCTCCTCCTTTTAGCTTCCAGCTGAATGGTGCAAGACTTGCTGATATGAACCCATCAGCCTGGCCACATGGATAGTGGGATGAAGCCAATAGGAGGTGACTGCCCTCTCTTTGTTCACAAAGAGGAGCACAGTAGAGGCAGAATATATTTTCAGACCTTGTGTGCGGGGAACGCTGCAATCTCATATATAGAAAAGGGCTGACCCGGCATCTGCGGCGTCTTCCTACCAGCCCCAGCTGTGCGTCAGCAGCATTAACTCTACTCCGTCCCACTCTCTCTGTTGACTGATGTCAACAGTGTGAAAATATTTATTTCTCAACCTTAAAAGCTTCTCTCATACATCAGCCACTGCCTGCTTTCTGCCTGTGTCTTATTGTGTAGAAGAAAGGCACACTTCCTAAAGTGCTTGACCGTTGCCTTGCATTTTTGCCAAAATGTGAAGCTTTGTAATGAGATATACAGTACTGACCAAGCTTTTTCTGTTTAGAACATACTGCTCATATGGATGGACAGTGGAGAAGTGGAAAATCCTGAAGGAGTAGTTTGAAAAGTGTCTGCGTATTTTTTAGGACTTTTTCACTGTGACAATCTGTCCCTGTTGGAATCCAGTGCAGCTGCCTGAATTCTAGCTGACCACCAACAATGTCTTATATCAGGAAGAAAAGTCATTCTTTTACAGCCATCATTCCGGCCTACAGGTTTTGAGTGAATGATACTCAAAAGATAGACTTGTGGTATTGTATCACTTTTATTTGTGACTTTCATAATACAACAATCACTGACAGAGTAGGTGGGACCAATCCGAGACACCCTCCGTAGCAGAACAACAGCATCAGCTGCTCAGCCAGGGCCCTAAAGAAACAAAGGCCAATAACATCCTTAGTAGTTATGACGATGGAGGATGTCAGGTGATGGTATTATAGAGTGAGTCACTGCATGGATGTGGTCAAGGTGGATGGATGAGTCAGCAAAACATTGGACTGTAATACAGGAGACCAATCTTTGTTTCCTGTTTCCAACCAACAGTCAATAGTGTTGTTCTTTTGTTTTTTTAAGGAAGACCAAGATTGTTCCTAAACTTTAATCACATGATTACTATTGTAACCATGACAACAGAGCTTCCCTAACGTTAGCGAAAAAGTTAAAGTACTTATTTTAACCCAATACATGATCTTTCTCTAAACCTAACCCAACCTTAACCAGATTTGTTTTTCTACAGTGATTTGTAAAGTTTTTGGCACAAAGAAATATTATCGTCCTGCCGATAAGGGCGTCACATCAAAACATGCTTCTGCTATAGATGTCGCTGTAGAGGCATGGACAAACAACGTAGTGTGTCATGTAATTTGGAGAGCTTTTTTGCCAATACCCAAAGACCAGCCTTCCTACTATTAACTAGAAAACAGATGTTCTGTCTTGAGGTGCTGCTGAAGATAAGATGAGATAAGATAAGATAAGACAAGATAAGATAAGATAAGACAAGATAAGACAAGATAAAACTTTATTCATCCCCAGCTGGGGAAATTTGGACATTACAGCAGCATGTGAAAGTAGCAGTAAGAAGTATAGCAGCAAAGGTAGAGAACATTCGAAAAAAACAATGTAAGAAGTAGACTATATATATATATGTACATATTATACAAGCGAAATGAAATTTGACTATATAAAAGAAAAATGAAATATGTAGAAATAATATATGAAAAAATATGTAAAAAGTATGTACTGCGCCAATAGCTGTGGAAAAAGAACAGTGTACGATGCCTTCAGATTAAAAATAATAGTAAATAGTGTTATCACTATTGCACAGGAGAATAAAATATACAAAACAGTAAATGATATGTAATATTGCACAGAATGTAAAGGGAAATATGTAATATTGCACAAAATGTATGGATATGAGCGTAATTTGTCAAACAACATCAACACAGTCTTATGTTCGGTGGTGCTGGAGTTGAATAATCTGACAGCTGATGGAATGAAGGACCTGCGGTAGCAATCCTTCTTACACACTGGATGCAACAGTCTGTTACTAAAGGAGCTGCTAAGGGCCGCCACTGTGTCATGGGGTTGTCCATGACCGATGTCAGCTTGGCTAACATCCTCCTCTCACCTACATCCTCAGTGGTGTCCAGAGGGCAGTCAAGGACAGAGCCAGCTCTCCTGACCAGTTAATTGAGTCTCTTTCTGTCCCTCTCAGAGCTTCTGTGTAGTTAGTGGTGCTTTTCTGCGGAGGTCTATCACCATCTCCTTGGTCTTGCCGGCATTGATGTGCAGGTGGTTTAGTCCACACCAGTCGACAAAGTTAGTGATGACTTCCCTGTATTCCAGATCATTCCCCTGCGATACACAGACAACGATGGTTGTATCGTCTGAGAACTTCTGGAGGTGGCAGCTGGTTGTGTTGTGTCTGAAGTCCGATGTGGAGAGGGTGAAGAGGAAAGGAGAGAGCACAGTACCCTGTGGAGCCCCTGTGCAGCAAACTGCCACATCCGACACACAGTCGCGAAGCCTCACATACTGTGGTCTGTTGGTGAGGTAGTCGATGGTCCATGCAGCCAGGTGAGGGTCTACTTCGACACTTTCCAGCTTCCCCCTCAGCAGTGATGGCTGGATCGTGTTGAAGGCACTGGAGAAGTCAAAAAACACAATCCTCACTGTGTTACCAGTGCTCCCCCAGGTGGGATAGCATCTTCCACACCAATGCCTGGTCGGTATGCAAGCTGTAGGTGGTCTTCAACTCAGTTCTGTCCCAGACTTAAAAACCCTTTTCTTGTCATTCAGTAGGGTTTTCAGTTCAGTGGACACCCAGGGTTTGTTATTTGGGAAACACCGTACCTTTCTGGTTGGCACAGTGTTGTCCACACAAAAGTTAATTTAGTCCTAGATGCATGTTGTCAAACTGTCGGTGGTGTCAAAACAGTCCCTCAGTGCCATACTGGACTCATCTGACCATGTCTTCACATACCTGATGGTTGGCTGTTGTTTTCTCACCAAAGGTATGTAAGTAGGTTGCAGATGAACCAGGTTGTGGTCAGATCTGCCCAGTGGGGGGAGGGGTGAAGAGCTGTAAGCATCCTTGGTGTTTCCATACAGTAAATCCAGTGTTTTATTGTCTCAGGTGTGGCATTTGAACTTACTTGTCATACTTTAGTTAGCAGACAGAGAGCCTTTATGGAGTCAAGTCAAGGGGTGTAACCGGGCAAACCATTGACATTCTTCGTGTCATATACCCTCCGGGTCTTGTGTCAGCAGCTCACCGTGTAACCGCGGTGGCTGCAGCACACGAGCCGATTGCAGAAGTGGTTTGTCAAACTGAACTTGGACCTGCAATTTCACAAGTTAAGTGATACCTTTTTGATCCCTGTAGGGAGATTTATTACTCAGTATGCGACCCTGTATGTGACTCCAGAAGATTAATGAGTTCCTCAGAAGATCACAAACTTCTTGCCTCATGTTTATTTAGAACAGCATACAGTCATGTTGTCTCCAAACTTTTTTTTTTTAATCTTGAATTCTTTACATATGGGCTTTAACATGTAAAATGCACAGTGAGCCATAACAGGTTTGGTGTTTGTTTTGGTTGTAATACCTAATCTTATCTACCATGAACTGTTCCTATAGCAACACATTTTTTGTGGAACTCTTCTGGGTCTAAGATTACATTAAAGGATATATTAACGTGAACACTGAAATTTATCCTTAAAAGAAAACATTTGTACATCTACAATCCAGGCCTTTGCACCCTAATATTACACAGAAACATCACATTGCTTCCTAAATAGATAAATAAATTCCTAACAATATCAATAAACTTAAATTCCTGAAGCAGAATATCTCATATACTGTATGGAGACAAGGTAGTATTATAGCTAAGGGAATTTAAAGGATGCCAACATCATTTAGGTTAGAAATCTAATCTACACAAGCACAACGGTGATAAGAGACATGATCAGAAGAGAAACTGCTTTGTTTGTTGCTAGTTAGAGGAAAGATTTGAGCCAAAAACATATTTCAACTCTTCATTAAATTTATAAAAGGAAAGTAATTACCACTTTCACTTGATGAGCTAATTTTCATCACAATTGTTGTGACACTTGTGGTGGTCGGAGAAATTGGTTTATTGCTGCACTGTTAACAGGCCTTTCTTCATAATTCAACAGTAAGCACTGTATCCCTTTTTATGTCAGTGGCGGTGGACAGAAGATTATTCATACTTTGCACTCTTAACTCAAAGCTGTTGTACCTCATTGCATTATCATTGTCAGGTGGATCTAATGAACTACATATGTGTAAAAATTTGCATCTCATATTGTTATTTCTGTCCTGTGAAATGAAGATATGCCTCCAGCGTGTTTGCTGTTTGCAGCTGCATGTCTGCAAAAGTCTGAGTGTTCACTCAAAGGTATGCTACATGCACTTTTCTGTTGGCTTTTGTGTGTGCATGTTATGCATGTGCAACCATGCACCTGCATTAGATGACACAGTTAATTATGGAATAGAGCGATTATGGCACTAAGGTTCGCTATATTTAATCAAAGTAATTAAGGAAAAGCTATGCAGCTATAAAGATGTACACATTGATGCACCCTTTATATAACACTGAGGCATGATATTTGAGGGAGACCTCTCTTTGTTATAATACCCCCCCCCCCCCCCCCTTACATCAACCAATTGCTCCCTCAATGTCATTATGGGTTACGATAGTCGAATAAAAATGAACCTCTTCTTTAATACTTTGCTGCCTCTACTGTCTTCATCTCAGCCTCCACTGCTGGAAACACACTACCTTCGCTGAAGTGGTACTCATCATGTCTTGAGGACCTGAGTTTTCATTGCTGTGTATTTGTTGTATTTGTTCTAGCTGCTGATCTTTGCTCCTCGCAGCTGATTCCAAGGAACCCACTTTACTTTCTTGTATTATATTGCGTTGCTACACTTGGTCTTAAGGCAACCTGCGATTACAGAATTCACAAGTATGATGGGATTATTGGATTATAGGATTTATAGATATAGATAGACCATTTCTGCACTTGCCCCCATGGTAAGAGAGTGAATAAGAGCATAAGTAGAGCTGCTGCAATATAAATGAGGACATATCAGTTGAGTTTTAGTTAAAGAATTACCTTGTCTAAGTCTCAGATGATGTGTCTTGGATCTGTCTCAGGTCTGAATAGATGTTTTTTGCCAAAGACAGTATTATATCAGCTACTATTCAGCAACAATATGTTTTGGTTTTTTTTACCTGTGTATGGTAAAGTGGTGTTCAGTGGTATTCCGCTCTAATCATGCAGCAAACAGTCACTGAGATGGCATTGAGACCATGCGATGAGACCCGAACTGCACTAAAATGCATACTAATGAAATTATTTTAGAAGGGTTAGCAGCTACAGGACACATCTGTCCTCGTCTGTAGCCTCTGCTTCAGCCGGTGCCAGCAGTAATATTAGTCATAGACCAGCAGAAATTCAGCTGGGAGGAATATGTGGAATGTTTTTGGTAAGTCAGTGCAACCAGAAATTGCTAATTTAATGGTGTGGTAGCGAACGATAGCCAATGCTAGTCACTCACCGAGACAGCTGTCCAGTGTGCCAGATCTCTTCAAACCATTCCCGCATTTACAGACACATTTTTTCCTCATCCTGTGTTTTCCAAGCCCCTCCTACATCCATCTGTATTGTTGTTGGACATGACCTCCTATAGGAGACTGCCCAAAAAATGTATGGATATTTGTTTAAGGTAAATTTGTTGTGAAAATATGTAATCAGTCAACTAAAATCATCAGTCAACTGGTTTGGGTATGTGGGTAGAGAAGGCAGTAGAGGAGAGCTGTGTTGTGTCTGTGGATGCCCATGACAGAGCGAGGAGGAGGGCGCAGAGAAAGGTTATCAGTGAGGTATTGTGCCTTTGTTGAAGAGAGACGGAGACAGAGTAAGATTAAGAGAGCAATACAGAGAGTCAATCGAGACAATAAGACCGAATGAAGAGGCAAAAGGGCAAGGTTCATACTGTGCACTCCTGCTCTCCTCTGTACACTTCCTCACCCTCCTCTGCGCTCCTCTCAGCTCAGTTCGGCTTGTTCGTGTTTTGGATTGTCAGTCTGTTACCAGGCCTTTGAGATATTTCATTACAGTATGTTTAATGGCAGGTCCACTTGTACACTTGTACTTGTATCTCAGTGTAAATTTCCTGCTGATAGTTGTGCTGCTCAGGTCGAAGTAAAAACATTTTTGCTTTCATAGGATTATAAGAATGAAAAGGTAAAGACAAAGGAACTTGGATTTGGAATTTAATTAATTTAATTAATTATATTATATAAACTCCCTTTCAGTAATTCTGAAACACACTGTTGTGTTTATGCATACTAGATTTAATGAAGATATACAAAGGCTCCTGGCTGTTTCTAGAGATCTTTATATATATTTTAGTGTATTTTATTGTAAGTGTCAAAGTAACAATGAAGCCCAATGAAGTGTGAATACTGACTTCCTGTTAGTGAACCTAATAAGAAATATCTAATGAGTTACATTTTCAAAGTAATCGGCACGACTCTTGTCATAAAAGCACGTTTCCAGGCAACATCTTGTGAACATAGACGCACACACACACACACACACACACACACACACACACACAAACACGTTCACACACATACACACACATATATCCACACAAACTTAGACTACCCCCAATAACTGCAGAGTAAAAAAAACGCACACATTTCTGAGAAAAATAGGCCAACACTAGATAACCAGGCAACGGAACTAATCCAGGACCACCGCTAGGGAAGGAAGGAGAGAAGTGGAGAGAGTGGAGAGAGAAGGTAGGGCTGCTGGGGAAGGGAAGGAGAGAGAGACAGAAGTGTACAGAGAAAGAGACATAGGACCCGAGAAGGACTCACAGGATGCTAAAGCTAGTAGAACTAAGTCCCTCTGCGGTTGGTAGTTCTGTCCGTCTGTCTGTGTCTTATTGTATTCCTGATAATTCTTTAAGCTGCTTCAACTTGTCACCAGCACATCAGAAAGTTGAGTGCAGTTTTCATATTACGATAAGAGTTGAACAGAGATGGAAACTAAAGGAACATGCATGATTTCTGCCAAATAAGCATTTTGATTTTTTTTCCTCATGCTGTTGTTCCTGTGTTTCTTCAACTGTGTGTCCAGCGTTGAGCAAAGATACAACTCCAGCGGTTATTTGTCCCCCCAGGCTTAAAGGAATACTCCACTAAAGACGTTTGTTTTGGTTATACAAATCCTACAACACTCCCCATCCTGTAGGTTTGAAAAGTGGCTTTAAAAAGTCTGTAGCTTGCTCCTTTTGGGAGGATGGCAGCAGTAATCAGCATGGAGTCACAGCAGTTGCAATAAATTCCAACCTGCGCTGCGGTGGAAAAACATAATGATATACATAGAAGCGTCCCAAACTGTTCTTGTAGCATAATCAACCTCTCTACTGTTTGTCTGAATGCTCAGTAGTCAGTTAGACAATAATTAAAAATTGTTATCACAGTTTGTTCCAAGGTGATGTCTTGAAATTGCTTTTTTCTGTGATCAACAGTCCAAAACCCAAGCATGTTGAATGTATAATCATATTAAGAAACAGAGAAAAGCAAAAAAAATCCTGAAGCTGAATTCAGGAAATGCATGGCATTTTTTTAAAACAAATCACCTCAGCCATTCCTTGTCGCTGACAGGCTATCAATTAATCAGCTTATTATTTCAGCACTGTAGTTTTATTCAGAATTAATATTTAAAGTTTTACTAGTATGTACTTGTAGTATTACTTCATTATGACTGGCATTCTTATAACATGTTTGTGGCCTGGTGAAGGTCTTTAACGCTGTCAAAATATCTGAAGTTCAGTCAATCAAAACCTTAACAATGCCAGTAGTGAGCTCAATGACCCTTTGATATTCCCTGTTGGTATGAACTCCACTTCATACCCCAGATTCCAAAGTAGCCGGGACTATTTTGTCAGCAAGAAAAAGAATGTGCTTTGTTATCAAGAATGAAAGTGACTGAGAGGAGTGACCGTCGCTGGAGCAGACTGTGGACTGATGCTGAGTTCAGCTGTTGGCCTGGACTGTAGGACTGATGAGAACATTTAGATCCACAGGCCTCCTGCCGTAGCGAACACCTGTTACTGCTGAGACACAGTGGGGGGCTGAGGGGATACATAAGGGGAGACGGAGCAATAGAAAGAGAAAGTCACAAGTAGAAGAAGAGATAGAAACAGTGGCGGGGTAGAGCAGAGTGACATCGTATGTGGAAGAGGGACAGTGAAGAAGAGAGAAAAATGTATGCCACACACACACACACACACACACACACACACAGAGAGACACACACACACGTCTTGTATGATCCTGTCCGTAATATCACTTTACAGTGAACCCAGGTTGCTCCATGTCACAGAAGTTTCACTTCAGTGAATTATCTGACTTACTTATTAGTTTGTTTATACAGTGACAGAACATTGAGGGAAAAAAAAGTAACTGAAAGACACGGTGACATGAAAAAAGAAAAGAAAGTAAAAAACAAAAAAGAATAAAACTCCAGGGGTTCCTGAAAAAGATCTCACCCCAAACAAAATACACAAAACAAGAAAAACATCAACAAAAATCAACATGACAATTCAAAACACAGCGCTGTCGGATCAGGCAATCTAAATGACATCTGCACTCATGAATGGTTCACCATGGGCATTGACCACCCATCGTGATGTCATTCACTCTCTTTTAGAAAATACAATGCAGCCATCCTTGTGTAGTCTTCTTCTACCCGTACCATATTGTGCTGCTATATGTATGCTGGCAGGAAATGATCTCTATGCACAGGAGGTGACAAACTTCCAGACAAACAAGAATGAACAGGAACAACAAAGCATTACCTCCCCCTACCATTCATAGCCACTGAAGTCTATGACACAGCTGTGAAAATGCAATACTTATGGTTGAGGTCTGGTGTGGTTGGAAGACTGTGGCACATCTTAACACATTCAAAATCCCAGCTGTTGGCGCACCAGTAACCACACCCAACAGTGATGTCATGGTGTACTGACACTCCCTTGAGTGCACCTGTACATCAATGCAAGTACTTGGTGACGGTTTACACCACGGGGGGTCAGCAAAACAAGCGTTTTTGCTTCTGCTAAGTTGCTCTCTTAGCCTGATTTCATGTCTCCACGCACCCAAAAGGCATTTCTGTGTTTTGTGCTGCAAGCAGAGGCTGAAACAAGGTAAACAAGATCCTGCAATGAAGAGTGGTTCCTGTTGCTGACCACCCCAGAGCTCACAGACAGAAATCAACACGAAATAAACAACAACAACAACAAAAACCCCATCAGGCTTTGTGGAGAAATATTAGTGGACCCTTGGAGTTTCAGGAAGGTTGTTTTATATTTGTTGTATTTTATAGGTGTAGCTTTAATGCCACTGACAGCAAAACTGCCTCAGTGTGATTTGGATCAGAGCTGCAGGGTCACAGAGGCATTGTGGTGCACCTCACCTTTTTACAGTCTGTGCAGTTGTTTCTCTTTTCCAAGATTTTTCAGGTATTATCTTTTTTCCCATTTCCAATCAAAAAAAAAAAAAAAAATGAAACCAAAAATAATGAGCCCCCCACTCCTTCACTCCGATCACACTGTGACTTACTGTCATGAAGTGTACGTCAATATTAATGACTGTTGAAAGTTTCAATGCTGCTCTTCACTTTGTTAGGCGTAACTTTTTTTGACAGTACTGCTTTTAATGGACTGTCACCACATTCATTTTTAATGTCGCAGCTGTTGTCAAAGTTCAGAAAGTGTCACGTAATCCTCTCAATTAATTTAGGTTCAGACATGCACAGACTGACCTTGCATTTATGTTTTAATTGTGCAGTGTTAAAATAGAATCAAAATAGAAACTAATTTTCAACAAATTATTAAAAAATCAAATTGGAACTTTACATTAAAGTAGAAAATAAACAAAAATTAATGTTAAATAGAAAAGTACATAAGAATTTTTTTTTTTAAATAATTGGTTCTGCTGCTAGTTCTCTCGTCACAATCATCATCTTCATCCTCACTGTCATATCCATGTGGCTGCTGCTTTGCAGCAGGCCTGCAGTCTGATTTACCTGTACTGCAGTGAACCAACTTGTTGATGTTCCTACAGGGATAAATAAGTTATCACATTAGAAGTATTTCTGCTAGATGTGGCTGAAATATTGCTTCAGATTGTGTAAACTGTGACACTCAAGTCTACAAGGCACACAGTCAGATCTATAGTAACAGCCATTTCGAACTCTCTCTTATTTAGCTCTATCCCTTAGGCATAGCACTTGATTTATATTTTGCATTTCAAAACATCATACATCATAAGATGTAATGTGCATAGGCATTTAGACATGAGGCCCCTGGCACTCCTCTCCACACTGGTTGACTGACTGACTAACCGGCTGGCTGAATGGCTGGCTGTCATTTGTATGTAGAACATCTGAGCTGGCATTTATCCAGAAAATCTGCTGTTGTTTTTGCTCCCTTTGGGTGTTTGCTGAGTGGTAATATCTCATCTACGCTTCCTGAAAATACAGATAAAAAATTGTTTGTTTCAGACACATCAAGGTGGAAAGGCTGCCTGGTAAAAAGCCAGAGTTTGAAATGCCTCCAAAAGAATCGTATTTTTTTTGTTTTTTGTTTTTTTTCTGCAGATACATCAAAGTACAGAGAGGAAAGCTCTTTGATTTCAGAGGCAAAAACCAAATGATGCTCTCCACTTTTCTAGCTTTCCGTTTTATTCATACATCAGGAAAAAAACTGCTCTTTTCATGCTTCCCACTTTAAAAACTTCTAGCTAAATGGCCAACCAAAAGTTCACTTCATCTTAAAATGAGAACGATTTTTTGCACTCTTCAAATATGAAAATGTGGGCTAAGGAAACCTCTTCTCACCATGGTCAATTTTTAAAGCTTTCTTTAGGTTCTAGTTCTTAACTCTTTTATACATTAAAAACTTTGCAGACAGGATGTTTGTGTTTTTCTCCTCCTGGATCTCATTTATAATAGGGAAAGAGTTGCTGGTGTTATTCACATGTTGATGACTGTAGAGACAGAAAAGAATACGATAAGATGGAACAATGTTTTTTTCCTTACATCCATCCCTCCTGTTGACCTCTCTTCAGACTTTCTGTATCTTTGTCTGTCTATCATCTGTGGGATCACCAGAGAAAAAAATATTACTGTGTTTTTCAGTTTAACTCTTGCCGTATTTCAACCAATTTTCTGCATTTCTGTCATTTGCTCAGTTTCTGTCTCCATCATTTTCTCTCTCCAGATATGTTTCTTTACTAGCAGATTTTCCCCTGATTGGAAACGTTTTCTTGTTTCTTTTTGTACGGTGGCATGAGCACACACAGATAAACATGCAGACAAGCAACTGTTGGCACCCTGTGTGGTAGGGCTGTTGGGAAGGAAGAGAAAGAGGTTTTTAGAGGGAGAACTCAGAAAGTTCAGCAGTGGAAGATAATGAAGAGTTTAAAGTCCCATGGTGGAAGGGAAACAGAGAGATCTTTGCCATCTCTATTCGGTTTTAAAACGTCCCATACATGCTCTCAGACTAACTTTTCCTATAGAAGACCCATATAAGCCATGTTACAGTGGTAAGACCAGATAGGCAAACTGGATTTCACCAAAAGTTCAGACTTTGTCAGCCCTCCATATATCTGTCTTTTGCTCTGAGTGTGTGAAAACGGTGGCTTCACTGTCAGTATGGACTTGTAGGTTGCTGTACGTTGATGGTCAGTGAATAGGTTCAGTGTGTAGGCTGGCTGCAAGTTAAACCATAACCTCTGTGCTGTTCAAATGAGCCAGCATACACAACACCTGGACCCTGAAACTGAGGCAGCTAAATGGAATTCATCCATCATTGATTTCATTATATACATTTGCTTTTCTTTCTGTGACATGTCAAACTTTCCTCCATGAAAAAGCCTATGTGATTATTTTATGATGAGTAATGTGTAATGAGAATTGATTGCATTTGCCCAGCATTGGTAACAGCTGTGTAATTCTAACGTCACAGTCTTAAATCAGGGTGTGGGTCTGCATGTCACTGAAGCAGAGGTAACTGTGCAGCACAGTGTTTTCCCGTCTCAGAATAGGCTACCTGTATAATATTATTAGTAATTTCAGCTTTAGCTTTTCATCATGTGGCTCCTCAGGGCTTCCATTCAAAGCAACTCAGTGGAGGACTTTTTTCACATGAGCCAATTCTCACCCATCTGGCGCAATGATCACAAGTGATCTTCCTTTATCCCCCTCAACAGGGTGCACAAACATGCAGAAGTGTTCGAGCGCAAAATTTGATTGTCTGACTTTCAAGTTCTTGTTTTCAATAAAGGTTTAATTCTTAGATATTGTCATATTTATGAATGTTTGGGGACCGTGGAAGACAGTATGGTGGGAGTATTTAAATGTCACATTTGCTTGTGTGGGCTGCCAGTATTGTGGATAATTGGAACATTCAATTCTGTGGTTGCTGCTGGTGTGTGTTAGTGTATGTGTCCACACATGGGTGTGTGTAGGTGTATAAATGGGTGTTTTTTTCTCTTTTAATTTGTGAGGTTTTCAGTCATTACTATCTTGACCGTATGCGTGCAAAATATAACGAGGTACATTCACATAAGACATTTTCGGACCAAACACTTCCAAGCGACAAGAGCATGCACAAGAGGCACCTAATCACACAAACACAACTTTGTCACGTTATTAACTCATTCAGGTGAAACTACCAATAAGACGATGAAACTACCAATGGGACAGAATCATTATAGGAGCCGGGCCTCACTGACTTCTGCGAAACATTCAACCTAAAAGCAAGCCATACACACCTAACATTTTGCATGGACTTATAAAAATGGTTGTTTCCAGTGCTACACTGGGCATGTGTTCGGAAAAAAAATGACACTCAATGTCGCTCAAGGTTCCTCTTGTGCTGGCAGACTTACTACTCTGAACACACACAAACCCTGCAAATACCCGTCTAACTGTCAGGATTTTGCCTGCATTTGTGAAGAGCCTCAGTGCTGGAGAAAGTGTGTTTACCTTCAAGCAGACTTTATCTTGACTTCCATGAACTGAGTGAACTCATCTCACCGGTGAACATACCTTCAAACTGCTCACAGAGTAATGAAAAGGCATCCATGAATTTGTCTCTCTTTGGGTAAGCAGGAAATATAGTACAGATCCCCAAAAACTAAACTAAGACTCATATCAACCAATGAGTCAGCGTGCTTTGCATACTTTTAGCCCTGTGGCCAATTGCAGCACAGCACCTGGCCTGACTTTGAATCCATAATGAGTTTTTCTTTCTGCACTGGACCACAGGATTGCTATAGCAACTGGAGATGACTTGTGATGGGTGATTGACAGCTGACAGTTGAGCATCAGAATGATTTGTCACACAAAGACACACCTAGAATCACAGTTTCCCCACGCTTTTTGTCTATTCAAAAGAATCTCTCTCTTTCTCATACTCCTCTCTCTGCCTCATCTACTGTCTGGTGGCACAAAATTCATATCATGGAACTGACTTTGGAGTTTATAGAATGAATGTTTATGTTTCAATCCGATTTAAATTTCAAAGAAATTTGGGCCAGTCAGGAAAGGGAATTGAGAAGCGCGTAGAAGAATGAAAATAAGAAGAAGAAGAAGAAGAGGACTGGGGGATTCAGAGGAGAAGTGGTGAAAGGAGAGAGTCACGCTGTGATGTGTTTAACACTGAGTAACACTGAGGGTTTAAAAAAGGAAAGATGTCACATAAATGCATAGACACGCACACACCTGCAGTTCTGTCGTGCAGGAACAGGTGGGAATATAAACATATATATATATATATGTGTGTGTGTGTGTGTGTGCGTGTGCGTGCGTGCGTGTGTGTGTATATACAAAGCAAATTTTCCATATTCATAAACTAGAAATCAGTATTCCCTTAAGGCACTTTTCTGAATCATTTTCCTCTGTGTGTGTGTCAGTGTGTGTCAGTGTGTGAGTGTGTGTGTACTCCTCACGTTGGGACCTAAACCTTTTTACAGTCACACTGTGGGGACTCACCTTCCTTACATAAGTACATGGATTAAGGGAAGAGTTAGGGTTAGGCAAGTAATGATTATGCTTATGGTTAGGGAAAGTCTCCAGCATATGAATGTGTGTCTATGTAATGTCACCAAAAGTGATGGAAACACAAGTGTGTGTGTGTGTGTGTGTGTGTGTGTGTGTGTGTGTGTGTGTGTGTGTGTGTGTGTGTGTGTGCGCAGACTGAAATGGATGGGAGAGGACAGAAGAGAAATGGCCATGACAAATGATTGATGGGGGGAGGATAGTGTCAATTAAAGTGTTGTAAAGAGAAGGAGGGCAGATAAAGTGAGGGGAGGTTAGGACAGGCGCTCTGTGTTGCTTCAAAAAACCCAAACCTCCAAGACTTTTCAGGGCCTTGAAAAAATGCTTTGATTGCATAGCGGGCCATAACAAATCTGTCAGTGTTTCACTTTCTTATAGTCTCTGTCTGCAACTATAATATTGTGATTTGTTAGTTCCTGACATAGCCAAGCTTCCACTGTCTCTACAGCATGTTAGCTTTACAGAACTTACAGAAAAAAAGTCTTTTTGATAGTTAGAATGACCTAGAACATGACAAATAAACACAGATTTTACTAAATGACATTTTATGAACTAAGAGACTTAAGTTAATTGCCATTCTTTACATGACAGATCTCCCTTTGCAGCATGTTGTTTCATAACTGAACATGTACATACAGCTAAGTTTAAATATTTAGTCTTATGTTTAGATTATGATTGGGACTAAGTTTAGGATAGTGTAAAGGTGTATAAAATGTTGAATTTGCATTTATACAGGCATCACTTGTGTAAGTAGCCTTGACATCCACTTGTGCAAATTTCCCTCCTCAATGCAATTCTGCTATTTGTGCATCTTGATTTGTAATTTTGCTTTTGCCAACAGAGAGGGAAGGTTTCCAAATATGGATGACGCCTCCTCCCTAGGGTTAGCCTTTGATGTGTGATTAACAAGTTTATGAATTCACAAGATAGACTAGAAAGAATGGTGTAAATATATATATTTATCTTCTTTCTCTGGATGCCAGATGAACCAGACTTACCATTATAACCTGCAAGGGTCACGTGATGGACAGAGACAGCTGAAGGCGTTGGTAGGTTGTGCTTTGCCAGCTAATGATGATTATGAGGGAAAATATGGAAATCCATCCAAAATGAGAGCCCTCATGAATATTCATGTAAACATAACTTCTGGTTAATCAGAATTTGAAAACCACGCTCAGTTCAGTATTATAGGTCTTTTATTACTGAAATGCATGGGCCCAACAAATGGCTTTCACCAGCTCCGTTCAGATATTCTGGCTGGAGAAACATCAGATAATGAAGAGGAAACAGTTCAGTGTCACTGTGTCATCCTTTTCAATGGTCATTGTCACATTCTTTGAATACGGACTCAGCCAGCAGTAAACATAGCAGATTAGCTTGCGAGCAGCAACGCTAGCCGGCATAGGTCAGTGCAAAGTTGTGTGTTTGAGTCTGGTCACATCTGCCGGATAAGATTTGTTCAATGTGTAGACACAAGCTATCACTTCACTCCTCTCACTCAACTCAAGAAAAGTGTGTGTGAATATGCCATTTCCTGTCCCTTGTTGTGGGTGATTGCCAAAAATGATTTGTCACTCTCTCTGCATCTCTCTTTCTCCTCCTCTCTCGATCTCCTGTATCTCTTTATCTCTCTGCCTCAACCTGTCCCTGCGCTCATGTATACACAAAAAAAAGGATGCAGCCGAATGTCAGAGAAGACTGAGAGGAGAAAGGAAAATGGCAGGGTAGTGTTGATGACAGGAGCGGGACAATAATAGAGAATACAGAGAGGAGCAGAGGAGGGAAGGAGAGAGACAACACGAGGGGTGAGACAAACGAAGGGGGAGCGAGTGTGAGTGCAGCTGAATGAGGGAGAAGCAAGTGCGGATGATTTGAGGAGATGTAAGAGGTGCAGAGAGCAGAGAAAACGGGACAAGACTGTTTGATCTGATGAATCCTAATAGCTTTCTTTTGATAAAATGTGATCAAATCCGAACATAACATAGCCCGATGGCTTCTGCTGCTAAAACCACAGTTTCACACACTAGGTAAAGGTGGATGGATGGATCGATTGATAGACAGTGCCTTAACTGCATGCTTCAGGTTAATCTTTCCTTTTCAAAGGTGTGATTCGAATGCCAGGGCTTTTTCCTTGCTTCTGTTATCTACCGGCGTTACATGTTAGACACTCTGTGCGTAGGATCTGTAGAATCTGACTGTCTGAGTCATTTTTAAGGTCTGAACGCCTGAATCACAGTAACACTGACTAATGTTGAATCGTTGTTATACTCCAAGCAGAGCAAATTTCTCATTGCAGCCATTGTCACAGCCTGAGAAACAGTCATTTTACCAGTCTTTTGTGTGTTTGGCATTTTAGCATTTTTAGCACTGGTTCACTTTGAATACTTTAAAAGGGCAATAAGTAGGTCTTTAGCAGCCCAATAACATAAAAATGACCAATTATTTACTTTGCCAGGTGCTGCCTTGCTGCCCTGTGTTTGTTTTAGCACAAAAACTCCAGGCAGACTTTCACCATCTGTGCCTTCATCCACCTCTGCCCATTACCCACATTAACTCTTACCTTGTGCTGACTTGTTAGTGATCCTCTTCAGACATGTTTCAAGGCATACAGTATAAAAATAAATGTTCCGTTCAAAATGACATCTTCTTATTTGCCCTCATTGAAAAATCCAGACTCTATAAATATGCAAATGTTGTTCTTTTCAAAAGTTGTACCACTAGACACAAGATGTTTCTACTTCACTGAAAAGCCCACTCTGGCCGTCTGTGTGCAGCAAGTTTTCTTTAGAATATATATATATATATATATATATATATATATATATATATATATAAATATATATATATATATATATATGGCAACATGGTGACTAAAGGGCCACCCAGGAAGTACAACTCACTCTCCATACCAGAGGCACTCCAAACTCATTTCGATTTTTCCAGCTTTACACGACGTCAACCAGCCAACAGAGAGTAAGGAGTAAGGCAGGTCCTGAAAAGTCAACTGAATGGTAAGAACAAGGTCCGAGCCATCAACATGTACGCAATATCAGTCATCAGATACCCCGCTGGTATCATAAGCTGGCCAAAGAAGGAGATAGAAGCCACAGATATCAAGACTAGAAAGCTCCTCACCATGCTTCCAACGCCAATGCCCAATGGTTAGTAGACAGCAACCTCCCAGAACAGGGACCAGTAACCATCTCAAGGGCAGGCATCCAAGAAAGAGTGTTGAGACTGTGCAAAGAAGCCTCTGAGACAGTCCAGCACATAGTAGCAGGATGTAAGATGCTGGCTAAATCAGCATACATGGAGAGTCACAACCAAGTGGCTGGGATAGTATACAGAAACATTTGCAACCAGTATGGAATAGAAGTACCCTCATAGTGGTGGTGGACAAAGAGCAGAAGAGGGTAGTGGTAATAGATGTGGTGATCCCAGCCAACATCAGGAAGAAGGAACACGAGAAACTTGAGAAGTGCCAAGGGTTGAAAGAGCAGCTGGAACGGATGTGGAAGGTCAAGGCTAGCGTGGTCCCTGTGGTAGTGGGGGCACTCGGGGCAGTAACCCCCAAACTGGGAGAGTGGCTCCATCAGATCCCAGGAACAACATCTGAAACCTCACTCCAGAAGAGCGCAGTCCTAGGAACAGCCAAGACACTGCGCAGAACCCTCAAACTCCCAGGCCTCTGGTAGAGGACCTGAGCTTGAGGATGACACAGATACAATCCCACCGGGGTGAGAAGGAGATTTTTTTTTTTTTAATAAACACACACACACACACACACACACACACACACATAGAGTTACATTTTATGAAGAAAACATGACATAACTGCAACAAGACAATATACACAAAACAAATGCAACATCAGTTTATACAAACAAACCGAAATACAGAATCGAACCTAAACCAAACAAAACATGAAAGAACTAAAAAAATAAAAGTTGACTTCTCCAATTTTCACAATGGATCGTGATTGGCTCCCAAGCTATTTGTGATGTCATAAAATCCTGCTCATAACACGTCTTTACCTCAGATTTAAAGTGAACTCTGAGAAGCTTTCCCCCTACAGCAGACGAATGTGAAAACAGCCTTCTAGTGTCAAACTCTGCACATCATTCTGCACAGTGAAGCGCAAACATCCAAGTGGAGTAACAATAAGTAGAACACATTTTTGAGTGGAGGGGGAGTTTAAAGTAGCTTGCGTCTGCCACTGCCTAACTCTGCTGCACAAGCTAAACATGCTACAAAAAAAAGAACCCAAAAAACAACACATTACACAATGATTACTTTATATCCTAAGATGCAAATGACTTTAGCACTCTAAGTCTCCAATGACATGGAATTAAAGCCCCACAAGACACAGGAATCCTCTCTGTCCAGCTTCTCTCTCTCTCTCTCTCTTTTTTTTTTTTTTTTAGAAAGCACAGTGATGGATTACAGCTGCAACAGAAGGGTGGCAATCAATCAAACAAGGATGAGTGAGGGTGTCGGGGGTGGGGGGACTGTCGCATGTCAGTCATGTTTTATACACCAGAGAATGAATTTCAGCAAGTAACTGCACATTTTATTTCACTGTTAATTTAACTTTTTTGTTTTATTGCTTCTGCCTCCACTTACATCGAACCTTCAAATTCTGATCTGCAGTAAAATAAATCACTAAGTGCAACAAAACAACCAAACAGCCGACTGAATGTGCAGGGAGGATATGCAGGAATGTATGAATTTAATCAATAATGGTCGTCTGCAGGACGTAGACACATTAACTGAGCTTTCTTCAGCAATTGGTATAAATGGCTGCATACAACTGTAAAGGCAAGTATAAAGGCAACAATTACATAATGGCGTAAACGGTGCTCTAATTAAGGATTAAGAGCTCTGCTCTGAATGCTGAGTTATAATTGGAGCCAAATTTCTGAACCTTTGTTAGGCTATTATCAGTTGTGGTTATTTTTTTTCTTTTGTTGCTAATTACTAATTAAATCATTTCAGTTTAATTTCCTGACGCTGTAGAAAAGATGTTGAGACAAGGTCAGGCATGGGGACAGAGAATCTGTAGCAGGTGGAGGCATAGTGAGGGAAGAAGTCACTGTCACATCACTATAGAGGTGATCAGGGGAAAAAAAAAATTCTCCACTTAGATGATGATGATGATGATTATTATTATTATTATTATTATTACAATTCCCAAAAAAGAGAACACTGTGTTAAACATAAATAGAACACAATGTGATAATTTGTTCATCCTTTTTGACATAAACAATTAGGTTGGCAATTATATATATATATATCTTAAAATATTATAATATATACTTTACATTATAATATTTATTTTAGATAATACATATTAACTTAAAAATATAGAGTTTCATTTCTAAGAAACCGGAATAATTTTCTAAGACAGCTAAATATTTTTAGAAACTCAACTATTTTCAGCTGCAGATTTGGAGCATTATTGAGTATTTCCAGCAAAAGGATGGTGTATTCACGCACAACAATCTACATAGCCCATGTTCTTCATAATGAAGGATCTAGTCACCCAGTGCAGTGGTGTCGCTCCCTGATGTGTTTTTAACAGTTTTTGGACAGTCATTGAGATCTATGGCACAGAGGAATAAGATATATCAGGCCTGGCTGGCAGAGGCCTGTTCATAGGATCGAATTATTGTTTGTTTTGCCTTATTTTTTGCTGACAATAGGAAATTTATAGGATCGCCAGCCTTAACAGATACCAGGAAAGCACGAGTTGGCACCTCTGCTGTTGCCATGTGATAAGAAGTGTTGGCCTTTTTTGGGTGAAAAGTAATAGCACCCATTAAGCTGTGAAAAACGAGCCAACGAAAAACAACAGGCAGCCTTGATGAGACAGTTTGTGAGTGAACAGATGATCCTAGTCAGAGTGCATACGTAAGAGTATGCCACTTCACTGTGGCACTCACTGAAGTTATGCTGGTCAGCTTCAAGTGGTCTCATTCCAACTACACGAGTGCTGATTCTTCTGTTTGTGTTCATCTTTGTAGCTGTGTGATGAGGGAGTTTGGTTGGATGATGAGTCGCAATGTAATCTATGCCTGTGTGTGCGTCTGTGTCCGTGCGTGTGTGTGTGTGCATGCGTGCGTGTGTGTGCACGTGTGCATGTGTGTCTGTACTGTATGTGCTTGTATTTGTGTATAAGCATACGTATGTATGTATGTATGTATGTATGTGTATCGAGAGGTCTGTGCATGCGTGTGTATGTGTGTGTGTTTTTGTGTGTGTGTGTGTGTGTGTGTGTGTGTGTGAAGGTGCCCTTCCCTCAAGCCTATGGGTGTAAGTGACTGTAGAAGCTTTTAATGTTCACACCTTGTCAGAAATCTTTCAGTTACTGCACTGATACACACACAGACATGTAGAGGACACATGTCATTGGCTTCTAAACAAAACCTGACAAGGCGGGGGGTGGGGGGGGCGGGGGGAGAGAGGGTGTAGAGGAGGAAGTGGAGGTGGAGGGAGGGGGTGGGGTGGTCTCCTAATTCTCGCTTCCTCTCTCTAATCCGCTCCTTCTCTCCTTTTCTTCCTCTCTCTCTCTCTCTCTCTCACTGTCTCTCAGAAGCATAGAGAATCAGTTTTAATGGTTTGTCAAATAATGCTTTTCTCCCCCACAGTGGATTGGTGATGCGGTGTTTGTGTTAGCTGTGTGCCCGTCTCTCTGTGTATGTGTGCATGTATGTGTGTGTTTTAAAGGGAAGCTTGCCCTACTTTAGCCCAGTGGTTTTCTCTGTTGATATTGCCCATAGCGCCGGATTATATGCTTTTCAATGTGGTCAAACACACACACACACACACACACACACGCACACACACACAATACACACACTCAGAAAACAATGCAAACACACACAAAATGTGCATGTACACACACCAGGAAGAATAAATATATGTATATAGGTAGTGTAGAAGTACACACCAGCAACAGACACAAATCACATACATATATAGAGACACACACAAACATACTGTATGTATCCACACAGTGAGTCATGGTGTTCATTACATATATGTTAATGTCTCTGTACTAGTATCATTTTAATTGTTGCCTTTGGGTTACTATGTGTGTGTGTGTGTGTGTGTGTGTGTCTCAGTCAAAGTGATAAGGTAACACAGCCTCTTACCTAATTATTATTATAAGCTGAATGGTATGTCTGTGTGTGTGTGTGTGTGTGTGGGTGTGTGTGGGTGTGTGTGTGTGGGTGTGGGTGGGTGGGTTGGATGTGTCAGGGTATGTCTGGGTTGTCTCCTGAGCCATGTTCTCCCTGTCTGTTTGGCTCTGTAGTTTTGTATGATCGTATGCCTATTGTGACTTTACACTAGATGTTTGTGGACACGCAGGTATGTGTGTGTGTGTGTGTGTATGTTTTATCTACTTGGCTCTCAAGGCTAGTTATGACCAATGTCTGTGTGAGACTATAAGTGTGAAATTGATGTAGTACTGTGTGCTTAGAGTCAAGGTTGAAGCACCTTGCAGTGTGTGTGTGTGTGTGTGTGTGTGATGATGGATACAGCAATATATTGCAAGTATAGCAGCTATATGTGTGTTTTATATGTGGCATTTGTGTGTATGTGTGTGTGTGTTTGAGTATAACAGTAATGGTTGGTTCGCCTGTAAGCCCTTTGACGGATGGTTCCTTACAGCCTGCCTGTGCTGTGCTACAAACCGAGAGAGGTAGACAGAGCACGGTGGGGGTAAAGAAACTGAGAGATCGACAGAAAGAGAAATGAAAGACGACAGACAAAGAGGAGAGAGCAAAGAGTTGAAAATGGTAACATGTCGGTTTGTAGATGCTTTTGTCTAACTGTCCTGTAATTGACTGTATTTGGTCCGAAATTCCCAAAAGCTGAAGAATGCTATGTTTCAGTTTAGTTAGACAAAAGAGGTCTGGTTTTAGGTTGCAGATCATTACATGGACCTTTCATTTTTACCTTTACAAACATTTTTGATGCCTCAACCTGCTGCTGCAGGTAGTTGTGAGTCAATGAGATGCAATGCAAACGCAGGAAGAGATCCCTGGGTTTGAAGACTCATCACACACCAAAGCACTGCACAGCGGTTTCCAGTACTGTGTTGTAAAACAAGTTATCATGGCAACAATCAGTTTATCCTCTTTCTTAGTGATTTTGAGGAAAAATGACACTGTTCTTTTTACAAAGTCACAACAGATGATGAACAGATGATGCTGGAAGCACTGAGCTGGGTTCAGCGTTTTTGTTGGACAAGCCTGCGTTTTGTTTTGTTTTTTAACTGGAGCCTTCAGTGTCAGCAGATTGATTCAGTTAAATGAATGAGGGGACTAATTTTCACGTAGTGCTGTTGTCGGACTGAGCACTGAATTTGAGAGGTACTGATAGAATTGAGTAGTCTGTCGATTTGTCTGTGAACCGTCATCTCTCGATCTTTGCTTTTTTGTTCTGTTTTGTTTTGTTTTGTTTTTTCGAACAGATAAGCAGATTTGCCAAGAGCCCCTGTGTTTGGCTCATGTCCATAACTCACATTCACAACTTTTAGCTTCTTTTTTTTTTTTTTTCGTTTGTTTGTTTTTGTTCCAAATGTCCCACATTATTGATGGAAAAGAGCCAATGTCAGGCTTTGGGCCAGTTTTCATTTCAGTTTTCTGCCACTGTGCACCAGTGATTTGTATAAATACACTTTGAGTTTGAGACACACAGAGTCTTTGTGCAAGACATGCAGAGACTGCAGATGTTTCTTTGTTTTGGACTTTATTAGAAAGCATACAGTATAGAGCTGACAGAAAATGATGGGAGAACAAGAGGATATCCAACAGAGGTCCATGGCGACGCTTGAACCTGGGACATTGTGATTGCAGTGATGGATTTCAGCACAGAAACCACCAAAGTCCCCAGGACGTACTCATAAAATACTGTATGGTTTGAGCAAAAAAATTAACTCAAACTATCTTGTGGGCCATTTTTTCCTGAAAATTAATGAAATGGGGTTAATTCAGAATGTTAGGAGGGTTTTTTTTTTAATATCTGCGCCACTTTGATAGTTTTGTTGCATATTTTTTTGGCTCTTAGTTGTCTTTTTGTCTTTATGTGCCACCATATGAAACTGTTTTGTGAGGACGACACAATGTCATTGGGCATTCAGATCTCTCTGTGGTGAGTCTCTTGTCCCCTGAAAACAATTTGTTTTTCTTAATCATGGTTTTTAGGTTATTTTCTTTTACTTTTGAAAGAACTGTTGCTGGGTGCTGCTATTTAGAAATCAGACATTGCTGACTGACGGATGCATGTTATGTAATCTGGTTGTTTGTGGCAGTGCAACACTACAGAATATGAGGTTCAGGAGGTGGTGAGTGTGTGACGTGCATTACGCCTTAATAGTCTTGAAAACAAAAGTGAGTTTGTGTGCGTTTGTGTGAGAAACAGAGACACACAGTACTTTAGTCTGAAGGACCCAGAGTCTTGGCTAACAGCCAGCAGTCTGGATAACCACAAACCTTCGCTGACGCTGCTGCTGCTAGGCAGAAAGTGCAGTCAAACCGCGGTTGCCACTTTTGAACTTGTATGCCTCCAGGTCATGGTTAGTTGAAATTCTACAGTTTTAAGTTTTTGTAGTGTTTGGCATGGACCCAGGCATCTAGATGTTGCATGGCCGGTAAAGGACAAATCTGACTTTTAGTTCAAGTGAAATGTTTTCTGTTGTGGTAACTGGACAAAATGTCTTTCTCAACAGTATGGCTTTATATAAGCCAATTCCTCACCAGAAACAGAGCTGCTTTCTTTATGGTCCAATGGCTAAATGTACTCCCTCATCTTGCCATCTTGGAGCATATCAGTGCTTTTACAGAATCACATGCGACCCCCTTTCTCAACCTCATTGTTTCAACCTGAGATCCCCATTCAATAAAACATCATCTTGTGGGGGTGCACTTGAAGCAACCAGTGACCCATGTTGCGGCCAGATTCACAGATAGAAAAACACTGGTCTACGACCCAGTGAGATGTGGCTCCGTGCCAGCTGCCTACTCACAATATCCAGCTGCCCTGCTCCTGTTCCTTACCACAGCTCAGACAAATTGGTCCCTCTGGGATTTTCTGAAGCTTTTTTGTACCTATTGTGACCTAAAATTAAGTTGACTTTTCTCAAAAATTGCAAAGCAATTTGCAATTTTAATGCAGGCTATTTTTGCAATATAATCGTAATAATTGGTACAAATTGCAAGTCAGGAGACTGAAAGATACTGAGGCGGCATTTATTTCATTTTAACAGGAATATGGTGTGTGCTCAAACTGTAGCGATGTGTCGCTAAGAAAGAGATGTATATAATACATCCCTGTGATAATTAGCATCCTGCAAATGACAGAAAGCTACTGGAATTACTTGGGTGTTCATCTGTTGAGTTTCCTGACAAGAAAGTTCAAAGCAAAAGAAATGCAGTACTGTTCTTAGGCTCCAGTCTTGATAAATATACCTTCCACTCAGTGTCAGCACAACACCAAATAAAATGCTTATTGCGCACTGCAGCCTTTTTCAAGATTGTAAAGCATGCTGTTTGATGTACAATATCCACATTTATTTTGACCTTTCCTTTGTGTTCTTCTGAAAACCATTTAAGGCTTATGATATGTGGAAGTGCAATAGTGCCGTTTAGATGAGACATGACGTGCCCTAATTTCCTTTGTCATGTTGTGTTGAATGAAACTCACATCAATATGAGGCTCCTGCCCCCATTTCCTTCTTTTTAAAAGCTTCACTTAGAAATTGGATTGTTGTATAAGAAGATGTAAATGAAAATATTCTGTAGGTTGTTTATGTAATATTTGAGTAAATAAAATGAAATATATAAGTGTAAAAATCACAGGGCTGTTCTGATTCTCATTTCTGGGACTTTGACACTTCAGGGAGAATTAGCTATGGATATTTGAAGCTATGGGGTGGTGGTGAGATGGGGTAAGCACACAAGCTATCATGACTTTCCTCAAACTTGTGTTCAGTTGTTACTTCTATACTTCAAATGAGAGACATGAGAAGAGAATTCAGCTACTGTCCATTCCATCCCTGCCTCAAACATCTCCGAAGTCATCTTGATGTGTGAGCGAGTGTTGAGCAGTTGCGAGCGCATAAGGAGGGTCGAGCTCACACTCGTCACGGCCCTGTAGGCGTGAGACTGGATTTGTGCAGAAATGCTACTCCGTGAGGATGCTTTTCCACTCACGGATACTGTTCTGTGTGCTCATATCACGTGCAGGTGCCTGTTTTTTTATGTGTGCAGCTTTTGAGGCAAATTAAACGCCACAGAGGAGCTTAATTTCTCGCTCTTCATCGGTCTTTTGCCTCTTCTTTTCGTACAGCCGATGCCATGTTAAAAACAAAGCAAAAAAATCATGCATCTTTCGAAGACTGACTTGATGTTGATTACCGTGGCAACAGTAAAAGCTTTAAAGCAGTCAGGTCAGCCCTAAAAACAGTACAATTTCTCAGTTAATTTAGTGATTTCATGTGGAAAAATACACATTTGTTGGGATCAACATGTGCATTGATACGTCTGCCCCCCCCCTCCCCCACACACACACACACACACACACACACACACACACACACACACACACACACACAGGCCTCCACAGACAATCCTGCTCTGATAGACAGACAGCTTGACAGACTCTGTGGGGGTAGGTGGGGTTCCTGGCGTAAATATAAGGTGATTGCACAGCAGGGTGTTGCTTGGGGACACCAGAGAATCAGCAGGGTTCTTACCCTCTTACCACACAAATGCCACCCATTGTCATAGTGCCCTTGAGCAAGGCACTCAACTCCTCACAACACTGCAGCAGCACAGCCACGTAGATCTGTGTGATCCTGTGCACCGCTCGCTTCCTGTGTTTTCCCCCTGTTTGTGTGTGCGTGTGGATAAGTTTATGTATCTCAGTGGGTAACATAAACTCCCAGAGGCAAAAGAACTGTAATTCCCCTTCAGAATTAGATCTGTTTGTCTGTCTGTTTCTCTGTTTGTCTGCACGAAATGTGCTCAAACCTGCAAAAACAAATCTCTGCTAAAATCTCTGCTCCTACTTCTTCTCCTCTCTCAGGGTTCAGGACTAACGGCATTAGATCTTTGTTTGTCCCAAACACATTTTCTGTCTTCCCTGGGACACCTCTGCAGTGAAAGGGATTTTTGTATGTATGTATACTGTATGTATGTATAACTATCACTTAGCAAATAAAGTGTACCATTACAATTTGAAAAGGATACAGTGAGCTCGCTATTGATGGAGGACACGGCTTATTTTTTTTCCCTGATAATGCTATATTGTCGACTACAGACACATGTTGAAATTGTCAGGAGAGCTAGAGTTAGCTCTTAGCAGCAGCAAAGTCCTAAGGTGTGGCTAACTGAGCTAATGGCTAATGGAGCTATAAACACAGCAAAACTGAGACTCTCTGTTCAGAGCGCCACAAAGCGTTAAACAGTGAACTACAGTTTAATGTGACAACGTAACAGCTTACAGTACGATAAATAGCTGTCCTGAAGTACTTCAGCTGAGTAGCCTACAGTTTGGTGATAAAGGCACTTTGAGTCTGAGGTAACGTTACAGACAGTGTACATCAGTGTTTACATTTTACCAAACTTTTGTCAGAGATGAAAATAATCAGATACATTTACTGCAGTTCTGTACTGAAGAACACTGCTGAGGTGCTTTTGATAACAAGGTCTTCTCTTCAGAAAGCAGATAAAAGAAACAGTATCAAGCAGCTTGATAATAATTGTTTAGAAAAAGTTAGCTTAAGGCTACAAAAGCTAGCCTTAGGTAGACAGTCAAATTGTTTCATAGCCAGGGGTCTACAATTAAGCTAGAGAACTAATTATCTATTAATAGAGCTTAATATCTTCCTAGTGTTATTTACCACATTGTTTCATTCTCATATTGGATTTAAACCTCATATCTCTAAAACACTAACTTCTTTGTGTTTAGTTTTGGCCCCATGCATTTAAAAAGCATCCAGTGTGGCTTTAAGTTATAAATACAAGGATTTCAAATCGCTGTTGTAATATGTATTAAGTGTTAACAAAGAGGGAAACTGCAAAAGGAAAAATGCCCAGCTTGCCTAAGGCCATTCTCTTCTTCTTTTTTCTTCTTCTTCTTCTTCTTTTTTTTTTTTACTTCAGCAGCATGTAGAGAGAAAAGAACCTCCAAATTTTTTGTGTATCTCTATCTGGCTTCACAAATTTCCAAAAACTCACAGCCCTGTGAAACCAGAGATTTATACCACACGGTTTTCCCCCAACATATTGTCTACAGTTTGTTTGGGAACCACTGCCAACTAGGCCTGTGATTTTAAACAAATCACCTACTTTACATAACGCCATCCATGTCCTCATCCTGTTTTCTGCCATTTCTCTTTTAAATGTTAGCAAAACTCTTCCCCACTGAAAAAAATAGGTGTGTTATTGTTTTCAGCATGTTTATTTCTTTTCAAGATTACTTCCATCATCTGCTCACGTCTTTTCTTTCTCTCTTTGTCTCTGTCTTCTCCACAACAACAGCTTCCTGTCTATCCATTTACTCTGAGCTGTGTTGTGTCACTGATAGACTAGTGTTCCACCAGACAGACTGAAAAAATGGATTACACTCCCACAATGACAGGTTGAAACAAATAGTTTCAGCCAGAAACATACATCTACTGTACAAGTGTGAGGTGTATCTGGTGTTGGCAAGAAGGAGCTCAACGCTCTGCAAGATGGAAAATTGTAATATTTGTTTTATGAGTTTACATTGGTCATGTCTCTGGTTTGTGTAAGACAGATTGTTTTTCTAGATGTCAGAGCCAGTAGAAATATGAAGAACCAAAGATATAAATTGGTGCTATCTTTCAAAAAGTCAGCTTTTCTGGGAAGATGTGAGAAGTTCTCATTTTCCAGTGGACGGCCATGTTGTTTTACATTTGTTTAACGGACTTATGTGTGCTTGTAATGGACAATTTACTGGGCCCATGTTATGTAAAATTGTAGCTCAAGTTTTGCAGTGGTTGCCCAGTGCTGTGACGGCCTTTCAGCAGGCTGAGTAACTGAAGTTAATGATTTTTCAGGTTCAGTAATGGAATACCCAGGAAACCCAGATGGTTTGAGTATACACTAGGTTTGACTGATTTTCAGGGGAAATTTAAATTAAATTTACAAATATCTATCAAAGTGAGACTCATAACTAGCTTTAAACCATCAGAATTGCATTTGAAAGTGGTTTTCTGTCTTTTTTTTCAGCAACAACTTCGGTGGAAGGTGGACTACTCACACCTGCAGAAAAACAACAACAAACCATAAAAGAATATAATTTTTAGGTTTTGAGAGCTATAATTAGTCATTGGAAAGTCTTTTTTTTTTTGACGTGCACGATGGAAATATGGTGTATTTTTCCCACTTCAGTTAGCCTTCATATTGCACACCTATATAACAGCGACCAACCATTCTTCCGGATTGTAAAAATGTTAATATCAATCGGAGGTCAAGTCCCTCGGTCGAACACATTATAATTGTCAGCGAATAAGTCCCCCGTTTACTTCCCCTGTCAGGATTTCCCCTGCTGGCCAGTGGATATCAGCTGACAACTGCCTGTTCACACAAAGGCTTTTTACCTGTGAGGTGCTAAAATCCCCAGGCTGCCAACATCACTCTTAATTTGGCCTTGTTCTGGTGTGATTGATACAGGTTGTCACAGCCATAGCTAGAAAACAGTGCATGAGACCGGCAGAACAAGTGTTTTGAAATACATTCAGTCAGCACTGGTTTATATCAACATAAATCCTTAAAGCTAAGAGAGGAGGAATCAACATTTAAACATCAATAGGTCAATACCACTTTAATTTAGAGACAGTAGTATGCTTAACATAAACAAATGAGACCACCCACATGAAGACAAGCAGCCTCTGCAGGCCCTTTAATGTTAGCAGGTTTGATTTCACAGGCCACCTGGATGCTTTGTGATTACAAATTTGATGGCAGGGACTTTTATTCTTGTGTGTGGTATGGGGAAGGAGAAAAAAAAACTTACTTAGCATACATTTATGTTATGTGAAATTGGTTCATCTGGTAATTCCTCTTCATCCGTCTGAAATGAAACCTGTGAGCTAGTTCAGGCAGCCGGCTGGAGTCCAACGCTTCACTCACATGGCACACTCACTCACTGCAACATATATCAATCGCACCCTTTTAATCATAGCATGTACGTAAGCCGCCAGTTCTCCGCTCACGCTTTTGCTTCATGCCTGCTGCCACATCACTCACCTGAAAGCTGCTGCGTGTTGTCACCTGCTGCCACTGCTGTCACCGCCACTACTGATGTTCATGTCGCATTTCAAAAGCCCCACGTGCACCCCAGCATCCAACTGTAGGCTCTGAGTCTTCCGCTGGAGGGGAAATTAGTATCATCGCTCCCTGTTCCCTCCTTGTCGGCAGCGACGGGGTCAGAGCCTACACCTCAAACATCAATGCTGTACATATTCTACATTCATATATCAACTATTCCACATGAGTTGACTGACTAAAATACAGTGAGTTGCAGAAAGCTGTCTGAAGCGACTCTAAGAGCTGAATTATGGAAATTTTCTGCTTGGTGGACCACTTGTAAGCCAAATTTACCAGACGACTGCAAGGACATGCTAAAAGTCATTGGGCTTTGATATAGATGTATACATTTGCAGATAAGAAAGGCAACAGCAAATTGGATTGCTTTAAATGTCTCCTATTGAAATTAGTAGATGAGGAGAGTGGTGAAGCAAATTAACATTATATTTGACAGTGAATAGACAAATAGACAAGTGATAGCTTTTCACAATTTGATCTGTGAATCCCATTTTAATAAGGCAGGAACTGGAAACTGGGCTCTGTTTTAATGGCATCGGCCAGCAAACAGTACAACATGTTGTGCACGTGGACTGTAAGGGTGGTGCTAAGCTCATCTGCCAGTAAGTGACAGTGGCAATGTGTTCGCAACCTATCACTTCACTGATGGAAGAGGGAGATTGAGATCGAAACAAACCTGATTTTAGATGTCATTTATTCGCAAACCAGCCAGTTTTTCATCAAAATACTGAAAACTGCCTCTGCACTGACTCATTTGAATAAAAGCTCCCATCTGTTTTCTTCCTCTTTTTCACCTTTGTGCAAAAACTTTAAGGCATTCCAGGCTAATTTTAATACATGCTTAAAATATGGTCGTGGTAGGACAGAAGGCTCTGTGCATCGCTTTATCATACAGTTTCATGCCACAAGAGGGCGACTGCATTGTCACCCGCAGATTCCACCAGAGCTGATCACATTCATTCCAGGCCATGCTTGTGATTCCACCAGGCATGCCAAAGCCCGTTGCAGAAGCATTCCAGAAACGGCTCTGCTGTGCTCCACTGAAAATACATGCCTAGTCTATTTTTGACGGAAGCTGCGTCAAGCTGCACAGAGCAAATCGAGCCAGGTAAAAAGTCAGACACAGGCTGGGCATAGAGAAGCCCATACATTTTCAAAATAAGACACCCTGTGCAGACTTGCGATTGTATATTAACAATAAACACAGTTAAAACAGACAAAGAAGAAACTACGTAGGCCTCTTACCCATGTTGGAAGCACAAACATCAAAGAAAAATGGTCAAAACAAACAAAATCTGTATCTCACTAAATCAAGAATTATTTTGTACATCAAGTGTACCAGTGAATGTTACATGTTTGTTGCCCTCCACCCACTGTGCCTCTTTGGATTTTGCTGTTTCCTTGTATACACTTATAATTGATGGCTGCCTAAATGACCTTGGGCTTGTCTGTGGTCATGGGCTGCAATTTCACTTGGAGCTGTTGAACTCAATGACACACATGTCTTCGTAACAGTTAGAGGGTCGCTGACTCCAAGGAGGGAATTGAAGTTTGGAAGCACTCCCAGCTTTGGCTGTCACTTTATTCATGAATGTTACACACAGGTTTACCAAGATTTGATGGTTCTCGCTTTTCATTTGGTACAAATCTGAAATGCTGCCAAACTGCATCCATTGCATTATCTGAGCGACCACCTTGTTTACACTAACGTGATGGAAATGAAAATGCACTGATGCTATTTTCCAGCACCATGGTATCCCTTTCTGCTGGACGGCCGTCCAATCTAAACAGTAATCCTAGCATTATAAGAGTCTGTCAACATCAGACATGCCAGCAGTCGGATAGACTGGCAGGCAGAGCAAGAGATAGACTGTTAAACAGGCAGATGCAGATGGGCAGTCAGACAGATGGACGCAGCAACAGAAAGGCACACAGGCAAGCTGGCTGGTCGGTCGGTTGACTGTAAAGACCAGCTGGCTGGAATCGCTGAGTGGCTGTCTGATTACATAAGCTGATTGACTGGTTGAACAGTTGACCGACTGGATAAACGGTCACATAGTCTTAAATCGGCTCGCTTATTTTTGCATAAATGTCAAACAGCCGTAGGATCAGTGTGATTGGGACGGAGAGCGAGATGGAAAGAGAGCAGGGAAGGGAGGAGGAGAGACAGACAGACAGACAGAGAGGGAGAGAGGGAGAGAGAGAGATATAGACAGACAGAGAGGGAGAGAGAGAGAGAGAGATAGACAGACAGGGATATAGAATCATGTTGGCCCATCAGTACAGTGACAGCGAGACGATTACTGCTCATTACCTGACTGACTAACTGACTCACTGACTGACAGTCGTGTGTGTGTGTGTGTGTGTGTGTGTGTGTGTGTGTGTGTGTGTGTGTGTGTGTGCTCGCGCACACGTGTGAATAAATTCTATCTATCTACTGGTCAATCCTCCATTTGAGACAGCATCATTTTATTCCCAGAAACAGAATAATTGGAAGTGATAGGGCTTGTGTATGGGTTTTATACTATCTACTTAGCTTGAGGTATACATTTTGATGATTTATAACTTTTAATATATCTGTATGGAGTAATGTTCTCTGACATGGATTTCCAATGAATATATTGTTTATGAATATGATTGTTTAAGCTAAGGATTCGTCATATTTATCACAGGTCAATACCAGACCTCGTTACGAGCCCTTCACAAACAGTTTTACCTGTTTTCAGTAGCAGCCATGGTAGCTCCATAATGCAGCCAGTACCTCTTTGATCAATAGAAGTCGCAGCCAGCCTCTCTCTAACTCTCTGACCAGTGTCAAAAATTAACCTTGGCCCAGAGCAATAATGCCCTTGGGCGTTCATATGCCCATGAAATTAAAAATGAAGCAGCAAAGTGTGCTTCCAGTAATTAGTTATACCAATTTTCACTTTATTCACATTTTATTTGTCTGGTGGTGAAATATTCATGTGAGAATGCAACAGCTGTCCCCTGTGGGCCACCAAGGTGATTTATTATAGCCTGTGACCAGGCAATTCTCTTACTGGTTGAGAAAAATAGAAGGTGCACAGAAAATACAGCACACAGCCTGACAAACTAGACAACGGTCACACTACCAATGAAAAAAAAAAACGCCAATCACATGCAATCCACGGAATATATATACTATATATAAAAGCTAAAAAACGAGATGGGGTAGACGAGGGTTTAGGTGAACGTGGCTTAAGATCTTAAGACATTTCCTCTAATCCCTGCCACAGCAACAGCCTGTTTGGTTTTGGTTATCAATGGGTTTGCATTGAAGGGAAACAGCAGAAAGCTCACAGTAACTTACTTAGCATCACCTATATGTGCAGGTATGTAGTGCACTAGGAATAAGTATTTAGAACTGTCAAGAACTGCCACGTCATGCCGTTGGCTTTCCTCATATAATAACCAATAGGACGTAAAAGATAAACAAATAACTCAATTTGCATGCTGTTGCAGTTTTATTAGGTACGCCGACCTAGGTAAATGAATGCAGTACAATAAAACAGTGCTACCATCATTTAGGTAAAAACATTCAAGCTTTGTGGAAATTGTTTTAGAGAGGCGTTATACTAACCGATGTTTCTATTTTATTTTGTAGGTAGGCTAAATAACAGAAACACCTTGCTGCATTAGTTTTAGCAGTTATACACAATTACAATAGAAATCACTTCAAATAGAGAAAAGGTGCTGAACTTGGAAGGAATTAAAATAAGTGACTGTATTTTTCCATTTGCATTCCTATGGTGTCCCAACAATAATGTATGTGAATGTGCACAGCTAAAAACATCAGTTAATGTGCTTTTCTCTGAAACTGCTCTGAAGTCAGTAATTTTGATGCAAATATGTTGGTGGGTTTCGTAAATTTGCCCACTGAAACTGTAAAACTATTAGCATGACCTACCCTCTTCTGGTATAACCAGTGCACAACATGTGATCAGCCTAGCCACAGGGACCTGAAAGCTTGGTTTCAAAAACCATCTAAAAACCCAGATAATAAGTTTGATCACCGGCTCAGTGCGTACAGTGGAACAAATAATCCATTTGAGGTGCCAGACACAACTGTGGCAAAGTAAAGTAAAAATCTCATTTACATTTAACAAGAAGCAAAACCTTTCTGCTCCTTTTCGCCTCTCGTTTCTGCTCTTTTCTCATTTCACCACACACCTCACGCCCCTCTCCATTCTGTCCTTCCTCCAGTTCCTCTGTCTCCTCTCTTCCCTCCATCCCTCTCTCTGTTTGTCGCTTCTCATGTCCTCCTTTTATCCGTTCTTGCCTGTCCTTTGTGTCCTTGCTTTGAGGCCAGGGAATTAAAATAACTCATTTTTCACCGTTGTCTGTTTTCACTGTCCTCTGTCGTTAAATGGCTTACTCTTGTTCTCTCTTTTCTGTCCATCCACCTTTCTTTCTTTCCTCAAACCTTTTTGGCGTCTGCCTCTTTTCCACTTTCTAACTTTCATTTTCTCCTTTTGTGTGTCTCCCCGTTCCACCTCTCTGCTGACCGAGCTGACTTTTCAAATGATGAAAAGTGAATCGTGCAAAATGACTGCCAATAATATAGAAACCCGACTTGTTGTCAGTGCTTTGATTTCCGCAGCACTTGAATCCTATTTTAACGTCTCTCTTTTTTCCCTTTATTTTCCCCTCTACTCTCGTTCCCTTTGGTTTTGTCTCTCCTCCCCTTTTATTGTTGCATATGTTTGTACATATTGAACAAAGGAAAATTTATTGTGTCTCAACTTGTCCTCCAATCAATCTTCTCTTGATTTGAATATATCAAGGGCCACTCAACTCAGCACTTCAGTTTGCCCACTTTCATGGACAAAAGTAAAACTGCGTCAGTAAATGCTTATTAACTTCCTGCTCTGCTTGAAAAAATGGAATTTAGATATGAAATCATGCGGAGCATAACTCAAAATAATATCTGTTTATTTGTGCTGTTGCTACTGCTTGTCAGGTAGGAAAAGCACAATAGACCAGATATCCGTTTCCTTAACCGTGTTCTGCAGCTCTTCCCAGGCCAGATTGAACGTGTACTCCCTCCAGTGTGGTTTTTGTCTGCCCCAAGGTCTTCTCCCAATTGGACATGGGGGTAGGCATCCACATGCATTCCAATCAGATTCCCAAATCACCTCCACTGGCTCTTTTCAATACTGAAAAGCAGTGGTTCTGCTCAGAGTTTCTTCTAAATACCTGAGCGCCTCACTGTTTACCCGAGACAGCTCAGACTTCCCATGAAAGTATTTTGGCCCATTGCAAGTGCATTCTCACTCTCACCACCCAGAGCTTCGGGGTGAGGATTACGGCATACTGTAGATCTACTGGGAGCATGAGAACTTTACCTTCTTTTGGGGTCTCAACTTGCTCCCAACCCAGAGGGGGCAATCCACCATATCCAGCAGAGCACTGTGGCCTCAGATTCGGCGGCGCTAATCCTCATACAGTGCTAACCATTCACCCTCAGCTGCAAACCAGCCCAGCGTGCACTTGGGGTCATGGTTTGATGAAGCCAACAGAGCTACATCACCTGTAAAAGATGATCAAAATTGACACTTTTGGCTGTACCTAGAACTACTGCTCTTGAAAAAATGAATAAAAAGTGACAGGGCTAAGCTATACCATAGCTATAGCAAGTCTAACGCGCACAGGAACAGCACATTACCACTTTGTAGTTGTTTATGTACCTACTTGAAAAGTTGGTAAATGTTGGTACTTCAGTTTTCCCAAGCACATATTTTTATTCACTAACCTTTGCTAGCTGGCAATGAATGCACCAGCCATTTGTACTGGAGTGTGTCTGTGTATTTTTCTTTAGCTCAGCCTCTGACTGAACTCAGAACTCACCAGGAACTCCAGGAAGGATTGGGACATAACTGGTAAACTGAGAGCTTTGCTGTCAAGACTCCAAAATACTTGAAGTGCATCATCTGGGGCAGCAACAGGCATGCAGGTGTTTATCCTCATCTTAACCATTAACCCTTGGCTGCAAAACCCCCCTGTTGAGTACTGCAGGTCATGGTCTGACTAAAACTGTATCGTCTGCAAATGGCAAAAATGCCTGAGGTCGTCAAACTGGACACTCTCCGCTTTTTGGCTGCACCTAGAGATGCTGGAAATGGAAACCACTAACAGCAGGAAACAGAGCACAGCCTTAGTGAAGTTCAACCCCCCGAGTAAATACACTCGACTATCGTTTTTGTTATCCACGCAAAAAACATGCTGTTTAGGTTAGGTTTCGGTTTGGGTTGGGTTTCATTTTTGAAGCTGCTACTTAGGCTACACTGTCTGTATGCTAGTGAGACTTTGTGGAGCTACAGATGCCTAATGAAGCTGCATCTTTGTCTCTTGCATCCCGATCAAAAAGTGCAGCAGGTTCAGTTATTGAGCTCACCTTGAAATCATTTAATTCCAGTCGTAACAGTATGAATGTCAGATATTAGTTTCCCCATTGTATAAATGTTTCTTCATTATATAAACGTTTTTTATCAGCAATATTCAGGCAAGTCAATGCACTATCCATCTCTTTAGATACAAGCTCTTTCCGTTTTGAGTTATTTGTTCCTTCTGAATCCTCCCCATTCTCCTCCCTAAATTGCCTAACAATCACCTCTCAATTAAGTCTCGAAGGGCTGTTTCAGCACAACCTCGGGTTGTTATTAAGAGCTCACCTCCCTGCACCAGAGTCAGACAACACCTGACTTTTCCTCTCACGTTAGTCAGACTTATATCAGTGTCTGGGCTCATGAAGTGTGGAGTTTGTGCACTGTAGCTCAATGATGTATCATATTCATCTAATTCATTTTTAGAGAGTGGGTAAATCACACCCTTCACTCTCCTTTTACTCAGAGAAGCAGACAGCAGGAAACCTGAGCATAGCAAGGAGCTGGGAAAACACAAACGAGAAGATCTTTGAGTGATTTGATCTCAGGCCAGCAGGGGTCTTCATGGCTTCAGGGCTGGGCGTCTTAACCACAACTTCAACAGGATCAACACTGAACACAAATTGTATTTTTTGTCACATATTTATTTTTCCATGTTTCAAGGCTTCAGGTTGGATGTTGCCTTATTGTTTGCTTTCAGAAGTCAACAGTAAAGTGTCTTGCTGTGTTTCAGAGATGTGTTTTTTGGAACATTTCTTTCTGTTTTTCAGGTTGTCAGGATTCATGCTGCCCTCGCCTATAGTCAGCAGTGGATCTATACTGGCCTTGTGGTTTACCACAGACTTTGCCGTCAGTGCACAGGGCTTCAAAGCTGTATACGAAGGTAAGACAGTGAGTGCGTGCATGGTGATGTGATCTGGCCTGAATGCTGGCCACGATGCAGAGACAATTTCTGAGTCAATAGTGATGACAAATTTGAAATGTGTGAAGTGACTGAACCGTTTTGGAAAATGTTGTGCGAATAACAGTGAGCTTTACATTAACTAAAAATGATCCTATTACTGACCAGCATATAGAGTTTTTACTACGCCCACTGCATTTAGAAATAGTATTTAGTTTAGTAGAAAGTAATTGCAGGATGATGACGTGGTTGGATGTTGATTAGAAGGTACATAATTCAGGCTAATCTATCTTATAATTGCCCAACTTTTTAAATTATTATATATTCATATAAATCAGGTGGTGTTTGTTTGACATCTGAAATGCAGCTGAAGGACTGTATGTGTGTCCATTTATTCTTGTTTTGATCTAAATGAGCGAGCAGTAATATACATGCAGACACTTTTTCTGGACTCAGGTGGAAACTAAATGGCTGAGCCCTGCTCTGATTTAGGAAATGAACTGTTCATGTTCATAGTTTAGTAGGGGCAACTTGACTTGCAGCCCAGATCTGCTGTTTTGGTCTTTCAGCTGGGCCTACTGTAATGTATACACTATATATATGAACATATTCTCGTCTTGTATTCAAGTGTCCTATAGTCGTATTTCTACATTGAGAGGCCCATGGTCACATCACTGCTTATTGTGTTGACTTCCTGGCTGCTTGTTGTTTGGCTGTGTGTCTTACATGTGCACGAATGTGGTTTACAAGACTTTTCCATGTCTGCGTGCCTGTTGAGATGTGACACAAATGCTTAGCCTGACCTTTTGAAGATGCACACACACACGAAACACAAACACACAAACACACACACACACACACACACACACACACACACACACACACACACACACACACGCACACACAGAATGTTCCATTAGGCTTGCATAAGAGTTCATCTATGAATCATGAACTCTAAATATCAAAGACAAACTCAAGAGGCCAGATATACACACTTACTCCCCTGTGTGTGTGTGCGTGTGTTTCTCTGTGTTTCTCTGTGTGTGTGTGCATGCTTGCATTTGTGCGCGTGCATGCTTGTAGCGTGTGTGTGTGTTTCACCTCTACCTTACGCTGTCTGTGTATGCGGTATATTGTTGTGTGTGTATATCCCTGGATGTGCGACAATTGTGTGTTTGGGTACTTTGAAAGCAAACCTGACAGCCATTAAACCTTTTTCCAGGAAGTACTTTGTCTTTATTTTTTATGTTTCCATTGTTCCGTTTCACATCTGTGGGGACCCTTAAGTGTGTTTGTTGCCTCAGGAGTGATTCTGTGTGTGTGTGTGTGTGTGCATGTGTATAACTGACAGGTCTTTCTGCTAATGTATTTTTTTGTCAATGCTGCTTCGTTTTGCATTGATGTCCTAGACTGTGTGCTTGTGTATAAAGTGACAAAGTATGTGTTTGTTGGGCTAAAAGACGGCGCGTGTGTAAACAGAAAATGGCATTCACATATCAAAACAAGGCATTATTTATTAAACGTTTTGGTTTGTCGCGTATGTAAGATCCATCATCAGTTATGTGATCAGTCCTGATATGTGCAAGTTCCAGCAAGCTGGTTAGCTTTCTGCTTTCTCTTTACGCCTGTGACCGTTCCTGGAGTTTATTGAAAGACATATCTAAGAGAGTGAACATTGGTGACAACACTGGCAAATAGAAAGAGAAAGAAAGAAAAATGAAGCAGTGAATAAAATTAGACATATACCACTGATTTAATTTAATATAGGTGTAGTCTCACAGCAGGGCATCAAAGGGAAGATAAAGTGTGACACTGTAACACTGTGGTCCTGTTGCAAAGTCAATTTAGTTGCAAGCTGTTCAAAGGATTGCATCACTCAAGTGCATGTATTGCAAACCAAATCCTTGGGGCTTGTAAGACAAAGTCATAGTGCATTGAAAAGGTAATTGCATGTGTAATAGAGATCAGATATTAATCAGGTGCACATCTCAAAGTGCCAGATGATGCTACAAACACTGCAACTCAAACCACGTTATAAGGATAATGCTCAAATATTCCCATCAACTCAAATCAAGACCATTAACACCTACCTGGTTCTGACCTTTTGACTTCCCAAACAAAACCCTGTTGCTCAAGTTGTTTAATCCAAAAACAACATGGTTTTAAGCAATGTGACCTCTGTGACTTTAAATAGCTGGACTAAATCTGAAGCATATGAATTCTTGATATAATCTGCAGAGTTTGACAGGTAAAAGTTAATTTTCATCAAACCAAACGTTTGATGAGAAAATAATTTTAACCGTCTTCATCTTCAATAAAGATGTTTTACTGTGCACATCAACCTTTAAGCTTGTTTATCCTTTAATATCTATCTCTGTTATCTCTATCTCTGTTATACGAATAAATCTAAATCTAAAAAAACTATTTAAAGCAGGAGACCCTTTACATATCTTGCATAAATTGCAAATGTGAAAACTGTTAAGAACTGATCATAGAAATAGCCGTTGATGGGGTCAGGAAGTTGAATTCATAACAACACATAACACACTCGTGTCCCATTGTGGTTCAGCACCCTCGCAGACTTGACAAGATAACGGTGAACATGTCACGTAGGATGATCGAGTATACGTTGGCTCACTCCACAGGTCCCAGACGTAAACATCTGTATTCAGCTAGACATTGTTGTCGTCTTCTAATCACTGAAGTGGCACTTCCCCTCAGTGCTTGTCAACTTCATAGGAATCTGTTGTTCATAGTTTTGTTCTCCCTGTTTTAAACTACTAAATACACATTGCAGAGCTTTTAGTGTTTTTATGACTGTTTTTGATGAAGATTTTTCCCTGTAGACGCATTGTCTGCTTTTGTTACAGCGTTTAAAGCCGTACCCTGAAAACCACTTCTTACTGTAGCTTACTGCTGATGGTTTTCTGTGACTATCTTTAATGTTTGGGCCTTGTAATTTGGCCGTTGTCTCCTTCAAAGCTATGACCTCATGCCGCAAACAAATTTCCAGATGATACAAAAAAAACTCCACTTTACTGAGCTCTACGTGAGCTGATTTAGACATGTAACAGTTTTGCATGAAGAAAGTATGATTTCAAAATCATTGGACAATCTCAACATCTTCTTTCCTCCCTCTGTTACCATTTCTGTTTTGCACACACACACACACACACACACACACACACACACACTATTTCTCTGCTTCTGTTCATTTAAACTAATTCACACTAACAAAGAATCTATTCGGCCCTGTCTCTTTTATTGGCCGTAACAACCTGTCTCCCCTGTCTGTCTCTCAGCTCCTTTCTGTTAACATAGCCAGTTCTGTTAACAAATCTTTTTCTGTTCTATCCTTTTATTAAAGGAAACCAAATTGAACTATAAGTCTGAACACATAGCTAACTGATAAGACCCCAGTTGCCTGAGAGAGGGATGGGTGGAGAGACAGAAAGAGAGAGGGAGGGTGAGTCAAATGAAGCTGTAAGTGGTGGAAAGCAAGGCCTTGCTGATAAAAATGCAAGTTTGCAGACCAGCTCTGTGAGACAAGATAATCATCAATTAATTTCCCCTGAAGCAGGAGAGACAGACAGACAGATAGACAGATAGAGAGAGCGGTGTAGACACAGCTGGCTAGGAAACTGAGGAAAGGGTAAATACACAGACAGAAGGAGGTTTGTATCTCTCTATATTTCTACTTTGTTGTCTCCACCAACACAACATTATTCAAGAGGACAGACATCTGATGTATCATCACCATCATCATCACCATCATCATCACCATCATCGTCATCATCATCTTAAAAAAAAGAAGACTCTGAAGTGCTCCACTCAGCTTTTATTAAGAGTGAGTTGGTGTTTTTATTCAGGTGCATCAGGGTCCCGGATGGTGGACTTTTTTTGTTGTCTTCTTTGTCTTTGTAATTATTGCCTCTGTGCTCAGGAATCAGCTTCGTCGTCAGGAGTCAGACCTGCAGCCATAGCTATGGATTTATTGGAAACGGTACTGATTAAGCCCTGGTTGGCGTGTCCACTAGCACCCTGTCACCACGACGTTGGTGGTTTTCGGATGAAAAAGATGCCTTGGTGCCCATTCCTGCTGAAGCTGGGAGCTTAGCATGTGTTTAGCAGTCGTGATGCCAAATGCTAAAAGTTAGAAAAATTTAAACTTTTAGTGAAAGATATCCTTGCCTCAAATGAGTTTACCATTGTCGCTTAGCAACAAGAAGCACGAGCAGCACTTCCCCTGAGCATTCGTTAAGTGCTGCTACCTTTAAGAAGAAACCGGGCGGATACAAGGCCTTGCTTTCTCGTTCACAACTGTCCTGAACAAAAGAAGATTTGTATGAAACAGATGTGAGTGGTGGTCTCAATGCTGACTTCTTTCAGATTTACTTCATGTTAATGAATTAATATTGCTCGTTGGGAAACTTATGTGAGTGCAGCTGTGGTGCTTATTGCTGTCATGATATAAAAGACACAGTATATGTTAACTGAGTTCATGGTTCAACCTTAATGACAAATCTCTTTTAGCTGAAAATTATTCTGAATGTATAATACAATATAAATACAGCATGATGATGAAGATTAAATATGTACCAAATGAAGAACTGGTGCATCTCATTTCATTAACTAATGTATTTTTAATGGGTAAATGCTACTTAAGATCAGTCTACAAATGACAGTAAAACTAATTATTTTCAGGAGAAAAGATGTTTTAACAATTCTCATTTAACATCTTGACTGAGAATATAAGAGAACTGCTCTAATTAACAAAGCCGATTCATTATAAACTGTTGACGATTCTTTTCAATATGCACTACAACAGCTAAACACTGTGTTTGCCTGTGTTTGTGTCAGAAAGAGAGAGGAAGTGAGATTATTGACTCCCCAGCACCACATTTAACTTTAAGACAAAGTTTAAACGTCATCTTCAAAGTCTCAACCTCTCACACCCACAATCTCCAAGCACACCCACCCACGCACACACACACACGCACACACAAACACACACACGGACACACACTTTGAGAGAAAGAGGCCAAGTATGCGTTTTTCAGTCCCTAGGCTAGCTGCAGAGTTTCCTCTCCAGTTGAGGGACTTCTGTGAAAAACACGACTTGGAAAACCTTTAAAGGGACTCTGCACATTAAACACAAGTGCACACACACACAAGCACAACGCACGCGAGCACATACACACACACACACTCACAAGTACAGGCGCATACGTACACAAAACACAAAATATGTGCACACATGCATACATGACTGTTGGAGATTACATAGGGACCACTCTGGAAAAGCAATAGAGGGAGAATAAAGATAAGAGGGAAGAGAGGGGCAGGCCTGTGTGTGTGTGTGTGTGTGTTTGTGTGTGTGCTCCAGTGCATGTGTTCATGCAAGTCATGGTTATTTTTGTTTTTTCTCGTTTCTTGTTGTTATGGCAATGCTCACCATGTCACCATGTATGGGCTATTATGGGGTATCACTTTTACACTACATTACAACATGTAATGTGTCAGTGCCCGTGCCTGAATGTGTGTGCATCTGTAAAATTGCAGGAAGTTCATCCCCTTTGGTATTGGCATTTCCACCGTGTCTCTCTCTCCCTCTCTCCCCCTCCGTCTCTCCCCCTCTCCCTCTCTCCCCCTCTCTGCTGTGTAGACTGGTGTAGAATCCATTAGGAACACTTCTAGGAGCTTCCAAATCTTGCTGACTTGATGCAAGGCTTTGCACAGACTGTGGCGAGAGCCCTGTAGCCACCAACCATTGGACGAGATGCAAAAAGATCGCAGCCTCCTGCTCGGGGATTTTGGGTCCTTAGACATGATGTTACACATAAGAAAGATTTATTCATCTGGAGTTTTTTCCGATGCCTCTAGCCAGATAGTTTTCTTAGTGGTGCTTTTATTTCACAGCGTTTCGCCTTACTGAATCTCAGAGGGCTGCAAATAGCCATTGCAGAAAACTGTACAACTGTAGTTGGGAGTTCTGACATAATATAGGTATAAACTATGGGATGTTGGCAGACTGCTTAAAATAGTATTTGGAGGATGTATTGTGCGTGTATGTGTTGTATTTATTCATTATGTATTACTTTTAATGACATTCACTCACTGAATAAATAATTGAGTTTTTTAATAGGTTTGTTGGGTAGTTAGTTCTTTGGTTGGCTGGTTAGCTGGTTGGTGGATTAAATTTGACATATTATGCCCGCCTGAAGATACTTACTGGAAATTCAGAAGCAACGCGTGGCTTGTAAGCATCCATCTGCTTTGTTTGTCCGGTCCTGTCCTCAGAAGCAGCTGTCCTGTCAGCAGCAGCTCCTGAGGCGCTGAGAGGACGACGACAGGTCAAACTGTCTTCACCAGGCTGTGTGACATCACAAATTTACCTAACATAGTTTTGAAATAATAGTGAGGGTCATGCAGGGACAAAACGTAATTTTTCAAACATTGATTGATCGATTGATTTTTTTCCTATGCCTACTGTTGAAAGAGAAACTGGAGGGCTTGATCAGTCATAACAGATACCTTTGATAACAATTCTCATTCCTTTGCAGTAGACAGCAGGAGATCCTTTGTGACTGAAAGGACCCCCTGTGGGGATTACCCTTAAGAACGCCAGTAATCTCTGACACTCTGAGCATAAAAAAACTCACGGGCTCCCCGTTGTGTGTTGCTGAGGAATATGTGTGGATTGTTATATTTAATAAAGAGTATCTGTTCAGTGAGATGGATGAGTGACGAATGTCAAGAGTACTTTCTGTGTGGATTATCTCCTAATGTTTTGAATAATTGTTTCTTAAATCACTTGCTGAAGTAATGTCTAGCTGCATGCTCCATCCCATGATGCATTTCTAAATCCATTTTTCAGCACACTAAGTTCTTTGTTTTTGCACTCAAGTCTCATTTGCCTGTTTTTACGACAGTCAGCATGTTCCAAAGTGAAATCCAGTTGACCAGCCTGCTAAATAAAGAACGATCAACACAAAGCTTCAGGGGGCTCAGTTATCAACATTCAGAGATCATTAACGAATGCGGCTCAAGCTGTTTTTGTGTATCCATGGACAGAAATGTATTTTCAATCCCAAAAACATGCTTTTATCGTCCACTCACAAGCAGCGTTGACTTGCATAAGACATTTTTCCCCCTCATTGTTTCCTGAACTTGTTATGACACATCACGCTCGTCATTACACTTTTGAATCCCTGTGAGTAGTTTGATAAACAGTAATGATCAGCGGCGATTTTATGAGCATACATTTCCTCTGAACAAACCCTGTGGCTGCTGATGTAGGAAAAGGCCTGTGTTCTATGTTAACCATTTATAGATTCACAATAACGGCTTTCATTAGGTCAGAGAATTATTGAGCTTGTAAATTTTGGCAAGGGCAACAACAGACTCCATTTATCTGGGTGAAACTTGGAGGTAAACAAGTCTCAGTCATTCCAAAGGAAAATAAATTCATTTGGATTTCCTTTTGATTAGCTCATTGAGGAAATGTGTTGCGTGTATACTGATGAAACGGGCTATATATACATATAAAATATTAGCTGTTTGAAGTGGAAACGGTTGAGATGGACTGAAATTAATGGGCTTGGTGTAAACATATGATGTTTATGAAAGTTGCTCTGATGTATATAATAGGATGTCTTAAAGCAGAGCACACATGCATACATGCATGTAAATGACAACGCATACGCAAACACACACACGGACACACACACACATATAAAGGCTCTTATTTCAGGTGTTTCGTGTGTGTAGATTAGGTTTGTTAAAAATATAACTGCAATATCCTTTCATATCTTAAGTAAAAAGGATTCTGCAGCTGGCTGTGACAAACAATACATAAAACACAGAAAATGTCATTTCCTACCTGTCTGCAAAGTGTGTTTTTTCAGCAGGATATCAATAATTATGATTATGACTGACATTTACTGCATTTCTCTGTTACCATTGCATGGCCTATTTTAGCTCACTATCGACCTGTTATCCCCTGTTCCTATCAGTATCTCTGTGCCCTTCATTGAGAATAATAGGTTGGCAAGTTTAGTCAAAGCCAATGGATTCAGCGGGGAAGCTTCTTAGAGCAAACACAACAAATCATTAAAGGAAGGAAGGACTACAGGTGGATTTGTTGACTTGGATAGTCAGGTGCTGCTACATATTTTTGCATTTGTGTGTGTGTGTGTGTGTGTGTGTGTGTGTGTTTTGTGTGTGCTGGAGAGATAAAGAGAGTGAAAGAGCAAGAGAGGGAGACGATGAGAGAGGAAAGGGAGAAGCAGTCCGTTACACCATTAACCCATATTGACTAGAACACCATAGGAAGCTCTTCACTGTGGGAGTGTGTCATATAACGCTGTTGTTACTGACGCCAGCAGTAGTCAGCTACATCGATCTAAGCAGCAATGTCAACTATCCTGCTGTGTGTGTGTCTGTGTGCGAGTGTGTGTTTGTGTGTGTGTGTGTGTGTGCCCATGGTGTGGTAGCAGAGGAGTGTTCAAGGGTGATACCACCATCATCAAAGCGTGTTGTCAAAGCCAAGACACACACTTTCTCTCCCTCTCTCTCTCTCACGCACGCACACATGCTTGTAGTGAGTGTGGTGGTGAGTGTGTAATCAACTTCCCACCATGTGGTAAAGTCAATATGACATCTAAGTGGTTTGAACTTAGCACCCTTTATGTGCTATCTGCAGTCTCTTTGGGCTAACTGGACTCTCAGCACAGTCACTCGGAGCAGAAGGTGAGATAAATGCTCACAGGCACACCTGGGAAATGTTCGGCACATCCACGGGGTTGTTTTCCTGTGTGTGTCTTTTTGAGCGGCTGAAAGCGAGTTAGGCGTGCATATTGAATCGTCTCTGCCAAAACTGTGCACATCAGCATTCACACCTCAGACTTATCTAAGGACTCAGGCAGCTAATCAGATGTGAAACCTTTGTGCTTTTCCTCTGCACAAAATCCTTTCTAATAAAAGACCGCCTTAAGTTCAGCACCACTGTCTTACAAGTGACATGGCCCAACAGATGTCATACCTAAATAAATGAGTAGGTCAATTGCCAGTGACCCAAATTGGACTCAACCATTGATATTCTTTTTCATACAGTGCCCAGCTTCTAATGGATGTCTCCATGCAATTATTACTCCATTCAGATTTGAGCAGCAAGCCTTGATCTCTACTTTTTTCCCCCTTTTTTGGTTGGTGGAGCGGGAACACATGCAACTGCTTCACAATTTAGCTTTGAAATATCACTTCCTGTGCAAAAGGAAATATTAATTAAATCACAAAACTGACTGGCACAATTAGTTTTATTTTTGACGCTAATAGGCTCAAGACCACCAAAAACAGCCACTGTTATCATATATAATTCAAGAGTTTATTATCTGTGTTATTATCTGTGTTTTATGTGACATTCTGAGGAATGCAAGGGCATTAAAACTATAGAAAAATGGGAGGATTATCATTTGTATTATAGTGCATTCGTGGTAAAGATGCACATTCAGAATGCATTTAAAAGGATGTGTTTGAGAGACCTTTGATGGAAACGTTCAGTTAATACTTCTTGAGACATCATGTGACCATACCATATTTGTTCTCTAAAAATATGTTATTGACCACAGGGCACAGTGTGAAATTTGAAGTTATGGAAGTGGATATCATTAACCTGGGATACATCCATCATCTTTAGGAGGAATTTCAGAACTTTTATATTAAACTCAGGTGTCCCTGTACTTTCCCCAGCCTTTCAGGGGTATTTACAATTTATTGGACAAGGGTGATGCCATGGTCACTTTGAAATATTTTACTTCACAATTTGATAGGGGATCTACCAAATGCATTAGTTTTGTTTTCTGGGAGGTTGTTAGACTCTTGTCTATGGTGGTAGACTGGTTCATTCTGGCTTTCACATCCTCTAAAGGACTGACCTTCATAGGCCACATCTGTCAAAAGACCCAGTGTTTGAATAAGGACACACTGAGTGTATTTCATTCACGGCCCACCATTCAGGTTTGAGGCAGGTTCAGTGATTCACTCAGGCACTCAGGCAGGTGACATAGCATGGCTGCAATTAAACCCTTGAGTTGATGATTCAGGAAGGAGATTGTGTGAGACTGCAAATGCTGTAGTGGTATTGATTTTCCTGCTCAATATTCTTGCAGAAATAGTGTTTTCAAAGTTACACAGACACAAACTGTGACTTGTCAGGTAAACTTTGCTGACCTCAGAGGTCAATATTACATTCAGTGCCCTTCAGAAATGTTCATTTGGATGAAGTATGGGTTATATCTGATGATGGGACCCCCCAGGTTAATCTTTTCTTATCTCTTATGACCAGTTGCAATTCAGTGCAGTTCAATTGCACTGTAATAGCGTGATGGGATTTTTTTATTATTATTTTTGGGTGTGGGGGTTCAAAGATAAAAGATTTCTGTAGCATTTTCATATCTCCTTGCCCCCGTTTTATCCTCTGTGTTTTCTCTCTCCGATGATAAGCAGAGCTTATAAAATCTGTGTGAAAATCTTCGAGACAGAAACTGCTCGCTTACTGCCATTTAAGCTGCGCTCTCTCTGACTCTCAGTCATGCTTTCAGATTCTCTCTGGCTCTCACTGTCTGACTTTCCTCCTCTGCTTCTGTTTCACACCTTAAATCTTTAACACATCAGTGCCTTCCAAGGGAAGGCAGATTATTATGATCAAATTCTGGTTGTGGCTTGTAGCATTGTTCCAGTGACTACCTATATAAAATGTTTATGACTTAGACTCCCCTCTTGGCAAATTGACTCTTTTCCTGTCTTACAGTGTGTTTTTCAAAGTCTTATTCAAGACCTACTAAGGAGGGGTCACAGATATGTGAAAGCCTCAGTCAAGACCTAATAGGAGGTCAAAGACGAGTGATATTCACTGGAGGTTTTCTTTTCTGCCTAATATAAAGTATAATACCTGTAATTGAAATGTAATAGCCTTTTTAATGTCCATTAAATAGGAAAAGTCTTTGTAATTTTGACTAAACTTCAACTTTGGACATCTAAAAGGTGTAATCACAAGCTTAATCAGCCTCCAGACTTCCAGACTTCTGACTGCTTCAATGACAAAATATACTTTTTTGTTTTTTCAACAAATGTTTTTCAACATTTACTCTTTCCACGAGTTCATGTTCCATGAGTTTTTGATAATCACCTACCTCTATGTGAATCCAGTAAATAGCAGCCATTATAATTGCAGTACATTCAGTGATTTTTCTGCCGTCTCCTGGCAGTGGCATCCACTCTGTCTTGTTCTCTCTGTGTGTTTTCTGGCTTGTTTTAAGGAGTGGAGGCAGCAGGGGAAAAGAGAACCGCACTCTCTGTACAAACATAGCTACCTGCTACATTTCAGATTTTTTTTTTTTTCTGCACCAGATAAACATTCAATGTCATTATGAAGAATTACTCAGATTCGGTGTTAGTGAAAACCATTTCTGTGCATTGTGAACAAACTTTAGATATATTTCTTAAGCACACTAATGCAGTCTAATGCAACAGTCCTGCAATAAATCCTCCCATCATAAAGGTTGTAATGTTAATATTTTAGAGAGGTGTTGATTCAACTGTATGGTCCTTTTGTATGCTGTAATTTGGTGGTGTTGTAATTGTATTGCATTATACAGAGAAGTGCTATGTTATTTGGCCTGCCTTCACTGATGTAAATAATAGAAACACCTCTCTCCTCTGTATAATGCAATACAATTCAACAACAACACAACCTGCAGGATCCACGATGACCATACAGTTGATCAGCATCTTTCTAAAGTTGCTGCAAAACCCAACATAATAACCTTCATGAAGGGAGGATTTATTGTATTAGACCACATTAGTTTTAGCTAGGTGTACCTAATAATAAAACTAATAAACCTGGAAACTGAATGTATTGCTATAGAGGTTAGAGGAAAGAACACATATTGAGCATTTCACTAAAATGCTGTGTTCTCCTCTAGAGGAAAGGAAGACATTTTATAAGGGCACTGTTCTCTCTCTCTCTCTCTCTCTCTCTTTTTTTTTTTTTTTTTTTACCTCAAAACCAGCTTTTGTAAAAATGGTGATGAGAGAGCAATGCTGGTGATACTGATAAAACTCAGGTGATCATTTTCAGCCCTTGATAACTGTATTGTTGTCATAATTACAAAGTCATGCCGGCCTTACGGGAAATGATTTTGAAAAAACTGAATTTCCAAATAGCATGTTCTCCTGAATGCAGAATGAAATTCTGAGTGGAGTTCAGAGAGGTTTCTGAATCCTACATTTCAAAGTCTGCATATTTTATTAAAATTAAATGCAGCTCTCACCTGAAGCTGAACTGGACATCTGTCCAAACTTTTTTTGTGCTTTTGGCTGGACTCTGCTGTTATGTTTTTGTGCTTGTGGCTCTCTATATGCATGTGGTTATGAGGCAGTTTCATCCCTACCACATCAGCATACAATTTTACTTCTGTAGTAGTAACCAGTGAACTAACCAGCTTCTATTTCCACTTCATCTTCCATTTATCGTGCCGACACAGAAACAAAGATGAAAGCTTGATTTCTTCATGCCCAACGTCTGTCGGTGAAAGCAAACCCGCAGCTACCTCATTGTTAATCTGCACATATTATTCCCCAAGATTTTAAATGTTAGTTCTGTTGGTTCATTAAAAAGCATGTTTTCATTGTTCAAGTGAAAGAAGTCATTTGAGTCAGGATTAGAGAGTTAGCTGTAACTTTACTGGCATTACAACAAACATTGTTATGATGTGTTCAGACAGGACGTGAAATGAATTCTAGTGGTTGCGTACGAAGTCAGTTGAAAATTATGTGTGAATGAGTCCAGAGTGGCACTAATTATCGGTGATGCACAAATTGAACATGTTGCAAAAATATCTGCGTCTGGATTAGTAAATCTGACTCATAAAAGAAAAGATGACAGGAAAAGAGAGGGGCTGGAGGGAAATAGCAGAAAGACGTGAGTCTCTGGTGAGTTTGAGGTCAGTCAGAGGCTGAGCTGAACACAAACACACAGGAGCACTGATGTGGTCAATGCGTCCCTTGCTAGCTAGCTTACAGCTATCGCCTGTACAGTTGGTACATCGGCTGTTAGGGGTGAATAAACACAAACGGTCCAGCGGTCAAATTCATATGGATGACGGGAGGCAAAAATTTGCTGCCTCTGAACACACCTTTAGGAATTGAGCTTGGTGAACTCATGGGCCTGGACAGACAGGACAACATTGAGCACAGCGCACTAACAATAAAACAGCCATATAAATAAGAACATTTTGACCAGGAATACTAAAGCTAAAAACAATATATGTGACAGTATCATCATTGTTAATTTCAGCTTTTTTAGTAAAACTGTGAGTGTTTTCTTAATTTTTTTTTTTGTCCAAATCACAAATCTGTCAAATCTGGTCATGTTTTTAATGATGCTATTCCACTTAGCTTTTACTGATACAAGTGTTTGGTGTCCACTGTAAGAGATCATTTTGAGGACAGTTCCAACATCTCTCTCATATTCAATAAAGCTCAAACCAAAGGAAACGGTATGCTTGCTCTTGTGGTCAAAATCCAGATCTTGCCCGTTGATTTTAAAGTTATTCTGTGTGTTGGGGCGAGCCTACCTCGCTAACTGTGTGTGTGCAAGTGCATTTTGCTTATTTGTATGTGATCTGTATCTGATTTTTATGGTGCTTAAGAGATGCATAATGTTGCATGTAAGTAGTTAAATGTGATGCCTGCATGGTTGAATAACAATCACAGCCCAATGACTAGTCACTGACAGACAGTGGGAAAACAGTAGGAAAAAAAACCCCAAAACCCTGAAAATATTTTAAAGAGAAATGAGGACAGGAGAGAGGAGAGGATGTAAATATCTGGAAGAGGGGGCCAGAAGAGAGAAAAAAAGAAGGTGCATCAAAAAGCAAGAGAAGAGAGGTGAAGAGAGTGTGGGGAGAAGAGGAGTGAGGAAAAAAAAAGGGAAGAGCAGGAGAGTAGACTGGAGAGGAAAGAAGAGCAGACAATCCCTAGAATACCAAGCACTTCTCTGGCCGAGAGAGAAAGAAGAGAGGAGAGGAGGGGTTGCAGTGAAAGATGGAGAGCATCCAGAGAATACCAAAGAGAGAATAAATGCTCAGAGGCTTTTCAAGTCATTTTCACATTAATTCCAAACTCGCTAGTTAAAAATAGACACATGTACTTGAGTTTAGTTAGTGGTACCTTGTTGTAGTAACTGGCTTTATTTGATTAGTTGTTTTGATGACATTACTACAAACTGCTTTAAAGCAGAATGAGTAGGATTTTTCCTGAAAACAATACATAGACATACCAAAATAATCCCTCTCAATCATCAGTGACGACCCACTAGAAGTGTGTGGAGGGCCTGCCCTCTGCTTGTATTATTTCACTGGGGTGTGGGATGTTTGTGTGTGTCAACCTTTGGGCAGGGGGTGTGTAGCCCCCGGCCAGTCACAGTACGCAGGGCGTGAGGGTGGGATTCTATAAAAATGTAGTGACCAGGTGCCCAGATCGTAAGCAGCGCCCAAGTCAAGCTGGGAGGAGGAGCCAAGTTTGAATGCAACCAACAAATCCTGCTCATTCTGCCTATAACAAATCATAGATGTTTTTTCACAAACAGGAGCGATTCAGAAATACAGTTGTGGAACAGCAAAAGAAGAGAGTGAAGGAGAGGAAGACGAGGGGAATGAGAAGATGAATGGGAAGGGGAAATACATGAAAAGAGAGATGATAGTAAAGAGAAGAAGAGGAAAAAGAGAAAAGAGAGAGAACTGACTCTAAGAATCATGCTCACTTGGCCGAACTCGTACCTTTTCCCAAGATGCATTCTGTTTGAGATGTGCCTTAAAATAGAACACAGGCACACAGGCACACACACACATACACACACATACACACACACACACACACACACACACCTCTCCCTGGGGTGCACACTGAGACGTATACACTGCAGACAAGCTGCAGACACACACAGATACGGACTCGAGACATCATGTTGTCTCACCTTAACTGCCCGCCACAAGTTGTTAACATTCTCATGCAGAGAGAGGAAGAACAGGAAAAAGAAGCAGTGAGAGCGAGGAAAGGTAAAGAGAGAGACAGACAGGGGCCATATGGACTCAAAATAATGAGACATGCAGTGTTAGATTGTTAAAATAGCTGCGAGGGCTTCACCCTCAAAAACAAACCAGCATTTGTGCAGTATCCTGTGTGGAGTACGTGAACTACACAGGACACGTCATGATCACACGCACAGTAATCACAGTCTCTAGCAGTGCAAAGTACTTAGCATATTGTTGCTTTTTTTTCTGGTGATTCTGGTCCTTCCAAATTGACAGTATGATTCTCCTCCATTATTTGAGATGTATTTTCCGGCCCTCAGGTGTGTAAAGCCTTTTGCGTTTTGTCCAAACTGCACATCATCATGTGGCTTGAAAGCAGGGTGTTTTTCTTAAGGCACAAATGCTGACATTTTGGAGAAACACGACTTTCACCAGACAGCAGTGGTATCTCACTGTGATTATGTTTGCTCCAAAGATGAGCATAATTGCGCAGCATAATTGCTGCATGGTATTTTCCACGGGTCCGGCTTTTTGTCTTAATGACAGTACAATCACAGTGGTTTGTGCATGTAATTTTTTAATCAAGGCTGTCACTGACACCTCTTAACAGCTGCTTGTTTTCTCAGGTGTTTTCAGTCGTTTGGTTGTGGCGTAGTTACATCTCCAAACCACAAGCTTCACATTGGATTCATAGAATATTTAATTATGCTCAATGCTGTGCTATCGTACTTGTTAAGCTTCTAGTATGTTATGTTATTGGGGAAACTGCCCTGAAATAGACACCATCATGACACAGCTCTTAAACAATGTCAAAATCCCTATGTGCTCTTTTCTCTGTGTTTTTCCCCCGCACAATATTATCCACTTTGTTATTTCAGGTTAGCTGGCCTGTACTGCTGTAGCTGCGAGGCAACCTCGTGCCCTTTGAGCTCCTGGTGCATGTGTTAGTGGGAAAACTACAAATACAAAAAAAGAAAGTGTTGCATGTAATCACAGCCAAACACACACCAATCAGGACATTTATGTAGTGTAGTCACAGCTCAAAGACTAATCATAATGGTGTGTATGTGTTACCTGTAGTTCTCTGTGTAGCTCGCGTGGCTGTGTTTCTATGTCATTTTTGCTACAAACAGATGTAGTCTGGGTTTGCAGCAGGAGGCTTTACTTTCTCAAGCCATGGAAAGGGCTTAATTGCACTCATCATCTGATTAATTATAGCCACATGATTGTGCATGAGAGGTGATGGGAGTGAGAAGAGCGAAGTAGAGCAGAAAAAGTCCACTTTTGTCCGCCTGCAGCCTTTTAGCTCTTTCTTCTACCTTCCAGAAGCACTGCATCATCCTTCTATGACTCTATCTCGTCATCCTCTCTTTCTTTCACTCAGCTCCATCTTTCTTTTCACGAGAGGGTCTTATGGGGTGAAGATATCTGGCTTGCTTTATTACCAGTCTGTCTTCATGCTGTCAGTCCATGGGCTATTTACTTTAACATATCATGACTCAGCCCATGAACTGCATGTACAGTGCAAAGGTAGGAGGGAAGGTAAGGTGAGTGGGTAGATACAGAGTAAGAACAGATGTGCCACATCTCCTCCCCTGAGAAACTGAATTGGCTTTTATTTAATTCTGAAGTCACTAATTAAAGAATATGTATATTTCAACACCATATATTAGTCATTGCGCTAATGCTCTCGCCTCTATTACAATATGAAGGTTTCAGGGTCAAAACACCACAGTCAAGTGAAACGAGTGACCAAAGCTAAACTGGAGTATTTATGTATCATCAATAAAGTGCACATACATGAAAATATATAAAACATATGCATAAGGTAGACCCTCCTGATAATTCAAATACTTTTAAACTACTTTGATCTGTTGCGCAGGCTTATTGAAATCATTCCTCTCCTCTCCTCTGCTCTCCTCTGCTCTCCTCTCCTCCCCTCCTCTTCTTTCCTCTCCTCTCCTCTGCTCTCTTCTACTCTCCTTCCCTCCTCTCCTCTCCTCTGCTCTCCTCCCTTCCCCTCCTCTTCTCTTCTCTTCTCTCCTCTGTTCTCCTCTCCTTTGCTCTCCTCTCGTCTCCTCTCCTCTGCTCTCTTCTCCTCTCCTCTCCTCTCCTCTCCTCTCCTCTCCTCTCCTCTCCTCTGCTCTCCTCCCCTCTCCTTTCCTCTCCTCTCCTCTTTTCTCCTCTCCTCTCCTCTCCTCCCCTCCTCTTCTTTCCTCTCCTCTCCTCCTCTCCTCTGCTCTCCTCTCCTCTCCCCTCCTCTGCTCTGCTCTCCTCTCTTCTCCTCTCCTTCCCTCCTCTCCTCTCCTCTCCTCTCCTCTGCTCTCCTCCCCTCTCCTTTCCTCTCCCTTCCTCTCCTCTCCTCTGCTCTCCTCTCCTCCCCTCCCCTCCTCTCCTCTCCTCTCCACTCCTCTCCTCTCTTCTCCTCTCCTTCCCTCCTCTCCTCTCCTCTCCTCTCCTCTCCTCTCCTCCTCTTCTTTCCTCTCCATACACATACACACTATAACTTACTGTGCTGTTGTCAGGGGTGTGTACAGGGAAGAAGATACATCATGTTCTTTTGTTTGAATTTGATGTCAGATCAGACAGGGAAATTGTGATATGTGGGATAAGTGAATGCAGCCTAGGTTCAAGTTTTATCAGTTGTTCCACTGGACATTTGCAATTCTGTCAGTGTACAAAACATATCAAAACAAGGCTAAGGCCTTGACCAGATGTATACAGATATTTCTTAAAACGCACCCCCCAACCCCCCCCAAAAAAAGAAAATTCTTTTAATATAACCTTCGTGTTTAAAACATCTCTGTCCACATGGGAAGCAACAAGCATGCCGGGCCAGTAGGTGCCGATAAAGTATACATCGATCATATGTCAAATGCCAGAGAAAAACATGGTGTAGTCAGCTTATTTCCCTTTAGTGGAAGTTGAACTTCACAAGTGAAAAACAACACAATAATAGTAGTAGTAGCTAAGATATCATAGGTTTCCAAGTTTTAGAAAAACTGCACATTGGATGGTGTTTTAAAATATCTTTCAGTGACCTAAAATGTTGTTTGCATGTGAACCCAGAGGAAAATGTCTGTTTAGCTAAATATCCGTAAACATGTGGTCAAGGCCTAGATGTCTACAGTCTTGCTTGCTCTGTAAGACCATACTAAATGCTCATGTCAGCATGCAGACATACTCACATTGTTATATTTACCATGCTCACCATCTTAATTTTTTGTTAGCATTCTAACATTCGCTAATTGGCACTTAAAACATAGTACAACTGAAAGTGATGGGCATGTGTTTAGTTTTGCAGGTATTTGGTCATAAACCGAAGTATCTGACATATTCAATATTTAACCCGATGATCGTGCAAGGTGAAAATTCAGGTAATCACCAGAGTAACTTGCATTCATCCTCTACCATATCTGTACCAAATTTCATGGCAATCCATTCAGTAGCTTAGAGTTAGCTGATTTAATTTTGAGCAAAGTATTGAACCGACCGACACTGCTGTCCTTAGAGCCACGCTGCTAGCATGACTAAAACATATGCATAAGATACATTATGAGGGACAGTAAGCAGCCTCATGCAGCTGTTACTGCCTTGCACCACCTAAAAACAAGCTGTTATAGTGTGAGGTAAGACGCTTTGGTTTTTGAAATGAGGCAATGTATGTTTGAAATTAGCTGAGTTAAAAAAAATCAAAAAAGATGGATCATTTTTGCATTGCTGAGAAGTTGCCCTGACCCTGTCAGGGCAGGTAGTCCTGATGTGGAAGATAACTGAAGCTCTGCTGTCAAACCTCTATCATCTAAGTGTGCCGTTGTCAACTTTCCCACTTTTACACTTGATTTTGGATATTTTTTTTGTACTGCTGGGAGGTTGCCCTTTCAATGTCAGCAGATTCTGGGCCATTCTCTTCACTACAGCTGATTTTAAGGACAGATGGTTTTTTGAAAAGTTGCCTTAACCTTGTCTGTGTAATTTTAAAACCTTGCATTCCTGTTATGGCACATTATGACAACCTGACATATTGTAACAAAAGTTGACTTTGCTGTTCTGACAGTTGCATTTAATGAATGGAGGATGTGCCATATTAAACCTTTCTTCCACAGATGTGTCATTTTCATCACATATTTGAGTTCAGTCTAAGACAAAGCATAGTTTGTGCTACTTTTCAGTGGAACAGGTGGTATGGACCTAAGACAAAGACATTGGAATTGGTTTTGTTCGTAGCGGATTAAATGACTCCCACCATGGATATGTCGATGTTTTGAAACACATTTATATAAAACTAGATTTTTGAAATTATCTTGTAGACAGACATTAGACACATTAGTCATGCCAAATCAATTTAAGATTTAAAAGATTTTTTTTTTTAAATAATGTTTACAGAAGCTTTTCTGTTAAATTACCAAATAAATCCTGGATCATGGCATTACCACAGATTATAGACAGTATGCCTCTCTTCTCAGAAAAAGAAAAAGAAAAAAAAAGCAAACAATGCTTCCCCAGCCATCATCCTCTTGTTACATCTGAACAATCCCCTTTAGAGCAGCTTTGGACACCCAGCCAGCCAGTCAGCCAGGAGTCACATCCAGCTCTCACTGTGTCCTGTCATTTACCAATCAGAGCTGGAGCCATAACACGGATGGATTTGGCAATCACTGCCCGCTCCAGACAGAGTTGGACATTGAGCAATTTCTGGATTTTTGGCTCAACAACCTATATAAGTATTATTAGCTTCTCCGGTGCCAAATCTCTGTGCATGTAGTTATAAAACCATAAGCAGTGTCATCATTTAACCTCTTGAAACTGGCCCACTCCTTTAAAATTCTCCTGAATGGATTAAGGTTTTTGTGTGTCACACACACACGCACACACACACACACGCACACGCACACACACACACATATAACAACCACAACAAATACAATTTGTTGCTTCGACACGTCCATCTGGGTAGGGCAGAAACAAATCTTTAGAGGTGCTTATCAGTGTTAATAAGCTACCGTCAGTCAAATGTTGAAAGTTGACTTTCCCTCCCACGCTTGTGTGCTCGGTGGAGAGACATCGCGTTTTCACTGTTGAGGAGTTGCAGCTCTCCACCCAGCAAGTTTATCTGATTACCTTAATAGAATTCACTACGGTGAAATGTGAACTCTGCTCCTTGGCCAGAATGCACTGGGGGTGTGATGCTCTGAATAAATGAACGGGATCTCTGCTAGCACTCTGGCAGAGTGTACTTGGTGTCGGAGAAGACGTTTTAGAAGTTAAAACAGGGACATGGCTGGCTGGCTGAAAATTGTCCCAGATCTCTCTATGATCCTTCTGTTTAAGTGGAGAGCTAATTGTGACGGTTTGATTTAAGACGAGATTACGTAGTATTGTCCAGTTATGTCAAGAGTTGGTGTTTGATGAGCAGAGTTAATTGTCTCTACAGCTGGTGAATTAGAGTGTTTGACTACATGTAAATTGCTGTTTAGGGTCGAGTGCCAGCCAGTTGGCACAGGGGTTTTAGTTTAAAATCTGAGAAAAGCTCTTTTGGAAGGATGAAGCCACCCCGAAGAAAAAAACTGCTCTCTCTCTCTTTCCTCTCTCTCTCTCTCTCTCTCTCCCCCCCCCCCTCTCTCTCTCCCCCTAATGCATCTGTCCTTCCTCTCGCCTTAAGGGTCATTCCTAGTCAGACACATTAACAAGGCTGACTGCATGTACGCCTTGCTCATTGATCAAAACACACTCACACACATACACACAAGGTAGTATGAGGCAAAGACACGCGCAAGTATTTCTCCTTCACTCTCTTGCCTGGTGTCTCTCTCTCACTCTGTCTCCTTCATTTCAATCTGAAGCTGTTTCATAAAGCAGACAGTCCAGAAGACAGTACTGACATCTCCAGTAGAAGATCCATCAAAACCACCCAAAGGTGACAGACGGCTCAACGAGGACATGGATGATTTCTTTTGACCTGCTGGTTCTTGTTCACAGTAACGACGTGCCCTCACAGAAAGTGTTTCAGCTGCGTCTTTTGGTCGCACGTCTGACAGAGCAGATTCGCTTTTATTTTAATCAATCCAGCTGTGTACGCAGGCCGTGTAATGACTCACATTTCGCTCGCATGTAAAGGCAGCCTGACGCGTATCTCCACGCGTCATGTCTATTTTCTTGCGTTTTATGTGTGTAACTTCAGTGATTGTGTGTTGGGCTCTGCGATACCAAAACACGGGTGACCAGCACTCAATACTGTAGCTGAATGCTCGGTGTGTAGATGCAGAAGGGGCGCTGATAGCTGCTGCTTCTTTGGGGTTTTAAAAGCCTACACCAGCATGAATCGGTGTTGTCTGTGATGCGTTCTAAAGTTACAGTTCCAATTTTTTTAATTGTGTTATTCCCACACAAGCACATATGCACATCCTGAAACAGGCTTCTGCATGTTTTTGCAGCAGTCTACATGCATTCCACAGGGTCAGTTCCGCAATTGACCCAGTGCATGCCTCTTATGATCAGAAACAACAACTGGCTGCACACCGCTCCTTGTTCTATGACCAATAGTTTGAATCAGCTGGTGGACAATCTTGACCTCTTCACAATCACAATCTTGCACATCTTCTTAGTGGGTGATGGGTTGGTGACAATTACAACCAACTGAATACAGTCTGCTGACACTCCTCTTCCAAGCAGGAGAACCTACAGTGAAAAGGTAAAGGTGCTCTCTAGAGCCAGTGTTTAGTTTGTCTCTTCTGTGCTACTGTAGAGACATGGCAGTGCAACGTGATGGACTCCATGGAAGACGACTAGCTGCCTCTGTAGATATTAAGAGCTCATTGTAAGGAAACAAAACACAACGATTCTTATTTTCATGTTTTTATAGACTAGCAAATACATAATAATGAATCTTATATTAAATTTCTGCCAATAGATCAGACTAAATCCTACACACTGGACCTCTGAGATAAAGTAAACACTGTATGTAAGTACATTATTTATTGTCATACAGTGCCCAATGTGCCTTTTTCACAGGTGGCCCCACAGCTAAAGAGAGGCTGTGAACGTCCTTTTAAAGTGTATAATTATATTTACTGAAAGTCAGTCTCCTTCTGGTTTTGGACATTCTGCTGTAGTTCATCCAAGCATAGACTCACTATGAAACAAGTTGAGATAGTGTGTGTGTATGTGTGCACGCACGGTGGTCACCAGTTGTGCCGCTTCCCGTCTGAGATACAGGTCACTTCCTGCCTACCCAAATGTCGCTTTCTCTCACCACCAATGATTCACAGACACACACACACACACACACACACACACACACACACACCCAGACGCAGACTCAGACACACACTTTCACTTGTCTTGCCCAGGGCTGCAATGAGCATATCAGCAGTCAAATTCCCCCCACAACTGGAGTGCAACAAAATCACTGACCACAACAGACTCTCACACACACAGACACACACATACACAATTCCCTAACACTCTCCCGCCGGTTAGGTTGTAGAGTTGTGGCCTGTGTTGACAGCTTTCACTGTGAGAACTGAAATCAGTCAAGGATTATTCTGCTTCGTGTGTGTGTGTGCGTGTGTGTGTGTGTGTGTGTGTGTGTGTGTGTGTGTGTGTGTGTGTTTGTGTGTGCGTGTGTGTGTGTGTGTCTGCATCTGTGCATGTGCTAACCACACCAGCAGATTGCCAGAAGTCGCTTGGTTGTTTTCTGCCTGCTCATGCAACAAATTCAATTCCAGGCAGTCAGCAAACCAGAGATGTCTATCTAAAAGAGTTTTGCCACTGGAGCCACTGAGGCCAAAATACAATTTTAGCCAGTAAGCAAAGCTTTGGCTTTTATTGCTTTACAGCTGAGTTTAAACTTAAAGAAGTCAAATAAATTCACACACCAGGAGCTTAAAATGCTTCAAGCCCCATTTGTGTGACAGCTTCAAGAGGTGAAATGAAGGCCAGAGAAGTTTCAGATTTTTGGTTCTCAAACTTCTGGGCCCATAGCTCCCAGACTGAAGCCACGTTGTCAGGTTGTTTTACATTATTTGTTATCAGAGTGACAAAAATACGGAAAAAGAAAAAGAAAAGTCAGATATTAGAATATCCCAACTCCTTCAGTTTTTACAGGTGTTGGCCATACATTTATAATAGCATCCTTCATAAGCAGCATCCTTAAAGTCAGATGACATTACTCCACAGAGTCAGATGTGATTGCAGTATACATTGTATACATTATGAGTTTGTATTCCTCCCCTTAGCTGTTCTTGTGTGTGCAGTTTTATGTAACAGCAGCTATGAAGCACGTATGTGTGTGAGTGTGTGTGGAGTGTTTAAATGTCCAGACAGACCAGCCAGCAGAGGCCAAGTAGAGCTCTGCTGTTCGTTACTTTCCACTCCACTGCCATTGTTGGCTCTTGTCTGTACACTTGATTGTAGCAGTGCTTCACTTGTTCAACTGCATTTCACTTCAGCGTGTGAAAGAGACTGGTTTGGAGAGACAGGGAGAAAGAGAGATGGAATAGAAATGAGACCCTACGAGTAAGGATATAGGATAGGAAAATTAGCTTGCCAAAAAAAAAAAAAATGTTGAAACAGTATCTTCAATGTGACAAATGAGAAAGAAAAAGGAACAAATTCAGCATGCCATTGTCTCCCCCCCGATGAATACCAGGCAACCTGCTATGACATAAATGGCTGGTCACAATATTAATGACTCCGTGGTAGCGTTGGCGTGGCAGAGCAGTGCCGAGGATTTATCCAGACTTGAATCTGTAAGGTTGAAGAGGTCAGCTATCAAGTGCTCCACTGCAAACGTCGGCTCTATTTTAACGGAGACTCGATGCCTGCGCCACTTCAATTATTTAACTCCGCGACTCTGCCAAAAGCAGGGCAGGTGGAGAGCGAGACCGAGGGACAGAGAGGAGGGGAGAGACGAAAGTAAAGAGTTGGGGTTGCAGCTAATGACGACCATCATCTCACTGATGGTGCTAATGAAACTGATGATGCTAATGAAACTATCAGCGTAGAGACCTTTGCTTCATGTGGCTAACTACCTGCTGGATAAAAAACATTTTCACTTTTCATCAAGTCACGACATCCCTTCAGAGAAAGTGCTGAATCCATGATGACCAAACGTGATTTCATATGCATGGAGAGTGTTAATATTAATGGCCACGTTGCTGTCAGCTTTTTAATATTCAGAGAGAGAAACAGACAGAGCGGAGGGCGAAAGAGGTCAAGTGCTGTGTATAACAACGGTCGGCGCAAAGTGAAGCTGTACTCTACATAACACTTCATGCTAACCGTGTTTTTCATCAAGTGATCATTACAGCGCTAATTTTGGGACATTTGCACAAACTTCTTTGTTTAAAAACACAATCATCTTCAGGCCTGTGCAAACAATTCTCTGTGTTATACATGCGCATATTACAGAGCTGTTGGATTGCTGTTTGGGTCAGGCCCGTGTCAGTGTCCACCAGTGTCCAACCTTTGATCTTTGCGCTTCTAGTTTTCAATTGTGTAACTGCGTAAGAAACAGTGACGAGGCCTCTTCTTCTGCTCAAACCCTGCAGAGTTGCAAGGTTGTGTTTCCACATCAGCTGAAGCTCATGAAAACAGGGGGAAAGGACCAGTATGGTCCAGCGTTTTTCTCTCACCTCCACAACCCCTCAAATCACTGCCATTTAGGAACATGCATGTGGTGGGAATACATCCCACTTGTGTCTTTGAGTCAGAGTAGAATTTGCTCAGGTATGTTACGTAATTACGGTTATAATTACGCTGCATTTCTTTTTCTCTGAAATTGCACATTTTTACTCTGTATTTTACTCTCTGAACTCAGAGAACCCAACTGTTTATCCCGTTTCCTCTCTCAGTCTCTCTCTCTCTCTCCCTCTCTCTCTCTGCCATCCACTCACGTCTGATGTGTCAGTCAGTCAGGGTTTTAGCAAATCAAAGTGTGGGTTTCTTTCTGAATGTGCATGTGTATTTGATGTGTGTGCGCGTGTGTCTGTTCGTGTTTGATGTGTGTGTGTGTGTGTGTGTGTGCTCTATCTAGTGGAGACAGCCTTGTGTTAATCTGACGTGCTTGGTTGACGTTCTTTACTTGAAACTTTGCATGACTCCATGACAATCTCTGCTTAAGCTGAAAGACAGGGCAAACCTTTGCGTGTGTGTGCGTATGTGAGAGGGCAAGAGAAAGAGAGAGAGAGAGCCTGTGTGCGTAAAAGAGACGGACAGACAGGCAGACAGACAGGCGGACAGGAGAGAGTGAAAGGCGAGAAAGTGAGAGAGAGGGCAACAGGAATATTAAGTATGTGTTCTTGAAAAAGAGGGAGAGACAGTAAGCCTTTGAATTTGTAGTGAGATTTGTGTATGAGGGTTTAAACTAGGCCATTGTGGGATCAAATATATGTGTGTGTGTGTGCGTGTGTGTGTGTGTGTGTGTGTGTGTGTGTGTGTGTGTGTGTGTGTGTATGTATGTGTCAGGTGTGCTTTTCTTCAAAAAAAAAAAAAGAAATCCATCCCTTTATGTTATATTGGCCAGTTTAGAGGAAAAAAAAGATAAAGTAAAATGCAAACTCTCCAGATATTTGTCCTTTAAAAGTCTGCATGTTCTGTCCATTTCTGATTCAATTCAACTCAAATGTGATGTCCTCTATGTTTGCTAGAACAGAATCCAAAAAGAATACAATAATAGTGTGACAGATTCAAATTGAGGAATAAACTGGACCGTGTACAGCGGAACAGACTCAGATCAGAGCCCAGATTTGTCAGAATTTCACTCAAAAATGCTCTCAAGGAGCATTTGTAGAAAAAAGCAAAAGAAAAACCCTGCGCTTGAGTGCAAATCTCTTATGTCTCTATTAGCAGGTTAACAAGTAAAGAAGAATCTAATGTAAATGTAATGTATACTGGCATAAAAATTGTAATTATCTGAAATGGGGTCCATAAGAAACCTAACTGGAGCGAGATGAAAATGACTGCGAACCAAATCTATATATGAATTCTGCGTTTTTCTTTAGATAACATTATAATCCTTATGACCAATGTTACATTCCAAAACACTGTTTTTACACTAAAAATATTTAATACCACAGCAGACTACACATTTCAGCCCATTTTTCTGAAGGTTGCGAATAAATTTCGAGTAATTTTGGAATGAGGTCCTGCTGCAGTGAAATGATTTTTACTTTTGTCTTTATCTAACTCAACAATTAACAGTTTGATAACTACAGGCCCAGGCCACAGGGTTCTTCTGCTTTAGTCACACTTCATTTAAATAGCCAGTCGCTAATGGTTCAACCATGACGCTGTCAGGTGACTGATAATTGATCCTTGCTGAACTCTGGTATGCTTTTTTATCAAATATCTTCACATTATTTAACATGAATTCTGACCTGCAACCAACCTAATCCTGCAGGTGGCTTCATGTTAGGCCGCTGTTTAAGTTGTTGTTTGTTTAACAAAAATGGACTCAGCAATCAAAGCAGTCTTGCTTCCCAGTCAGAAAGGTGTACAAAGTACATGACAAGAGGTTTCAGTATGAAGACTGACTACCTTAGTTCTCACCCAAACATCTAAAAGTCTCTGAGGAACATGATGCAACAATATAAAAGCAGACAGAAGGAATCAGCAGACGGCTACTAAGAATGTGGGATTGTGCGCTTGGCAGCAAAGTGTATTTTTACACCTGTAACAAGTGTTAAGTTTTCAGGATAGGCATGTCAGTAGGGTAATTATGGAGCCTCATCGCGTTCCTGCTGTGTGAATGTCAGCATGCCTCTGTTTAATTGCCCTCCGGTGCTCCTGACCTCAAGCGGGACATCCCAATAGTTATCAAACACACCTGATAATTGTCTTTGGTGGTCTTCTGGTATGAGCGGTCAAATGAGCAGAACTGTCACTCCGGTCAGCATCGGGCCAGCAATTACATCGGCTGCAGCCAGCAGAACAGCAGACGAACAAAGGGCCGGCTCATCTGGTGCAGCAAAAAGTCACTCGCCCTCTCCTCCATTTTTTGTTACATTACATGTTTTCTTCCTCAGTTTGGTTGTTGTCCACCGCCAGCGTTACCGCTCAGGCCGTGAACATTAATGTGGAAAAAAGCGATCCATTATTTTTGGTCCTGGAGGCAGCTTCTGGCAGACAGAAAGACGCTGTTGCTCTTGTTCAGAACGAAGCAACGGGATTTCTCCAAATCCTCCGTCATACGCAAAACCAACACAACACACTGTCACGCCTCACGTCTTCCCTCTGTTTCAACTTGGATTGATCTAAACGAGCCGTGTGCATGACACACATGAACACGCGCGCAGAAACACGCAGACATGTGGAGCTGGAACAGTAGTGGCGTTACGAATTTTTCATGAATACAGAAGGTGTTCTTTCACTCCGTTGTGTCGCATGTGTGACTGCGTGTGTGTGTGTGTGTCTCGCTCTGGGCTTGATCAGATCAGAAATTGAAAAACATCTGTGGATGTTTTTCGCTGGTGGCTTTCAACAGAGTGTGTATGTGTCATACATGAGTCCGCCGGTCACACTAGCTGGGAAAATTAAAATTAAACATCTTTATTGTGTTGTACCCTTCACAGGAGCGGACTGGACAAGATAAGATAAGATGAAACTTTAATAAAGTGTGCGGAGAAATTAGGTCATCACAGCCACAAAAGCGGGGAGGCAGACCAATGCGAGCGCGCCCACACTCGCAATAAAACTGTGCAAAATTAAACCTTAAGAAAATGAAATCGACGGCAGACTGTGCTTGCTGGAAATGCGATGGAGAATAGGGCTCGCTGAACGCAGAGGTGTGCATGACGTTGGTACTGCGTTTTAAGTTTTGAAAAGTAACTGCACCCAGGCAGATAGTCTGCCAACAAGTGGTGACAGCATGCTCTTTCCCAACACTGTGCAGCTGGGATGTAGTTTAGCTCTTCAGTATGACACGACAGCACAGCTGGATGTGGTCCATTGTCCACTTGAGAGGAACGAGTAAACTGAAAACTCACCAGAGCTGCACACAATAACAGCAAATATACGGTAGTTAACCCTTTTGACATTATACTTAATAAACTGTAGTCTATATCTTTTATATCTTTCTGGTGGTGAAATATAATCTGGAAAACAAGATGCCGCGTCTCACACTCTTGCTGTTTTTTTGCTCAAACAAAGCGTCTAATGTCGTAGCAGAGAAAAGCACTTTCATCATTTGCAGGGCATTAAAAACATTGCTAACAGTGTTTTTCATAAATGCACACCAGTCGTGTTTCAGAAAGATGTGTAATAACGATTTTGTGAGTAATTGCATGTGCATCCATTACACTGATCGTGTGTCACAGCTTGCAGTAGAAGATTCGTGCCCTACATGTGACTACAGTGTATGCGTCTGCTCAATCTAATGGGTTGCATATTTGTGTCCATGCGTTAACTAGTTTAAGAGTAGGGCTTTATGCCAGTTCACGCAGGGTTAAATAGACTTGCTGAGGCCCCGAGGCTGAGCTCATTGGGAATTGAACTGGCAACCTTCAGGGTCACACAGACCGAATCTCTTCCTGGCCGTTCTAAACGATCTAGATAACGAGCCCGTTGAGAGTCGATGAGTGTGTAGATTAGCATAAATTAACATAAATTAGGAAGGCAATTAATATTCTGTTCAATCTGTTCTGAAGTCATCTGACTATCTAGAGGGAAAGACGGAGAGAAAGCAAAACAGGAAGGTACAGGAGAGAGACACAAGAAAGAAATCAGGCCAAACCCAATAATGTGCTGTCCAAAAATGGGATCAGATAAAATCATTTGATTGGTTGTTTTTGTCATCAGAGTGATTAAATACTTTTCAGTGGGAGCAAGTACTGTAGTATATCATTAATTCAGCTTCAGACGTGACCATTGATCTGAAATGGTTTTTGATCTGATACTTTAAAGATGACGGTGGTGATGGCAGTGATGATGTTAGCTCTTTATAAGGGTATAGCGGAGATACGTCACCAAACCACCATTTTGAATGTATCATGCTTTATATGCTTGATAAATACGAGACATAATGAGCTCATATCCCTTTTTTAAATCGAAATACCTTTGGAAAGTCTGCATTCTTTCATTACTCTTTCACTCTGAACTACATGGACAGTTAAGCATGAAAGGTCCTTTTGACCTTAGAGATAGTTATTTGACAAAACAGTCAGAACCCAAGGTTCACCTACTAGCCTTAAACCGTATCGCAGAGTCTTTATCAGCAGATGGGCGAGAACGCAGGCGCAGACAAGACTCTATTAAGACTCGTCCTCAAAGTGCTATGGATGACAACACAGCGTCAAGCTCATAAGTGGATCTTGAGTTGGGTTCGTTTGTCAAGCTATTTGAAAGGTGTGTCCTTCCATAATTATCATTTATTGGTGCTTTGGCCGACACATATACTCTTTTTTATCTGCATCATTTTAATTAACCTCATAGCTTCAGTGTCTTTTGGTGGATGTCAGTCACTGGAATTATTTCGCACAATCTCAGCAAATGTTAAACAAGGTTATGCAAAATGGCTTAAGCTTTGAAGGAACATTATATATTGACAATGGTCTGACTTTACTGAAATGAGCCTTTATGTTAATGCGTCTGTGTAATCCTATCCTTGTGGTGTGTTTGATAGTGTGCAGCAGACTTTTTTCACTGCAGCATCAACATTTCCCCCCAAGGGGAATAACGCTTATTAATCAATACAACATGTTACTGAACACCAACAAGAAGCTGTAAAATGGCTATACAGTTTCATCTAAATGAGTTTACACACACACACACACGCTCACACACACACGCTAACACACAGACCCCACTCACACACAAAGTAATTGAAATGACACACATGCTACAGTAGGAAGACAAATAGCAGGGCAACATCATTTAAAGGACCACTAGAGAACATTCATCATAACCAGTCTCAGTTTATCCTGTCCTGTTAAAATCAAGGCTTAAACTAATGAGAGGGTCATTTCTGCTTTATTAGACAAAACTCTGTTAAGAGAAAGAAGAAAAAAGCTTGCAAGGTTGCTGCCCAGCACAGGTTGTCACTTTGATTTCAACTGTCCAACATTTTATTTATCATTTCGTATGTGCTGGACAGTAGGACTGTATAGGAAGGAGAATAGATGAGAGAGAACCCTAACCCTAACAGACGGAGAGAGAGGAAATAATGAGACAACACTCAGAGGGGTACTGAATTGCAGCATGGATATCCAAGGACTCATAAAATCCAGGCATTTCTCGACTATAATATGAGAAAATTGAAAAAAAAAAAAAAAGCAACACACACAGGCTTCTTACCTATTCATGCATCCATGCTTCCCTCCCTTGCATCTCCTCCTCGCTCCTCAGTTCTTCCTACTCCAAACCCGAGGGAGTGATGCCGGGGACGGGATACATGAACAGAGGAATCAACACATCACACATTTTCCCATTGGGACATCTTTGGCCAGTCGAGCATCGTCTGGGAACAACGTCATTTTCCTATGTTGCTCAGCTGTATCAGCTGACGCAGAGGTTTTAACAGATTGCTCTGTTTCGTTATGTCACCTTAGAGCTCGATTTCGCTCAGAGAATGTGATGCTCCGCTCATGTGAATGCCGTTTTTCTCTGTGAGTTAATGCTACATTTTTCACTTTTCACTTGTCTCTGTTGCAAAGATTCATGTATCGCTGCAGACTAAACATGACATATGTCCTTCCTCACACTGAACATTATTTCTGTTCGCCTTCTTTTGCTGAATATGAAATGAAGCATATTATTCTTTAAAGTGTGACTTTTTGAAGTGCAGTGTTGCATAGGTCCATGCATGCACATCAAATCTTTGGTTCATATAAAACCATTTTCAGAGTTGGTGACCCCTCAAAATTTAAGTCAAAATATACACCAGTTGAGTTCAGACTGGTGGGATGCAGGTGCATAAATCTTCTGCTGGGCAGCACACAAAGTTTCTAATTAGCCATTAGAGTACCCAGTCCAGTCCACACTCTGCCTCAGTGCTTTGTTTTTTTTGTTTTGAGTTTTCTCTGCATGAGGTTTCCCAGTGTCACTAGCTCTACACTGTAAAACAAGCGCTTGCCTGTAATGCAAAACAGTTCAGTAAATAATGTCACCTGATAGCGCCGTGTATGGTGGCAATGGCATGGCAATCAATGATAATTACATTATCATGTGTATCGTCAAATGGACGATAAAGTAGGGGAAACTTTAGGGTGTGGCTGACAAGTCGCTACCATGGTCCTCAAGTTCTCAGTCAGATCCGGTCAGGATAGAGGTGTAGCAGTGTGTTGCGTATCCTCCCCACCTCCATCCTCTTGTCCAAATATGGTCAGTACTAACTCCAAAAAACCAAGATGGTGACAAGCTCGAGGCTTCTTGATGGTAGTCCACAAACCAAAGGGTGACAATGCGCCGGGTTTGCAGTAGTTCCAACCAGAAGAAGTATTCTTCGGGATTTCAGCATAGTTCTACTGGTTCTAGTAAACTGAACCAGTTGATATATTATTCTAGGTAATTACATTCTGTGCCCATTGAATTGAATACTAAAAGTTTGACAGTCTTGACTCCAGACTGATCAACACACAGACTGCGGGCCCCGTGCACTACTTTAGTGAAAACATCTTTTTAAGGAGACCCACATTTCTCTTACATCTTCAAACTGGCTCATTCGCATTATTACATTTCCAAAGTGGTCTATTTAATGGATTTCATTTCTGTGTGCAATCCAGATGATAATTAAACGTGAAATTCATTACAGACTATTTTCACAGAAGCACTGTTTTCAGAAAGGTGCATTGTGCAAATTGTGCTTGACTGTATTTTGCACACTGTGCCTTGGGTCTCACAGAAATACCTCTTAATAAAGCAGGCATACGCATACGCACACACACACATACACACACACGCACGCATACACACACACATGCACAACATTTTCATGAAGGTCAAAGGGATCATAAGTTTCATAATTTAGGCGCTCAGTGTATTCCGGTCTATCAAAGGGCACTGCAAGGCATAAAAACAGCAAGCAAGAATTCTTAAAAAGTAATTGAATGCTGAGAATATAAATAAATAAATATTCTAATGTTTTTAAAGGAGAGATCAGATGCATGTGTGGGGGCCATGGAGATCTTACCTCTGGACTTAGCTACTAACAGATCATTTGAAAGCCAGGCTTTTAAAACAGGAACTGAAAGCAGAAATGATCCAAAGTCTATTTAAAAGGTGAGCAGCAGAGAAGAAAAAAATCAAAAGAGAGGCGAAACAAAATCACAAAGCATGGTTAGTGAGAAAAAAGCGATGCACAGGGGCTATGGAAATATTATGGAAATTATACTGCGATATGATTCCAGTAGATGAATATGGAAACACTTAGTGATGAAGATATGAAAGAGAAGATGAAATGGTAGGTGAGAGAATGAAGTCTGATGTATGGGGTCCATGGAGACGACACTCAGAGTCTTATTATTTAGAAATGCTTTAAAGGTAAAAACCAGAGGTGAAGTGATGTGAATGCAAAATGCTAAGTGCTAGCTAATACATGGAGACAGTTTACAAAGGGAGGATGGGAAACACCGAAGAATAGAAAGATAAAATAAAGCTTTTAAAGGTTATAGGGATTCAAAATGGAAAGGGGGATAGGAGACAATGACACAGGAAGAGTGCGCACTGAGGGATGGCGAGAAGGGGGGGAGAATATTGAAAAGAGTGAAATAGAGGAAGAGAGAAGGGACAAAAGAAAGAATGAAAGGAGCGTGGGTGAGAGCACTGCCTTCCATTCCAACCCCCCTTCGCCTTTTCTTCCATTTCATTTTTCAGCCATCAGTGAGTGATGTGCATTTGCCTCTGTGTAAGTTTAGGTGCATGCCGCGCGTGTGTAGAGGTGTGAGTGCATGTGTGTGTGTGTCTTATGCGTGTGGGTGTGGGTGTGTGGCTAGTGTATGTTAGATGAAAGTGTTGTGTGGTGTTTACGCTAGCCGGTGCCATGCCGTGAACAATAAGAATCCTTGATCATACATCAAAGACTGCGCATTGACACACACACACACACACACACTGCCTCTGAAGAGGAGGTGAGAAAGTTTAAACATCCTTTCACACTGTTGTGTACTTCTTATAGGTACAGCATAGGTGGCACCTCAGCCAAATGCGCACTCAGACAAACACAGCTTATAGGATGTCTAGAAACATTAGTTAAATTCACAGGTGCACACAAACAGTCAGTCACATAAGCAGTGATTTATTAGCAAACACCAACACAAAATCTCAAGGAACATTAGTTTTATTTTTATTATAGAATTTAAGGACTTCAGGGCTGCAAAATCCTATATGGCAGCTTTAAACATGCACCGCATGCTGCATGCAAGACACACAAAACAAAGTCGCCCAAAGTAGAGAAAGTAATTTCTTTATTCATTTATCAGCCATGAAAGTAATAACATTCTTTTCCCATTGCTTTATTTTTAAGTTCCTTTTTTTTTTGGCCACTAGGAGGCAGCTGAACACAGCACTGACACATCACCTCATTTGGCAACTGCCTGTTTACACACTCAGCAGGCACAGAGGAACATCAGTGATGATTTATGATAACCTGCTGAATGTCGGCCCAATATTCACTCTCCTTTTACCTCTGTTTAGGTCTCCACCACCTCCTGAGCCTAACATCTCACTCCACTGTGTTTTTATAGCTTTTTTTGTCTGTGCTGCTGGAAATAGAGTTGATAAGCTATGGGCCAGAAAACCTAAGCAATGGTCTAAAGGGCTTCATTTAGCTGAGGAGATCTGCAGAGTTTGGTGAAAAATCTCTGTAGATCTATGCAGCATTTCCTCTACTATGCAGCCTGGCATATGTCTCCTCATTTCTTCATGTGTTACTCCTGCCCAGCTAACCCAAAAGTCATCTCAGTTTGTTGCACAGCACTTGATGCATTCTCACTTCTTTCCAACCTCACCTTCTGCAGTCTGATGAAAGCTCTTTTTCTGATCAACCACGTTAACAGATCATTTTTGGAGTTTGCTGCCTTGGACACAGCTTACTTTTCAGACTGGTATTCTTGTCTTTATGTGATTCAGAAAAAAAAAAAGGACTATCTACACTTTTCATAGCCTCGGGCATCCTCTGCCTTTTTGTATGTTGTGTATTTCCTTTGCTCACATAAACAGTGCAGATGCTGCTGCATGCACATGAATTCTGAGAGCTCAGGGGACAATAAGCAAAGGCAAAACAATTTTCATTCGTAGTGACACACGTTTTAAGTCAGTGTATAGTAGCATAACACCATTACATAGCTTTCCTTTACTCAGGCTACCAACTGCAACGTCATTACTGAAAATCAATATGTAGTGGGTTACATTCCCGCATTACTGGGAAAAGTAATTTAATTACAATAGTGGAATACCTTATGACCTCCAACACTGTTGACACCTTGCATTTTATCTATTGAATTTTTTATCCTGCACAGGCAGCCACCAAGATCTGTCCTATAGAAATACGGCGCAGAAATATTCTCTTCAACAGGGCATAAAACACCCCCAACTGTCACTGAATGTGCAGAGCCTTGATCCTCCGACTGCTGAAGGTTAAAACCAAGGTTAAGTTGACAGAACTACTGCCTCATAGTCTGGTTTAGTGTTGTTGAAGAGTATTAAATCCTAAAGCCATCTGCCAAAGGGCTGTGCGAGTTTTCTTGTAGCTGATAAGTCTTAATCACTTTTGTAATCATCAGCATTGCTTCAGTCTTTTTTTTTTCTTTACTGTAACAGATTCCCTGCTATGAATTACACGGCCTGGTGAAATCTTCTGGCTGCTGTGACCTGGTGACAAATGAATTAGTTACTTTCCCTTGACAGAAATGAGACACATTTCAGTCACTCCAACAAGGTCCAGTCGCTGTCGCCACTGCCCGCTGAGCTGCTGACCCTTGGCTATGAAATTTAATTAACAGAGAAATGGGATGAGAATTTTTCGACCTGTGCACTGCGTTTGGTGGCAATGTCACAGGGCTGCTCTGGCAGTACTGAAGTGCTCCTGGACTGACTCAGCAACAGACAGTTATGATTAAAAACAGCTCTGTCACTGCCACCAGGCTTTTGATCCACCTCAACTATTTACCTTAGGTACACAATGAATTGTAGCCCTGTGTGATTTGCAATCCAGTGAACCATTGTTGCGGCTGGGCTGCTGGTTAGTCTGGCTGAAATATAACCAACATTATAAAAAAACAAAGCTACAAATCAAATAAAATACGCATTCCTCGGCTCAGACTAGGTTTTATTGGAGCAACCTCCAAAAAGGCCACAAAAACAGCTATGGATCACAGGAAAAGTGAGAATATGGAGGGGAAGCAGTGAAAAATATTTGCGTTAAACACGGAGGTGAACGGGAATGGTACAGGATAGTGAATTTCTCCATTGTGAGATCAATAAAGTCTTATCTAATTTAAGTCCTTATAGGAAACTATGGGGTTACTGGCATTAATCGTTCTCTGACAGACTCATTCAGTCAGATCATACATGTGTTCCTATAAAAACATATCACATTGGAACGACGAACACCTCAAACTGCAGTTATGCACAGAGACACCGAACAACACACACAAACATGCACAGTTTCTGAAAGCTGAGCTCTCTCTGTATCCAGGGAGTGACGAGAAAAGCCAGAAACATGTCAGTGACGACTGGCTCATGTGACACAGGCTAGTGCGTGTGTGTGTGTGTATGTCTGTGTGTTTGTGTGTGTGTGTGTGTGTGTGTGTGTTCGGTCTAATCCTGGTGATTCAGTTGTCAACAGCACATGCCAGCAGCAGACGCTTGGGGGTAAAATTCTCCTTTCCACCTACATATCAGGGTCCAGTGGCCATCAGACATAATAGAGTATGAATACTGGCACAACAGCCTAAAAAATGTAGTAAAGCTGATAATGTGATGCTTTTACACACACACACACACACACACACACACTTAGATCCAACTGTTGTATCCTGCTTCAGCTTGTTTTCCAAATAGCAAATATCCAATTCCAATCAAACTACTACAGTCAAACCTGTCATTGCAGTGAAAACAGAATAGAAAACACTGAATATTCAGTACAGCCAAGAACACAGTTCATAGCAAACAATAGTAATGCAGCTGAGAAAGGCTTGGGTCGTTCTGCATGCACCACAGTCTGTGAGGAGTGCAATAAAACAGCCAAAGCCAAAACCCTCTCCCTCCTCCAATGCTGAATTTTCAGGTCTCACATTTTATATCCCCCAAAGAACAGAGCCAGCAGGTCCACCATCCTAATGATGCATGTAGTTTTGGTGATGCCAATGCCCTTTTCATCAAAGGTGTGAGCTCCTGAAGCCGGCTGGCTCTGATATCATGCGGCAAGATGCCGCAGAGCTCTCTTGATGCGTACACAGGGCTAAACAATGTGTGCTAGCACGATGAATTCACATCTCACACTTCACAGTCAGCAGTCTTTCAGGATTGTCATACGTTTGCCAAAATATACGTAAAGGATGATCCACAACAATAACCCACAACCTAAAGCTTATTTACCAGCAATCAAAGTCCAAGGTTTGATTCAGTGTGTGTACGGGAGGAAACTTGCAAAGGTGCTTTTAAGCAATCAGTCAGATTGTGAAAAAAATGTGCAATAAGGTCAAAACACTGACATATCTGTAGCTAATGTACAATAGCTATGATGCTGTAGTGGCACTCAATGGCACGTTAGGATGTAGAAAGCTTAATTAAGTTTGAGGTACTGATAGAGAAGCACGAAAAACACAGTTTAGGAATGCTTTTAATAGTTAGGTAGAGTTTTATTGAAATGTGCAATTTATTAAAGAATATAAAGAGCTACAAAGATTTTTCTCCTCTCCAACTTTTTGTTCCTCTTAAAGGTAAAGTCTCCTTTTATAAAGAAGAGGCAATAAAAATGAAAAACAGCCAATATTTAATAAATTCTAGCAATTCTTTTGCTCCACACTCTTTCTGGTTTTTATTATTCTCCATAACATTTTTTTTTTTTTTTTATAGCTGGTGGAAAGTTTATTGCAAGACAACTACAGTGTATTCCGCAGAGACATTGTTGTTGTTATAAAATCAGAGCAGGAGGACATTAGCATTCCCAGTAGTAGCTACTTCGATATGTCTGTTTTTGTCCTGTCACTGTGTTTATTAGTATTAATATTAGTATGGGTGGTGCTCTTCTCATCGGTCCCTTCTCTCATCTCATTTTCTGTCTCTGTCATGATTTTGTCAGAAATGTAATCTGCAGAATACGATAAAGGACACCGTGTTCTTGTGTGGGCTACATGCGCGGTTGATTTTAATGTATTCAGTTTGGTTGCTTTTTAGTTGCTCGTGGGTGCGTGTGTATTGTGTGGATGAACGTGAAGGTTTTCTGAGACGCTTGTAATTATTCTCCCCGTGTTGTTTTTTTTGTTTTTTTTTTTACGTGTTTCACACCACAGGAACATAAAAAAGTTTCTCTCCATTGCTCTCGCCTCTCGCATTCCCTCAGCACACCGTCTCCTCGTGCTCCCTCTCCCCCTTCTTTAAAGGTTTCCTCCACTGCTCTTTCATTTTCTATTTCACGTTGTGCTTTCTGATTCTCACTCTCAGCCTCCCGCCTTTAGTTTTTAAATATTTTCATGCACTGTTTTCTTGATCAGTATCATAACAGCATCACTCCACGTCTGTCATTTTCTGCATCATGTTCCCGCAGTCCTTCTTTCTGTCCCTTTTCTTCCTGTTCTTCCTCCATCCCTCCTTTCCTTTCCTCCAGCCGTCCTTCACCCTCTGCTGAAAGATGGATGGACGGAACAAAGTGGTTAATGAATCAATGAATGATTTTATACGTGTGTGTGTGTGTGTGTGTGTGACAGAGAGAAAGAGAGAGAGATTGAAAGTATGTGTATATTCTGTATATGTGTGTCTGTCTCTTGTGTGTTATGGGCACATGTTACAGAGTAGTGAATGATTGTGTCTGTCATTTAGCCCACCACGGCTCGTCACACTGTCAGATTTATTCCATTTAACAACTGTCTGCGTGCCCTGTGTGTGTAGTCACAGGTATGCATGTGCAAAACGGGATATGAGTTTCTCCATGAATAGAAATGGTATTCTCTGGACTGAACACTGTTTAAATGGACACACTGTAAAAAGTTATAAAAAGCTATAAAATACTGTAAAACCCAGGTGCATTCACTATTGAGTAGTTGCGCGGTTCAGGCTCACACAATCTACTGAGATGATCTGATGATCTTGACTGCTTCAAGATACACATACACACGCACATGAAAGCACACACGCACACACACACACACACACACACACACACACACACACACACACACACACAAACACACACATGCATTCAGAGGTGTGTGAATGGGCATACACCTGCACAAAATTACGACTCCATGACTTTGCCATATTAGGATTCATAAATTTGTGAGTTGATCCTGTCCAAAAGCTGCAATGTTGGTGGCGGGGTTTTCTAAGCCTAACTCTGACCATAGTCGAACTCTAAACTTACTTCTAACCTAATCCTTAAAACCAAGTCTTAACCTTCAAACAGCTCTTTGGAGTTGTGAGGACTTCCAAAAACTACCTCACTCCATTCATTAAAAACTTATTTTCCTGTCTATGTAGCAAGTACAAGTGCACGCACACATGCACACACACACACACACACACACACACACACACACACACACACACACACACACAATGCTTACATACTAATACATGCTGATCTTTTGTTTTATTATGTGAAATGTGCACACACTGCCATGCCTGTGTAGAGATGATTAATGGCCACTGCTCTGTTAGCTAATGAACTATAATGCATATTATCATTTAACTCTGCTGTATCTCCTGTATCTCTCTCTTTCTCAATGTGTCTTTGTGTGCGTGCGTGTGCGCACGTGTGTGTGTGTGTGTGTGTGTGTGGACTTATTTAAAGATCCAGAAGTCCTTTCCAGGTCTACTGAAAGTAATTCAATAAAAAGTCCCTTGTTGGAAGCATAGATGTTCATCTTTGAAATCCAGTGTATGAGAGGCTGTGTAATCCAGTCAGACCTGCTGAAGGTTACTATAGAATATTTGTCAGGCACTTGGTTTTGCAGACACAGTAATGCAAACTTCAGTGCACTAGAGCTGTGCTGCTGATTTTGTGCATGATACATGCATGATGCATGCACAATGGCAAAACCAGTCAACGCTCAACATGTGGCTCTGCTGGATTGACTTGATTTGTTGAGTTAAAGACACTTAAGGAGGAGCACTGTGGTCTCAGACATGCAACTCTAAAGGCTGATACATGCCTCCTGCACCCTGTAGGCTAGCATTCCCCCATCACACACCTGCTCATGCATCGACAGCGACCTACACACACTTTGTATGCAGTCGTTGGTAGCAGTTGGTTTGCTATGACGTTCTGGCTTCTTCAAAAACCTGAGGGCAAAATGTATTTAATGTTTATATGTATGGGATAGAATAACTATGATATATCCATGCAGTTTTTGTTTTTTTAACAGAATTTTATGGTAAGCCACCCGTACACTTTATTGCCATATTTCTACTGTAATCATACAGCACTGCCAGTGTTCTTGTCTGTGCATTTGCATACGCTGTAATTAACTATATGATCCATGACTGTTGCATCTATTAAGTATATTATCTGTTAAGGCATTTATTTCCCACTAGAAGCCTGCGGAACATACCTTAATGAAGCCAATACACTAAAAGTGACAGTTAAGTGTGTAGTTCTTCATTGCTGCTATCCTCAACTATTTGAATTATTAAAACTTTGCACCTGGAGAGAGCCAGTTTAGATGAGCTGTGCATGAACCGTAATTGCTTTGCTTTTCAATATCAGGATGCTCAAAGAAGATCTTTAGAGCCGTATGCTGTTTTCAGAGCACTGTGACAGCTGTTATCATGAAAACAAAAGCACACCAAGTGTGCACTCTGGGTGATGAACATGCGTCTGGAGAGGAGATGTGAGTGTCTTTCTTGTCAAGGCAGTTGTTCAACGCTGAATACGAGACTGCCATATTCCTGTTGCTTTTGTGTTGTAACACACTTCAGCAACCACATGAGTGTGTGTTACACTGTAGGTAGTCATATGCATCTGCAACACACATGCTGTAAAGAAAGTGGGCTCATCTCAAACACACATATGCACGAACATTTACAAATGACTTCACATTCTTCACCACAGTCACCCATTTATCTTGTAAATATGTTGCAGATATGGAGTACTTAACGGGAAAAAACTTCGGTATTTTTCAACCTGGACCCTGTTTTCCCATGTTTTTGTGTCTTTAAGTGACTAATGGGGACAGCAATTTTTGAAATTGCTCCAGCACAGTGAGACCTATGCAGCCAGCAGCCACGAAACGCGCTGCAATGTAATCCTTCCAGGCGATTGGGCACCGTGTGTGCGACCACTAAAAGTGCTGGCTGCAGGCTCAGATTGTTTTCCAAGTGTCTGACAGCATTATGGAAATGACCCTACAGTGAAATACAGCGTGTTTCTTTACCTTTCGCTTCATCCGGCCTGTTTTTTATTGTGTCTAACTAAGTCTCGCTCAAGGAGAAGTCTTTTTTTGAAATCTCAATACTGGACTCATTTCAAAAAAATTGTTGTTCCCATTAGTTACATGAAAACATGGGAAAATAGCATCCAGGTTAAAGAATGCTGAAGTTTCCCTTTAAGCACAGAGGGCTTAGAGCATGAGTGTGTGTCTCTGTATGTGTTTGCTTTTGTGTATGTACGTGTGTTCAGCTATACTGCAGAAAGTCCTAAAGGAGCTGTTTATTTCCCCAAACACAGCACGTATTGATCCAGAATACATGAAACGCCCATGAACCCACACTGATTCAAGTACGCAAACACAAACAGATGCACGCACACACAATGGTGTGCACAGGTCTCCATGAAATTCCTATCTCTTACTCTCTCCCACACACAACAATTGAAACACACAAATTGAGCTGAGATGAGAGTGTTAGAGTTGAAATATGGGGAGGTTTAACAGGCTTACATTGTTTTTATGGTTAGCACCCACAGAGGGATACACATGCACTCACACATGCACACGCGCGCGCACACACACACACACACACACGCTTACAGTCAAGCAGCTGGTCTGCCAGCGACATCAAAGTAACTTTCAGTATTTGTGGAGCAGAACAGAGCAGAACCAGAGTCAAAGATCAAGTTTGCCCTTTTTGTTAGAGCCACAAAACATGTTATGATTTTATATCCCTTGTCTTAGGTAGTGTTCTGCTTGTAACTGGGAGTGTTGCCCATCTACATCACCACAAAAACTGCTGTATTACCTCTCTAAGAAGTGTTGGACAGGAACCATGTCTGGCCAGGCCGTGTTATTGGCCCCTGGTTTGTTGTTCTATTTGAGACAAATATGCAAGTTTATGTTTCACTGCCAAGTCATTTGGTTTGAAAGCAAAATATTATGGTTCATTTTGGAACTCCCTCATAGGAGTTCCAGGGGGTCCACAGTCACATCAGCAATAGTTCAATTTCACTCAAATTTTACAGGTAAATCTGTAGGCTGACTCTTACCAATTGTTCAAATTGAAAGTTTATTTTCTTTCAAAACTGTATGTAGCATGTTCTCATCTTTCCATAAATATTTAGAGTTTAAAGAGGTGCATGTTCAGAGTGTGTTTCTTCCATGTTATCCAATCAAAACACACTATACTTAACACCAGAACTGCTCTATGTATTCTATGTTAATATCCTTCCCTCTGATCATTGAACCCATTTTCTAACATTCAGCTCATGTTCATCTCTGAATCTGTTTGGATGGATTATTTGAACCTTTAAGGATTCAATCTCTAATTGTGATTGTCTGGGTGCCATCTTGATCTTCTTAACTGCATTAACCCGAAGTCTTTAGCACAAACATCAGTTCCTGATTGAGTGACTAGTCGGAAATCAAGAGTTAAAGAATGATAGTAGAAAATGTAGGAAACAAGAACCTTGTGCACTCGATTACGACTATTGTTTGTTTGTTTATTCTATTTTGTCTGCTCATCGTTTAGCTGCCGTTTCATGCTTTGCTTACTCAAAGAGTCAAACTGCAGTCCTGGTGTCCTTCAAGTATTTGTTCCTCCTAGATAGTTAATGAGCCACATTTAGTCTCAGATAGAAAGTGCGGCTCATTAACTTTCAGGGAACAAAAACCTGCAAGACATCCGCCCTTGACAAACAGGTCTTAACACCCCTTAACAGGATTATTGGGCTTTACACCAGTATTTACATCATATTTTCTCATGTAAGGGGAAATTTCAATCGGAAGCCTGGTCATCAGTCAAGATTATCTGGTTGTGTGGTCATACAGATTCAGCTTTTATCACACTGATCCGAGCAGCTCGAACATTAACATGTTTGATATGAACATTTACGAACAGCTACATCAAGGTTTTATGCTAGAAATATATAAAAATCTACAACAGGCATATTTTAAAACTATTATTATAGCTCCTGATATAGGGGTGCTGGCATTGTGGAGGGATGCAAACTTTGCAATCAGTGCTGAGCCATTACAAGCAGCCATTATCTGAGCCCATACCTGTTATTATATCTTCGTCAAATGTTGTAGGTTTGGCCAGCTGTAGAAAAAAGCTTCTGCACCCACGCCTAATCTAACCAATTGTGTATGAGGGCTTTTTTTGTCTTTTTGTTTGCAAACCTAAACCAAACTGCTCTGTTGCTTAGCTCCTTTGGAATTATTATTTCTTTTTTATGCCAGTTAATTGTGGTCCATAAAATGTAACACCTCAGTGTTCTGGGTTTTTTCTGCAATGTTACAAAACTGACTTCCCAACATTAGTTAACCTCAGTGGCATTGTCAGCACTTTCCAGAATGGTTCAAAAGGCCTACCGCTGCTTGCACATTTATTGCGAAGCACATGCAGGAAGTGTTGAGTTAGTATCAGCAGCGGCTTTCAACCGAGCAGAACAGAATACAATCGACTCTTGCTGTGACAGTGTTGCTTGAGTGACAGAATGACTGCTGGAAAATAGTGATAAATAAGGTAATATTATTCACATGGGATTGCAGTGGAGCTGAAAATTCAGGGACAGCATTCGAATGAATGTAATAGAAACACACTGGTTTGTGTCCTGAATAAGTCCTCTGGTGTGGGGTGGATCAGATATTTATCCCAAATGCACGGATGCCAGTATCCCAATACATCGACATCTTGGAGTGGACAGGCGAATTCAGCGAAATCTGGCTGTCCACCTCCATTGTCAGTTTGACGTCACACTGGATCATGGGAGTATCGTCAGTGATTTATTAAGAGGAAGGAGTGTTATCTCAATTGTGTCACTCCATTCATGCTTTATTGCCTTGTGTAAGCATATTTACAGCTGACAGAGAAAACCGTCTGTGCTATGCATCGTTTAGTTAGCTTTGATTAGAGTGACATGATTAGGAGATGTTAGTAGAGCTTACTCTAAGACTGGTGGACATGTTGGGGTTTTGGTTTGGGATTTGTTTCATGTAGGGAATTTGTTTTCTGTTTGCTCTTTGGCCAGATGTCATGTCATGGTGTGCTTCTCTGCGGTGAACAGCCTATCTTGCTCGTGCATTTCACATATTCTATTTCATATGAGTGCAAGTCTGTCCATTCAGTTGTGAAAGCACAATGGTCATTTCTTCCCTTCTGCTGTGCGCATTTCCGAGTGAACAGGCAGACGTGGGATTAGGCATGTCACACATGGATTTTTGGAAGATTTAACATCAGTAAACCCGAAACAGGTACAACAGAACACTGACATCCATCTGGAAAAAAAAAAGGTGTATGACCAGTTGTCTGAAATTAGTGTTGACTTATACCATATAAATGTGTACGCACGTTAAAGGGAAGATGATAACAAACATAGTTAAATCTATGATTAGTATCATCATTCTTCTTTTTTTGTTATGGCAATTTCTGAAGAATCAACGCTGCAGATGTTACATCCTTACAAACTTAAATTACCTGAACAAAGTCTCTTTTCTCTTGACATTTTACTGTGGAGAGGCAGTGATAATAAAGCAAGGAAAGCACAAAGAATAATGAGACAGTATTTTCAACCATTATCCCAATTTATCTGTTACCTCCATTACAACCTACTTCTGAATAAGAGGAAAGCTTTAGCGAGTCCACAAAACTGCCCGGCAGATAATACCGTATTCTTTGGCGTCATCTGGCAGACGGGTGAAACAATAGACTTTTTCTTCTTTGGTTTTAAATCTCCCGTACAAAATCATCTTTATACTGTGTACTGAGAGTAAGCTTTCCTCTTTTATTATACATGTTTGTTGGATAAAAAGATGAATTTCATCACCTGTAGCATTCTTCTGGATGGAAGCTACATTGGAATATTCCAGACGTCTCCGTCCCTAGCAATGTTTTCCTGCTCTTCCTGGGGGATCCCGAGGTGTTCCCAGGCCAGATGACATATGCAAATGAATGGATGGGTGGATGTTTGTTGGTTAAAATCACCACATCCAGCACATTACTTTAAACTGTACGATAACTGAAAGTGTAGAAAAGATGCAGCAATTCAGTTACATACTGTCTAGTTTGTGCTTTCATACCGTCTATGGGTTTTCCCATGAGCCACAATCCAAACTGTTCCTCTTAATGGCTATAAAGCATTACATTGTGTGTTTGTGTTGGTGTGTGTGTGTGTGTTTTATCTTCGTATTTGTCAGTCTGGTGATATATGGGAATAGTTGTGACATCGAGTTTACCCACGATTCTGTGCTGCCCAGGGGACCATGAACTGTCACCTACCAAGGAAATTGACTGCTTGGCACACATGCACACTTACACCTACCCACACACAAACACACACACACACACACAGACACACACACATACCCACACGCACTCTTGCACATATACAAAGACAGAGAGAGAAGCAAAAATCATCTGCTCACATATACATACTAGAAGACATGGAGACAGACTTGTCCTCAAACATGTACAAAGATAAATACACAACTCATACACACGTAAACACACTGGGAAATAAATTGATTCACACGTACATGCAGCATAATGAACGACACACACGCATGCACGCACATAGACACACACTCAAGCCCATCCATCCATTTTGTATAGTGAGTTGACAGATGTAAATGTGCCCAGAGGACAGCAGGACTAAATGAAGATGCATTAGACCTCTTGCGTGTGTGTGTGTGTGTGTGTGTGTGAAAGAGAGGTGCAACAAGGAACAGGGACAGCATTGATTAATGCTATTTAAACATTTGAGCAATGAATGTTTGTGTGCCTATTGTTTTCAGTTGTATTCTCTGCTACACCTTTCTGTTCTTAGCATTTCTAAATATCAGGTATTAGTTTTGTAAGCCTTTTCTTGCTTTGTTCCTGCTGTCATGTCTGATATTAAACTTGGATTCGACTTCACACACATTAAACACATCAAACTCTTACATGCATACACAAACAGTCACATAGGCAACACTGATGTACACTTAGGCTGCACATCTGCCTCTGTCTTGTCTCTACACACAGAATTAGCATTGCTGTTTTAAGGAAGACTTGCTTTGCAATGAAAAAAGTCCATTGTATGTGTTCTTGCTTTCTTCATGTATTTATTTATTTGTGTGTGTGTGTGTGTGTGTGTGTGTGTGTGTGTGTGTGTGTGTGTGTGTGTGTGTGTGTGTGTGTGTGTGTGTGTGTGTGTGTGTGTGCGTGCTCGCGCGTGCAATCATGTAGGTCACCTCACACACACTCACAAATGTTAATGTGAGTATTGATGAGGCAAGTAATGTTCTTTCCTCAGTGTTTTCGTCCCCTCTGACACACCACACCCTCAGGGCAGGCCAGTCTTACTATGGGAAGTCACGGCCAGGTCAGGGTTGTCATAGCAATGACAACAGGAAGGAAAAAGATAGAACAGGATGTGTTGGAAGTGCTCACTGGAGAGGAAGGAAGAGAGGGATGACGAGCAGCAAAGGGAGAGAGATGAGGGAGACTGGGAATGGATGCGGTTTTAGAGATTCTGAGGTTTTCTGCCTGAATGAGATGCTATTTTATCTGCCACCCCCTGTTCCTCGGGACTGTCTGTCAGAGCGAGGTGTGAAGACCTTCAGGGGATATTATGGAGGGCTCATGGAGCCCTAAGCAAAGTTCATTACATTGGAAAATAGACAAGTGAGCAAAAAGACAGACAGACTGACATTTTGCCGACTTTGTATTTTCTTTTTCTCCTAGTCATTTCAGTGATGCACTTAATACTGTTTCATTTTAGTAATGCATTCTGCTAGAATAGTGCAATTAAGCTGCTGCTTCACTGGTTGCTTTCGTATTAACTAGATAGTTCAGGCCTCGAATTAGCCAGGAGTTCAAGCATGAAGCAGTTTTTGCCTGTGTGAACTTTATTTATAACAATGAACATTTTATTTAAGATTTTGCACAGAGAGTGAACATTTTATGACTTTGTACGTAGAATGTGAATGTGATTTTACATTAACTTGAAGTATGAATTTATGCAAGCCTTTTGCAAGTTCACAGTGAAGTTGTGGGACGTCACACTACAAGCCTTTTAGTTTAGACATTAAAGAAAACATGTTGTTAATGTGATTCAAAGAAAAGAACAGTAAAGACATTAGTAAACATAAACTAAAAGTGAAACCATTAGCAATTACTGATTGCAATGCTTCTGAGTGCAGCATTGAAATTACATTTTGGATCCTCAGAATATAGACTCCGTCTCTGGTGTGTCACAGATCAAAGTCTTGGGCTAGTTGCACTCATTTCAAAATAAACTGTCCCAGATCAAAAAAATGTTCGTATGTGAATACTACCTTAGTGCAGATGATCCATTTAAGAGCAAATAGCTGTGGGTGTGTTCAGCGTTTGTGTTGTACAGAGGTCGACTGATGTTTCCTCCATTTGTTCCCTGCAGCACTGTGTAGCCTCTGGCTAGGTCACTGTTTCCATAGCAACCACTGGCTAGAAGCATATTTCCCAAAAGCGCCATTGTGTTATTATTGTTGCACATGCCATTAGAAGAACTCTCAGCAAATATGCTTTTTCTCAGAACTTTTTGGAAAGACATATCAAACTGAAATCTCTGAGTTGCAGCCCTGAGGCTTTAGTAAGAAATGTGGAGTAGTTCGTGCCCAGCTGCTGACATATCCAATGGATTGTAGCACTCAAAGCTAAAAAAGTTATTAAAAAGAACATGTGGAGGCAATAGCTAGCGTCGCTAATGTTATTGAATATGTTGATGATACAGTTTTATATTAGTTGGTGTTGTATTTGTAACTGTATTAATCCCTGTAAATTGAACCTCCTTAAAGAGTTACTTAATACAGTACCAAGCTGAAAAGCAGCATGTCAGTGCCTTCTCCACCTGACCCCAGTCAGCATCTCCAATGGATGTGGCCGGGTGTAGTCAGAAGCGGTGGACCCGACAGTGATGTCTTGGGTATAGACACACACTGGAATACACTTCTACATCACTGCAGCAAGATGGGAAATTAAACCACCAGAGGTCAGCAAAACCAGCTGCTGTCAGGACGCTCTCTAAGTGTGTTCGTGCTTCTTATGCCTGTTGGCTTTTTTCACAGCAGTAATTCTGACACGGAACAGCAAGAAAAGCACAGGTGTAAATACTATAATGATTGACGGCAGAATCCCATTCAGCTGCTTTTCATGTCCACGCGCACTGGCTCATCGTCATGACTTCCTGGGACACTTGAATAGACCCGAGCCATCATTAATATTATTCATAACAAAACAAATAATGTTAAAAACCCTTATGTCGAGTGTAAGATGTATAGCTTAAAAAATGTGTTGATGTCTACGAGGAAATGGTAAATAACCTACTGCTCAATGCAATCATAATGAATAAATTAGCATCATCATAAGCATAAGCATCTATTAAAACTGTAGTTACATTAAAAAATATTTTATATTTATCTACTCTTACAACTCTTGTTTTGTTTACATTTTCTCCATTCAAGGTCTTTGGGGATTTTTTTTTTTTTTTTTTAATTCCCATAAAAATAAATTTCATTTTTAGCCTCCTAAAAAAAGGAAACTCAGATGTCCTGTTGAGGGCAACGTCGTTAGTTTAACTGAGGGATTCCTCAGCGCTCCCAGTCCAGCTGGGAAATGTGATCTATCAACGTGAACCTGGAATGCCTCGACGTACAGGTCGGTCTTGAGCTCCTCAAGGAGGCAGTGTCCTCACTTGGTATCTGAATACCTTAATGTAAAGGAGCACCAGCGTCCTATGGAGTCAGTGAGCTCCCCATCAGCGCTACATGTATCCACAGATTAATTCTTTCCCCTCATTACCCAAAGCACATAACATAGCTCTCTCTTCACCGCCACAGTCTGATACAAAGTATGCGCTGGCATTGCGTCTCACCCCTACCCTATGACTTGTAAGTGGTGGGCCTGAAATGGTCTTCTGTCACATTTTTGAGTTGTGCCGAGCTGAGCCACAGGGGTCACCCACCCAGCCGCCAGGCACTCGCATCTGTATATTCTCAGGCCTGGCCCCAATGTCTCTTTTCTGTGCTGTTTTAGAATCAGTTATAGTGGCCTGTAATGATATATGTGAATGAATGAATGGTGGCTATTTTAAAAGTGGTGTTACTCCCCCCTAAAAGGGGACGCAAATCCTTATTATTTAATTAAATAGCAATGGAACTTCCTTTGCTCAAAATAAGTTTAACCATGGGTGATTGCCTTATAGACTTTCTGCCTGTACAATAGTAATAAATGTATAATAGCTGTTAATAATTAAATGTCAGTTTTTACAGCCTAATTGCAACAACACTGAGTGGTAATTATAGGCCCTGAACATGCTTATGGCCGATTTCTGCTAGCTCTTGGCACCCTCTCGCTAACCTGCTGCTGAGAACCTTGAACTGTTATTGATCTGAATCTTTTTCCTGAGCCCTGCTTTAAAATGCTTGTTCATTTTTTTTTTCATCTTAAAGATATCTCAAAAATGAGATCATTCCATGTGTTGAGTAGCACTCATTCCTATCTCATTCAGACTAACTTAGTCTGCCTGTGCCTTTCTCTGAGCCAGAAAATGCAGAGCACAGCATAGCTCCCATGTGTCCAAAATGCAACTGCCAGCCTGAATTTTAAAAACTGGAGTCATGATCATATTTCCACTCATTTTGATTGACATCAGTGGTGTTAGTCCATGGCAGAAACGATTTTCTTTTCTTACATGTCAACAGATTTGGAAGAGTTAGGGAATTGTGAAATGACAGTCATTCTAATCCTTGCCTGCCATTAATTTTACACGATCAAAACCTCTGGTAAGGACCCCACTTCACAGGCGAAAAGATCTTGGCCATGCCAGACTGTGTGATTCCAGACGTCTTTGGTCAACCACTTGGTCAACTCCAGACCTTCGACTCGCCTTAGCGGACATGCTGGTCAGAGGCCATAATAATCACAATGAAGCACTCAAAGCTGAGTCAGTCCATAAAATGAAAAGGCAGAAACCCTCATTGTTACTGACCAGAGGAAATGCAGCCGAGCTCTCGACTGAAGAAAAGCAAGAGAGAACAGGGTTTAGGTGGTACTGCCTTTCTAAAGAGGAGGGAGGAGGATTTAAGTGCAAGAGTTTTAAAAGCCTCGAGCACAAATCCCTCAAGCTTCAATTTAACAGGTTCTGTCTTGAAGTAATGATCTCTTTACTATAATATTGTTATTGCCTGCAGATAAACTATATACTTCGGTGTGAAAGGGTTGAGAATCATCATTTGGTAACTAACTGCTCTCAGTATCCCAGATGACACAGACACAGACACTGGGATGACTATTCTGTACCGCAGCAAAATGATACAGCACAGTAATGACATGCTCCCACATGAAAGAGTACTACAGTTTCTATCAAAGGAGCTTTTCAACTAATGTTCTTCAGTAACAATTTACAGTACTTTGGACAACATTAACTTTGCTGGAACTTGAGCACTTCCTGTGGAAAAAATAGCTTGAGCATCATTATAGCTGTGTGATTCAATATTCAATTCATATTGAATATATCACTTATTCAAATAGCTCTGTGTAATGTAAAAGGGTTTGAAGGTAGAACCCACAAAGAAAGCTCACCCAACTATGACTCTCAGGTAGCTGTTTTCAGTGGAAAACAGTTAAAAAGAGAGTGAAACTCTTCAGATCACAAGAAAAACATTTCCAATTTAATGTAAGGATTTCTCTGGTTATGCCGAATGTGGAAATAGGCAACTGTGGTTTTAAAGGTGACATGTTAGTTGTGTTTACAGCTTGTTCTGCTGCCTACAAGTCGTCCAAAACTGAATCAGCATTGTTCAATATTATTCAAAATAAGCACATATGATAATAAAGAACCCATATGTTTAAATTAGCTGATAGCAGAACATCAGAGAGTGGGTAAAAACAGAGCAAAACGTTGGAAGTTACAGTTGATCTGCGCTTCCACTCCACGTCTGCTGGTAAATACTTGATGATTCTGTGGTCTTTGTAGTGCTGGCCGTCACAGCATGGGGATGTTGTATATTAGCAACCAATATTTCTTGCTTCCATAGTCAAGCTGGAGAGGCTGAGGAGAGCTGGTGTTTAACAGAGTGTAGCTGCTACAGTGATTACTCTGTTTTGCAGGTGATTGATTAGAAGCACTGCTGGAAATGTCACTTGGCCTGCTAATATATTTCCACCAAGGGAACATAGGAAAGGCGGTGTTAATACAGTACATTTTAATGCGTTTCCTCCGAGGGAGCAGAGCAGAAATGTAACTTTTGAGGGCTTGAGGGGTTTTTTTCCCAGCTAAATGTGGTTTAGGTCTCAGCTTGCGTATTGCAACTGCAGACTGCAGAGCTGTATGCAGATAGAATATGTTTTGCTTTTGCAGTGTTTGGTATTATCCGTACAAACCCAAGTTCTAATCCATTGGTGTTGTTTACTGCGTAAGTTGTGATTCTACAAGCCCCGGTTCATTAGGCTGTGGTTTATTCTATGGTATTCTCTGTGTTGTAGAACAAAGTGAAGTCTGTACTCTGATTGCCCTCCTTCACTGGTGATCGTTGGGAATTAATGCTGGAAACATCACTGGCTGGCACACTTAAAAGGGAAATCCAACATCCAGAATTGTCAAGCAGAATTCAGATATGTTGTTCTCATTATCTTGGACAGTGCAGTCGCTATTTGAGATAATAAACAGCTCTCTGTCCCAAAGCAATAAATACGGGAATGAAAGCACAGATGTGTAATACAGTATCATCGGGACGTACAGTGCAATTCAGCTCCATGTTCAAGCTGACTCCTTTTGCTGGCAGCAGACCTTAATGGTAGCCCTTTAAAGGGGAATTACCCTGAAAATCAATGCTCCTCTTACACATATCGCGAAACAAAATAGTGAAAATCAATTTGGACGGTACAGTTGCTTGGAGCGAAGGTGTGCTCAGAAGGTGAAATACCCCTTTAATGTCTTTGATTAATGAGTAAGTGCTGCTGGAAATGTCGCGTTAGCTGTTGACACATTAAAACAAGGAGAGCACAGCAGGCGGCAAGGGGCCTCCGTTCAGCGTTGGCCCTGGGCCACAGTTGGCCAGGAGCCCCATTAGTGTTTGGTTGGTTAGAGTTATTATGTACTACATGTCAGTGAAGCTGTTAATACATTTACACCATGGGAGCACTAGCGGCGCTGGGGAGTCCATTTACCTCAGGGGCTTTGGCATCTTTCCAACCACAACAACTCCACATCAAGAATCACAGATTAAAGGAGGATGGCGATTGCTATTTGGTAATACATGCACACCAAGGGAACTGAGTAGAGGTGTTAGTGGATTATGGATTGCACCTATTGAGACTTGCTTTCAGTGTGAACTCGGGGTCCCGGCAGAGGTATGGACGCGGAGTGATTTGTCCGGACAGAACGGAGGCTTGTGAGCAGATAACATTATGTTTTCTGCACCTTCTCCCAACATGTCGAGTCGAGTGTGAACTCTACCACCCATTGTTGAGTTGTGACTTGCAGAAATTGACTTGCTGGTCAAGATCTGTTTCCTTCACTCTAAAGTTTACTGACCAAGTCTTTTGGCACAAGAACATGTGACTTGGGACAGAATTTTAAAATGTGTTTAGAGGATGCAGAACCCCACTTTGTATTTCACCAACCTGCACTTGAGTCACGTGGAAAAAGATTTTAAAAAAGTTAACTCGTCTGCCAAAGTTTTAATCACTCTGAAAGATGAATTTTCTCAAACAAATTTCAAATGCTAACATCTGTCCAAATCCCTGTTTGGCAATATGTGCACACAGTCTGACATTTGTTCTGGTTCCGCTTGGTTTTAACTTTACAGCCCCCTGGAAACCAAACAAGAAATTAGTAATTTTTGCCAGGTATGAGGAGCTAGATTTGACAAAACATCTGTTCCAACTTTGGCTTGTGGCAAGTTACATGCTGTGGATACAGAAATAGTTCACTCCAGTTCTGTGACTGTCAGGTAACTAGGGGTCATTTTCCACTCCCATTCCACGTGTGGTGTGGCATCTCACAAACAGCAGACACATAAAGTTTTGATCAGTTGGAATAAATTCATAATGTACAAATGTCACCTAATTTTTTTTTTTTTACATTTGTTTTCAATTCATTAAATTATTTTACTCTCAAAGCGTACAGGTTATTAAGGTTGTATTAAGGTCGTTTCTATGTTTTTTTTTAAATCTGTGCTGTTTTTCTGCTGATAGAATCCAGCCGTGATGGTCACGTTAATGCAAGAATAATCATTACTATGAGTCCAGTAATTAGGATTTTTGATTTAATGGCATCTAACTAAGTTGACAATTCTATGTGGAATTTACTTACAGTGGTTTCCTTTTATCCAGTACCAACTGCTTTAGTGCATCCGTAACAACACATTCAAGGAGCTGTTTGCTTTGCTATTTTTAGCAGATGGTTAGCTAACATGCATCACTGTATACTGTACCGTGGGAGAGACAGAGCATTGTAGAGGTAGTGCAGAGGACCTCAATGTGTTGTAAGGTGGAGATATAGAGTTTTCAATGCAGACACACTCTAAATAAGAACTCAGAAAGACATGACCATGTCTAGACTTAGTGAGTGTAACGAGTTTGCATTTTGAGCAAGAAGAAAATGTCTGAAGAAACAGAAGCTAATGAAAATGTATAGTTTGCTTAGAGGAGGGAAAGAGGAACATAGAAACACATCAAATGGAAAAGAAGATACAATTGTCTACCTGTAAGGCTTCTGCAAGACACTGATAATAATTTATTAATAATTTAACAATTAACACTCTGTCATGGACCCCCTCCTCTCTTCCTCACTTCCTTATTCCTTCTAGCTCCCCTCTTTTACTTGCGTCATCCTTCATTTGTTCTCTCCATCCTAACATGGCTTGTCTTTTCCCTCTGAACTCTTTCTCTGTCCCTCCACTCTCCATTCTTCTCTCCCGTTACCACAATCCTGTCAACCCTTAAGCCTCACTCTCATCACCTTTCTGCCGTTACTCCTGTATCTCTATTAAAATGTTGCCCTGCCCTAGAGTTGCCATAGCAACACACTGACCTGCCCTAAGGATGTGAAGCGCTGGAAGGGACCATCACAACAGAGGGGCAACATCAGTCACTCGCAGTAAACACACACACACACACACACACACACACACAGATAAACACACAGGAACATGCAGTTTTGTATCTTTGTTTCTAAGATTGTTCCCATTTTCAGTGATATGAGAAAGTTATATGTTGTACTTCTGCATTCCCACAAAGTCAGCTTTAATGCGATAATGAAAAGCCTGCATTGTCCTCAGGCCGTGTGCTCATGAGGAGTACGAGCAGTTCATAACACACATCCGACCATGTTTTGTATTCTGACTAGTGCAGAATTATCATGCACAGTTTTTTGCAAAATAACCCCACATGACCTCATCTTGCAAGTGGTTAGAATAAATACAATTCAAAAACAAAGAAATCATTCAGTATTAAGTAATCAAAATCATTATGCTACTGAATATAATTGCAAGCGGCTAATTTGAACTTTCTCAGGCATGAGGTCACTGCTAAACAAGGTGGTATAGTACTGATTAAAAACAAGGCAAACAAAGTGTTCAGTAAAACAAAAGTCAGTAAAACTGACTTCATCGTTTGTAATTTTAAAATTTGTAATCTGAATTTGTGGTGAATATAACTCACTTACTGTCTTATGAATATTACTCTAAACATTGTAGCCAAGGGCTTAGCAATTAGGTTCAGCCAAAATTTTCCACCATTTTCCAGCACTGCATACTGAAAGCAAATGCAGAATTGTTTGGAAAGACAGTTATGTTAAGAATCATTAGGTCTGCCATTATACTAATGCTACAGAATGGACACATAACTATTATGTTACCTTTATTTGTCAGTGTCATTCAGCAGTGGGTCTTTTGTTGCTGTTTGAAAATATCATTATCCGTTTTTGTAAGATATAAATCTGCTTCTGCTGCATTACAAACATGAAGTCTTCTGAGGTTTTTATTCTTTGTCTTGTTATTCATTTGGTAACATTGATAGACGTCATTTCAGCACCAGGAGCTGTCCATATTGTGACCTGTTAAACAGCCCCATACAAGCTAAATTTGTAAGCTTTTAATCTTCAGTAGAATTTACTTGTTATGACATCACTTTTAGCCATGTTTCAGTGACCTCACTTTTAGCCATGTTTCAGTATCCACTGCTGTCCACTGTGCCACTGTATCCAGTGTAGGAGTCCTAGTGTAGTTGTGAAGTGTAAAAGTGACTTTATATGAAGGTACTGTTGTGAAATATGAGTCCTTGCCCAGTACAGGTGAGAACTACCACACACATTTCCCTCACAGTATACATATTTGCCATTAATAGTTGCTTATTAGCATGCATATCATTAGCATATTGGCTCTTTATTAGCCATTATAAAGCACTTATTAATGCATTATTCTGCATGACCATGTGATACAACTACTAGCTCATTAGATCAGACTTCTCCCTCAATAACCTCCAAATTACTGCCTATTAAATAAGGAAGTTGTTGGACATGAATTACAATGATGACAACCCTAACTCTTAATAACCATAACCTCCAGAATATTGCACTGATAAGTACTTTTTAATGACATGCATGAATATTAGTAGCTTATTGGCTTTTTCCTTGCCATTATAACCTGCACTTGAGGCATTATAATGAGGAGATTATTAAGGAAAAACACTTGGTTAAGTTGTAGAATATGGTTATATCGTGACTAATAAAGAGGCAATATGCTACTAATATGCATGCTAATAAACAACTCGTTCATGGTGAATATGTGCACCTTAATATAAAGTGTGACCTTTATTACAGTTTCATTAGAATACTAATTTTAATGCAACAAAGGTGATTAAAAGAATGTCTTATTCCTATAAATACAGTCTTTAAGCCATCACCTACATTGGGCATGTATGTGAAATCCTCTACAAGTGGGAGGTGTCAGCTGTCAGATCTTGTGAAGCTGCAGTGGTCACCACTTCATACATATTGTATCTCACATCCATCCCACATTACCACTGCCGGGCCTGATGTAGTTTGGTTTGCACATAGAAGCAAAAGAATGTGTTGTGATTCAAAAGTCTAACCTCAGCAAACCAGACTGCACCTTTTAATATTAGATGACAGAACAAAACAAAACTTTGTTGCCAAAATTTCAATTTTTTCTCAAAAACGCAGCTCTTGTTAAGTCTAAGATTAGCTGGATTCTGATTGCAATGGTGAACACTTTATCCTTCCAAAGTACCCTTTCAGACAAATGAGAGCGTACCTTTGTGCACCAAGCTGACAGGCTAAAACGTGCCAGCCTGGCAGACACAGGACTGTACGGTCACGAGTGTGACTAACAACACATGATTCCTTTCATTCTCTTCTCGCCGCTGCCTCTCTCCCTCCTTCTGCTCATCCTTCAGTCAGTGCTCTAATCTCTTTCCTAGTCTGGGTTTTGGAATTTGGTTGTGTGTCTCACCTTGTTAAAACAAAGCAGGCAGCACAGTGTTTGCACAGAGGACGGCATGGTCAGCTGAGTGTGAGTAACTCGCCTCTGATGCATGGCTTCATACAATTGAAATAATGAGTCAATTAGAGTAAATTATACATGTTTAGGGCTCGCTGCAATTAGTTCACCTCTCTCTTTTCCTGTCTGACTGGAGTCTCCCTTCCTCCTTCATTCTGTCTGTACTCTTTCCCCTTCTTCTCCCTCCTCTCTCCTGTCTGTCTCTTCATCTTCCTTTCTTTTTTCTCCTCTTCCTCTCCCTCTTTGTCTTCCTCTCACCCCTCCCTCTTTCACTCTGTCCTAGTTCTCATGGTCTCTTGGTGAAGCTTTGTCTAATTACCATGCTAGCGTTTAATTGGAACAGCGTACACAAACACAGGGACTGACTGACTGAATACCCCTTATATGTAGACACACTGCACACGCGTGCACACACACACACACACACACACACACACACACACACACACACACACATAAAAACAAGCCATTTGGCTACACATTACACGCACACATTACACACCCAGCAAGTTAACATGCTCCAGTTATACAAATACACAACCACACAGTGTACACCGGGGTTAGATACTGTGGAGTTTGTCCAGGTCGTACTACAGCCACTGTGCCGATGCCCCTTCTGTAGAGCTGAGGCGTGTTGGCTACAGTCATACATTGATTTTGGCCTAGTTATACCATGAGCCGTGTTTAGCTGCTCCCACTGTAGAGCTGTGTCATCTAAGAAGTGACAACAACAGATGCACATTGGCGGAAAAATGCTAGCCAGACATCTAAATACCACACAGTCACTTGCACATATTTTTAGGATTCTAGCAAACCATACATACACGTCTTTGGAATTTAGCGTTGCTGATGCTGGTTGTCAGTATTTGGTTAATTTGCACTGTCGTTGAAACAATTCCATCTCTCTGAGTGTTGGTGTTATGAGGTATATTTAGTCACATAATCAGAACATTCAAGAGATGTTGTTTAAATTTTAAAAACCAAACAATCAATGGTGACAAATAGATTCATTTTAAGGGATCACAAGCCAAAAAGTTAGATCACTCTAGATCATTATTATGTGAGATGTTTTCTGTTCAGCTCTTGCTGGCTGCCTGGTTCTTCTGTGTTTGGTTGATTGATTGATTGAATTTTTTTTTTTCAGTTTTATTTTTTGTAGTATTCAAATATTAAATAATCAGAAACATTTTTCTCCATATTTTTCCTCTGTGTTTCAGTCCTGCCCAGCCATACATGTGGCACCCCCGGCCTCATTCCAAACGGAGTCATTCACGGTTCTCGGTACAACATGGGGGACAAGATTCGATACAGCTGTGAATCAGGTTTTGTACTGGAAGGACACAGTATCCTCACGTGTATTGTTTCACCTGGCAGTGGAGCACAGTGGGACTTCCCATCACCATTTTGTAGAGGTAAGATGCTCGTTGTTTCTTTCTGATTTCTAGAAATGCGTACCACCACCTCCAATGGTAAGAGTAAAATAAGACATAAGAAAATAAACAGTCTAATTGCTGGGGTCATGAGAATTGAAGGACCTTAGCTTGGGGTCACAGGCCAGAAAAAGATGAGAAGCCTCGGTGCATTGATTACTGAACGGGATGGAGCACAAAATCCTCCAGTAAAGCCTGTCTAATGGTTTATTAGTCTACAGACAAGAACAGATCTGTCCAAGTTTGATTTGATGGCTGAACAGCTCAGCTCAGGCATTCAGTATCTTCTGATAAATCTCTGTAAAACCTGCTTTATATTTTTAGTGTTTTTCAGAAGCTTTAGTTCTGTGTCATGATTTTCTGCTTTTTTGTGTCTCGTCAATATGCTATTCCCATTGTTTTCACATTAATCACTTTGTTCAGTGTTTGAAGATTTACCAATGAATTATTTATGAACGTTAAATGATGATGATGATGATAATGGAAAAATGACAATAGAGTTGTTATTTTAGTTGTAATATTCCTATTAACATATTAAATGAATCCAAGAGTTATATGTAAATTCATGAACAGAAATGAGAAGTGAAGCTATTGTGTTTTCAGTAAAGTGTGGTTATCAATCAACGAATCTATCAGAACTTTATTTGAGTAGCATCTTTCATACAGAGTAGTGCAATTTAAAGTGTGACAAATGACCAACAAGCTGATAATAACACAAATATACAGTAAAACAAGTTGAGACTAATGCATATGAGAGTGATTCAAATCATAAAATTGAATCAATAAAGCTTATGAAAGCGGTGAAGAAGGAGAGAAAATAAACTAGAATATTTTGTATGAAATATGAATGATACTTGTGTATGTTGAGTAGTTGCCATGTCTTCTCATTCTCTGTCCTTCGACCTCACTGTCTCTCTCCAGCGGAGGGAGCATGCGGCGGTACTTTAAGAGGCACTGCGGGTTCAATAACCAGCCCCGGATACCCTGCAGAGTATGACAACAACCTGGACTGTACGTGGTCAATCCTCTCTGAGCCCGGGGACACCATAGCTCTGGTCTTCAACGACTTCTTATTAGAGGACAAATATGACTTCCTGGAAATCAGCGGGACGGAAGCACCAAGCATATGGTGAGATACGTTTTCATACACATGCCACAGTGTTGAGTAGATGCGGCGGAGGGCACACGAGTCTTTGTGAAAATCAGCAAGGGTAACACACCAAGTGCTAAGTGAGACGGTAATGAAAGCAGACACACACATAATCACCTCTGACATTTGAGAGGTGAGTGGCATAGACATAAAAGGGCACACAGACAAAGTGGGCACCATCTCCTCGTTCTGTAAATTAGCTGTGGACACAATATGCTACTGTCCAAGAATGAGTTGCCTAAAGGCTTTTCTGTGCTGTTAGCTGACATGTTTACATTAAAGAGAACAGTTGTTGTTTCCACTGCAATTTTCTCTAACTTTTATACTTTTTTTTTTGGGGGGGGGGGGCATTTAATATTAAAAAAGAACTAATGATGTTGTTGTGGAGGACAGATACAAGTACGGATTGATTAGCTGCACAGGAGTCCTGTTGGTTTTCCTGATTTATTCAAATCACACAGGGAAGGTGATAAATTGTTGTTTTCACTTCCATTTTCTTTGGTCGCATTTGAAAATTGGCACTCTGTGGTACCAGAACACACTCTGGTTTTTATATTTAGAGCACTGCTGGAATTCACGTTGGCCTGTTCAGAACATCACACACCTCCATTGAAGGTTTAGATGTGTTTTTGCTGTGGAGGAGGCAGCCTAATGGTTAAGCACGCAGGGTTGTCACTGAAGTTGCTAGAACTGCTGGGGACGCTAACGTTGAGGGGGATGTTAAAGAGTAGTTTGGCATCCCTCAGTAATAACAACACAGATGCCTGTGAGCCAGGTCTGATCAAAAACCAAAACTCGACAGCAGTCGACTGATTGTTTTGAGCGACTCCTGGGTTTCAGTGTGCGTCCTATGCTTTTGTAGCAGCGCGTGGCTGAAAAAGAACATACATATTTACAAACCCTCACTCGATAAATGACACTACATTTAGGAAATTCCACAGCAGTCTGCATTATCCATTGTTCCACAGCTGATGTCTCCTTTTTATGGAAGATGAGCTATTTTCTTTTTAGCTGAAAAGGAATAATTGTTTTCCTAAAAACACCAATCAAATCAATTCACAACTCTCTGTGTTAGTTGCTGCCACATGAAGTTATTTTCTTTCTCTGAAATGGAGAACTGTTTGTGACCTGTCTCGGTAAAGTTTAAAAAATAGGAGGCAATCACTCTTTCGCTTCCTGTTTTTTCACTGCCGAAGTGTCCAAAAGGATACGCAAAACTGCGCAAGGCGACATGGCATTTTCAGTTCAGTAAATACAAACGTCTGAGCAATGAGGTATGTTTGTTTCTGGGGAGATAATGTGATGAGGCAATGTTGCGTAACAGCGGCAAGACGGTTTTGGAATCTTAATCTGTATTAATCTTCTCTAACTTGTAAATGTGATTCCTAAAAATGCATTCATAGATCACCATGTGTTGCAGAGACGCTCTGTCTCCCATTTTTCACGTTCTTCTGACTTCGACTGATGGATGACATTGTCTTCCATGTGCAGAAAATGGTTCATGATTGTGGTGCAACCAGCAAAAGAATAAAATGGATAGGTCGACAGATAAATAGGTGGAGTGAAGGAGGCAGAGAGGATCGCACCAGATGGAAACAAAAGGAATGGAGAATAATTGCACGTTTAGTCCTGTCACCAGCAGAGCGGTGCACATCATGCATTCTCATGATACAGTGTGTGTGTGTGTGTGTGTGTGTGTGTGTGTGTGTGTGTGTGTGTGTGTGTGTGTGTGTGTGTGTGTCAGTGTCAGGTCTTAAGTGGCCCTCTGACTGTGTGAGCTGTTGCTCGTTTCTCGAGGCTCTGACAGATTACACACACTCTAGTGCGGGCCCACATGCACACACACACCACACAGACATGCACACACACACACACACACACACACACACAGCTTGTCTCTGTCAGTATAACATTTAAGGACCACTGTCAGCCCACCCTCTGCAATGCAGGGGGAAGACAGGGCGTGTACTGAAGAGCACACCCAACATTTTGTCACATGGGAAATGGTGGCTGCAACAACTGAAGCCTTCTGACTTGTCCATTCTGATTTCTAACAATCAATCATAACATCTCTAAGCATTTCACATTATTGGGTCGGAAATGTGTTTTTGCAAATAAAATGAAATGACCAAATACAATTAGATCAGAAATATATGCCTTTTGAGTCTTGCGATTCATTAAAATATAATAACAAGGTCAAATGTATTTAAGTTGGCAAATAGCTTCTACAATAATATGTATTGAAATCAACTTATATTTATGTATGTGAAAATAATAATTCATTATGCAAAAAAAAATATTATAGGTTTTTTCTGTATTATACTAGTTTTACAAACAAAGTGAACTTAATTAAATATTCACTATGTAGTCATCTATGTACCTTTTTTTCCCATTTACTATACAAGTTTCAGCACAGATGCAGAGGCAAGAGACAGAGAGGGGGCACAAAGCAACGGTCCCACGATGTAATTGAACTGAGGATGTTGCAATTATATGGTCTGCACCGTGGATACCAGCCAGACGGCTTGTGTATTTAAAAACAAAAGTTCACTTATCTGTCCTCAAACATGTAATTACCTAAAAATAAAAGATAAATAGGCTTCTGCCACCCACAATCTAATCCAACCCTAAATACTTATTTCCAGAGGTGGGATTAAGAGATGATTGACATTTTCACTGAGGCATTTGAGCAGGTCATTGTGAAAATGACTGACACCTGACAGGACCACTGTGACGGGTTCTTCCTGTTTACCCAGAGCTTTTTCTGATTGGCTGTCCCAAAAGCAATTTCCTGTTTCATGTTCCTGTCCGCTAGCTGGCAGGTTGAATGTCAGGCTGACTTGCTGTTACATGCGCACACATACCCTCGCACACACACTCGCACACACACACATAAGTAATTGTGTCTGGGCTATTTGACTTTTTGATTCAACTCGACAAAGTGAATGATTTGATCCCAGTTTGTCAGAATAGAATTATGGTCGTATCATGTTTTGTCATTCCTTTCTTGATATGGAAATGTAATATCTGCAGGCAGCTATACGTAAATCCTGTTTCTGAACTGAGAAACTATCACAGCATTTCTTCACTCTAATTTGAAAGATTATGTCCCAGATAATCGGACAGTTGTAGCCTGTTTTCTGGCAACTAACCTGCCAGACTGTAATGCTTTGAAACCTGCCTGCTGCGTGAGGTCACACTGGCAAAACACAGCAGTTGCTGGCTAATATGAACTTTATTTCACCAGGATTATTTGCGAATCATAAAGCAAGCTGCACAGGCGATGGGGTAGATAATAAAGGCAGCCAACTGAAAGACAAAATGAGTGACAGAGATGGGGTCAGGAAAACAAAAAGGGAGATGTCATTAGACCTCTAGGCATTTGTGTTCGATAGTCCAGTGGCTTTTATGTATATACATGTCTCTATTTAGCAAGTAAAATGTCAACAGGTCATCACAGCTTCCTGCTTTTAAAACCCTCTCCTTTCTCCTCCCTAACCTCTACCCTTCCACCCATTTCTCCCTCCTTCATTTTTCTCTTTTTTCCGCTCTGTTCTCTTCACTCCTTCTGGCTATCCCTTCTTTTTTCTCTGTCTTTGCCCCTTTTCTGTCCTGCTCTCCTCCTTGATCTTCATCTTTTTAAAGCACAAGGCAAAGCTGGAATACTTAAAGCCCGGCAGTGTTTGTACTGTCATTTTCCTCAACTGAATGAATTCTTATTCTGCTACAGGCCAATATATCCAAGGAGCGCGACCAACAGTGATTAATCATATTTTGTTCCTTATTGTACAATACATTATTCCCATTGATTTTTAACCCAGTTGCCAGTGCTGAAAACTGAAGAATTTGCTGTAATGTACAGTATCATCACCACGTAAGGCAAGGATTTTTAATAAGCAGTGGTTTGCTATGCTGATTTAAAGAGGATGATGGAATCTCTGAATTTTCACATTAAATGAATCCTTTCCCCATCCTATCTGCTCCAGACTTCTAGCAAAATGAAAGGAGCTAATTGCCAATTATTTCTTTAATTGAGTAACAGGGTCACTACACATGGTGTGATGAAACTATTACCCACAAATCAGGTCTCCTTCCTTAATCCATGACACCTCCAAGAAGTCACGGGTCTGTTTTGGTGGCTCTACACATGATTAACATGTGATGTTATATGATGAACTGTCTTTAATGATGGTTTGTCAATCTGTCCAACAACTTTTGATGGCTTGGCGTGAAATTTAGTAAAGATAGCGATAATCCGAGGATAAATCTTGACTTTCGTGATACTTGTATTTCAAATGGATTGTCGTGAAATGTGCCACGCACATTTATGTCTTGGTCAGGAGGAGTTGGAGTTTTGTCTGTCAGCGGTCACCAACATTTTAAAAAAAAAGAAAGAAATTGCAGTCAAAGTCAAAATTTTAATTTGTTCAAAATTATGTTAAATTACTGACAAGCCCGGAGGCACAAGGTTTGAGGACTCAAAATGCAGACCACAGACAGCTCAGCTGAGTTTCAAAATAAAAGGTTTTATTAACTCAAAGCGCTCAGGATAAATGGCGAATTGCAAACTGATAAAGAGACAGAGTACAACAGAAAACGCTAAGGATAATTTGGCAAAATAAAGAACAAAGCTAGCAAAGGCTCAAAAACTGACTCGATAACAAAGTACTCACAAAAGGCGCAAGGTAGAACTAATCTCAAGGCTGGATACAAAGTAGCAAACAAAAGATACAAGGCTTGATTAGATACAAAGTAGCAAACAAAAGATACAAGGCTATACAGATAACTAGACTTACAGGGACACAGAAGACAAGGATCATGGAACGCTAGATACCAAGGCGAGTACAGGACAAGGCACAAGACAATCTGGCACAGGACAAAGGGAGACGCGGACTATATATACACGAGGTAACAATGAACAGGTGGAGACAATTAGGGCGGGGTAGAAGATCAGACAGGCGGGAAACACACCAGGAAGTCAAGGGCCTGAAACAAGAGGAGAGTTAGGTTTCACAATAAAACAGGAAGTGTATGACAAGACATGACGCTCGTGAACAAAAACAGTTAACAGATTTGACGAGACATGACAATTACAGAATAGCTACAGACCTTATAAAAATCCCATCAGCCTCAGCTGTCCTTGTGTTTAGTGCTATTTCACAAATGTTAACATGCTAACAGCGGTGATCATTGTAAACATTGCCTGCCAAACATTATCTGAGTGATGTTAGTGTTAAGGTCTGTGAGGAATGCCCCACAGAGCTGCTAGCATGGCTGTAGACACAGCAATAGTCTTGTTTAAGCTGGCAATAGATGATTTTTTTGGTTTAACTTATCACAATGAAAGTAAATTGATTGCACAATGTAACGGCTGTAGAATAATAACACCATTGGTTTCCTAAAAGCATCGCTTTTACTTTGTCAGTCTGTATGCTACCAGGTGTGACCTCCTGGATAAACGAAGGCTCGATTTATGGCACAAAGTCAGATCTTTTTGTTAATATGAAAATCCAAAAAAAAGTTTAAAAGTTAATCTTTGTTCTTTTCTTTCTCCCTTGTTTATTGTTGTTCTGACATAATTTACCAATGCTGCCTTCAACAGACTTCAAGAAAGTAAGAAAGAAATCATTGTAATATGAACACAGCAAATCACTGGTATTCTTACAGACTACAGGCCAGTAAGTAAACATGCAATCATCTGAGTGGGTTCTGCTAAACATGAGGCCGAATGAATTTCTCCACCAGCCTACACCGTACTGAACTGAGTCGTATTCTGTTGTATTTTATTCACCTTTATTTCCTCCTGTCTTTTCTGTTACCTCTGACTTCCACTACTCTCTCTGACTTTTCTTCTCTCTGTCTATCTCTCTCTCGCTCTCTCTCTCTGTCTCACACACACACAGAGTGTCATTTTTAATTACTTTATTGGCAGCAATATAAATAGTAGCAGCAAAGTCATTTCCATTCAACCCTCCACTTTCTAGTTGCTTATCCAGGTCATTTTCTAGTCATTTAACCAGGACAAAATCCATTCATGCAGTGGCCACAGAGCCACCGTGGCATAAATGTCATTTTTGTGACTTACTGTCTTTGATGCAAGCAACTGCCTGTCCATCTTATGGATTGTGTCTGTGGGTAAAACTTCCTGAACTTCTTTCCATGAGGCGGTTGCTCGTCTTCACGGAACAAGCAAACAGCTGTGATCTCAGTCATGGAGCTGTTGACTCTTATCCCAAGCAAATCACAGTTTGTAAACTTGTCCAGCAGGAATCCGAGATGACGGTCTGATGAATCCAGAAGCACAGCGTCATCTGCACATAGTAGAAATGCCAAGCTGATGTCACTGCTGACTTCCCCGCCATGTTTAATACAAACAGAAGAAAAGGCAAGGCGCACCCTTATCAGAGTCCGCAGCCTGTTCAGGTTTGCTTGAGCAAACTCGATGGCCCCGACACCCCTGTACGTCTGCAGCGTATCCCAGAAAAAACCCCGGGTTAACACAGCTGTAAGCATTTCATAAAACCCCAATACACACATAGACAAGATTAGGAAATCACTGCTGAAATAACTTGATAAGATGATGATACATTTTTCGATGAGTCCACGTTGCGCCTCATAAAAGTGATCTTAAACAGTCAGCCAGAATTTCTTATTTTTATTTTTTCTGGCACCCTGACCTTGGTAGGCTTTCCCAGAAAAGGTTTAGCTGTGTATTGCTTTGATCATTTGAACACACCCTCTGGCCCCCTGACTGAAACCCGGGAACGGCTGGCCTTGTCTGCCTGCTCAAAGGGCACCACAGCAGGCCTGCAGCATCTGTGGATGAACCTTGTCCATCCTCAGTGCCTTGCCATGAAGAATCCAGTGACATCTGCTAAAGAAATAGGCCCAGACTTTTTCCGCCCCCTTTCTTACCTGAATCTTTTCTTGCTTCCTATTTGCTCTCCCCTCACGATGCTCTGTTAACGTTTCATTTCACTCCTCCCTTTAAGTACTTCTTTTCTGACCCTCTTCTGCTTCCCCCTCTCCCCTTGGTCCCCTTTGTGTAACCACCAGCCCTCCCTTGGTCTCTTTTCTCCATTTTCAAACACCTCTCTTGTCCTGTTATTCCATTTACATTTTAAATTATGTTTACTGGCTCCATGTTTGTCTTTGTGTGTGTGTATGTCTGTGTGTGACTTTCTGTTTGAGTGTGTGGGTGTGTTATGAGATTAAAAGTACCGGTGTACCAGGGTTTTGCACTAAGCACTTGGAATAAGCAGCTATCTATTGTGGATAATGTGCTTTCCAACTTTTCTGACTTGTATCCAATCATTTATTTTTACAGTGCCTTTTTGTCATTTTGCAGATCCTCACACCCACAGGGCTTTTCAATAACTGTAGCAGTGGAAATAATGTATTGCCAGCAATACAGGCAGCCAGGAGGGAGGGCAAGGGCTAAAGCAACAGTAGTCTTGTTTCCGTCCGCGTATTTTTATGCACAGTTTTGCATTTGAAAAGGTTGATTTTCGCAAGAAGGTTTTTACACTTGCTCGAGGTGAAGAAGAAGAAGAAGAAAAAGCTGTTTGCACTGTCCATGTCTTCCTCTGTATTCCCATGATGTGCAAAATAAATAAATAAATAAATAATTCCTGAAGAACTCTTCCATTTTTCTGCCGTCGTTGGCCAAGGCAACTGGATTTTCTCTCTCCTGCTCCTGGTTTCTCCTCTCCTCTTCTTCTCCTATTGTCTGCTCCTCTCAGGTGTGCCATCTCTTCCCTTTCCTCCTCTCTCCTCTCTCTTTGTTAGTTCTCCATCACCTCCTCTCTGTCTCTCCTCCCTCTCCTTTCCCTCTTCTCTTCTCTCCTTCCAGCTTCACTTACTTTCTCATTTATCTCTATCCTTTTGCAGCCTGGTGTTCATAACGTCCAACCTCATTCGAGCTTCCTTCCTTGCGTCCCCTGTTGTAACTTCTGCCCTCTCCTCACGGCTTGTGGAACCTCTCTCCTCCTGTTCATTTAATTTCCTGCTCTCACCTCCTCCTCTGTGTTCTTCATCCATCAGCTGCTGTTTCCTCTGCAGGTTTTCTTGCAGGTTTTTTTCTTCTGTGCTTTCTGTCACCTTGTCAGGTCTCCTCTCACATTTCTCCTCGTCCTGTAACCTGCTTTACTGGTTTATATTCAACCCGTCCTTCATTATCTTTCTCTCCTCTCCTCTGTTCCCCCTCATGTCTGTGATTTTCACCAGCTTAGTCTTCTGTCAGTCTTTTTGCAGCCTCTCTTCTCTTCTCATTTGCTTTCTTCTTTCTTTCCTTTCAGTTCATGTCTCATCCCTCTCTCCTCCTCCTCTCTGACCTCTTGTCTCTTCCTCATTCCAGTGTCAGGCGGCTGGCCAGTCCCCATGAATAATGGAAGAGATGCAGCACATCTCTCACTTTTTATCTGTTTCTCTTTCTACTTTTCACATTTCCCTATCGTTTTGTCCTTCCCAACACACAATGACTGTATTGCTCTGATTTAGTTAAACCTATTCATACATCAACATGCATCCTTGTAGCTCTATCCTCAACCCTAAACCTAAGTCCTGACTCTATAAAAGCCATTTGAAGGGGGGCTGTTTTTTCAGCAAGCTCTCTGTACACTTGTTAAAGCTGCAATAATTGATTTCATACCACTAGAGAGCAGGAAGGAGACACCAAATCACCAAAATGTGCAAAGAAACACACATTTATTAAAATACAGAGGCCAAACAAGAACAAATCTTCCAAAGCACTGTGCATAAAGACCTCCTCTGGGAACAACTTATCAGCCTTAATCCTTTTGAAACCGTTGATCGTTGCTGGCCATTAGTGTCTGGAAACTTGACATACTGAATAGAAGTCTTTTTTGCACTCACTGGGTCACATGACAGGCCAGACTTATCCCTCAAAACCTTTCAGCCATTCAAGTCAGCCAACATGTTTGCCACGTCTGCCTTGATGGAATTATGAGATGCGCAGATGGGTCTTTAATAAATTGGGTGATACTGTTGAGACATACGTTGCTGAGATGATATTCTCATGTGATTAATCTGAGTAGATGTACAATAACGCTTGATTTGTACATAAAATGAATACATTCCACAACAATATCAGATCACCATCGTCACATAGGAATATTATTTACATAACCACCATTTTGCAAATGCAGAGGACCTGGGGCGGTAACAGTACAATACCAGCCGTTATTCCCAATGTAACATTGAGCACAATAGTTTTTCTTCAGGACAGAAATGTCTTAGTAAGACCTTACCATCCAAGGTGAGTCAGCACCACAAGTTTCATTTCCACTCAGTCAAACCACATCAGAATAAGAAACAGGTTTATCACCCAGTAGGTTTTCCTATAAAATAAATTTTTGCCTCTGTGTTTATCAAAGAACTACATAGAATATTTCTTTTTATCATATTTTCCTGTTCTTCATTGAGTTATTTCTCAATAGTCTGCGTGTATCCACTCCACAGTGTATCAACGTGCAAATATTTGTACTTTTTGTGACTTCTAGTGTCTGACTCTGTACATACATCATTGTGCACATTGAAGCACAAACATTGAACTGTAGAAAAAAAAAAAAAAGAAAAACACATTTTTGACTGGAGGGGGACTTTAAAGCATCAGTCTACGATTGTATGTGCACATGGTCAACTTCACAGTTTATTCATTTTGGTAGATAAGTTGCTTTTTTGCAATACAATGTCTCATAATAGCCAATTTTGACTTTAACATAACAACGTCTAACAACATTTCCTTTCGTCAGACTGATTTAGCAAGTATAATTAAAATAAAATCACATGGGTTAAACGTGCACTGAAATAAAAAAAGTTATAAAGATTCTACAAGACTAAAAAGGCCAATGATGTAATACTTCATGGTGTATGAAGGGAATGTATCAATTCTGCTTGCACACCTGCCCCCAGAGGTCGTAGGTCAGGCTCAGGTGCAGAGCTGAGATCACTGCCGACAGTATTCACTACAGTATATAGTGCATGTATTCTCTCTATGTGTAAGTGTGAGCTTTATGCACCATGTACCGCCCTCAAAAATTCCCTGAATTCTGGTTTTTCAGCTCATGTCTCACGCGTCATTATGACACACCACCATGCATGTCTATTTAATCGCACTAACTGCTAAAGACCACTAGTACTCTACTGTAGTCAATTCTCTCTGTATACTATAGTTAGACTGCCTTCAGGCAGACACAGTGGCAGTGCTTTTGTCTCATCTGACATACTTCACATTCTTTTTTTCTGATTTGCTCGAGCTGTCTCTTTCACAGATACAGAACTTTGTGTCCCCGATAATAAGCACTCAATAAGGTCCTCTAACAAGCGCTCTTAATATATATTTTTTTTTTTACCACTTCTCATATTTTGTTTCTGCCCCTGTCCTTATCTGTGTTTCCTCCTCCCTCACTGTCTCTATCTACTCAGTACACCTGCTCTAGGGAGGATGGTAGAACATTGGCTTCCAGGCAGTCTCTTACATCATTTCCTTTTTTTGTCTCAGTGCACCATTTTCCCCACATTTTAAATTTTTATTTTACCACCGCATTGGTTGCCGTTGGTAGCGAAATGCGAGAGCAGCTTAAGCTGATGTAAGACTTACCATAGGCAACCAACTCATCGTCTCAGTGGTGATGCTTTAGAAACTATTTTTGAAGATGTGAACTTTCTGACTTTCTACTACTTCACTGTCTCCATTCACCGCTACTACTTCACTATTTATCATCTCCTCTCTTCCAGTATTACTTTGTTTTGTGCTCAAATTAGTGTAAGACACACCTGGTCTCTGTGATTCTGTTTTATCCTGAGCCTAGAATCACAGATAATTCTGAATATGCGCTTTATTCTCAAAATCCCAAACTGTTATATCATAATTCATCATTCAGCTTCATGTTATATCTGTCTTTTTTTTTTTTTTGGATATGGAAGCATTGTTTTCAATAATACAGAGTTTTTTTTGTGTATTTTTTGGATAGATTTGCTTAATATTGCCTCAGTTAAACAAACTTAGACGCGGGACCTCTAGTGTACCCAGTACAACCCCAGTGCTCTGCTTCTGGTCAGTGGTGATCATTATGGAAGGGATAATATCATTCATTCAATTCCCGCATCCACACTTTCCAAGCCAGCGGAACAAATTGCCTTTCAGCTAAAACCTCCTTAAATTACAGCCAGCCTTTGCAGCACGGAGGGCAATGCAAAGTGACATCAAAATCATACTTTCAACTCTCTGGAAAGTTTTGCTTCAGAAAGGGCCATTTTTTTATGCGTAGGCCCTTGGATGAAGCAATTCAGATCCTTGACTTTTTCACACTCCTATGTTCTGTGTTATATGATGCACTGCATTTCCAATTGTTTGTGACGAGTAATTTCACAACAGTGGTTGGTCATGCTGCAATCTGTAACGCTGCAATCCGTCATTACATGGCAACGATTCTCAAGCGCTTTCCTGCAACAACTGCCTTTCTTTTTTTCATACCTCACATAAAGCTCAGCGTCCATGAGCGTGTCCATGACAAGCATTGTCAATCACTGGCAGAGGACACGATCGCTCTGTCCCTGTGATGCTCACCAACAATGTGGACCATACAGAAACATAGAGCACATTACCCAACAAATATGTAATGCAGCATCCAGTTTATTCACTGGACAGGGCCTCAGTGTCTGTGTGGATAGTATGGATTTGCAATAACAACAGCTTGAGTTTCGAAACATACCCTCTCTTCCCCATCTGCCCTATCGTTCTCTGCTGTGTTCTCTATAGTGTAGTGTAAATACACTAAGGAACAAAAGGTACAAGTAAACTCTAATGTGGAAAGGCTGACACATTCCAGATAGTTGCTCAGTGTGAATAACAGTAGGTATATGCTTTCTGGCTACATTCTTCTACTTCTTCGGTTTGGTTTTTGTTCAGTCATGTCTTATTTGTGTTCTCCCAGGCTGACTGGTACAACCCTGCCCTCACCAGTGATCTCAAGTAAGAACTGGCTTCGCATACATTTCACCTCAGACAGCAACCATCGAAGGAAAGGATTCAGCGCTCAATACCAAGGTATAACGCACTCTTTCAGCCACATTGCTCATCTGTTCTCTGCCCCCCTTTTACCCTCACTCTCTGTGCTTTTTCAATCATGTTTCTTTTAGATTTCCTTTTTCCACTGTACAAACTTATCCACACATTCAAAAGCAAACGAGATAGGACCAGCAATACATGGTCTTTTTCTTGCATCATATATTCATGTGCTGTCATTGAGAATAGCAATTATTGGGGACAGCAGTCTGAAACCACCTGACAGGACTTGCTGGACCTTTCCTGTCATCTAATTGACTGGTTGTATGACTTAATTAGCATTTTAAAGTGCATATTATGTTCCACGCGGCAGCTCACATTTAATTGGCTGCTCCCAACACGAAACACAGTGGTCCAAGACCTGTCTCTCTTGCTGATGCGCAGGAAGAGAGACAGGTGTTGGATTTGTTTCTCTTTCTACTCACTTTATGCAGTCTCTCACGTCCTGAACGATCCGTCTTTTGCCATTGCTACTTCTGTCATTTACTGTCTGTCTGTCTCTTCTGTATATGATGTGTGTGGGTGTGGGTGTGTGTGTGCGTGTGAGAGAGAGAGAGAGAGAGAGAGAGCTGTGCTTTTGGTGCCAAGTCTGTTTCTCAGTGGATTGTAGTTTGGTTGTAGCACAGATTTTTCTGTTATCCCCTGCAATGCTGCTACTTAGGATAAAATAGATGGAATACATTTTAATGCTGCTCCACTGCTTTGCTCTTCTCCCTCTTTTTCTCCTCTCTTGTCCCAACTTCTCTGTGGCTTTTAATATCTTCTCCCTTTTCCCTGTTCTAATTTTCAGTTTCTGCCACTGTTGCATTTGTTATAGGTTTGTTAGAGGAGGGGGAGTGTGAAGCACTGACTGGATCGCACAAATAGTTGATGTGCACTGTGCGGCAAACCTGAAAATAATAAGCACGTAAAAGATGCACAGTAATATAAGATTAATAAAGCATTATTTTAACCTCCACCCCTTCTCCTCTCTGCAGTGAAGAAAGCAATAGAGTTGAAGTCCAGAGGGGTGAAGATGATGCCCAGTAAGGACTCCAGTCACAAAAATGCTGTCTGTAAGTAAACTGATTTCTGCTGTTCATGTGAAAGTACGTCGACACACATATGCACATGTGCGCACGCACACACAAACACACACACACACATACAGCACATAGTACACAAGGTAGCATGGCCTGCATCCATCTTTGATGTGGCAAGGCCAGTGATTTCATCTATTTTTCACTGAGGTTGTCCTTCTAGAAGAAAAATGTTTTTTTTTCTGTCTTTTTCTTCTTTCATTCAAAGGGTCAGGGGTTATCGTGAAACCACTTCTATGAACAGAGATTTTTTTAATGTATTCTTTATATCGTTTACAGAAACAAAATTGTTTATAGATTGTTTATAAATTTATAGAAGCTATACACAGCGATACACCTGGTAATTGCAAAAAAAGTAATTATTTTTACACTATACTAACAGTCAAGTTTTGACTCATTCAAACTATTTTTACAATTCAGTTTATTACAAACCAACTAATGATGCAAATAAACATTTCACTTTTACTTCTTGCAGAGTAAAACAAGCTGTGAGAGAACAGGTTCAGAATTTTTTAATAAAATACAAAAAGTGAATGAAATTGAAATATTTTTGCTTCGCTCAAAAATGTGAAAATATTATATTGCATGAACCATGAAGCATATAAGACATATTTTTCTGTTGATACTGGGAGAAGTGCTAATTAAGAGGCCGTAATTTGCGCTCAGAATTTATTTTTGCTGCTTGTTGATGTCACTGTGTCGGGCCCCTGTACAGCTATCTTGTTTGCTTACTAAATGCATACTTATGAGCCTCTATTTTGTTTCTGTTAGGATGGCTTATTTCATTTTACCTTTGTTGAAATGTCTTTGTGACACACCATGAACCTCCTTGGGCTGTTTTCAGGACGATAATCTGACAACAGTCCACAATAAACTCAGTGCACCAAAGTGACTCACTTTCTGCTGGCTGTAAGCATTGCTTCCCAAAGGATAAGTCCTTCTATTGTCCAGTTTGACTTTTTATTATATTCTAACTTTCTAAATTTCCAAAAGGTGAATTGAGGCTTTGTGTTGGGATTCTTCATGGCCAAAGCTTGTAATGCACCCACTGCATCTTATTGTTTCCTCTTGGGTGGTACGGACAAGAATCCAGAAAGAGGCTCTGCAGTCTCCATCAGGGGAAATCATTAATGCATGCATTTTTGCCAGCCCACTTCTGAGACATATTGTAGAGTAAACCAGTCAAGAAATGATGCAATCCTATAATGAATATCAGCAAGGGCCAACATATGGATTATAAATTAAAAAATGCAAAGTGTCCCTTTAGTTGCTGTCTTGCTACAGTTTCGACTCGACTCACTCCTGTACTCTTTTCATGTGCTCTGCTATTCCTTAATTACTAATTTTCATTTACTGTATCATACAGAGCACATACTGCACATGCATAATGCCATTATGCCATTTCAATGGGATTAAATGGGTGTTGTCAGGCCTTTCACCAACCCATTTGTGAAATGGTGAAAGCCACTTCTTGTACCTTTACAGTTGCAGAGAGAGAGAGAGAGAGAGAAAGAGAGGTTTGAATGTTAAGCATGACTCTATGTCAAAGCTTATCATGGGATTACTTTGCATTTTATGCCTGTAAATTATTCAAATGATTTTTGCAGGAGCTTGTAACTTCTGCTCATCCATCTACAGTAAGCATGACAGAGGAGCTTGTGTCCCATTTCCCAAAATATCATTAGCCAACCAGACAATTAAAGTAATATGAATTTAAATAGATTAGTGTAGAACATGATTGACATTGTCAACCAGGGAACATGTCCTCCAAAGAAAAACATTGTTTATTTTAGCAAACCCCCTCAAAAAACATGTTTGTGCTCCAGTGACAAAGCCCTCTAGCAGGCGCTGTGTTGTTCGCTGAGGGCGAAGGATGAAATAATGTGACTTTGTTATAGAGCCACAAAGTCCACAGAGGGGGAAGTCAAGGTGGTTGGATGGGTCAACAGGACATCTGACCACCACCAGGCTTCCATATTATAGGTACAACATGTCGACAACTTCATTTGTTAGCAGACAGCCCAGAGGCAGACAGGAAATGAAGGGAGGGAGAGAGAGAGGGGTATACATGTAACAAACATCCTGGAAACACAGCAAGGATGCTGCAGTTATGTGTTATGTACCTTAACCATTCGGCTATCAGGACACCCCACCAAGCGTTTCATTTTACACAAACAGGCACAGTCATTTTTGTGCCTAAACCAAAGTAATACCTAACCAATAACCACAGCTACATTAGATCTGAGATTTTATTTTTGCAGTTGTGATTTCTAATGGCTTTGGAAGGAACAAACAAATCAAACCTCTTCCTGCTGATACAGGTGTCAGATCAGAGAATCCTCTTCTTTCTGAAGGGTAGCTACAAGCAGTGCGTTTTGTCTTTTATTTGGAGGACTTTAATCTTTCACCTAGGACAGCTGTGTCTTGGAATAATGTATGTTAAAATATAGAGCATTTATGAAATGCATTTAAAAGCATGCAGATCTGTAGGCTGTTTGAGTGGAGAGACTATCTCTGCATGCACCTACATATTCCATATGTTTGGGGACCGATGTTCGCTTTAAAATAAAACTGTGCTGTGTTTTTAGTGGTAGTGAGATATGCCTCAAACCTTAAAAATAAAAACCCGTTCAACAGTCGAAGAAGGTGGCACACAATCAAAGCAATCCGTGCCTACAGAACTTCTCATTTTATCAGTGTATTTTAATAGTAGTATTAGTATCATTGCTGACGTGCTTTGGCCGTAGGTCTTCCTCAAAGGCAAACAAAAGATGAAATGCCTCGTGGGGATTTGAGCTCATATCAAACCATTAGTTTGATATGAAGAAAAGTGCCCAAAGTTTCATGGTTATCTGAAAACTGCACAAAGAAAAAAAAAAAACCCAAAAGCGAAAGCCTTGTCGGAGAAGGTCTCAAGATGATTCATAACTAATACACCATTAGCTTGTTTCAGTGCTGGCAAGTTATGTGCACAGTAGGTGTCAATTTTTATGGTTTATTTTGGAATTTGAGCCATTAAGAGAAACCTCTCCTGTGGCTGCGTTTAAGCATTTAAGTATTTACTCGGTTATAGTTTCTTTGTAATGTTTTCACACCTGATGAACCATCGTTGCCAGCTGTTGTTTGTACATGGATTAGAATACTTTAAAAAGCCACATTTTAAAGGCAAATAAGCTTCTCCATTAGGATTGTGAGCAGCTGAAGTTCTACTGTGTGCATGGTGTTTAATTAGTTGATTAAAATGGAAAGTCAAGGCACAAACTGTTTTTATGTGGACCTGAGGAAAATATGTTTTCACCTCACTTGCAGCTAATAGGAATCCCAATGAACTTAAACATTATATTGACCACAAGGCAGTAAAACAATGAGTTTGATGATGAAGGTGCTAAATATCTTGACAGACTGGGGTGGCAGACATATTTCTTGGACACGTCTCTGAAGCAGTGTTCAGATCGCGGCTTCAGAGGCTTTTAATTATCAGAAGCCCAAGCTCATCCATTCCTGAGCATTTAGCTTCATAATAAACCCCTCATCAATAATTCTGCCTATTTACGCGCTCAGCCAAGCATGTGCAGGTGCAATTAACAATAGCATGGCGCTGTTTGTTTTTATGTGTGTTTATGTGAAAGCAAATCTTATGTGCTTCTTCATGTGTCGCTGCAATTAAAATTAGAGTCGGTATGCGCTGTGTGTATTTGAGTGTGTGCATATCTGAGGAGTTCTCGGGGCAAATCAGTTACATTATCAATGATGTGAAGCTTGGTAAAGAGTTCAGATCGCTCTCTCTGTCTCTCTCTCTCTATTCCTCACACAAACACACACAACCTATTTTTTCATTCTTGCTCACACAAACTAAGTAAACACACAGTTACACGTCTGTGTGCAAACACACTCACACACAAAGTTGTTTCCATGTGAGAGAATTGCCTGAAGTCAGTACAAGAGTCCAAAGCTGTTGCATTTGCTTCTTACATGAAGGGCCGAGCTAACAAAATCATCTTGTTGTGAAGCGACTCCGTTACCATGGGAGTCTCTGGAGGTTTCTCTCTTGCTGACATGTAAATGTATTAAAATAAATTACATTATAGCCTTAAAAATGTGATGTTCTGCCTGCCTCCTAAATAAATGTTAACTTATAAAAAGAAACTAACTCTGCACCGCTGAAGTTACCCTTATAACTTGTATTGCACTTTTGCAGCAGACGGTCCAGATCTCACATTGCCCTGTGCAGATTTTATCATGATGTTTAAGTAAAATCACAGCGATCAACAATGGTTCTTGTGGATCTGCTTAAAGACTCTCAAATGCAGCTATCCCACTTGTAAAATTATTGCCGGACTGTAGAGCATGAGCTTTGTTATCTGTTATCACAATGTGGAGCTAAAGAATGATGATAATTACTGTTAACTGTGTAGTCCAGGGATCCCTTAAGCTTTCACAGTCCTCGACCTAAATGAGAAATTTAGTTTCACACCGTGGGACCCATGCTCATTAAAACATACTAGCATTGTTATCATGGGGACCAAAACTGAGTAAATGTGGGTTTTCACATTGGGCTGAAGGCTCAGTGACGCTAACCCAACGTAGTGCAGTTAGGCCATCAGGCTGGGAACCGGGATCATTAAAACATTAAAAAAGTCAAGCCAAGGTCCACTTTTGGTCGTGAACCAGCTTTTGAACACCACTTCTTGACGCTGTATGACTCCCAGTAGTAATATTATAGCTGTATGGCAGAGAATGTGCAGTCTTAATGCAATATATAATCATTACAAAGAACCAGAGACTGATGATAATGAGTTTTACCTGTCTAGAGAATGGAGCGCTTATGAATCATAATCTAAAAGACTGTAACAGCCTCTAGCCTATATTAAAGCACAGTCTAATAGACAGACACACATGAGAATAAGCTCAAATCAGTTTGAGAACAATCTGTTTATGAATAATTCTCTGACTGACTATTGGTTCTAATTATATCTGATACTGATAGATAGAGATAAATAGATAGATACATCCCTACATGCATACATACATACATACTATAGATAGATATTTAACAGATAAATATAAAGTAAGAGTGGTAACTAGAACAATGCAAAATGGCTCAAATGAAAACAGCCCATCCTGCAGTTACCCTCTCTCAGCGGTAACATTAGCTTCCTGCTGAGGATGTGTCATAATTATAGAGAGGCTGAAAGATTGTGATTAAGGATTTTTACTCCCTAGACAATGACCTAGAACTGTAATGAATCATCATTGTGTGAGTGTGATTTATTATCAGTGTTTTCTTCAGGATTGTCAGGCAAGGTGGTGCTGGGTCCGCTCAGATAAAAGTGATGCGACCACTTGAAAACCTGGAAATCGCACAATGGCACAGCCACACAGCTATGTAGTTTTGGGAAAACCTCACAGCAGTGCAGTCCTCAAACATTCAAAATACAACCCCAGGTCTAAAAATGTTGGGGCAATGTGTAAAATGTAAATAAAAACTGTGTTTACCGATAGCAGTGTCTCTGAGCCCATGTAGTAATATCCTTCATACAGTCATGTGTTCACAAAGTGGTGAACCTCGCTCCATCCTCGCTTGTGAACGACTCAGCCTTTCCAGGATGCTCCTTTCATACCCAATCATGATACTATCACCTGTTACCAATCAACCTGTTTACCTGTGGAATGATCCAAATAGGTATTTTTGGAGCATTCCAAAACTTTCCCAGTCTGTTGTTGCTCCTGTCCCAACTTGTTCGAAAGGTGATGCGGAATCAAATTCAGAATAAGCAGATATTTGAATAAATCAATGAAGCTGGTGGGATAAAACAATATACGAGATTTCTGGATTTTACATTTAGTTTTATTTCTGTTTTACACAGCGTCCCATTTTTGTTGAAATCAGGTTTTGTATGAATTTAAACTGTTTCATCACACATGACTCTGATTTGCACTGTAACAAGTGTGTGAATATGGAGAATCTTGTGGGCTCAGCAGAATGACTCTAGTAAGGTGGCTGTAGACTCTGAGCTCTTGTCTTGATTGACCTGTGAGCGTGAGAAGGTGGGGGAGAGAGAGAGGGCAGAGTGGATAAGGGGCAAAGAGGAGAGCAGCGGAAGAGAGCATATCAACAAACTGCACTTCACACATTTCTCTCCTCATCCAGCAGGCATCTGAAGAGCACCTGAAAAGCCCTTACTTGGAACAGGCGTCAGCTGATTGCACACAGACACACACGCCACACACACAAACAAGCACACTCTCCCACGCTCTCCCTGCCTTCTCCTTCCACCGTCCCTCATTGACTCTTTGACCACATTTTCCTTTTTAATGGTTCATCTGTCAGCCGAATGCTTTGCATTCTCAATGCAAATGTCTTTTGTGTCTATCCGTCTTTACGCTGCCCTCTAAGCCAGCTTTACCAGTTTTCTTCAATTGCCCGAGCCAGTGGTTTGTAACTCCTTCTCTTGGGAATTTCAACAGCAGTTTTGACAAAAAAGAAAACAAAATTAACTGCAGAAAAGACAAGATTTTATGTACAACCTGAATGCATGTATTTGATATGACCTTGTCTCATAAGTTTGCCCTGTTTATAAGACTCTATTAAACAGCATTTTTTGGTTTTTAATTCTGAATTAGATGGCTCCCGTACTATAATTAAAAAGTATTGCTCGTGCTACTGAACCTGCTTCTTCAAGTGTCAGCGCCGAACACAGCAGTGCTGCACAGCTGGCTGATCAAACAAAGGAGACAATAGTAATTCCTCATGAGTTTCGTTTTGTAAATTAAATCCACCCTTACTACCAGAATACCTCAGAAAAGTTTGAAAAGAAGGAATGTGATACCTTCTGTACTTTGAAGATGGATAATGAAATAATTAAAACAACATAAATGTACACACTTAGCATTTAAACTTAATAGTACGCCTTAATAAGATGGATTGAAGTTTGTTGGATGGTTTTCAAATTTGTAAATTACTTAGATGTCACCTCCTCTTAAATATTAAGAGCTATTAACTATTAGTTAATGATAAAAACAACAACAAAATAACAGGTGTTGTGTCTAATCTGGCTGCATTGAGGGCTAATGGTGATGACAGCAGCCACATAATCTCTTTACGCTCCTTGGCATATCGAACACTGCTGTAATAGCAGCTGCTCAGTGGACTTTGTCATTTATTTTTTCTATAATCTTCTTGGAAGAAAACAATTGATAGGCAGTAAGAAAGTTTTATATAGTATCAGTGACAAACAAACAGAAACACAAAGATGAATGATGAATGTTTTTGCAGAACATTATGATGTCACACTGACGTTGACCTTTGATGTTTTGGATATAAGATATCATCACTTCTTCATTTTATCCTATGAGACATTTGTATGAAATTTTGCCATAACTCGTGAATTCTTGAGTTATACTCAAACATGTGTTTTTGTGTTCTCACAGTAACCTTAACCTTTGACCTTTGAGCACCAAATCTAATAATTCATCACAATGAATGTTTGTGCCAAATTTAAAAATTCTCTCAAGGCATTCCTGAGATATCCTATTTATGAGAATGAGACGTACGTATGTACGGGCGAACAACCTGAAAACATGGCTGTCCTAGAGGCATAAAAAAAGGGACAAAACTTAAGGAAGAGTAAAAGGGAAGGGATCCCTCTCCCAGGACAGACAGATATACAATAGATGTGTAAACAGAAAGTCCTAGAATGTCCAATTATGATAACAAAATATAAATTAGTGAAGGTGATGGACACTGGAGGACAACTGAGCAGCTTCAGGTGCTAAGCCACATGACCTTCTGTCCAGGAAAGAGACGGGGAAAGAGGACAGGCCACACAAACACAGAAGAGGACAACACCATTCACACAGAGAGGAAAAACACATACACAAAGAGAGAGAAGGGGAGAGGCTAAGCCTCCCGAGGGACGAAGATCCAGATCAACAACTGGATGAGGTACCAATAAGCAGGAGGGGAAGAGAGAGGTCCCAGGATGTCCGATGGTCAGCTCAGAGAAGCCTGAGTGCAAGAGAGGAGGAGAGGGAGAGGCGAGGGAAAGAGAGGGAGAGAGAACACAGCTTGTATGCAAACATCAGCAGTAAAATGCACTTAAAATGTCAAAAGCAAAAGTACTCACAATTCAGAAAAATGGCTCACGTCAGTATAACATTATTATCTACATATTATATTATTGGATTATTATCAGTGATGCATTAAAGTTTAAGTGGCAGTTTGTGTTGCAGCTGTTTGAGGTGGAGCTGATTTTAACTTATAATCTCTTAGGTGGATGCCCCTATAGCGATGTATTGTACTTTTTTATTATATATACTGTAGGTATTGTATTTAATAACTTTACCCGCAAAGTAACTCTTAACTACAGGTGCCAAATACATTGTGAAGTAAAAAGTATAGCACGTTCAGGGCCAGCCGTAGCATTTTTGGAGCCCAGAGTGTTCATTGCCAACAGTCAGTGTGTCACTCTATATAAAGGTATTGCTGAAAAGAAAATATGTCTACATTTATTAGTTTCCTGTGAGAGATGTGGTGGTGGAAGCTTATTCTATCCTCTCTTTTAGAAAAAGTAAAATCCTCCTTTAATCATAGGGACCTCTGCTCTCAAACTGTGTTCTCACCTTATCTGACAAGGCTGGCCAATCGGTCGGGTCAGTGAGGGCTGCCTCAGTGGACTTGCTTGCTGCAGGCTGTGCTCTAGCTGTGCATGGTGTAGAGGTGGATGTCTCTCCATCGGGAGCCACTGTAGTGGGTGATCATGGGGCTGGTGATATAATTTGTGTACCTGCAGGCAAAAACAGATATGCATGCTCTTAGTTATGTAGTCATTATGCATATCGTTCAGAAATACAAATACAAAAACATTATTGCTAAGACAAACCAATAAGTATGCAACTCTGATTTACAATGATAATAACTGAACTCAAGTTCATAATAAATAAACCAACTTGACTAAACAGACCTGCTGCAGGCGTTGATGGGGTGGCAGAAGATGAGCGGTTTCTACTTTTGTCTCCCTTCCCCAGATAGCAGAGTCACCAAGTTGTGCAGTGTTGGGCTGTGGCTGTCCCAGATATTTCCTCAGCGCATCTAGAAAATTATTTAATCGATAGATGTATGCCAAAATAAGCATACAGGCATGCATATACACTGGATGTGTTTCAAACACACTCTTAATTTAATTAATTCAATTGCTGCCCTAAAACATTCTGCAAAACGTGAATGTTGTGTACTTCCAAATCCATATTCCTTTTAAGTGCCTGGCTGGACACTTTTTATAATATCTCATAATACATATTTTTGTAAACATAGCCTGGTTTATCATATACTCAAAGTTGTTTTATGTATATTGCCAGTTGTGAGTCATAGAGAAGAAAAACAGATAATTATAGCATTATAACAGGTAGCGGATTCATCAACAGCAGTAGCTCAGCTGCCATCTCGCCACGCCAGCTTATTTATTCTACCTCTTCACACTTGACCATGACTGAAGTAACGATGCTGCTTAATAAAGTTTAATCAGTTCCATGGGGGTCTATATTCTCTTGCTCAGCTTGTTACAAAACAATCATGCTTTCGACCTTAGCCAAGGCGGATATTGTCTCAGATGAGAGGGGAAACAAGGTCACTTGGCCGCCAAATGGCTAAGGGTAGGGACAGCAAACAGCTAGCTGCTTGCTAAGCTTAAATATCTTTTTTCGGTAACAATAATGGCGTCTTTATACAGTACATACAGTAGCTCTTTATTTTCAGGTGATTATACACCAATGAAAACATATTTATGAATACTACATTCCATTTCTGCCAACAGATCCCCCTAAATCCTACACACTGGACCTTTAAAGCAAATGTAGTTACTTGCATTTCATCACCGCAACAGCCACATAGTCTCTTTCTGCTTGTTCTTGTGTTGAATGCTCTTTACTTAATGGTCAGTCCCTTCCAGAGTTATAGAGTATGATTTACTCTTGTACTCTTGGTGAATATATAGAGAATAGTTTTGGACAAATAGCAGGAAGGACTGAGTCATTTAGTGAGTTGAATCTCTCTGTAGGAGTGAGCATCTGACACGAAGTTAAGGTCTGTTACAGAAGTCAGAGGATGGCAAACATCATGGCCACCAACAAGAAAATTAATCAATCACTTTTTTACAAATTCCTAAGAAGTTGATTTGTGGAGATGAAAGGTTTGCAGAGGACACTTTGATGATATAGAAATGACATCATGCATCATGAGCTTGTGTTTAAATGTTGAATGGCCTTTTAAGTGCAAATATGGGATTAAGTCAGCTTGAGGATTTTTGACATCAGCCCAGCAGTGATTTCTGGCAGCTTTTTTCCTCCAAACAATCTCATGTTGTTTGCATGAGCTGGATTTGTTTCGGCAGTATGAACCTTTGTATTTGATGCCAATGAAAGCCATTTGAACATGAGTGAGAGAGAAGGGGATGAGAGAGCGCGACACAGAAAGTGTGTTTTTGAGTGTGTTCGTGTGGTGATTTTTGGACAGAACATCAAAAAAAAAAAAAAAAAAAAAATAGCAGAGCGACAACACAGCTTGTTCTGTTTGCATCATATCTCACACCAACACGCATATGCAGCGTCCATACACTCACAGCCCCTCAGCACACACGTAACACAATCACACAAATGCGGCAAATCATTCATCCATCTTTTCTGTGAGGATGCACAAACTTCGGCGCCCCTTTGTAAATTGCAGCTAATGTGTGTGAGAGAGGGAAAAGCAGGGGGGGCAAGCTGAGGATACAAAAGTAGAGAGAAGAAGTGGGAGGGAGCAGAGGCAGATGAGGACAACAGGAACAGAGAAGGGAATGAGAGGGGTTCGAGGAAAGATGGACAGAAAGGAGGTCAGATTCTTCAGGTCATCTTTTATGGCCCACCAGGATATACTTGGTGTTATCATGGTCCCTCTCCAGCAATGTCCTCATTTCTATTTTATTTATTCTCTCCTTCCTTTCTCTTTGTTTTATTTCTTGCTAACCACCATCATTCATCCTCAGAGTTCCATTAAGACAGAGCTGGTCTAAACTGGTTTCTGTCATGTTGTCTAGTCTCATTTACATTTACATTATGTTTTAGGCATGCAGCAGATGCTCCCAGCCAGAGTGAAGTCTAACACCAATGCAAAATCCTAAATATGAGCCGGACAAAAACTGTCATGTGTTTCTTTTTCTTTTTCTTTTTTTTTTTTTTGTAGTAACAGAGCAGATCATGCAGATAGATGAGGTAAAAGACGAGGGAATAAGATGCTGAAGTGTGAGAAATGAGGACAGTTCTTCATTAACTCTCGTGTTGATTTTCATTTCCATCGCAACAGTTCCGCCATTCAAGTTTCGTTTTTTTTGCAGCAGCAGCAGCAGCACCTGTTTTCTTTGTGTTTGTCATCTTTGGATTTGCTTACAAACATTCTGAAAAGTGCAACTGTATGACTATGCATAGATGAAGTTTATTGTGAAAGCAGACGAGCAGGAAGCGAGGCATAAGTATGGAACAACTGGTCCTAGAGCACACAGTCCTGCAAAACCTGAAGGCCCTTAGAAAATTGCTTTCAATTGAAACATGGGGAGCGGTTGCAACATGTCTGGGATTACACTGTGTCCTTATAAAGAATTTTCCAGAGGTGGAAGTATTCCAGACCTTTACTTAATTAAAAGTAGCGAAACCATATTATAAAAATACACAGTTTAAAGTGAAAGTCCTGAATTCAATATTTGTATTGAAAAAAAGAAAAAAAACCCATTATGACTGATGTGTCACTCTGTAAACTGTATTTAATGTTGCAGCATTTCAAAGTGGAGAAAATCTTCTCTGCTTTCCATCAAGTGTTCGAGCAATTTACGTGAAGTTTAATATATATAAGATGTATTTTTGAATATAAAATTTTAATCTGTATAATAATGTACTAAACTGTCAAAAATAAATAAAGTGAGGTAGAAAAGTAGCCTAGCATTTTGGAGCTGAAACATAAAGAAGCATGAAATGGAAATGCTTACGAGAAAAGTAGAGAATCTTGAAAAATGCACTTACGCACAGTGCATCTGCAGATTCCCATGTTTTCTGTTTGCCTAAAGCAGTCTGTGAAATGCCTCTGTGACATCTGGCAGATTAGATTTGGTGCTCCGTTCAGGGACAGGCTAAAGTTCAAAAGGTAGAAGCTGTTCACAGTTATGTTTTGTAAGGAAGTTAATGTCTCACAACTGACAGCTTTTAAATGCATCTTGACCTGAGGCTTGTCAGGCTCTGGTTACTAGCAGTAACTGGAGCACGTTGTGAGGGGAAAAAAACAACAATATATAGACTGACTGAAATATAGGCCAAATAAACACTAAAGGGCTGCAAGTTGTTTCATTTTGCAAAGTCAAAAGAGCTTTCGCCACGCATGGATTTACTGATTTACTGTTTGTCTGCAACAGTTAGCAGGTAGTCAAGAGAATGTTAGCCAACCTCAGCGCTGCAGTCGTGGATTGACTGCTCGTGATGTGCTATTTGCAATTACAGACAGTATCTGCGTTAATAGCCTTTGATACTGCTTTGTGAAGTATGTGCAAAAAGCTCTTTATTGGTGTTATTTTGGTGAATAGAACCTAATTTTAGTCTTAATCCTTTTGCTTAAAAATTTAGTTTGGAATTCATAAGGTTGATCATTTTGCTTTATAATGAAGCTTAATTCAATCAACCAGTTCAGTAGCTCTTAAGTTCTAGGATTCAGCCTTAGTCTGAGGTTGTCAGAGATCATGCTCTGTTGTCGCTGGACACTGAGGACACTGTGATATGTCAGACATCGCTGCGTTTTTTCCCTCCTGGGCTATTCATTATTAAACTCTGCTCTAACATGTTGTCCCCTGTATTTCTGTGTATCTACAGCTATGCAAAATCTGCAAGTGTGAGATGTAAATGTGACTTTACTGTAGCACCTCTCAGATTATCCTGATGGCATGATCTTTTTAGAAAAAATTCCAATGCTGGTGAACTACGCCTTTTGCATGTATTTTATTCAGTGCAAAAGTCTAAGACAGGACATGAGTTCCCCAGCCTGCAGACCTTTCTCACAGCAGACATTTTGGCTTGTCGTCGCAGCGAAAGCACAGGTTGAATTGACGACATTAAAAACGACTGCATTCCTTTTAGGTCAGCTAGCTCCAGGGTCCTGGTATTGTGCATGCTGGCTCACTGCCATGGCTTACTGGGACACTCGAATGGAACTGAGCTAAGGTTAATGAAATGTGTCTCACCTGTGCTTTTCATGCTATGACAAGTTAAATTGTCTCCCGTAAAAAAGGTCTATGTAGACATATTTTGGTAGAATACCTTAGTTTCCTTCTTTACAATGCTGAAGGAGGGAACCAAAACACAGAGAAGTGGTTGAGACTTGTTAGTTTGTGTTGGATGATCTCTTTAGACGGATAAATTACCTGATCATGACTTTGTAATATTATTATGTGTATCTGTCAGCTAGAAAAATAAACAGAAAAAGAAAAGCTCCTTGTTTTCTTATCGAGGCCTGTGTATTTTTCATGTTCCCGACTCGCCCGAGAATAGATCTATTTTAAAATTCAAAGTGTGAGTGCATGCCTCATTTTGTGAATTCTCAACAACAATTGGGGATATCGCTCACAGTTGGAGATATCCTAGTTGTGCTTAACCACTTGACTGTCATCACATGATGAAAAATATTCAGATGCTTGTGGTCGCAGTGACAAAAATGATTTTGTTTTTGGCCCTATCACTTTCATCTTACTGTAAACAGTGGTATGAGACTAAGTATAAAGATTTACCCGTCAGCGTAATGTGATGTTGTGCATGCCTCCAACAACTGAGAGATGTGTGTGGAAATATACTGATCAGACGTCCATCCACAGCCTCTAAAAAAACAGACACTGCTTACCACTTTTTTTCCCTGTTTCTCTTTTTTTCAGTGAGTCAAAGCGGCCTTGCTGGTGATGTTTGTCCAGACCCAGGGGTTCCAGAAAATGGCAAGAGGATGGGCTCTGCCTTCCAGTAAGTTCACATCATTCCGGATTCAACTGCTCCCAGTCACTCCCAGTCAAATCAAGCATATTAAAAACACTCACAATTGCTTTGGATGTTATCGATTTGATGACTAACACAGGGATCATTGTTGTGTGTGTCGGACGTAGAAATGCAGAAATGATCTTACTCAAAGGTCTTTTCCTGCAGTGGGTTACATTTGCAAGCCTGGCACAAGTCATCAAATCATTTGGAAGACACGTGAGAAGAGTGATGCTTCGATTCTTCAGTCAGAGCAGCTTGTTTGTTGCCAGCACAGGGCCGATTACTGACAGTTAACTAAAAATATTGAGCCTTGCTGCAGGCTGAACAGGGTTGCACTGCGGAAAACGCACACTCTGTTTGTTTGCACAGTACAGCCAAGTTTACTAGGTGAGCTGATTCCCCTCCCACCCTGCTTTGGCTTTACAAAGCAACATGGAAGATTGACAGCGGGTGTAGCGGGGGACTAAAACTCTGTGAGCTTTATTTAGATCAGATGACTCTTCGTGTTTGAAATAGGGATGTTTCTGTTTGTCCAGATTATCTCGAGGTTGGAGACGCATTGTGACTTAAAGTTTTTTCTTCAGAAATCACAGTTTATTTTGGTTGTCCCTCCTCTCCTCTTAGCTCACGGGGCATCCTTTAACTCTCAGGCTGAGAGTGAGTGCCACGCTCCTCCTGTTCTGGTCCCCAAATTGGTCCAATGAGCATGTAACTTCCTCACCAAAGCTCCCCTTCATTTTCGTGGAGACTGAAGTGTTTTGTGGTTTATGTATCATCATGAATAATTTATGTCTGTTGGGGACCTGTCGTTACCGCTCTGGCTTTTTAGATGTGAAGCACCTTATGTAACTAACTTGTAGCAAACTTGAAAAGCTCACATATTCACATTTGCAGTCTTTTAGAGAGGAGCTGTTCTGTGCTTGTCAGACCAGCTACACACCTGCCAACCTGTGTCACCTATAGGAAAACAAATTATTAGCGGCAGCATTTTCAACCTGCAGTTGTAGCCATGTTGCCATCAGATAGACAGATACACACACACACACACACACACACACACACACACACACACACACACACACAAAAGACAAAGGTAATGGCTCTGAGAGTTTAAGCACTTGATTTTGCATGTGTACCACCTGCAGGCAACAGGTGTTAAAGCTGCAATTTTCTTCTTTTGTATTTGTGTTTTCTTTGTGTGTGTGTGTGTGTGTGTACAGTTTTGAGAACACGTTCAGCACTTGCTAGTTATGAGATAATCAATAAAAACAAAAGAACACTGTGTGACACACACCTGGCACTACATATATATATATAATTTTAGCAAAGCTCTGTCCACCTTCTACCTGAGAAGAAACAACTGAAAGCACCTGTGTGCGTGTGCAGGGCCTTGAATATTAAGCTTGACCTTCTGACAAGTGAGCGTGATTTTCTGTAGATATGATCTCCTAACTGAAGCTAACTGTTCTACTATTAAACAGTATTTACAGTATTTAAATCAATTAAAACACAGACTGAATTTGCATGTTTAAAATGTCAAACAAACAAAATGAAAAGAAGTGCAGTTTATTTCCTGCAGGTGGTACAAGTGCAGAAATTTCAGGAGCTGTTTTTTTCTTTGCCTGTATATTAGAGCTGCATCGCTTAATCAATTACATGGAAAATTAATTGGCACCTTTTTTCTATTTTTTTTAGTAAAATATGGCATTTGTGGAATGATAATATAGGCATTTCATACATTTTGTAGACAAAACAATTCATTGATAAAAATAATCAGTAAACTAATTGACAACCAATGTTTGGCGAGTTATTTGCAAGATATAATGTATAACAAATTATTAGTTACTTTAATTTGAAAGTAATAAGTTGCTTTACAGTATTACTGTCTGTGTGGTGTCAAGTGGAACTGATTTCACGTCTGTTATATTGCTTTTCTGCAGTGCATCTAGTGTTATATGTGGCTGTATTATGACTTTATTATAGTTTTTAATGATAAGGCTATTGCTAATATTGCCTCAGTTCTCTGTGGCAATGTTGGCTTATTTCATGATTGATTCTGACAAGCTTTATCAGAAGTGTTTTTCCTACCTGCTGGTCTCACACAACAGCTACGCTCTCATTTGAATTTGTGCACCGGCTCCGTGCAGACTCGGACCTCAGCTGTGTCTCACAGGCTTAACCGAAACCTCAAGCCTTTATTCATGCTTCAAGTCTATTCTCTACAATAATACGCGCCTAAGCGTGAAGTTTATGCCCAATAAAAAGGCACTGAATAAATATATTTATTTACATTTTGCAACCTAGGTGAAGCAGAGTGTGCTGCTCTCCCAGCCACACACAAACACACACACACACAAACACACACACACACACACACTTCTCTTTTGCGCTAAGTTTGCTGAAAGCTGAAACTATAGAGACAGCCCACATTTTCGATCATGCCTTGCTGGACTGAGTGGTTTGTTAAGGTTGCTGTTTTATTTTCCAAAGTGCAAACCTTATTTTATAAGATTAGTGTCTGTATAGTTGTGTTTGTAATGTGTGTGCTCAGAACATGTTAGTTATTGTGATTTTTGTGCTGGTTTATGGTTTTAACCATTAGGTGGCTCGTGCATTTCTTGACCCAGCTGTATTCAACAACATTGATTTTGAATTCCTGTCCCTTCTGTTGATGAGTAGGTGGCTCAGGTTGGTCTGTGTAACTGCTGGAACTACAGCTCTCCTCCGCCAGCATAGGCTGAGCCCATTTTGCATTTTTCACTGTGTGTCCTTGATTATAGTCATTTTGAATCATCATCAGTAGCTCTTCTATCCAGAGGCACACTCTTAAACATCAGTATTTACCAATTTACATTACTAATCACTCTCTAGATTTTTGTAAGGGTCCTTACTCATATAGGGTCACGCACAGCGAAAAGGAAGGGATGTTTCAAAAGTAGGATCTTGGCTGATAAACAAAGACTTGGTGGAGACAGAGATTTTTAAATGATTCACTCCATGGTGTCTGTCACCTTATCAGTAGACAGGGAACCATAATTTCATTTAATCAGGAGTGAGCAATTATAAAATAATCACCTCTCCCTACGACTCATCCACTTAGCATCTGTGGCAACAAAGTTGTTATGAGAGAAGCAAGGCGGGCATTCCATTTCTGCCTTTATCTGAGACTATTTTTCAGGCCAAAAAACTTTTAAACGATAATTATCTTTTAATCCCCAGCCCCTGGTGCTCCTCTTTACCATTAGCAACCATGACTGCACAAACTCTGTAGGACTATTAGTGGAGCTGTCTGAGTTAGCGAAACGTCATTACCTCCATGTGTTTTTGTCTCTGAGTGTTTATGTGTAAGTGTGCTTGCATGTTGGAATGGATGTGTTTGATGTGTGTGTGTGTTACGGGTTTGTGTCGAATCATCATTAGGCACCGACATGCAGGAGCTGGAGCAGAATTGTGGTGGGATGAAGTAAAACAGGAAAAATGGAGAGTGGATGAGAGCTGCAGAGAAAACTAAAGTGTTTTCACTGTTGGGCGGCGCATATGCGCAAGTTTGCTCTAACTTAGTGTGTCGTGGTAGTTTTGATTCTCAGACAACCACATACACAGTTGCGATGGAACATTCTTTTCAAGGAAATAGCAATAACAACAAAGTTTTCTTCCCTGTGATTGTAAATTTCACAGTGAGTGGCTGGATGTAAGGTATTTTCAGTGTCATCAGCACCCCCAAAGTAGCAGAAGCTGTAAAGTGAATGACCCAACTGTCCGTGACAAAGACACTAACAGAGGGATTTGGCCAGGCTGTACGACTCTACAGTGTTTAACAACAGGGTGGAGCCACTGAACAACCAGAACCCTACGTGGCGAATGTTTGGCCAGGTGGTCGACTGTGGTGTGTGTCAGCAGGGAAGAGACATTAAGCCTTACAGACAAGACACCATGCAGGCTTCTACTTAGATGGCTGAATGTCCCCCTCACGTGCTAGACGGTGGGGTGCTGGAGGTAATGGGGAAACAAGAATGATCAGAACAACTGATGAGACGGAAGGTAAGGGGAGTTGAGAAAAGAAAGGAGAAGAGAGTAAAGGGAAGCAGACAATAGAAAGAAGGCACGTGTGGGGAAACCAGGTCTTCCAGGAAGAGAGGATTTATAGATCCTAATTGGATGATGTGCAGTGCCGCTGCATTATTAACATCATGAACACCATTATTTCTACAATTATCTCCTGGAAGAGCCCAGTTCTCATAAAGTATAAGCAGTGGCATTACGAGGCTTCTACAGGTATCACCTGACTGTGACTTTTTGAAGCAGTCAAAGCTGGAAACCATGTCTTTGTTGTTAATAATTTTGACAAGTTGTTGTTACTGTTGTGTTTCCCTTAACTAGAGTTGGCTCCAGCGTCCAGTTCAGTTGTGATGACAGCTATGTACTACAAGGATCCAAGAGTATCACCTGTCAACGAGTCACTGACACACTGGCTGCCTGGAGTGACCACAGGCCCATCTGCAGAAGTAAGTTTTACCTGTCACTCCTTCCAAAACCTGTCAGGACTTATACAGCGGTTTCAGGTCAAAATCACTTGGTAAGAAGTTAAATGACATCCACAGATTGGATTTATATAGTACGTTTATCCTGAGACTGGTGCAAAGTGATTTATAAAGTGTCCCATACACACACGCTATCATACACATTTATACACAGATGGTGACGAAGCCGTCAGGAAAGGTGCTGACCTGCTTATCTGGGATTCAGTATTACACTTAAGGACATTTCAGGGTGCTGTTACATGGAGCGAGGAGTTAAACCATTAACCCTGTTGACCCACTTTAACAACGATTATTGCCCCAGAGGTCCAAGGGTTAAAAAGATGATGCCCTACCTGCCATCAGAGATCCAACTGCTGTAGGCGATGTAGCACTGAAACTAGACTTGCATGTCCATCGTAAAGCAGGAGCATGTCACCCAAACGCAACGTGAGAACTCTTTAATGTGTTTTTAGTAGCTCTTTGAAAGCACTAGACTTAACATGGCTTTAATAGGATTTGACCACACAGACAAAACGTGTTAGTTAGATAAATTCATTGTCAGTTTTTGTTTCTTCAGGGGATTTGTTGATGATAATAAAAGGATAAAATCCTCTATAATGTGGGACTTATTGCTGCCTGAGATCCCCATGATGTTGTTCCAAAGCCACAAAGCCCTGATGAAGCCCTGAAAAGCCTGTTCGCCTTCAGTCATTAGCCTGGACACTGACTACGTTTACATTCACAAAATATTCCAGTTTTTGCTCTAGTTCTGAAAAAGACGTTATTCCTACTAAGCTGTTTAACATGGCTAATGAAAATGAATATTCCACTAATATTCCCATTTACACACAGCCATGAGTGTATATTCATACTCAAACAAACACAACCTCCCTCTTTCATTTATTCAGCCACTTTCTTAAAAAGGTCAGCTGCGCGATAATGCAGATATCCAAAAACCTGTTGATATCAACATTTTTCATGTTAAAAACTAGGCATGTTTCTTCTTCTGGCCAGAAATGTGGGCTTTTCCTTGGTGCGTGCATTTCTACCCCAGCCTTGCTGTTAGCTAAGCAATCCGCAGAATTTACCATAACAAACAAAATGTCACAATCTGCAGTAAAAGCTCTGTTTGAGTGCTGTATAGCGGAGAAGGCTCTTAAAACCGGAATAATATTGGTACATCCCACATGCCTTAATCAGGAAATGCTCTACTCAGAATATGGCCTAATTCAAAAAAATCCAACCAGAATATGCTGTCTACATGACCCGTATAAAATTCACAATATTGTTATATTCAGAATATTAGATCACTGAAACAATCACAAGGTTCCTGTGTGAGTTCCACCAGCAAGGAATCTTCTGCTCAGGAACAGAATCCGGAGCCAGGCCATGAAAGCCCTAATCAGCAAAACAAAACAGATGGATTTTATAAATGCTGTGTATAGCAATGATACAGTACTTATATTTTTCAGCAATGAAGCTGGGCAGGAGTTGTGCTCATTGATGGCTGCTTTCCTGGGAAACAGAAACTAAGCCAATATGAGCTCTGTAGGTGGGATTAAGAATGGGAGCGTCATCATCTTGTGCCAGAGCCAGAAAAATGGGGACAGAAAAACAGTCACAGAAATTGTAAGTTCAGTTGCAGAAATTACAACTCTTGAATTGGCACATTTCTTGGATCAGTGTGTAAAACATGAAGTTAACTCCTCCAGTGCAAATGTCGACCGAAAATGACAAAAATGAAGCCTGATTCCTGTTGTTAAAGAAAATGTAACATTTGCACTGCATTAGCACTAAAAATATAGCATAACAGGAGCTTAATAAATAATATCCCTGTGATTTACATTTTGTTGTTCGTTGAAGTGTTAAAATAATGATTCACTTCCTGTCTGACTGGCTGAGTGACTAAATGAATAACCGTGTGAGTGGCAGTGCAACGATGCAGGGGCTCTCACTGTCCACATGTTTACTGACAATACCCTGTTGGCTTTATTGCTCCACAATGAAAAGGCAGACAGCCACTGTAGCGCACACACACCCCAGCGTGTGCACACAACACACACTTACATTGACAGCAAGTGTCCAAAGGACAATGTCACATGCCTCATAGTTGCAGCAGTACTTGCCTTGAGCTGTGTGTGTTTGACAGACAGGCAGTCCCTGTGCTCAGACACACACTATAGGGTCTCTGTCACATCATATTATTGTGTGTGTGTGTGTGTGTGTGTGTGTGTGTGGTTGTGCCTGTTTTGTGTCTATATGTCTGTCTGTGACTGCAGAAACCTGTCTGACTTCATGATACTGTCTACTCTTGTCAGGAAGAGACAGAAGAGATGGAGGAAGAGTGAGATAATGACAGAGATGGACGGACTTGTTGCCACACTTAGCCTGTTTGCAAAACTTCTTTTTCACCATTCAAATTTTCATGGGAAAATAATACATTTTGTTTTGACCTGGTGACCTTGAACCAATAATTGTTACTTATCTTGCAGGAAATTTTTTCTGAAAAAAAAAGTAAAAAGTATCTTTCCCTCATGTTCCGCATGGATTTCTTTTCTGTTTGCAATCCAAATGAAAACAGATCCTTAAACGTGAAGTGACCAATATTTCTGATATTAACATAGAATAGACGTTACATTGCATTTATCTAGCTTTTATCCAAAGCAGTCTGAGTCTGAAAAGTTTGTCAGTCAAACTGTTAGAAACACAATTTTATTGGACATGTGAGGGGGAAATTTGTCTGTGTGCCAGATCATTAAAATATTATTAAATATGAATATTTCAAGTAATCCAGTTGCCAGTGGGATAAATGGTTTCTTATTAGGATTATTTTAAGCCACTGAAAAGACACTATATATACCTACAGTATAGTAGTTTACAGTTTATAGTAGTCTAGTTTAGTGCCTGAATCACAGAATATTACCTTTCAAGCCTTGTTTTTGAATTATGTCTCAATCATACATAGGCACAGTTTAGAGTGATTGGTGAACATACATTAGTTGAGTATTTGGCAAAATCCAACAACCTACCACATAATTCTTCCATAGGTTTATAATGACAAATAGTACTTAATAGTGCTTGCATGTGTCATTGGCAAGCATCCTCCAGTTGTAACCTTTAGTTTTTCATGCCAATTTGACTTCAACTGCTTCAAAAGACACTTCACACAGTGCACTTCAACACAGCTGGACTCATCCGTACATCCATCATTCAAACAACGTGGTGCAGAAAAGCATTGCGTAAACTCAGCTTCATCATATTGTAGATCCAAAAGTTTTGAAATACACCTCATATGTTAAGCTAAACTAGAAGAACATCTGAATAACATGATGCACTAGACATCTGCAGTAGAATATTTCTATTTGAATAGTGCAGCAATACAGACACTCGGTATGCATTACATTTCATATTCCTTCAATGAGGAGGCAAAAGAAGCAGATGCAGGAGAAGTGTATAATATTTTTAAACTGTGTCACAACTTGTTTTTTCTTACCTTGAAACTACAGAGGGCTGCATTTTAGGGGACAATCAAAGGTACATTTTCAGTATGACACAAAATGGTTACAGCTGGAAACTGCACATTCAAGGTAATGTGTTTGACAGTGATTTATGTCTTTTGATATTTTCCACATGAATATCTGAAAGTAGAGAGGGGGATAAATACAGAGAGAGAAAAGGACAGGGAAAGGAAGGGAGGGACAGAAGAAAAGAGATGCTGCTGCACACAAACAGGTAGGCCGGCAGGGGTTAAAAATTCCTATACGGTAGCTCTGGTGTATTGTGTTATCTGGTATGATCACTCTCCAGGGATTCAAACCCATGAGCCTCTCTCATTCTCTGCTGAGACTTTAATGTTAATTAGAAGCTGGTCTCCGGGATGAATCGCCATGAATGTGTTCCTGTGTGTGCGGGTGCATGTGTGTGTGTGTGTGTGTGTACCTGTGTGTATCACAGTGTGTTACAGCTCTCTTTTCTAATTAACAGGCAGATCAGTCATCTGAGGTCCTCCTCTCTCTCCCTTTCTCTTGGGGTATTTTGTGTCTCTGTCCTTTTCCTGCCTCTTGCCCTTCCTCCCTCACTTTCTTTTCTCCTCCTTTCTCGCACTATTATCGTTCAACATCTCTTCCCTCCTTTTCCGCCTCTTTCTAACCTTTCTCCCTCATGTCTGTCCACTTTGTCCTCGACCTGGCTGTAGTTGCAAACTTCTCTGCTTTATTATTTCCACCCATCTCGCTCTAACTCTTCAACCCCACTGTTATTCTGTATTATTCTTACAGTATGTTCTTCTGCACTCTTTCTTGTCTCAAATGTCACTGGCCTTACCTCCCTCTAATGGCAGTGTTCGCCTCCAGCTATCTCATTATGATAGATAAAGGGCAAATATATGATCAGATAAAGCTTCCTCCGCAGTGTGACGGTGCTTGTTGACTAAAACTGACTGAAAATGTCAAGAAAGCCCTTCAATATTACTGTGCCCGAGAGAGAGGTCTTTAAAGGGACGTTTGACTCTATGTTGCCAAATATCCCTTTAAGGCAATAACACATGGGTAACTTTATGAGCTACTGAAGACAAGAAATATTACCTTGAAAATCACACAGGACAAAATCAATATGGATAAAATGGAGCACTCGAAAGAATATTAGGAAAAATGCTGTTGATAACAGGGATCTGCAGGCTCCTTAGGAGCAAAGGTACTGCAAGTTTTAGCAGCAGAGGGAGAGAGTTTGGGGGGATATAATACCCATCTTTACCTTGAAAATAGGCTGTCTATTTCTGCCATGCTAACAACATGTCAGCTGACTGTTGGTCCATAGTGTAATATCCTTTCAGCTTATTTGATCATTTCAGTGGATTCAATCAAAAATGACACTTTAGTTCATGGAAGGGTGCCTCTAAAACTAATGATGGAATCCTCAACAGCCTTAACTGTACTATGAGATTAATGTTAACACAGAATGCTAATATGCTAACAAGCTATATGTTAGCATGCGCATTACAACCTTGGTGTAGTGTTTCCGTCTTGAGTAAAAAAGTTACTTGACCTGACCAAAGTATGACAATTTGGTTGTAATTAATCCACTAAGATGGTTGCTGATAGCATTCACCTCATCATCATGTCTGGCAGAAAACATTTTGGTTTTAAAGGGTTTCTCCAACACACAAACAAATCTAGATGCAGGACACAGGCCCGAGGTTTTGCGCTCATACCAAGGTATGCATTTTTGTGTTTGAATGTATTGCAAGCGTTTTCTGAAAGGCAGCGCTCCTGCAAACACTAGATTTGTGGAGCTCTTGATATTCCCCTTTTTCCCACAACTGGATCCACTTCTTAGAATAGTACAATCCTCTCCTCTGTCGTCCAAGACACTAATATACAGCACTCTTTAAATATTACGTTGTAGAGAAATGACTGACTCTAGGAAGTGACTCAGCTGGTCGTGTCTTCACATCAGAGGTGGATTAAGCAATTTCAAAAAAGTAACCAATATAAATTCTCATCATTGTCGGGATTGCACTCATGGTTGTGCAGTGTGAACAGGAGGGGGCTGAGCACACAGCCTTGAGGTGTGAAAGCCAACCAGAACTGTTAGGGGTCTCTTTGTGTGGAGGTCCAATCTTTCCAATCATTTTTATGTTGATCCAATATTGTTCAGTGGTCCAAGACAATAGCTCAGCCATAAATTCTACCTTTGCAAAGATAATAATGTTTGGTTTTGATTGACACTGCCAGAAAGGAAACAATGTAACGTGCTGTTGAACTGGACTGAATTATATAGACAGGTGTTTCTAATGTTTAGCCCACCCCATTTACATGCAGGAGAGGGGCAGAATATTACCTTTCAAGTAATCCAATAAGTCCAGTACAAGAACAACACCCACTACGACCTCAAAAATAAACATAAAATCAAATTATTAGTTTAAGTATCAACAAAAATGGAAAGATTCCTGACATTACCCATCTAGATATTGGATGGGATTGCATTACAGTGTACTGGTGCAATAAAAGTGAGTCTATGTCCTGTAGGAGCTATGTAGCTGCTATTTATCATCTAAACCACTTGTTTTGGAGGTGAAAGCAAAAGTGATTTTTTAAAATAATAAATTAATAATGAATATATATCAGACTTTGCAGTGCTACAATTGTTCTGATTCACCTTGCTGACCTGACTGTATGTTTTTATGCACGCTGTTTTCCAATGGTTACTTATATTGGGTATATCTGCTGCATTTGCCTTCATTTTTAGTGTTTTAGATAATGAAGTTAAAAGTATTATTTTATTTATCATTATCATGAGTGATGACGAACACAATTTTGGAAACCCAATGATAAGAAAACCCAAAACAACAACCAACAACAACAAAACACAACTGCTCTTTGCGAATGAAGACACTTGATAAACTGCGATGGGAGAGAGAAGTGTTTCCCTTTGATGGACTGATGTGAGTGACCAATGAAAGGCTTAACGGTCACATGGCCTGTAAAAACGTTAGTAAAGCTGAAAAGTCACTCAGCGCTTTGATCAAAGCTGTGGCAGTTTGATTAGAAGGAAGTAGCAAGGTGGTAAAGTAGAAGCAGGATGAGTCAGTCGTCAGGCTGAGCTCAGCTGGTGTTTGTGTGAAAGTCAATGTGATTGATTGGAGTTTCAAATCAGACAAAAAGTCTTTAATTCACTAAGGGCTGCACTGATCATTTCAAACATGTTACCTGAAAATTTTGACACTGAGATTGTCCACAAACCACAGTTTCTTTTTTGGTTACCATGAACCCTGTGGTCTATAATAATTTGTCTTTTCTGTTGTTGCTGCAACACCCACTCTCTGTCTCTTCTCTTTTTAAGGAAAGAAGCCATTTGCAATCTGTGCATGTAATTTTGATTACCCCATGAATCTTTTTTAAAGCTCTGTGTCGCTCTGTCTCTCTCTTTTGCTGTCTTCCTCTGTAGCTCGTACCTGTGGCAGCAACCTAAGGGGACCCAGAGGGATCATAACTTCTCCTAACTACCCTGTTCAATATGAGAACAACGCGCACTGCGTGTGGGTCATCACTGCAATGGACTCTGGGAAGGTGAGCTCGTTTTCATTATTTTATTCCCCCTTTGTTTCAATGGGTATTTCGATCAAAAAAAAAAAAGCCATTATAATGTGAGGTGCGGAAAATGAACCTATATCTGGAATTTTGTTACGTTGTTGCCTTATGTAGTGATCTCAACATGGCAGTTCATGACCTTTGAGACAGATATCTTTTTTTTATTGACTAGCCTATGTAGCTTACTCTGGATGTCATTTAAACTAGTTGAGAAGTCAAAACAGTGATGCTGCTCATATGATGAGATGAATTTGACACCTGTCTGCTCAACCACATCTGCTCTACTGAGAATATTTGTCAAGAGAGGAAAACTGTCCACATGATGGATATTAAGAATGTGTTATTTATGTATTGTTTGTTTTCCTTAGACATGAGTTTTAAGTATCGAGCGACAGGAGGGACAAAAAAAGTGCAAAAAGGTCAAAGTCAGACTGGAGCAGTATTCTCTTATGTGGTCCAGGGCTGAGAAAGCGGAGCGGCTGTTGTTTTAGGCTTCCCTTTTGTATTCCTGCTTGCCAACTGACTTCTGTTACCATCGCTGAGCTCATGGTCAACACACCTTCCCGAGTTTGTGAAGGCAACTTTGTTGTTGAGTCATTGTTGTATAGACATGAATAATTCATATACTTGCGGTACAACATCTCAAGTTTCCCTGCCTACAGTTTCTTTTGTGCTATTATCTTCTCTTCATGTCTCATCACATATCTCGTCTTCACTTCGACTCCCCTTTCCCAGCTCCCGTACTCTCCGCGCTCCGCTCTCTCCCTTCCCTCTCCCCCTTACCCTCTGCTTGCCTCTCATTTTCAACATCTCTGTTCTTTATCCCCCGCTCCTCTCTCCCTCATCTACTCTGCTCAGCGCGGCTCTCGTCCCATCTTACTCTCGCTCGTCTTCCCACTTCTATCATGTGCTTTCCTCCTTTCACTTTGATTTGTCCAAAATGTTAAGTTTGAAGATGGTGAGGGTAGAGAGAGGGAAGTGCAGAAAGAGAGCAAGACGGCACTGAGCTCATTGAAAACTACAGAGAAAACGAGAGAGGGAAGGCACTGAGGAGAAAAATGGACCTGAATATTCTGCTAGATACTTGACGATTAAAAAGCGAACACCGGGAAGAGAGAAAAGGTAAAAAGACTTAATGTCCAAGCAGGTACTTGACATGTGGCATTGAAGTTTCTCTAAAGATGCATGGAAATGGAGTCTACTCACCTCCTCTGAGGGAGTAGGATGGAGAAATACTGCGATATAATTGAGGGGAGAGAACAAAAAAGCAAAAGGAAGGGAGAGAAACTGTCTTTTTTGTTCTCGCCTCTGTGTCTCTCTGACCTTGACAGAGCAACAAAAGATGACCAAGAGCTTGTGTGTAGATATATCTCATTCACATAGCTGGGACTCTAATGGCTTTGTATTTTGAGGCAAGTTTGCACTTCTTCTTCTTCTTCTTCTTCTTCTTCTTCTTTATCTTTTCAAATTTGAATCCGCCAGTTGTGAGTGGTCTTTTGTATCAAAATGTCATCAGCTTTGCGGCCATCATCAACTGTTCTTATTTTAAGTCTCTTGCAAGAAATCACAGCTATACCTATAAGGAATTAATTGACACGGCTGCATTTGTTAAAGTTTTATCATTTACCGCTTTTTATTAGTGAGTAGTGCTGGCAGATGACAGATGGAGAGCCATCCTTGTGTCGCGTGTGTGTCTGTGTGTGTGTGTGTGTGTGTTGCTCGGGGTTTTAAATAGAATACAATACAATAGAGTATAATAGATTCACATAGCCTTAGCTTATGACAGATGGAATGTCTTTTATCTCTTCTGTGTGTGTTGTGTGTGTGTTGAAAATGCTTGAGGTTTGAGAGCACTTTAAGAATGTGCTATAATGACAGATTATCAGCCACTACAGCTGCTGGCATTTGCAGAATGTCACTATCTACATACACAGAGGGAGAGACAAGGACGGAGACGAACAAGAGGATAAAGACAGTTATAGACTAGACAAGACTGGAGTAGACTAGAAAAGAATAGAATAGAATCTAAATGAATTGCTCTGTGAATAAAATTACACTGGATACAAAATATACTAATATGCTGAACATTTTTTTTCTTTCTGATTTCTCATTTTAAAAAGTTTTAGACGTAATACAAAATCTGTAATCCTCTTTATTCCAGCACTTAGCGGAATGATCCAGCATGGCACGCTGCTACAGTCACATTCCCGTGTTCTCGATCGGCATTGCTGCACAGCCAGCACAGACCGCAACTTTTATGCTCACGGTGTACGGATCAATTATGTGGTCACGACGGCGCTCACGCTGAATGTAAGCACAGAAGCCAACAAGGTCGACAAAAACAGAAAAAGGCAGCTACTTTGTGCAATCCGACAATGAATGGAAAGTTAGAAAAAAAATAATAATGTTGAGCTGCAGATGGCTGGAAGGTGCAGATAATATGGTCTGTCTGTTCTGCAGTGAGGTTCAGTTTTATATCCAACAACAGTCTCAAGGCGACAGTTTTAGCATGTAAAATATTATAAAATGAGGTAGAATCCGACTGATATATATATATATAATATATATAATATATAATTTAAGCACCCAAAACATAGATCAGTATTTTTGATATGCAGCAGCTATGTGGGAAATCAGACTGTGGAACTGCTCAAATTGCAGAACAACCGACCAAAATTTCATACCAGATTGTCTGAGAATCGGATCATTGATTGTTCACCAATTAATCAGTGTCAGTGTCTGCCAGGCTTAAACCACGCATTTCACACGGAGGTGGAAGAAAATTGAAAAGAAGAAAATTGGCTACAACATATCAGGAGCTTTACCAGAAAAGTGTCTTTACAAGCTTTGCCCTGTTCCTGTGCACTTTCTTTAAAATGTGGAGTGCAGAGCAGACTTGGGCGTGTTTGCAGTGTTTACCACTTTGGACAGTTTATTTCCCTGTGATATATATAAGCAGTGGTGCACATAACTATTTTAGTCAGACACCAGGAAATGGTGTTTGCTACTCTCCAAATTCATAGCATGGTATTGATAAATGTAGTCTTTCCTGCTGTCCTCCTCAGTGTCTCTGTCACTCCTGTTCTTCGGCTTCCTGCAGCATAGATGATGAAGTTGTACCCCTCAGGCTCTGGCTTAGCCTCCGATTAGCCGCCTCCATCCACAGGTCAACAGCTGGCTTGGGGTCAGATGTCTCTGTCTTTCATAGGTGAATGTGCATCAGGGCTGAGAGATGAGTATGTGTATATTTTATTATGTTGGGACGTGAGGACCCTCTCTCACATGCTGCACTGCTCAAAGGCAGCGTAAGAGACAATTTAACCACCTTGTTGATGGAGTAACAATCTGGATTGCTTGTATTTACCATTTGGACTAAGTCATACATAGAGAACGCTGCAGAGCTTTGTGCTGCTGGCTTAGAGCACATCTATCTCTCACAATGGAGTCTTTGTCAAGTTGCAGGGTGGTTTCTGTGGTGTCCTTCAAGCCATCAGAGAGCAACCCTCAAAATTCACCAGACTGCAACTTTGCTCTTAACTCCCTTCTGATAGTTTGTGCAGTGCTCTGCATTATCCGTGTTCCCCATTCAAGTCAAGATGCACCTCTGACATTCACTCTGAGCCACTTCAATAAAGCAAAATCCTCAGCATAAGAAGACAGACTGTGCGTGTTTAGCCTGATGAAATGCTTGGTGAAAAACAACCCAGCGTTTTAAACTGGATGTTAGGCATTTCTCATTTTGTACGTACTTGTGTACCAGTTGTGTGCACCCTCATATATAAGATGGTAGACAGATTCAAAACTAGCCTCATCCAACATTTCATTCAGATATCTTCAAAGGTAAAGACTTGAATAAAATTAACGATAACAATGAAGTAAATCTGAGATATATTCTCTCTGAAACTCCATCTACTGAATATTGTAATTGCGGTAAAGTGTCCTTTGCATGGTCGGCTAGTTTGTTTGTTATCTGCAGTCAACTCTTTGTGTGGGCACCTTGCTTAAAGACCCTTAACTTGTTTTTTTTGTTAACCTCCTTTACTCCTTTTCATCCTCCTTAAGTAGAAGACATATGTAGTCCCGCTTGAACATTGATCTTTAATCATGGTTTAATTTGTGTATACAGGGAATGAGACAGATGATTAAACACACCACTTCAAAGCCTAAGTGTATGTTTCCCAGAAAAAAATAAAATATATGTGCTTTTTGTGGTCAGTTAGAGACAAAGTGCTAAGAGATTTAGGGAGAAGAAAGATATTTAAGGAGAGAAAATGAGCATGAATTAAGATGAATAGCAGTCTTCTGTAGTTTCTGTAGACCTTTATTTTTTCTGTTTGCATTTCTCTGATTCTGTCTCAGACTTCTGCTCGGTCCCTCTTTGTCTCCTCTTCTTCTTCTTTATTCCCTCTCTCGCTCGCGCAGCCTCTGACTGACCATTATTTCAGATGACTTCTTTCAACAATAACATGTTATACAAAATTGAGACAGAGTCGAATGTTTTCATCAAAGTGTATGTGCCGATTTGTTCCTTCTTTGTGTAGCTTTAGGCACGCGTTTCAATAGCCAATAAGTAATCCTGGTTGGTTGTGTGTGTGTCATTCTGTTAAGTTCTGAATAAAAGCAGCACAATCAATACAATTTGTAATGGTTTGACAGCCTGCCGGTTCAATGCCATGATTGCGCTTCTATTTGTGTGTGTTTCTGTGTTATTATTTGTGTACGTGTGCACAGGCATCTGGCTGTGTGTGATTTTATGAATGTTGACTGTGTGTTTTTTGCCTGCCAACTTAATTGCTAACTGCTGGAGGTTGTGAAAAAATATGTTGTAGGGTAAACTGTCAACTTTCAGGTAGTGGTGAGGAAAAACTGATGCGCAGCAGAAAAAAAGACTGCTCTGTGTATGTGTGTGTGTGTGTGTGTGTCTGTCAGTCATTTGATTCATCAGTATAAAGCAGATAATTGTTTTGTTCAAGTCTGAACCATGCCTGACTGCTCACACACATACACCCTGAAACGCATCGTCACACATGCCCATTAGGCCTCTAATCATTGCTGTCTTTTTCCTGATGAATACATATTAGTATGTGTGTGTGTGTGTGTGGTATATTGTATTGGATGTTGGGTCATTTTCATGCATGGATCATCATCACTTTAGTATTGGCAGGACACATTCTGTGACATCCTATCAGATTCTGTTAAATTTTACTTGATACCGAAACTGATGCCACTGACGACCAATAATGGCCTTCGCCAGAAAATATTAAATTCCTGTCTGATTCTTCGTATCGTTTGGCAACATGACTGCACAATTGCCCAAGCTGTTGCCTGATGAAGACATACAGCCCAATATGTGTAAAAAAAAAATGGTACATACTGCAACATTCAGGCTCTTTAGCTTTTTTTAGTTTGATGTTTAGCTGGAAAGAGTTAAGATTGCATCTCAAGCTTGATTACATCCAGTGCATTTTACTTCTGGAATTAAATTGTCCAAGATGTGTGTTGATATTTCAGAATTTATTCATGCCTTTTCTATCATATCATGTAACACTATCAAATGCTAATGTTAGCTAAGAAGCGGTTGAATGCTAATGTCAGCTGTTTTCTAGCTGTAGCTAATGGGTTATTAAATATGTTGTTTTACCTTGAAATATGGCCTGATGTCCCTCTGGATTTTCACCATTTTCACCGTCTTTTCAGCTGCTGATCGATCAGGAAACGGTGAAATGATGATGATTTGTCAGATTCCCTACATTTATACGACTTTTAACCTTGAACGCAGCAGTGTGGTATCATCCTTTTGTTAACAGCAGTTGAGCTTCCCGCCCTGAACGTGACATCATGGGAAAGTTGCCGCTGTGTGAACATGATCTATAAGCACAAAATCATGCGTCTTGTTAACCAGCCAACACTATTGCTGGATGAGTGCTCAACTTATTTGGAGGTAAAACCAAAAGTGAGTGAATCAGTGATGACACTAATAATCAGCTCAGTGGTTAGCACTGTCGCCTCCTGGGTCCGATTCCCGGCTGGCCAGTGCCTTTCTCTGTGAAGTTTGCATGTTCTGGCTTCCTTCCTCGAGGGCCTCTGGTTTCCCACGGCATCAACATGTAGCTTGGGTCAATTAAGGCACTAGCTTCGATCTGAAGTTGGTCCCTGGGCGCCACACAGTGGCTGCCTCAGGGAGCATGACGTCCCTGAGGAGCAGTACAGTCATACTTAGTGTGATGTACTTAGTATGATGTATGTGACAGTAGAGTCTTCTTTTGAATCCCTCATTGCACTGAGAACTGTGTGCACTACTACACAAGGTCTGCTAACTGACAGTTTGCATCATAATTAAACTTTTCAGTTCAATTTCTCTTTCCAGTGAGTTGCTTTACCAGGGAGTTTGTTGTTTCTTCTGACTATTGTTGCCCGTTTGGTCCTATTTTAAGCTACTATTGCCACTTGTGGAGACGGCCCAAGCTACAAAAATTAAATTCAAGTTGTGATAAGCCTTAGTTTTCTTTTAGTGTTATAGGACACATCTGAAATTGTTCTGCTACATTTTACTGTGAGCTACCTACAGTATATCTACTCTAACACTGCTTATCGTGTTGTGGTGATAAGACTTCATTGCTGCTAAGGTGAGATACTGTGTAATTTCTGAATCACTGCAAATTATACAACGTACCCCTCATAGCTCAGTGAGGACATAGACTGAGCAAAACGCATCAGTGAAGTGCAGAGTAAATAACCATCAGTGTCCATGATAATGGAAAGACATTCACCAATAGATGCCTAATTAGCACATTATCTCAATTCAAGGCTTTTTGCTATTCTGGCTTTTGACTGCAATTTCGCAGTCTGACAGACCATAATTCACTGTATTAGCCCTGTCTTTGGCTCTCATTTCTCAACCTTACACCTCTCTACCAAAGGAGGCTGTCCATGATGACACATGAATGTCCGAAGGTCATGCTTTTTAGTTTTGTACACTGGCCTCTCCTAATGGTGATAAGACATTCATTCATTTTCATTTTGGATCTGCAATGTAAAACATTGTTGCATAAAGCATCTGCCAAAATCCAGAAAAAGTCCAAAAGAAGTGTCACAGTCTGCTGTTGTCAGGTAATTTTCTGCTGTATCACACAACTGTTCCCTCAGAGCTGTCACACAGCTGTTGCTCAAACATAGTATGCAGTTTATTTTCCTAAACTGTCCAGCCAACAGGTCAACAGCACTCGAAGGTGCTGTAACACCTCGACAAGGGAGTTATTTTATCAGACAGCAGCCGTTTGCTTTCTTACCACTTAAAGCAAAGGTCACCTCGGGGAAGGACTGCAACACATAAACATGGCACATCTGGGTACTTTCAGGGTGCAGCCAACAGGCTTGCATCCTCGCCAGTCTACTGTTGAATTGACTGGTACTTTATTTGTCCCACACGGAAAATCTCTTGTCCGAGCATATTACAATGTTGAGACACAATAACGAAGCTAAACAGCACTGATACATAAACCAAAGATGTAGAAATCACCACGACTGCCGAGCTACTACCACAGTAAAAAAGCATTTTATTATAGTGCAGACCTGCTACATACATCTGTGAGGAAATCAGCCTGATCTCGAGGGATTCAGTCATTCTTTCTTTTGTCTTTCATCTCTATCACCACTTTTTTCCTGTTTCCACTGAGCTGAGATCAACTGGATGCGCTAACATCTGCACTGGTTCCCACTGTGTCAATTATTGTGGTGAGATTTCTACACCGTACACCATATGCTTTGTTTTCATTCATGAGCCACTTTTTTTTTCCTCCATCCACCTTTGTCTGAAGCAGAAGACATTCACAACGTTCTTCAGTTGTGCAGATCTGAGGGAGGCGCAGTGGCTCAGAGCAAGACGGACCTGGGGACAGTTAGCAGCCACAGCCATCTATCTGTTGTTTTCATTTTCTCCCTGTGCTGCTCGGAGTTTCCCCGTGGTGATCCTGCTTCCTGGCACAGTCCAAAGACATGCACGTGAAGTTGACTGTTAATGAGTGACTGTATATCTTTGTCATGTGGTTGCCATCTGTCAAGGTCGCTCTCTGCCCTCTGGTCAGAGCATACCGGGACAAACTCTGGCCCTCAAAGACCTTGAAAAACGATAAGCATGTGAAGAAGAGCAATGAATGAATGCTTAATTCCTTTACACACTTAAGAGTAAATTCACACCTTGAGTTATTTTAATGTCAGCCTTGCAATAGACCCTGGGAACCACCTGCTAACCGGTATATAACAGACAAACGTAATTTCTGAAACCTACACCGAAGCTTATAGAGGCTCTTCACTGCTGATCTAAAACAACTGTTAGGTGACAATCTGCAAGCAGTGGCTTGGTATGCATCCTGCTGCTGTGTTTGCCCCTCATAGCCCAGCTGCATAGTGTTTATCCATCGTAAAATTCACTGTAGCTGCAAGATGCAGTGCACTGTAAAGATTATTTATAACGCTCTCTTGAGCTGTAATAAGCAGCAAAAGGGCTTCTAAAAGTCTGAGTTGATTGTCAATGAAATGAAATGAAAAAAAGAAAAGTGTTAAAAAGAGTAATCTGATAAATCATTGATTATTGGTAGCTTGTTTTGAGTGACTGATTGCATTTTGAAAATAATTTTCCCAGGCATGAAGAGTGTGGGTCGTGTCCCCGGGCAGGGTTTCAGGTTATTACTTGTTTATTTGGCTGAAAGGCTAAAAGTAATCTATTGGAAAAAAGGCCCCAAACTGCCATTGTGGCAGCTCACCAATGAGTCGACATAGCTGCATAATGTCAGCGAGGGAATTCTCCTGCACTCTGCTTTCAGGACAGCTGTTCCCTCTCTGCACTACTTATGACAAGGGGTCACCTCAGTACATAGTTTTCTTGACAGTTTATTTTTGACTTAGGGTAGTAGAAATGCATTAAAGCTCCTGTGGGCACAACATTTATGTAAAAATACACCTCTCGTAAACCTCATTGGGCCTGCAGCAGAATAGAGTTTGTCAACCCTGACCCCTGTTAAGACCCTGTATGTTACTAAAATTGTGGTATTAGATGCAGCCATTAGTGTGACACTATCAGTGTGGCCAGGAAGTGACAAAATTCATTTAAAAAGTGTTCTAACAGCTTCCTCAATATTCGCCTTTCCAAGTTTGTGGTCATCAGTGATGTGCAGTCAACTGATGTCCAGTTGTCTCATTTCTGAGCACTTCAGTGTTAAATTATGTCGCCAACTTGTAAAAATGGACAATCCAGTTTGAACATATTGAATTTTCCATTTTGATTTCACACACACACACACACACACACACACACATCCACATACCCTTACACACATACTTTCTATACACCATCACTGCCCACTTTTGATTCAAGTGAGTCAATTTGTAAATGTGCTGTTTTGTTGGAAAATAATGTACAAACACAATTTTCTGTCATGTTCTCAAAAGCGGCACTGGGTAAATGCCTCACTTTTATTAAAGATGTATTTTGTTTTGCAATAATTGCTGCATTTACAGTGGGTCAGTTGAGAGGTCGATCAAATCTGTGTGAGTGAAAATATTGACTGTGTTCTTCTGTTAGAAATCACTGTATGATGTGAGGAAAATAGGCTTTTTGTTGTAGTTTTGTTGGGTGTGATAGTAATAAGGAGGGTGGTGTTAGTGCCACCAAGATTGAAATGAAACCTATACCCATGTGTACTACCCTTGGCAGGGGTCACCTCAGCTTATTCTGTAGTCGAAATGGCTGACTGAACATAATTCATTAGATGTGCGCAGAGTGTTGACATTTTAACAGGGCCCAAATCAAATCTTATTTATTTTATTTTTTTAAGGAGAACCTATGGGTTGCACAGTATGGGAGGGAGGCTGCCCTCTTACCAGACGACCCATGTGTCAATAACCACAGAGGAAGAATAACAAGAGAATAACCAGAATACCACAGAGAGGCATCTGACCTGAAGTGCCTTTCAGGAGCACAATATACTTTTACCAGCCTGTCGCTGAGGCTGCAGTGAAGTAGTAAATAAAATGTAATGATTCTCCTTTTTTTAAATAAAACTTTATTGCTTTCTCTTTAGATAGATAGATAGGTTTAAGGATATTTATGTGATGATTTCTCCCCACCGCTGCTCAGCGGTGACTCAGCACTGCTGCAGCCTCAGCTCAACGAGGGAATTCAGGAACTAGTCCACCCAATTACGGCTGTGTGTTCTCTTGCACTACTCTGACGTAAGGTCAAAACAGTGAGGGCAAGATCAGCCGGCGTAGTATAGTTTTTCAGTTCCAACGTTCTTTCTTTCTGGGGCAATGGAGGTGGGGCATCTCAGGGTAGGCATGCAGCCCATTATTGTGCTGCATTACTCTTCGAATAAACTGAAACTGCAATGTTTATAAGAGTCTGTTGACTGACACTGACCAGCAGAAGCATGTCTCAGGTCCTATGACCTGAGTGGCAAACATATATCTGCTGTGAATTTAGTATCGGAGTAAGAGAAAGATTACCATCAGTTTCTCCCCGGCTGTGAGCACGCCCTGAGGAGAGCCTAAAATTCACGGCACTACAATTTCACTGGCTGACTGACTGAAGGTATTTCACTGTGGCTTTGGATTGCACACTGCTCTTAATGTTTAAATAGCCTATTGAGCTGCTCTTAGCTGCTCTGCTGCTTGCTAATGACCTCAAAGTGATAACGCTTCACTGATCCCTTCAAAGAGCATCCACCCTTAAACAGAAACACTGTTTTTTTTGTTTTTTTTTCTGCTCTTGGACCTGTACGGTACCAAATTTGAACGTGAGAAACTCTCTCCTGAAATATTAGTAAGTACTGCATATAACTAAAACTAAAACTCAATTATGTGATGGAATCAAAAGAAGAAATACAGAACTGGAGTCATGAAACTGAAGGCAAATTTGTTTACCGTCAGCACTGTTTGTCTTATTTGAAGGCTTGTAAAGGCCAAGACTACTCTTCCTGTCCTTTTTCCTTTCTGTTGTGAATGCTTCCTTCCTTCCTTCTTTCCTTCCTTTTTTCCTTTGGTTCTTTAGAAAATGAAGAAGCTAATCTAATGTAGTTTGGGGTTGCAGGCTGCTCTTAATGTCTTTCTAAATGGGCCTGTTTGGATCTATTGAACAGCTCTGAGCTTCTTGCTAATGGCCTTACTGTGATAACGCTTCAGTTCCTTCCTTTAAGTCTGTTCCTACTATGCAAACTGCACTGACTGTCTAGACGCACACATACACTAAAGCTTATAAATAAAGATTCGAATTTAAATGTGTACATGCCTGTGAATGTGTATTTTTGTTCATAGTATGTGGCAACTGATTGGCAGTCTTTAACTGCCTGTTAAAATCACTACCAGACTAACAGTTTGACTGATGTTTGACGGCCAAGAAATTGTTTCTGGATCCCCTATAATACCCGGGTAGCTGATGTGATCAGCACTGCCGCTGATGGATTAAATATTGCAGCCTTGGAAAATATTTCATATTGAATGTAAGTTACTGATATCAAAATTAAACTTTTTTTCTTTTAAAGATTTTGCAAACTTTTAAAAATTTTGCAGTGTTTTATAGGTCGTGTGTGTCTGTTTGTTTTTTTGTGTGTGCGTGTGTGTGCGTGTGTATGCATGAATGCATCCAAACATGTGTATGAGTACAGATTTCTCCTCTTACAAGTGGCTGCTTTGACATTCCCGTCACTATAGCAGTTCATCCCGACTTCCATATCCTTTTACATTATTTGAACATTTACTAGCCATTTCCTTCTGTGCAGAAATGGTTTCTACATCATTTTCACCGACAGTCAGATTTTTCTTCCCAGTGGTGTGATTTGCCATGTGATGGATTCTCATCCACAATATTGTATGTTCGTGGTTCATTTTAGTCCTCACATACATACACATACAGCAGAAACTCACTGATTGAGACCAACTCTTTTCTCTCTGAGGTTTTCTGGACACAGCAGAAGTCTGCCATCTCCCATTCTGTCAGGGAAATGATTTACAGCTTATAAATAATGGACAAGCAGCAAATAATAGAATACCGGTATTACGACATTTTAGGACGCACAGTAGATTGATGATCCATTCCTGTATGCATGCAACTGCAGCCACAAACATGCCTGCGAGTCAAGCATTTAACACTCAATTTCTCCGTATTCAACAGCAGAAGGGTGTTTCTCAGGGTGCAGTGCGCGTATCTCCCAGAGGTGATTTGTGTAAATATAAAATGTAAAGGAGGATGCTGCCAAAACAAAAAGCAAGGGCGCTTTCAGAGTTTTGTTCTTTCGCTCTGCTCCCTTTTCATTAAAGATGGATTATTTTGAAAAACGAATATGTCACTGTCACATTAATAGTTCTACCTTTGGCATAGCAGCTTTAATTAAATAAGATGATGCTCGCAGCCGAGAACACTGATTGTCTCTCGCGCTCGCTCATGCTGCTTATGTCATTAGTAAAACTGTGTTTTAGAACAGAATGTTTCCTCCCACATGTGTTGGCTACAAGGAGGACATGACTCCAACCCCCTTAATCGCCTTTTTTGCTCTTTCAACTAATCATTTCCTGTTACGTTCAATAAACAGAATAATTGGGTGGTACTTTATCATAGATGTTTAATGTTTTAATGTTATTAACATGCAACCTGTAACATGTAGCACAAGAGATGGTTTTTTGTGAAACAAACGAACACCATGCATAGATTCCCAGATGAAAAGACCCCAGACCACCCCTGCAGGAACTGATGATAAACCTCTTACTGTGCTTTTGTCTGCATTCTCAACTCTGTGTTCAGAACTGTTTCAATGTTTGCTTTTTTGTTTTTGTTCTTGTTCTTCTAGGTGATAAAACTGTCATTTGAGGAGTTTGACCTGGAAAGAGGATATGACACACTAACTGTTGGAGATGGAGGGAAGATAGGTGACACTCGGCGGGTACTCTATGTGTAAGCATCACTTACTGTATATGTTCTGGCCGAACATAGAAGAATACAGATGTGCAGCAGTATAGAGCAAGCTAATGGTGGCCGTCAGAGGAACAGTTGGAGACATATGAATGCTAACATGCAGGTTTGATGGAAATGTTGGAGTACACATGGTATACTGAACTCCATGGGGTATAATGTGTTTTTGTTATGGAGTGCTCAAAAACAATGCTGCACACCAATTTGTCATAGTTTAGGCCATCTGTGTAAGTATCAGAATGTTATTTTAGGTATGCAGATAATTAAAGTCTCTCTTAAGTCAAGAGTAGAAAGTGATAAAGTGGTAATGCTAAGTAACAGTTTGTGTTAATGTGTATGTTTTTTCTGTGTGTGTGTGCGTGTAGACTTACTGGATCCAGCGTCCCCGATCTCATCGTCAGCCTGTCCAATCAGATGTGGCTACACCTGCAGTCAGACGATACAATCGGCTCTGCGGGGTTCAAGGCGGTCTATGAAGGTACGGGCTCCTTCCCTTCTTCTCTGAAACACATGCACATACACACAAACAGATATACACGCTCACATAATGGAGTGTGAAAGTCATGGCGTTGCTGACTTGGTGATTCAGCAGTGAACACAACTGCTGTTGCTCGCCCTTGTGTGCACATGTGAACGTGTGTGGGACGGTGCATTACAAGAAGGTAATAAGTGAATTATGAGTCAATCAGTTGATGGTTTTGCTTGGCTATTTCTCATATTATGCCAAAGCTGACACTGATATAGAGATAAAGATGGTGATCGTCACAGTGACTGAAGGTGAGAGAGAGAGAAGAGAGAGATAGGTGTTCCTCTAAATACTTCTAATTATTTGGAATAATCAATTTATTTGATTTAAATATCTGATAACATACTGTACCTTACCATGCCAACGCAGCCCTTTAAATCAAATTGAACTAAATGGTAGTGAGCTAAATTGAATTCAGTTGAGACAAAGAGGTGGGACAGTCAGAGAGAGAGAGAGAGGTAATTTGATAAAGGTGAAGACAAAGGAAGAAGGACAACAAGAAATTGACAGAGTGGGATAGAAGGAGACAAAATGGCAAATTGAGAGGGAAGAAATAAACCGTGTCTCGGAGAGAACGAGGGAAGTACGGGAGAGCGCGCGAGAGAGAGCGAGTAAGCGGCATGAAGGTTGTGCTCTTGGTTCTGCTTAGCTATGTTTGATTCAATGATGTTGCTGACAGTGTTGTCCAGGGTCAGTTACTGTTCAAGGGAATCGGCACAGTGTAGCCACAGAGCGCGTGCCAGCAGCAGGTGATGTTCGACATCGTGCCACAGAGTTTCCTCAGCTTAACGTGAGGCTAAATGGCCGCTGACCTCGGCTTAAGGGCCAACCTTGATTTCGCGTGTTCAATATTTGCCCTAATGGCAGTGAGGACGTCTGTATCTGATCTTGTACATCTAATGCAACACGTACGTCGTGCGCATGAAACAAAGAAAGAAACAAAGGAAGAGGCAAACAAACAAACAGCCATGAATGACCTCTAGATTATCTTGTAGTTTCCGTTTTTTCCCCGGGGTAACTCAGCAACCGCCTGTGGTGTGTTTTGTATGTGTGTCCTTGCTTGCATATATGTGATGCTGTCACATTGTATAATGTCACCACGTTACACACTTTGATCAGTGATACCCCCTGAGAGCTCTTAGGTTTTCAGGCCTGCAGGAAAACCCAACACGGCTGTGTGTGTGTGCGCATGTGTGTGTGTAGCTGTCTTGTTTTTGAAAGCTGTCATGTTACACTTGTTAATCACTGCAGCTCTCTGTTTGCGTGTGTGCGTGTATGTGCATGTTTACAGAGAGAGAGAGAGAGAAAGTGAGTTAATATCATAAACACACACACAGCCCATTATGATAATTGAAGCTCTCAGTGAAATGATGCCGCCAAGTTTTCAGGCTGATGGCAATTGGTTGTGAAAAGAGTAACGATGTAAATAATGTGTCTATTTTTTAACTCATCAAAGGACTGAAGATTAGCATTAAATGTCTTTAAGATTTTTCCGTAGAATCAACAGTATCAGTGTGCAAAAGTTGTGCATCTGGATACCGGGAACAGTTTTCTTGACACATCCTGCATGCAGCTGCTTTACACTGTGATGATACCATAACTTTATCAGGAAAAGTTCAGACTGTAAATTGCGATTGATCGCCTACATCAGGCAATTTCCACTCTCTGCATTTTGATTTTCATACCGTGGCGTGAACTCACACCACACGTGGCTGAAACACATTCCAATACATCTAAACCTTTGTGCTATGCTGTGAAAATGGTTGGCAGTAATGCAAAGTTTATGTGATTTGTAGTTAATGGGCTAAAACACATAAAACTACCAGAACTAGGTCCCTAATGTATCCATCAGTGTATTTTCTCTTCCTTTTGCTTTCTTACATTTGAATACATTTATCTCCCGAGTTTTTGTTTTATAATCTATTCTCAGCTATGTAGATTACTCAGTATAATGTGTGACTGTTGGAAAGGAAAAGAACGCATGAACTGTTGTTTTGAGTTGTTAATCTATATTCCGCACTTCTGTAAAACTATTTCAACTTAGAAAGAAAGGGAAGAAAAATGACAAAGAAAGAACAAACTTAAAAAAAAGACAAAGAATGAGCAAGAGAGGCTGTTACCACCATAATGACAGACTTACCAGGGGCTCAAGATCGCTGATATCCATCCTGACACTCGTCAGCTGTGTGACAGCTAGCTCTCGGCCACATACACCCAGCACACATACAGCACACACACACACCCACACACACACTCTTGCCTGCCACCTCTTTGAGTATTCTATTCTTGTGGGCCGTACTTCCAACCTAACAGATAGAACAAGTGTTGAACGCACACGCACACACACACACACTCACACTCACACACACATTGCTCACCTTGAGATGTATTTGCCCAAAGCGAATCCAGGAGCATGGTGGAGCATGTGTTACAAGATGACAGACGTCTGGTAGAATGTCAAATTTTAAAGGAGGCGAGAGAGGGAAGAGCAGTGGATAAAAACATACTGCCATTAAGGCAGGAAGGGATAAAAAAAAAATGAAAAAGGGTGACAAAATGAATGGAATATGATTGCAGGCTAGTGCAGCAGTACTGCTAATGTGACACTCATGCCAATAAAGCACAGCGTATTGAATCAGACTGTGAGAGTGGGAGAGTGGAAGAAGAAAATAGAGCTCAGTGGGAGAGAAGGACAGAGATTTGAAAGATGGACAGAAACTGAAAAAAAAAATGTATGAAGATAAAGAAACGAGGAGAGAAACAACATGTGTGTCTGGAACAGCGTGTATGGAAAGCAGTCGCGTTTTCTACAGTGTCTAGCATCAGTGTTGCTCTCTTTGATTTTAACCTCCTGCTGGCTACTTAACAAGAGCACACATGGATCAGTGTGTGTTACCTGTGTGCCTCCTCTTATTGTTTTGCCTTTCACAATTAAAGCTGAATTACACTACAATTACCCTGATGACTATTAGCTGTGAGAGGGAAACAGTCAAACACATGTCTCATCGGTTGTGTTTAATTTCTTGACATGGCAATTTAGAATAATAGACTCCAGGCATGTGCACTTTTTTTTGGATGCTCTGCACAGCCACATTAGCATCCCTGCTAGTCCTCCTTTTAAAACTTGTCAGTTCTTGACATTTGTCAACCTGTTGACAATCAGGACGGCAGCCAGCCCTCCTCCAAAGAAAACAGCATACATTTTAAATATGGCACCTTTCTTCCGCTTCATTTTGGCTGAGTGGACGGTCAAGTGAGACTTGGGAAGGATCTGTTCGCCAAAGATGCACCCACATTAATCTTAACCCGACCATAAATGTCTCTACATAGGACATGTCTTTGAGCGGGCGTGTCTTGACGGGCCCGTTTGCACAGGCTACCTGTGATCAGCTGTTTTGGAATAGAGAGGGATGCAGCACATGCATCAATATCAGCTGTGCAAAAATCTGTCGCCAAGTGTTTTTATTTAACACTTTTCCTCATGGTCCAAAGAAGTTGCCAATGTTTGAAAGGGTTGTAAAAGTATCATATGAGATATATGTGAAATATATGTGAGAATAAACATAGCTACATACTGTACTATAAACACCAAACACAGAATTTAAGATTTTATTATCTAAAAATCAATGTATGTACATTATTGCCTTTTAACCCCACCTCCCAAACAATAACAGACTGCAGCTTATCTAAATGTCAGCATGTCACATGTTGACATTATTTATCAGCATAGAAACATGGCTGTCTGCGTCGTGTGTGTTACAGAGATCGAGCGAGGAGGCTGCGGTGACCCCGGGGTGCCGGCGTTTGGTCGCCGTAGCGGCGATCGCTTTCAGCACGGTGACGTGTTGACCTTCTTTTGCCAGTCGGCCTTTGAACTAGTGGGCGAGAGGACTATCACATGCCAGCACAATAACCAGTGGTCTGGCAATAAACCCAGCTGTGTCTGTAAGTACATATGCTTTTTATGTCTCTGCTAGTTGTTTTTCTGTTTTATTTTTTTTATTTAAGTCTGTTTTCTTCTTTTTTGCTGTTTGTGCCTTTCTGCTTGCCCAATTGCCTATCAATTCAATCTCTTTCCTTCCTGCCTTTGTTCCTTTGTTCTTTCCTGTTTGTAGTCTCATGTTTCTTCAACTTCACGGCTCCATCAGGGACTATATTGTCCCCGAACTACCCAGAGGAGTATGGAAACAACCTGAACTGTGTGTGGTTGATTATCTCTGAACCGGGGAGCCGCATTCATCTTCTGTTCTCCGACTTTGACCTGGAGCCACAGTTTGACTGGCTGGTGGTCAAAGATGAAGGTAATTACATCTTAATATTTCACCATATTTTTGAAAACGTAGTTCCTAAATTAAGACCTCAGGTTATGGATATACAAATTCTTTATTGCTTAAAAGTGGATGGGTGTGTGTACTCAGCTTTAAAAAATGGTAAAATAATTTGTCGACCAATCCAGTGGGTAAAGAGAATTGAATTTCAGACTGGATTTGGCTGATGGGTGGCTGGCAGGCTGGTTGGATGGATTGATGGCTGGATGGATGGGTTGATGGTTGGCTTGGTTGGTAGTTGTAATGTTTTTTATTGTTTTTTAATTTTTCCTCTACACACAGAACACACGGCAATTGATCCCCATTCTAATAAAGGTTGTTGATTTAAAACTGAATCGAATACAGCCCTGGTCTGACTGGCTGGTCATTAAAGATGAAGTTGTGTTTAATTGTCTGGTTGTAAACCTGTCTCTCTGCAGCAATGTTATTTTGTAGCAGCGTTGGAAAATTGCAGGGCAATTAGCGCTGTTGCACTGAGCAAACTGAAATTAAAGTTGTTACCAGTTTGTTCTGCTTGATGATAGTTGACTGCTGTCACTTTGAAACCACTCAGGGTGTTTTCTTTGCAGAAACTACGACAGAAAAACATTTTCTGTAACTGACACGGCCTCTTGACATTAATCATCATTTTGAAATCTTCATGATATTTACCGTCTGACCTTTTTGTAAACTATAGTCAGGTTACGAAAGTGCTGTTTAGTGATGTCGAAAATATAGCTTCAAAATTCAGGTGAACTGAGCAAGTGGAATATACATCAAGTGAAAATAACGAGTGAGTTTAGTTTATTCAAGTATGCCCAACAACCATGGATATATGCTGGTATGTATGATCAGTATTCACTAACCATTAAATGGTTGCTGATTGGCCTTTAGATAGTTAACCACAGTATGAGGGTGCTTCATTTCATACTCTGCTTTTCAGAATCACACAGAATATATTTATGAACCAATTTGAACTTAAAGGCTGCACCACACATCAGCAGGCTGATAGATGAGAAAATCACAACTCATCATGGCAACAGTACTTTAATATGAAACATTGATATAAAAAAAGCATATTAAGAAAGCATATTTGGGGGTTATTTGAAGAGGCAGTGATAACCACTTAGATAACCACATCATCTGGTTAGGAAGTGTTGCTTATTGATCACTGATCATATATATATATATATATATATATATATATATGATATATATGATATATGATATTCTGGCCATAATAACATTCAAATGTAAAACATTCTCAGCCTCATTATCAGTAGTTTTGGAGTTATACAGCCAATGTGGTGACCTGTAGTCTGCTATTATGCCTCTAAAAATGCATACATAAAAAAATCAAAAGACATGCTTCAGTCCAGGAAGAAATACATTTGCATGACAGTGCAAAAAGACAAAAATGTCTCAGCATTAAAGAACCTAAAGGCTTTTTCCATCCAACAAGGATTTTATGTGACCTTGACACTCACGACTTTCTCTGCTTTGTTATTCCTGGATAATAGAACATTGAAATACAAACAAATAACAAGCCAAAGTGAACAGAGCAACCACAGTAATAACCAATAAATCTCCTGAGCTGAGAAACAGTAGCATGGAAACCAGCCTAAAAATATCTAATAAAGCGTCATGGTGGCTTTTGAACACCGTGAACAGTAAATGGTTAACATAATCAGAAAGCCATTGTTGTCATCTAATATAAGAGAACATAGTGATGTACTGTTACAAAAGGCTTTGCTCTAAATCTCTCCTCTTAGATGAGACGACGCAGGACCTTGTCACTCTTTTAGCTATTGTCACGTTGATTCTCTTTCCACTCCTGGTCTCTTGCCTATCAGTGCAATAATGAATAAGTGAAAGAGCTTTTGGAAGAACAAAGAGACTGGCACTTCGCAACTCAGTCGCTGTGTAGCTTAATTGAGTCTAAGTGCATGAGATCCAAAACTCCAAGTCAAGGAGAAAATAAAAAGAAAACTTTCTGCAGGAGTGTTGGTGAAGAATCCCCATTTCAGATTAGTCTAACTGAAGTGTTCTTGAAGCTGCTTTTCTGTCCCTCACAGGGTTGTCAACTCACACAGCTTTTCACTGCACCTTTTGTAGTTGGATTCAGAAGAGGATTTGAACATTACTGTCAATAGAGTGTATGTACTTAACGGTGTAATCTTAAAACATACTGCAGTGGATCATACTGATTGCTCTCTGTTTTGTTTAAAGGATTCCATCTGGCCTCTGCAGACGAAGTAGGTCTCACTTTGGGATTGCAAATGTCGCAGCACATGAACAAGTGCACGCAGTAGCAACTTAATACAACCTATATACACATTAGCTCTGTATGTAAATGCATTACCAAGAGGGAAATTTAAGATTGTTGTCAGATTTTTGAAAGAAAAGCCCATGACTGTAGATGCCAGATGGTGAGTTTGAGCATCACCAAGATGACAGCGTTTCACAGAATTTTGAGAGTGGCATTCTCAAAGAACCAACCAGAAACACAAGGTACACATTTCTAACCATTTGCCGTGTGGGTAGATGGCCCTCAGTGGATGAACACAGGGTAGAAAAAGGCCATACTGGAATAATCACCAGTGCTGCTTTTCCTACCCAAGCAAAACTGCAGGTGTTTTCTGATGAATCACAGTTCCTGCTGCAACACCAATCTGCTAGACTCCTGGTGGGCCGTCAGCAACAACGAGCATTGTGTTAGTTCTGGCCATGAACTGAAGTTGTGCATTCCAATAGCTTATCAGCATCAGCTGACATTTATAATCGCCAGTCCCACTCAAAATACATTTGCAGTCACATTCAATCAACACAATAAGGTTGCCTTTATAATGTCACAATCTCTCTCTCTTATTCTTGATCATCATGCCGCTGCTGCTGGTGGTTAATCTGTTTATTTCTACCTGCTACAAACTGCTGTTACTAACTGTGGGCATGGTTTTCTCCATCAACCACCTCAGCCTCCTCCTGTTCAAGTGTCTTATTACCATACGTGGGGATGGCATTATGTATACTCCATACCTCACTGATATGCGCCTGCTGGGCTCTGCTCTGTGAGGCCCTTTAGGGTTTTATTGCGCTCCCCACCGAATCTGTCGCTGCCGGTTGGATCATCGGGGAGCACCCTCAGGAGCAGAGTGTATTCTGCCAAACAAAAGTGTATAACCATTTGTTGCAGTAAATGGTCCTGCGCTGTGACACAAATGTCTCAGACAGAAATGAGGTGATGCATGGTTACAGCGGTACAGGCCAGCGGGGGAGGTGTAATGGTTTCCGCGCCATTCAATTGGTATACAGTGGGTCTTTTAATAGCTGCAGAACAGTGCCTTAATGACAGAGCACACCTTAACATCGCAGACAGGTTTTGCCATTCATTGCACTCATGTACCCCCAAGGGGATGATGGGTACTTTGAGCAAGATAATGCTCCCTGCCATGGTGACAGAATGGTCCAGGAGTACATGTTTGAAGACATGCAGGTTTACATAAATGACCTGGACTCCACAGTCCCCGGATATCAGTCTCTTTTGGATTCACTCAAATGCAGCGTCTTCAGGGAAGAGCATCCACGCATCAACCCGGAGCAGAAGCACTGATGCCTGTCTGGTTTGCTTTAACACCGAAACCAGGCAGTTCCAAAACATGGAATCTGTTATTAGAGCAAAGCATGGTCCAATGCTGCTCTGAACAGGGGTCTGTATTTTCCAGGAGTGTGTATTTTGTCATGATTCAGTTTAAGTTGCATCCAATGTTAATGAGATGGTTCATGAAACAGTGCTGTATTAATGTACAGCTGTATTTAAAGATAAGAATTGTTGCACTTCTCTGTGTATTAGGAGTTTTTTGACAGGACAGAGTGAGTTACTACTACAGAGGGGTGGAAGGAAACTAAGTGCATCACACTTTTAGACTTTTACTTCCTGTTTTTCTTTTCACACTTTTGTATTATTTGTTAGTTACTATGCAGATTGAGATTGAAAGTATTCCCTTGGGGTATTTTTTTTTTCCTTTACAGGAGTCCCTCACTTCCCATGTGTGTCCTTGGCCTAATGTTATACATACAAAGTTAGATAAGCACCACTGAAACGTATCACTAAAAGACTGTTTAAACTCTGTTCTATTTTAGGCCTGTCCGAGCCAACAACGTTTGGGACGTTCTCAGGAAAAGATGTTCCATCACAGATCGCCTCGAATGGACACATCATGAGACTGGAGTTTCAGTCTGATCATTCTAATACTGGGAAAGGCTTCAATATCAGCTACACCAGTATGTGCTGCCTACCTAACTCCAAATATCTTTCTGCATGTGTCAATACGTCTGCCAGTTAGATTTAGCAGCGTGTGACACTTGAGCGTTGTCACAGATTAAGCCAAAATATATTACTTGAAATATATTTCTTTTCATCGTAGTCATCACAATGCAATGTAAATGAAGTTATTTGCAGGTTTCCCACATTAGTCCTACTGGAGTCAGTGCATTTTATATTTTTCTTGTCTGAATACCATAAATCTGTTGCATTAGTCACCTCAGTCTAACAGTGTAGTATTCAACAAGGGCTCCACCAGCTTTCTGTCATAATGGTTTGTATTTCTATATCAAGGGAAGTTTGCTTGAACATCTTTGAATAGAGCTGTTAGTGTAGAATCCCACATGCTGAAGTCAAACTAAAAATGCATCCTAAAATGGTTTAAAAATGGTGATGGTTATTTTTGATGTGGCGTTAATTTGTGCGTCAGCTTTGTTGTGCATTGGTGTATTTTTCTTGTTCCTGCAGTTATCCAGTCAGCCATCAGCATGACATCACGTTTGAGATATTTCCAGAGCAGCTGCAGTGGAGTTTTGATAGCAGAAAATTGTTCAACAATCTAAAAATGACAGCAGTAAACACGAGCAGCAGATTTTTGAGGTCAACTCCTCAGAATGGAGGAGAAAGGGCTTCTTGCGAGATACAGCAGTTTGTACTCGTGTATGATCATACAGAGAGATGAAAACAGAAGAGTCAGTTGCGCAGTTGCAACATAAAGCATGTTTTGAAGAAGGCGAGATGGTCTCACCTTTTCTTGACAAGAGAAGCACTTACCGTCTCACCCTGGCTATTGTTTTTCTTCACCTGGGCACGTAACCCGCAATTCAAAGAAACAAGTTAATGCCCCTTCTTTCAGCACTGCCATGAGGCATTTTGACAATGGAGGGAATCACTATGTGAGGTAGACACACACAAGATGAAGCCAGGAGTAAGTAAGCGCAATAGTAACTAGTAAATATAGCCTTAGTTAGTATTCAGGGGTGAATTTTCTGTTTGAATGCTACATGAGAGCCCCACTGTAGTCCTGTGAGTACAGCTGTTTAGCTGTATGTACAACAGGGAGCTGTATTTCCAAATATCAGGGTTTGCTTTGAAGGGTTTCAGGCACTGGCTTGAAGTGTGTGTGTAACTACTATTGCTGTATGTAATAACCATTAAAGGCCATTCAGGCACACATATTAAATTCAGAAATACAGGAATTGGCTCAGATTCTTCAAACACTAACCACAGCTGAACTAATGCAACACCCACGCAAGCTGCTCACGTTCCCGTCACCTGTCCTGAGCTGGACTGGTTCTGCCTGACTGGTACTTTACCTAGTTAAGCCTGTCCCATTGTCAGCTCTGCACCTGACTACTGCAGCCTGTATGTTTATCTGCTCGAAGCTGAACTAGCTCTGCATGACTGATTCTGATTAATTCCCTGTGATTTCCATGCAGTTTTGCACCATTTCACACACTGTCTCCCAAATGACCTTGTCTCTGACTCTTCCTTGAGAGGTGACTTTTGACAAATGAAAGTACTAAATGATATTCTGCCTCTTCAGCACCACAGCATATTTAATAAAAAGTCCCATCTCTAATCCGAAAGCAAACAATTTTTTTCACCCTAATCCTAACACAAATGAAAGGTTTGATGCACCATCGAAAGCAAAAAATATGCCTTTAGAGTGACTCACAAACATTTCTAAAGGTAATATACAAATACATAAATCATCCCTATAATCCCCTTTTCCTTGATGTATTATGCAGTGTTGTTATTGTAAACAGTTGTAGGAAACACAATGTGCTCTAGATAAATACCCGTATTGCTAAAGAAAGACAAATGATGCATTCATATAGTTTTTGATGGAGAAACTTTTCGAGGATGTTATTTGAAAGTCTGATCCAATAAATGCTATGTTAGGACTTAAGAAAGATTAGACATCTTTGTGCTGTTTCAGTAATTTGGTCTATTAACATTTTGATGCATCATGAATGTCAATGGCTATATCTTTTCTGTTTATAGAAGTAATGTTTGACACTGAAATATGAACTTTGACACACCAGATCGTGCAGTTATGTGCAATGAGCAATGCATTGAGAGTCCTGTCGACTGGTTACAGTTAAATAATTTATGACTATAAAGTCAAGGCCAGTTGAACCTATTGGGTATATGAGTGCCATGTCTGAAGATTTCCTTCAGTGTAATGACCGTTGTGGTTGACTGTGCTATATTTGAATCAGGCTGTGTTTAAACGGTGTTGTCTCTACTGCCGAACAGGGAACAAAACCATCATCTCTCTTTCCTGAACAGCCCAGTCATAGCAGGAGGAGCACCACTGGTGCAAAATTACACCAAGTCTCACTTTGTCCATGAGGAGAAACCAAGATCCAAGAAAAAATTGTATCTGAGGAAAAAAAAACAACCTCACCCTTAAAAAGTCACACGTTGCCAGTACATCTTGTACAATGTTGTCACATGGAGAGAAAGCCCTTTCACACAAAATGTTGAACATATTGGTGTTAACATTGGAGATCATCACCTTATTCCTCTTTTCCTCTGTCCCTATTCTGTATTTTCTCCTTTTTTCCTCATTTAAATCCGTCATGTTGAGCTCCGTCTCTCACTCTGACTCAGGCCTCTTCTCTTTTGCTTCACTTTTCTCATTCACACACAACCTTGTCTCACACTTTCTTCATCCAAAACACCCACAGCACCTTCTCTCCGCCCCTCCCTGTGTTTACACATATCATTTGAATATTTGATGTATTTTCACTTTATGTGTTTTCTCATAGAGCTGTAAACATCTCTATCCTCTTTTTATGTCTCATAATCTTCCCCACCACGTCTTATATAGGTGTGTGAATGTGTGCATAGTTCCTTTGTATGCAGTATGTGTGTGGTCTACATGTGCATTTGATCACATCTGCAATTGTGTGTCCATGCATCCACCGGTGTGTGTGATATATGTGTGTATGCATTGTATTTGTGTACCTTCCATTTCCCCTCTTGTTATTTTTTTTCTCTCCTTCTCTTTTTCTTTCTGCTCTCATTTCCTCTCCATCAGTAGCTAATCAACCTGAGTCATGTCCAATCACTGGGTGTGTGCCCTGGGTGGAATCAGGTTAATCTCTGGAATAAGGATAATATAAGATAAACATGACAGGGTCGAATCCATGTGAAGATAATTCCATTTCCATATTTCCATATCAGTGGAGATGTCACATTCACTGACAGTGATACAGCAATGCTTTTCAAACTTTTTCCTTCTCCCTTTTGGTACAACACATTTTCTGGTATTGAAATAAATTGGAAAAACTAGGGAACATTTCTCAAAATAGAGGTTGCACTTTTTTGTTTTTCTTTGCAGTCACATTTTCTCAGTTCCAAAGCAATTTACCTTTGTTTCATACAGTTTATTTTGTCTATTGGCTCCTGTTTGAACTTTTCTCTGTTCGCTGTCTCCTTGTAGCTTTCGGTCAGAATGAATGTCATGACCCAGGAGTTCCTGTCAATGGTCAAAGGTATGGGGACCAGTTTCAGCTCGGCAGCTCTGTGGCTTTTCGCTGTGACCAAGGATTCATTAGGACGCAGGTAAAAATCTGACATCTGTCTAAATCTACCAAAATAGGGTACTATTTAGTTAGATACAGATGTACTTTACAAGTATTATCATTATTAGCATGAATGTTATTATTATTGTTATTTAATAGTAGTATCAGTAGGTGCAGTAGCATAGATAGTAAAATGCTACTTATACTCTATACGGACTGTATACTTTTATTGATATCTGTTTGTAGCTTTTGTTTGATTGACTTGTATTCATGTGTGTATTGATGGCATAGTTATCTTAATGTCTTCTTTCTTTTTATCAGACCTTGAAAAAGGTTCAGTAACTATATCATACATTCATATCATATTTCCAGGGGTCTGATCAGGTCACTTGCATCATCCAGGATGGAAATGTTGTTTGGTCCGCGGCTGTACCTCGCTGTGAAGGTAAACACACATACAAACCGTTTACTTTATGGATGAGCAGTGGCTAATCATTGAAAATGGTCTGCTTGCCGGAATATAAGGTCACAGTGCATCCAGCTATTTGGCTCTTTCCGTTTAGCTTAAGTGTGCTTATACACCTTAGAAACTGTATAAATTTCCTCTTCTAATTGCTTTAGCCTCCAGCCTCCCCACACTTATTCAGCCTGTTTGCATGCGCCTGTCTCTCTCAACAATAATCTTAAATGAGATTGGCTCAAGTTCGGCTTAAACTCATTCAGGGAGATGCATTCATTATATGCAGACTCTAATACTCAGAGATGTATCCATGGTGTGCAGATAAGCTAATATGTGGAAGAAATAATAAAAGGACAGTGAGTATGCGGTTATTTCAACACTTTTTAAAGACGAATGGCAACCCCTGACCTGTGAGTGTTTGCAGTCTTTTTGTGTATCCCCTTCATCTTGATTGTATTGTCTAAATGACATTATCAAATGTTGACCGTTGTTAATAAATGGGATAGGGGAGACAATCAAATTGAATAGGGTTGTCACATTATTTAAATAAGGAGTATGGGAAAATATTATTCTTCCCACTGGACAGGGAAGGATAATTACATTTTATTTCTAGAACGACTTTCTCGTATGCATCCCGGCCATGAGCACCACTGCTTCAGTATGGACAGAATGGGTGAAAGAAAAGTGATTTTGTTTGTTTTGCTCTCTGAAAGTCTGGAATTATGAACAGTCAAACCGATACTTGAGAACAGAAGAAGTGGTTAGAATGGGGAAGATCAGCCATTGCAGATTGTATATTGTAGAAAGAGCAACGGATAATCAACAGATCATGAGCTCCAAGTGTTTTCAAGGCTGTTACTCTTACATGTTGTCTGAATGTGCTAGACACTCTTTTATATTTATTGTAATGAAATCTCAACTCAATGAAAGCTAGTTCTCCTATTTTACTGTGCCATAATTGAGATTTTGAGACTCTATGTTATAAATTAGTGTCAGGATGTGCCAGCATTGCCGCCTGCAGCCGTCTGAGTTGCAGGGAAATGAGGAGCCATTTTTTGGCATCATTTGACACATAAATATCCCTGATTTCCAGTATAAATTATCATGCTATAATTATTTTAGCCTTTTTCAAACACGAGCACTCAAAATTGTTTACTGTAGCACACGGCTGGCAAAGCACATTTTCTGAAGGTAAATGTTTATGTATGAATTCTAGAAATTCAGAAAGGATTAGAAAGCTAAAATAAATTGAGCAGATGATGAAGCTGCTAACTCGATGTCGTATGAGCGTTGTGCTCATGCCGTAACAGTTACAAGAAAAAGTGATTAATTTCTCTCTCTCTCTCTCTCTGTGATTGTGTTTGTATTTATTTCCCTGTAGCTCCATGTGGAGGCCATCTCACAGCTCCTACCGGTGTTCTGCTGTCTCCTGGTTGGCCTTCCTTTTATAAAGATTCTCTGAGCTGCCAGTGGGTGATCGAGGCACAGCCAGACCATGCTGTGAAGATACACTTTGACAGGTTAGTGGTCTGGTTATGGAGATATAAGATATAAGATATAATAAGAGATGAAGAGTTATTTTGTTACTGTTGTTTAAGTTTGCTCATCAGTTAGTCAGTGGGATTGTTGCATACTGTTGTCAAAAAGCAGGCAAAGTTATTTTCCTCCTTTTTGTATCAGCTAGTACGTTATATAGTTAGTCAGTCTATAGTTAGTTAGGCAAGGCAAGGCGAGGCAAATTTATTTGAATAGCACAATTCATACATCAGGCAATTCAAAGTGCATTACAGAAACATAAAAATACATTAAAATCACAAATACAAATACTTTCAAAGAAAGAGTGAAAGAAAGAAAGACAGAAATTAAAAGATAATAAAAATAAAAATACAGAAGAAATACTATAGAATTACGAACAGAAAAATACATTTAAAGGAAAATTAAAAACAAGCCAGTAAAATACAGCAGTTTAGCATTTAGAGTGATTAAAATAAGTTAGCAGATATATTTACTTTAAGTAAAAGCTGTAGCAAATAATAACGTTTTCAACTGTGATTTAAATGAACTGACAGTTGGTGCAGAACTCAGGTGTGCAGGCAGATTGTTCCACAGGTGAGGAGCATAATAACTGAAAGCTGCTTCACTTTGTTTGGTTCTGATTCTGGGGAAACACGACAGGCCTGTCCCTGATGACCTGAGGGGTCTGGATGCTTCATATGAAATTAATAAATCTAGAATATATTTTGGTCCTAGACCATTTAATGCTTTGTAGACCAACAGTGCAGTTTTAAAGTCTATGCTTTGACTCACAGGAAGCCAGTGTAGTGATCTGAGGACTGGTGTGGTATGGTCCATTTTTCTGGTTTTTGTAAGGACTCTTGCAGCAGCATTTTGGATCAACTGTAGTTGTCAAATTGACTTTTTGTTTAGATCAGAATCAATAATCACACTGAGATTTCTGGCTTTATCTGTTGTTGAGGTGAGCACTGATCTTTAACCTAACATTTTTGGGGCCCAAATACAATCACTTCTGTCTTATCTGCATAAAGCTGAAGAAAATTCGGTCAGACATAAATGTAGTTGGTGAGTTGCTGCTGCAGTAAATAATTAATGTTGGCTTTTTGCTAATTTTTTTCTGGACGCAAGCCACAAGCAGATGCAGCATAGCCTGAAATTGCAATACCTGAAATTTGTATTTTTTCTTACCTTCATCTCCTGTGAGGCATTTCGTAGGTTTCAGCATTTGCACTGCATGCAAATGTCTGGTTCTGGGGCTAGTTAATTGTTCAGTTGTCTGGTTAGATATTCAGATTGTGAGTCAGGGACTGTTTTCTGTCCCACCGGCCAGTTAATTGCATTCATGTGATATCCCTTTTTCTGAATCAGTTACTGCTGGATTTGATGGGTCTCAAGAACCATGTGCTTCTCAGGGCCTTGCTCAGTCAGTCTATAAGTCATTGATCAGGTTGAAGTGCAGGCAGAGACAGCTAGTTACACAAGGAAGTAATGTGGCGATGGAAGTGCTCAGTCATTTAAATAGGCAGGTAGACTTTTGTCATTGATGTTAGCATAGCATCTTGCGGAACAGGTCATCAGTCTGTTGATGTTCAGTGTTCAGTGCCTACCATGGCTGACTTTAATAAAATGAACATTGTCCTCTTCCTGCAGTTTATAATTTCAGCATCATTTCCTACTGATTGCAATCGTTTGCTCTTAGTTGCATTACATTAGCTGGTATTTAAGGTAGCCCGCACACAGATTATGTATGCCAGTCACGTGAATGTTATCTTGTGTTTGTCAGGTTATTGTGCATGTTTTGTTTGTTTTTTTGTGTGTCTGTCCAGGTTCCAGACTGAGGTCAACTATGACACACTGGAAATCAGGGATGGCCCCTCTGCCTCGTCTCCCCTGATTGGTGAATACCACGGCACCCAAGCACCTCATTTCCTGATTTCCACGTCCAACGTCCTGTTCCTGTTGTTCACCACAGACAACAGCCGCTCTGCAGCAGGCTTCAGCATCAGATATGAAAGTAAGGCTGGCTGATCGACTGATAGAAATGTTTGGTAGACAGGCACTGAATTACTTGCAGGCAACATGTCTTGCTTCTGTAATTACCCCAGAAACACACATGCACTCAGCCTCTTGACTCTAGTATTTGTGCTTGTGTTATGTGATTTTCAGGTGTGAAAATGGAGTCAGACTCTTGTCTCGATCCTGGTATCCCAGTCAATGGCCGTCGCCATGGCAGCAGCTTTTCCATTGGCTCTCGTGTGTCATTTACATGTGACCCTGGATACACATTGAGTGATCAGGAGCCAATTGTTTGTGAGCAGAATCATCAGTGGAGTCATGCTCTTCCCAGTTGTGATGGTGAGATTCTGTCGTTTTAGCACTCTTGATGAAAGCTTAAAGCGGCTAAAGCCTTTTGTTCCGGTTCCAAAAGAATTATGTGATAACGTGAGGAAACACATTCACTCGCTGGAAACATCACGTCACATGGAGTTTGAGTTTCTCGGAACTCAGGAAATACTGTAAAATTAGGTCATCAAGGAAAAGTAAAAGTCAGTAACTCTGTAACTTCTTTGTGAAGAAAATAAATAAATGATTTGTCTGATTAAATTGGAAATTTACTTTACAAACTGCCACAGCATTTCAGCGTTGCGTGCCCGATGCGTAATCCTGTCCGCTTGCAGTGGGTCATCTCATCATTTTTTGGATAAGATAGCAAACTTTAACATATTAAGTTGTTAATAAACTACTCTTTGCTTTAACCCCAACATAAAACCTATAGGAGAGCTCACGCCTAATAGTAAATTCAAAAAGAGATGACTGTTTTTTCTGACATACTCAGATTTTTACTCCTTGTACAGCTGAAAATTACTTTCCCAGATTGCTGATAAATGCTCAAATAGATCGTCATAGTGTGATACTGGAAAGCATAGAACTTAGACTGGGGTCTGTATTCCGATATCAGTGTCGTAAGTCAACCACGTCAAATATAAAAAGCCATCTTTGACTGTCAGTTTCACACATGACTCGAAATGCGCCTCCTTGGTGAACGTCCTGTGTGTGACCAACTCATCCGTCGCAGTCTTTGCCTTACTCAGACTTTGTCCTACCTTTGCTGTGTTATCTGACTTCCTTAGGGCTTTCTGACAGAAGGCCATGAAGGCAAAGTTCACCCATAGCCGCTCAAACAGGCTTAGAAGGCAGTTTACCAATTTCCAAGTTACATAGGTGTGAGACCAAATACAGTAATTATAGGAAAACAACCTGTGCACAGATGGTCACGGAGGTCCCCGAAGCATGCTCTGCTATGCCCCCCAAAGCCACACACATCTGGGCGAACTAACAAGTTTTTAGGAAGTCCCCAGTGTGGTAACCTTGTTCCGTTTCCTCAGAGGACAAAGCCCCTTTTTTCTCCGAGAGCTGCTTAAAGCTTTGTAAATACACAAAGCTATACTGAATCCTATGCTAACAGAAAATATAAAGTTGGACCAAACTGTTAAGAAACTACTGAAAATATATGCAGGATTAGCAAATGAAACATTTATTTATAATGCTTGTAAACTAAAATATTCTGATTTGTTTAAACTTAGTTGCCTCTGGATAGCTGTCACTTTGAAGCAGAGCCCAAATACAAAGACAAGACATGAGGCAGATGTAGTTAGAAGCCCCTTTGGTATGGTCGTCAGGCAGGCTCACTTTTGGCAATGAGCAGGCAGAATCTGGCAAACAGGACTGCAGCAGTGTCATTATCACACACAACTGTGCCCCGGCTTCACCAGGGTTGCATTGTCCGCTGGAAATGAGTTTTAACAATTCCCCTTTGCAAGCCGCCAGCTGTGTAGTTGTTGTGTGTGAGATAAGTTCAGGGATGGTGAAGTGTCATGATAGTTAGTTAGTTTATTGACTTAAATATATCAAATAACTGCACATGAACAAATTAAAACATTTGGTCCAAGCAACTTTCCATATACGATTCTGTCAGCACAGGAATGAAACAGCTGAAGAACATCAACATTTTCAAGCAGTGTGCCTGCACCAATGCGCACTTGCATAAAGCCAACATTAATTGTCCTCTTCAGTTTCCCACTAATTGGTTTGAGATGGCGCCGAACATGACGGCCCCCTCTTCATGACCATAAAACAGAAAGGGAGCGAATAGGGCACAGTGGATGGGAGAAGGCTGAGCCAGAGCCTCAGAGGCAGAAGAGCGGGGAGAGGGAGTTGGCGCAGGTGTCCCCATCAGTAACTTCTTTCATCCATATGAGGATATTAAATGCTATTCCCAGTCCTCTGTAACTGGCAGCCATACTGTTAATTGTACAATCGGCCCCCACTCCAGAGAACACACTACCATAACGGCCTGAGTTGGACATACAGCCTCAGTGAAATCACGAGGGTCAACAGGCGCCACTGAAGCAGATGCTCGCAGGCCTTTCCATTCAACGCTTGCCCGCAGCTCATGCCATCGTGGGAGATGAATACACATCGTCTGATTCAATCCGCAGATTGAGAAGAATCCAATTTGAAAGCCAAAGTCGGGATGTCTCAACCTGGGAGTGAGTTCATACCGAGGCAGTCTATCTCACAATATCGGCCATATAACATAAGCAGTTTTAAATGGCTGCTGTGACATTTTCAGTTTTCAGCCCTTTTCAGCCATTTCACCAGACAACTGTTACATTACAAGACACACTGTTTCAGAGTGACGTTTCTCAAAAGCGGTGTGTGAGCCTTCACTCGAAAAAAATGTCATAGTTTGCTTTTGGAGACGATCATGGACTCGAATTATGTGTCATATATGTTTTAGGCTAAAACATGACTGTTTTATTAATCAATAATTATTGCCTTTTCCCGTTCTGTTGCTTTACTCTTTTCCTCCCGGCTGTACTGACAATTTCATGTGTCCAGTTTGCCTGTTTTGGAGCCGTGGGAGGAAGCCAGATCAAACCCACACAAAGGCAGAGAAAACTTACCAAGTCCACTCAGAAAGGGCTTGTAGATCTTACATCAGTGAACAGGAGAAAGGAAATCATCTTTTACAACTCCCACAGCCATACTCAAAGCAGCTCATGCACACACATGCACACATTAATGCCAATAATCTTATTTACAGTATTGTCTCAGAGGCACCGTTAACATTTTCACAGGGAAAGCCAAATCTTTTTCTGCCGCCGCATCATGCAGCCACCAAAATTCATTATTTAGACAATATTGTGTCCATAAATGATGGCACAGTCGTATTCCTGCAGGTCAGCTAAATCACCAAACAGATAATGCAGAACACTGGCTGCTCTTTTATGTGTCAGGGAGAATATTGAAGGGGCGACGTGACATTTTAAAGCTTGCAGTTGGTGCCAAGACAACAACTTGTTAGAAGTGACCAAAGTCAGAGTATCCCGTATAGTAAAAAAAAAAAAATGCCATGGCATCCTTTAAGAGAGAGGTAATTAAAGATAGAGGAGAAACATGGGGGCAGGAGAGAGGAGGAGGACTGTAACTGACGTCTGGTACACTATCTGCCTCTGTTTACCTGTTCCCTCTCTGAAAACAAGCTATATCTTTCTGTATCTGCTTCTCGTGCAGCATTCAGTCTCATGCCGCCTCTCTCAACACCGAATGCCGCCACACTTTGATTTGCCTCTCAATTTTTCGTTCGAGTCATGCACAGTCCTTCTTCCTGTCTCATGCTTCTCTTTTTCTCACATTGTCATACAGCTCACACTTTCTCGCACGCATACATTGACAGTCAGTCTCTTATCTTCTTCCACGCAGATCATTCATGCACACTGAAGTATGTGCTCTCGCACACAATAGATGCACGCACACATGCCTCCCTCAACAGGGGTCACTTAGTCAGACAGTGTCCTAGTTTTAGCGGAATCCTGATGGGAGTGTGGAAAAGCTGGCGCTGGTTACCACAACACGCTCAGAAGGCAGCTAGTCGGAGAGACAGAGAGAGAGAGACAGCGGCTCTCATCACAGCTACTCAACTCATCTGCAGCTCTGCTGAAATATGATATGGAACGAGATGGAGGGAAAGTCTCTGATAGATAGAGAGGGAGAGAGGTGGACACACAGCCTGCTCTCTACAAACACACCCTGCAATAGCTGCAGTATGAAGAGACGAAAGGAGCTGCAGCATCTGTCTTCATAAAGTCAAAATAATAAAATGTCATTTGACAAACCTTTCACCAAATGAATCATCACTGTGTTTATTCAGGAGCTAAAAGGGACTGTTGTGCACCAAAATATATAAATTAAAGCTTCAACAATCCTACAGAAGGAACATTAACAGTGAAGACAAAATGTTACTGTCTCTGATTCAGTTTATAGTCTGGGGTGTGTTTGTTTTATAGGCGAGGAAAACACTCCTGTTTTATTTCCACGCCAGTCAAGCACCTTGAAGCACTTTAATTGAATTAAATTGAACTGAATTGAGCTGAATAGAATTAAAAGGGATGTCGGCACAGCGAGGGAGAAACAAAGAGTAAATATATTATCTGAGTTCAACAGTCTCGAATGCACCGCAAGCCCGCTTTTACTCTCCATTACGTTACTATAGAATTTTCCAATCTGCTCTATCCCGAATGAGTTTGTCCTGTTCCATGTGAGTGGTCTGGCTCTGCGTGTCGGGTAGCACACACACACAATCGCTCATTCTCTTTTTCAACTAATCACTCTCTTTTTCACGTTCTCCCTGCTCTGTTTCTTTTGGTACAACAAGTACATCTCTGGACTTCTCTCTCTGTGGCTCTATGTCGGAGCTGCGTTTTTTATCCTCTTGTTCTTCTACTTTTCTCGGTAACACAGTCTTATCAGGTGAAATCAACATTCAGACCTCAGTGCATGTTATACACTGCATCCTGTGGACAGAGACAACATAATGTTCCTCCACCACATTGATTATTTGATAATATGTTCAACCACTGTCAGCTGTTCATTATAAAGATATTTTCTGATGCCTGATGTCAATTTAAGGCAAGTAAAAACAATTTAGGTGAGCTTAGGAAAAAGATGTGCTTCATTGTTTAAAGTGGCGACCACAAAATATTTTTTATCCCAACAGTGTATTAATGTGATAACAGTGTGAAAGGGGTCGCTCGTAGTGACGAACCCACAGAGAATTATCACATGAGTCTGCGGCTCTCCTCAGCTTTACGGAGCTCTGTAGTGAGTTTCAGCTCATTGTTCAGCTGTCCGCACTAGAACTTCACTGTTTTGGTTCACTCCCACGGCTCTCATAGTGTCATTTTCAGCTATTTCAGAAAGCTTTCTAAAAAACCCTCTGCTCTCCGCCTGCTCAGCACCAAATCGCAGACAGACAAAGTTAAGGACTATCTGGTGAACAAAGAGGAGCGTTCGGCACCTAAAGAGCCAGGTGTTTCCCTCAGGAGTTGGCAGAGATTCAAAAAACCGGAGAGAGTGACAACTGGACTAACATTTTCCAGATGGTCTGAAACAGGACTGTTAAAGATTGGTACTGTTGCTTTGTAGCTGCTGGATGTGTTAAATTACCAAATTACCGAGCAACGTACTGTATAAGGGGATGATATGTCAATAATATGTTCACATATTGCTTCTGGTGCCCCCAAGTGGCCAAAAAAAGTCAGTTACTGAAGGTTATGTAAGAAACGCATTCTCTCAAACTGGAGAAATCAGTTGGGAATTGAATGTATTGGATTTAAGCCAATGTGTATACTAGGGCATTTACAACTGATGTAATTAATTAGTCATCCACTCCCAAATCATATTATCATATTTTGTAACATTTTTTTCACCCAGCAACAATGATCAATTCTCGTCAACACCTGCAGCTTCAGCGCCCCATGCTGCACAGTGTTTCACACACATGACAACAATGACATGTGAACAACAACTACTCACAGCACCCCCAGCTGCATATCTGCTGTAGATGCATTGCCAGTGCTTTATTACTGCATGGTGCTAAAACCACACATGAACAATTAGCCCACAACCATGTGTCTAGTGGTTCTGACCGTCAATTAGCTGAGTATTTTGTGAAACCCCAAGTATAAGCCTATTTACTACCAAGTCTACATACTCAACACCAATACTTTTATTGTGTAAACGACAGCTGTTTCTCCTCATGACTCCTTCCTATAATTCTTTTGATATGTGGGGGGACTATTTCTTGCATAGAGAACGCATTGACACCATGGCCACAACACTCTGGCTAAAACTCCCTCACCTGTTTTTTCCTCCACCCTTCTCTGTTTCTCACTGTCTCTCCCTAGCCCTTTGTGGAGGCTACGTCTTCGGTAAGATGGGGACAATTCTGTCTCCTGGCTTTCCTGACTTCTACCCCAATTCTCTTAACTGCACGTGGACTATAGAGGTGTCTCATGGGAAAGGTAAGAACACACATATGCACATATTCATGTTAAGAAATGTGTTTATTATATTTGCATATGTTGAAGATTGTTGTGCGTCTTTGTGTCCTGACAGTTGTGTATTTATTTCTGGTTCGGTTTTTGTGTTCATGTGTTGCCTTTTATGTGTCTGTGACTAACTCTGCCTCATAACTGTGCATTCATCTATCCATTCATGCATCCACCCATCCATTCATAAATCCATCCATCCATCCATTCATCCATCCATCTATTCATCCATGGATTCCCAGGAGTCCATCTGGTTTTCCACACTTTCCATCTGGAGGAGAACCATGACTATCTTTCCATAATCGAGGACGGCAATTTCCAGGTTCCAGTAGCTCGACTCACTGGCTCAGTGCTGCCCCCTAGTGTCAAAGCAGGGCTCTATGGGAACTTCAGCGCTCAGCTACGTTTTATTTCGGATTTTTCCATGAGTTATGAAGGCTTTAATATAACTTTCTCAGGTAAGAACACTGGAGCAGACACTGTATTTTAACATGGATGTATGCCCAGTAAATCCACCTAAACCTGCCTTTTTAACCTAATGTAGGCCTATCTCTCTCAGATCTGCATTAACAGACTGAACAGATATTACAGTTATGGTTGTCTTAATTAGTTGTATTCTTATGAGATATTATGGTACATTGTTCTGCCTTACATAGACAGAGAGCGCAAAAGTAGCTACAGAAACTGTGAAGTCAACAAAAAAGGTTTCATACCCACCAACTTTAACAGATATACTGTCTACAGTAAGTTGTAAACCCAATTTTATGTCTTTTTAGAATGTTTAACATTCTAATCATAATCAAAGACCTTACAGTTTTGGACTGTTTCATCTGCTGCATGGCTGACAGTGCTGGATGATCTCATAGCAAAGCTCCTTACCAGAGGTGGGACGGTTGACCAGACATACATTTGCCAAACCAACCAGTTAGTCTTCATCCTTCAAGTCTTCTCTCTTGAGAATGTTTGAGACAGCAATCAGATTTTTTCACAACCGCACTATCAATTTAAATTGTAATTCATGGCAGAGGTCTCATACACTACAGTCTCAGGTTTGAAGTTTTCCTGTCCCAAAAAATTTTAAAAGGAAGAAGGAACTTTCTCTCTATTTAGATAATATTTTGTCATGGCTAACTTAACAAAATTCATGCAGTTCCTCTACGCTTCGCAGCACTTCAGTGATTTTATAATGAATCCTCAACAATGTTATTTATCTCTGCTCAATGTATAGAATATGACTTGGAGCCTTGTGAGGATCCCGGCGTACCGGCGTTCAGCAGGAGGATGGGATTCAGGTTTCGAGTCGGCGACTCACTGGCCTTCTCTTGTTTCCATGGCTACCGACTTGAGGGAGACAGCAAGATCACTTGTCTGGGAGGTGGCCGGCGAGTCTGGAGCAACACACTACCACGATGTATAGGTGAGACAATCAAGTTGACAGACGGCCTCACTGACTGCTGTCTAAGTGAAAATGTAAAATTTCCCACAAATCCAGATAGAGAATTAGTTTTATACATTCAGCATATAGTTTCAGACATCTAGTTGTCCAGAGTTTGTGTGTTATAGTGTGTACTCATTAAACTTTCCCTATATAACATTGTATATAGTGATGTTGTAACAAACCTTTCTGCCTTCAGTGTTAATAGCTTTGGAGTGGTTTATCTTGTGTGAAATATAACCAGCAGCTTGTAAAATAGAACTTAACTGAATCTGAAATTAACTTCTTCATCATATGAATAAGCCAAGACATAGAGCATCAGCATTTTCCTGGTTGTCATTCACCAGTATTGTATTACTGACACAATGGGAATTTACTATACTTAGACTGGGTGACTGTTGGTTTTATTTTCCAGGATTTGAGTGTTAGCAGGTTGTAATTTGCTGGTATTTGATGAGTATCAGTGTTTCCTCGGATGCTGCTGGTAATTTATGAGAGTCTGACTGGTCGCTGCTGGTCATTTTCAAGGCTCAGAAAGAGCAAACTGAAAATGCTATAATAGCATTATCTGTCAGGAGATCAGGAATAACTAAGAGGAAAGAGAGCAACAGCAGCTGCCAGCGTTCACTCGTTCATCTCTCTCCCTCTCTTTTTTTCCAAATGTTCCTTTCTTTAGCTCTCTGTCTGTCTGTCTAGCTTTCTGTTTCTCCTCTCCCTCTGTATTTAAACAGTCCTTGGCTAGATAATTAGGGCATTAGCTGCTGTATGAAAAGTGTTAATACTGTTTCTTTTGTTACTCCCCTTTTCCCTTTTCTAATTTCTCTCTGCATATTTTCAAAAGGCCCTTGTCTGTCTTGGTTCATCTCCTATTTTCTTTTCTTCCTCTTCCAGCTCTTTGTTCATCCCTTTCTTTTCCCTCTTCACTATCCTCTGCTCTCTCACTCCCACTCCACAGTGTTCACTTTGAAAAGATTTATGCTCCTTATCTCCTGCCATAATCTGCTTTAAAAACAGCAGAACATTTCCAAAAATGTTGTCTTGAGTTTCAGATTTGTTCAGATTTGAGAAACACTGCATGTTTTGTTTAGTTTCCTTTTCTCAGCGATGTTCCATATCGGCTTCTCTCTTGTCTATCTCATTACTTCCATTTCCTCTTCCCTACCAAGTAGTGGTGGTCCTCCTCAGTTGGACTTAAAAGCCTGCTCGTCTCTCTTCTCCTACCTCCTTTCCTCATTTACATATGGAAAAACTCTATTTGCACAAAGTACCACTGATTTGAATTCCTAAACTTTGATAGCCACTGCACCTGCTAGATAACTCTCTATAATGCCAATGAAACACTTAGCTAGAGCAGCTTTTATGCAAAGTCTTCTGTTTATTTTTGCCCTCTTCTCTAGTATTTTGCACTATGTGTTTGATTGCTTTGCTTTTGAATGTATGTAAGTGTTCCTCATTCTTCCTTATATTGTATTGTTTGCAACACAACACTGTATGTGTCATTATTAATATTGTCATTATTGTTTCCATGTTAGTGGATAGGCACTCCTCTGTTATCTGTCTTCGTCTCCTTTCATCTGTTTTACACAACATGCCAACCCCAGGTATTCTGACTGCACAATGATATTGCTGCAATTTTGATCCATGCTGTCCCTGCCCCCCTTGCCTCTCTTGCTGTAGCCGAGTGTGGAGCCTCGTCGCTAGGCCCAGAAGGCGTCCTGCTCTCTCCTAACTTCCCCTCCAACTACGACAACAACCACGAGTGCATCTACCGCATCACTACCGAAAAGGGCAAAGGAATCAGGCTGAAAGCTGAGAGCTTCTCATTGCAAGACGGAGACTATCTCAAGGTATATGCACACACACATGTTAATGTGACAAGCTATTCCCAATTAGGTGGTGCAGAATCTATAAACAGATGCAGATACGCACACAATGCACATACAGCTCCACAAACCTGTCTATATGCAAAGAACAGATTGTTATTGTTATGTTTTTGGGTTACTTCAAATTCAGCTTGAAAAGAAAACAATTGAGTGTTTGTTGTAGTGGCCACACAAGTAGACCATAAAAGTATATGATCAAGGATCTATTATTTAAATTTGCATGTTTTCCTCAGGGCTTTATCTGCAGTACATGCTGTGTGCAAAGCCTCTTTCTGTTTTCACTGTAATATAATTGTCCATCTTTAAATGTGATGATTTTACTACGTTGCTCTCTATCTAGCTATTTGATATTTCTGAGGCAGTTAATAATACAGGGCAGCATTAATTAGGTTTAATTGAAATATTTGGAATGCTTCTTATTCAGAGATATCAAAGAATATAGATCATATGGCCTAAAAAAACATGTTACTTTCATCTTCGTATATGTAGTATCAGTTCATGAGTGCATTCATTCATCAAGAGGTACAGTGACCTGTGCGATGCCAGAGCAATTCTGAATTGAGAATAAATGTCTGTGTTGGTCTATGTTTGACGCAAAAGCAAAGAACTGTCTTGAATGGGAATTTCTCATCTACACATTTTAAACCAGTGTACGCAGGCATTTATTTTTATGTTGCATTGTGGAGCCTAAACTTTCTCAGCACAGTCCTCAAAGCTCACCAAGTCTGCAAGCTTTGGTTCCAGCCATGCACACCTGATCCAATTAAGGTGTCAGGGAGTGTGTGGCCCTTTATTACAGGAGATGTGCAAAAAAAAAAAAGAAAAAAAGACTGCAGTGAAAACATTAACAACAGGAGGGGCCTTGAATCTTTGGTTTAGCAAGTACGTAGTTAAATTGTATTAGCAAGGTTTGCCGTACGCTGTTGGATGTGTTAAACATTGCTGCAAGAAGCACTAACATCCCTGCAGGGGTTTATCACCCATGTTCTCTATTAGTGATGATGGTGCTGCTGCTACACGGCCATCCACAGCTGAATACACGGGGAACAGAGGCACAAAAGGATCAATTCTGCCTCTGTTAACCCTCTAACCAACCCAATACAGTGAATTATTGTTGAATTTGAAGATTAACTTTGTATTTACACACTTTTATTGGTTGGAATATGTGGCAACACCAAGTTTAATAAATAGAGAAGTATATATGTTTGTATACTGTATGCTCTTTTTTTTTAAACTAAAAAAACAGCATGCTGACTGATCATTTATGCAGTATGTCAGCTGTAATTGGGCGCGATGTGTTCCACTTGAATACACCGGCAGGCTGCATAAACTTGATCTGCAATATGTTATTATGGTTCTTCTCAGTCTGCTGGTGCCTCTGTGCATTTTAAGGATTTGCTGTCACGATGTATATATAAGGAATTCATTGAAGTGTTTACATGTTATAAACTTGGATGTGCATCCTTGCGTACGTCTGAACTATAAAGAGAATTACAGATGTTCTCCAGGCTCATAATTCCTCATAATTCCTCTCCCGGGTGCATGTGCCCACTCCAGTGTCAGTTAGGAGCAGCTGTGTGAGCTGTTTTACAGTCTTGACGCTGTCCTACAGACACCGTCTAAGACTTTTTCTATTCACAATGTCTCTTAGTGGTATTAGGCCTGGGGGCATGGTTAAGCCAGTATATGGTTAGAGTGTATTATCAGTATTAGGCCTAGAGCATTGGCTGAGCCTGTCTGTGGTTAGATTGTATTAGCAGGGTTCTCCCTGACTTTTAGAGAGGCATGACATCATTGTTAAAGGTAGAACTTTTCCCAGTGGGATAGGTAAAAAAAAAGAAAAGAAAAGATAAGAAAAATGCCCCTAAAGGAAAGGAAAGTGACACCAACATAGTTAACAGACAAGGACATTCAGCAGCATGAGTTCTGTAAGCAGCCATGAAAGTTTTCTTTACCTTAGTTTTACAACATGTCCTGCTTGACATCGCAGCACCCCTCCTATTATGTGATTAATCTCTGCAATGCAACGAAAGGATGCAAGCCCCGGGACTGGAGAGCAGAGGAAGGCATTTGCTCTTTTTCAAATTGTGGTTGCCTTCTTTGCAGGGCATTTGACACAGTATTTACTGTCATAAATTGATTCCTTATCAGAAAATAACAGGAACAGAGGAGCAGAATCCAGAGAATGACTGGAGATCACAAAAGTTAATGAGGACACACCGGATGCTAACATAGCAATCAAAGAGTAATGGGAGGCCCCAAGACTGATTGCTAGAAAGACATGTCGCGTTCAACACAGGCTGTACAACATTATTAGACTTTTGCCTTCAATTTTTAATGCATGGGGTCTTAAATCACTGATAAGAAGTAACTTTTAAAAGAAATAAAAGGTGGGTTTGTTTGCAGTCAGTGCCCCTCGCTGTACAACCCAACTGTTGTAACGCAGTGATGTATAGAGTACAGTACAAAATACTCTGATGGTAATGCAGCACATGTGTGAACATGCTGGTTACACATGATAATTAACATCTCTCTGTGTTATTGAACGTGTGCAGGCATTGGAGTTGGTTGATTGTTTTGCTGTGCACACAGCTGGAATAATTAGCTGTGCACAGTTGGACTAGCATCCCACTTTTTAAAATGAGTAGTATTATTGTTTTAATATATGTTTGGGAAATTGCAGACAGTTAAAAACATCTGGAGTCTCTTTACACAAGTGTTTAATTAATATGTCCGTGCAATGGAGCAGTGATTAGTGTCGCACATTTTGAATTTCATGACCATTACTTCACACCCGCTGACCAAAAAATAAGGAAGCCTGTGGCTCAATCTGAACACTTTTAGTGTTCACCAGAGGATAAATGCTTTTCAGCTCTTGTTAAACCCTCAGGTCAAACTTTTTTACCCACAATGGTAGTAAGAATCAAAGAAAAGGTAACCGTCTCTCCATTTCCGCGAATCCAGCATTTTTACTTTCTTGTTTGTAATGTCCAGATGAGGCTGCTCGCATGACTATTGAGCTTTACTCTTATAAATTGTGTTGACAAACAGTACAATCAGGCAGTGTTTCCTCCTAAGTATCCATCAACTTTAAAATATAGGATGAGTTAAAAACTGAGTTATTTAAATGACGCAAAGGATAGCTGGTGGTCGACATGAGGAAATGTTCACTGTCGTCATCTTGTGGGACTGTATAGAAATTACCATTTATAAGAGCATTGATTAGTAATGTACAACATGTCTGTTGAATATAACTGTCCCAAAGAATTAGCAGAAAACATGACTACAATGAACTGGAAGGAAAGCCCCAAAGTGCCACTTAGGCTAGCAATTAGCTTGCCACTCCCCAGGCAAGCAGTAATGGAGCAATTGCCTGTTACTGCAGCGGAATACTCTGAACACAAACCATTTGTTTGACAGTTCCAACAAGCTGCAGGCTAAAATCTCCTGTAACATATGAACCACCTCATTACAATTCCTTTTGCTATTGGCTAAGGCTTCACCCTGGCATTGTTAAGGAAAGGGCTAACCAAGCTCAATTTGCCTAAAAATGCCCTCTTACACGGTGCTTGACCAAATTTGCTGAGATGTACTCCAACCCCGAAGAATAAAAGAGAGGGCGAGAGAGAAACAAAGTGAGGATGTGTGGGGATTGTTCTATGAAAATAGGGGTGATGGAAGAGCAAGCGAGAAAGAGAGAGAGCCAGACAGACACAGAGAGGAGGGGTGGCAGATGGTGACATGTTGATTTATGAGCCGCAGGGCTTTTCATTAACCATACTGAGTTTTACCGAAACGGAGAGAGGAGGAGAGAAAGATAGAGAGAGAGAGGAAGACAGACGGACAGACAATGAGATGCAAAACTGACTGTCGGGGGAGAGATGTGGGTATGGAGGAAGAGCGGAGGAGTTCAGGGGAGCAATGCTACAGATACTGTGATACCACGCTTATTTTTGTAAACTTTTGCTCTTTTACACACTGTTCTTTCCCACATCTCTCAATCTTCTTCATATCCCTGCTCCGTCACAGCTGCACGCTCCAGCATGCTGTAGCTCCAGCTTTGGCTTCTTGTAGAGGTGTTCATGTCTCCTCTCACTGTCAGTGCTTGCAGAGATAGGACAGTATATCACCTTAGCCCTTTTTCTTTGGCATTCCTGCCACCTGCAGACCTGTCACAACCAATCTGTGGAAAAGTCCCACCATGCCAAATACAATCATGAGCTGTTCACATTTATATCCCAGCTGTGAGGTAGTATTATGAGGTACTTCAGAGTCCTAATTCTCCCCTTCAAAGTGCAGTCAAAAGTAGACTGTACTTCCCAAACTACTACTTCTCCAGTGTTCAGAGTAAAGCTGCATTCAGGATCCTCAACCATGAGAAGACATAAAGGAGAATCCAGTTTCAGTATCAAGTACTAATCACCTGTAAACTTGAAAAGTTCCTTTTGAATATCCATCCATCCACATAAATTCTGCTGTTTAATCCCCTACTGTGCTCTGTATCCTCAGTATGTTGCAAACAGTGTTTTCACTAAAACAAACCAAAATATAGCTAAAAGCACAGCTAGCATTTGCTGCCATCACAGTTGCAGCACATGCTTTATTGCATGTACATGAGCTTACTTTGGTTTCAAACAACAAATGTAATTTATTAGCTGTGCTAGTGACAAAACTGTGTCTTGCGCTATGTTTTGTGAGAAAACAAAATTATTTAGTTTAGCAAGTTAATGTGTTCGTGAATGGAGTAGTGATTTGTGCAACCCTTTCAACTGGACACTGTTTGTTTTTGTCATTTGTATGATGTTCAGCTCTGCTCAGCTTTCCTGTGTTGCAAAGATCTCGCTGGGAGCCGTGGCTCCACTCTGCGCGTCTACTTGTCTCACAGCGCTCATTTGAAATAAATGACTTCCAGCTGTTTTGCCTCTTGTTTGTGCTGCCAGTGTGAGCGCACAGTTACCGGTTGTTGATCACAGTGCAAACGATGAGAGGCAAAATTGTTAGGGGACCGAAAAGAAGCAAAAATGTTAACATCTGGAAAGAAGAAAAGGCTGATCAACAAAGGGAATACAAGCTAAGTCCTGCAATATTAATCCAGTCCAATGATGTTTATATGTTGTAAATTTAATCTATCCTGTTCTCACTTTCCTCTTTTCACTCTACTGCTATTTTTACCTTCTCTAATATGCATGACAAAGTCATTGACTTGCTTAGTTAACAGTGGAGAACATGCATCCTGAGAATTCTCGCCTTTAATAGTGATTTCTAGGAAACACACTGTATGACTTGTTAATCGTGTCCTCTATTAAAATGAATCCACTAAAGCAGCATCATTTTTAAAAGTGTAAACAAAAATATAGGAACACTTATCACAGCTGGAGACAAACTCAACTGTGAAGCACCTTTTTATTTTTCACTGAGGTCTGCAATATCCCCTCTGCCGATACACATGTTGAAGTGATACTCGAATCTGCTGCTTCCCACAGGTGCTAGACAAGGATTAAGTTTAAAAAAATCTAAAATTCAAAGTAGGTTTGTAGAACAGTTTCACTCCACTGCTTTTAAAATGTTCCGAACAACATTTTAAGTGAGGTAACTCATTTATATACCCACTCTAAAACTCCTCGACACTTTGTTTCTTCGCTCTCTGGAAGTGAGAAAAGTCTTGGTTTAACATAAAAAGTAAAGGCCTCAGTGGTTCTGCTGACTGTTAGCCCCTTAACAACTCTCTTGTGACCTCAGCAACTTTCACTTGATATTTCAGGCTCTGTCTTTTGTGGTGCTTCACAAGGTTCACGCTGACACAAAGATAAGCAAAGTAGCTTTAATTTGAAGCACATTGAGGTTGTTGGGTTTTTTTTTTTTGCATCACTTGCATTGTTTGGTGTTTTGGTGGCTCACTTGCAGAGGACAGGCTTAGACGATACAGCACAGCCCTGTAATTTTGGTTTCATGACTGCCTCCACTTTGTGCCATCCTTTTTTTCCAGACCAGGTCAGCAGTGCACTGTGTAATGTTCTTGTGACTTGAACTGGTAGATGTGCACCCACATAAACCTTTACAAAATCACACCAACTCTGTTAACTCATGTTTTTATTCATGCTCTGGGGACCTGTTCCTGTGTTTTGACTGACAGGTGTATGATGGAGAGAACACTTCATCCCGTCTCCTTGGCAACTTTACACGTGATGGCATGATGGGTCATGTCATCAATAGTACATCCAATCGCTTGTGGCTGGAGTTCAACAGCAACGCCTCTGGAACCAATCAGGGCTTCCGCCTCACATACACAAGTGAGTTGTTGTCAGCTGATTTTTTTTTCCTTCTATATTTACTAACACATGCCCACGCCATGGTTTGCTCAAGCATGGCCACAGGAAGGAAGCACCCCTCTCCTTCGCTCTCACACACACACTTTTTGCACACAAACATGCAGAAATTATTTCCTAAATTTTGAGTAGCTCATCATGAAGGTCCTTGCGAGGAGATGTTTTTAATTGAAAACTAGAGTGGTTGTGATTGTGTTAGATGGCCCTCATGGATGCTTCCTACATCTGTCCTGTACCTCAGTCAAGTGATTCTTGAGTGCTACATACCAGAACAAAATACTTGTCATGTACTACAAAACTCCAAATACGAGTCTTTCTCCATCAGCAAATTGCCAAGCTATTTCTTTCACTTCTGACAGCTCAAACAGCTCAACAATCGGTTTTTAGAGCAATTTCTGTTGAAGGTGGAGTCCAAAGTGCAACAGCAGTTTACCAAGCATACAGCAAAAGGAAATGATAATATGAATGCTTGACACACACGGACATGCACCCTCTCTCTCTCTCTCTCTCTCTCTCTCTCTCTCTCTCTCTCTCTCTCTCTCTCTCTCTCTCTGTAACACAAACACACACACAAATCTTAAAGGCTTTAAAGAGAGTCTGATCAGAAGGCAAGACCAGCTGCTGTGTAAGTCAAAGAGGCTATTAGAGGAGTATTTATCTGCAAGCCATTAAAAGAAGGTGAGAAAGCGACACATCTGGAGTGGAAGAGTGGCTGGACGGAGGGACGAACGTATGAAAGTAGATGGTATATGGATGCTAGATGGATGCTCTGTATGTCAGTTACGCCGTTAGACAGCCGTTAATCTGCAAGCCATTAAAATGGAGAAGGTGACACCTTCTGCAAAGTTCTACTGCAATGGATGAGGTGATGGATAGATAAGAGATATTGATAGAAGGTTTAAACAGGAGGAAGGAGAAGCAAGCATTTGAGCAGGAGAGGCACCGATGGTTTCTTAAGTAGGGTCGGGGACTGAGTGAAACCGCTTTAATACTACACAGTGTTAGAGGCTATTTTGATAGAGTAACAAGACTTCAAACATCCGTTCAAGACATTAACAAGAAAGGCTGACACAAGTGAGATGCATCTGCTTTACTGAAATGGATGTGGGAAGGGATTAACGGTTGTAGACACACCTCACAAAACCGTGGAGAGGGCTCACTTTAAAAGTTGCTGGCTTTGTAAAAGATGCTATCACAAGGCTTTATGGAAGAGTAAATTGTGATTGGACAATGAGCGCATTCTGATGTTGTGTCCTGAATCTGTCCAGGAACAACACATAGCAGGTATTGTTCTGCACAGATCATCGCTCAACAGTGAGGAGGATAGCTTGAGATGGCTGTTGTCATATCAAGTAATTAAGAGACACGCTCAATCAAAACGAAAATTACAGTCTTTACTGACAACAGATCAATTTATCATGAAATATTATATAGGATAAATAATATAATAATAAATATAAATCAAAATAATTAATATTACATTTTTCATCACGCAGGTTATTTGGGGTAAATGAAACTTTTCTCTGCTCATTTTAGAGCCTGAGGCTTGAAACCACATTGCTGTAGTTATGGTCCATGCATGTCATTGTACATTCAGTTTATTTGGTTGCCAAGTGGTTTATAAATAACATTAAACTTGTATAGTTATTGGAAATCTATAGGTTTGTTTGCAGAATGTTTTCAGTTGCAGTTTCAGATGCAAATATACTCCATGTAGGGCCAAACATTATTGAAAAACTGTGTATGATGGTGACGGATTCACTGTTCATTGTCCATCATTCAGCAACTGTGGCCATTTCTGATCTGAGGGCGACTGACCTGAGGCAAAGAAAATATGTTGGTGACGTTGTTGTGTCTTTGTTTATCCATCTGCCTTCTAGGCATTGGACTTTCCTCTTCTGTGTTATCTTCAAAACACACAGACATCCCTTGCAGTGTGCTCGTTCAAGTGTACAGTATATTTGTGCTTGTGTGGGATGTGAAATTATCATTTGATGAATTCCTACAGTTTCATATCGGAACCACGTTTTCAATCCATAAATATAATCGCTGGTGCTGCTCACTCCACATATCTTTCAGGAAAGAAGAAACCTACACATTTTTCAAATTTCATAGAAACAAGCATATGAATAGAAGGTGTAGAAATGTCCAGTAGCTTTCACTGCAGCTGTCGCATAGGGTTTCAACATTAAAGGTTCTATATATGTGATATATATATATATATATATATATAAAGAGTCACAAAGAGTGACCTCCCACACTGTGCTGTAAAAGCAAGATGCCGAGTTTGAAGCGCTGAGATGAGAGCATTCACATTCAGTTGATGCCATCAAACATTAGCTACCTAAACCACATTTTACTTATTGTTTTAGGTAGCTAGCGTTAGCAGGATAGCTAGCAAGCTAATAATTACATAGATTTAGGTCACTCCACAGATCGAAGCATGTTTCACAATGGTCTGCGGGATAAAATAACTGTTTTTGTCAATGGAGTTTGGAGATATTAAGGAGTGCAATATACACTATAATGACTGTTTCTGGCGAGGGGGAAGGTGTGGCCAGACACCCATTTGTTTAGGTCTAAGATGTTGGTGCTCTAGTGCGACATCTAGTGGCAGTAAACATTGTTTATAGAAGCTTTAACTGTGAGTTAAACTTGAAATGTCTGTAGGAAGTAGTGGGACTCAGGGCAAGAGTATGACCTTATGTCCTCTTGTCCAAAACAGCTCTGAATCACCCTGTTCATTTATGCGATGTTGTCTTACTGCATGGACAGGAAGACTTCATCTGTATGTATGTGCTTGCGTGCGTGTGTGTGTGTGTGTGTGTGTGTGTGTGTGTGTGTGTGTGTGTGTGTGTGTTTCTCTCTATGTGTTTCTCTTTCTAGGTTTTGACCTAGTACGCTGTGAGGAACCAGGTGTCCCTAGCTATGGCTATAAAATCCAGGACGACGGTCATTATGCCAGCACTTTCGTCTTGTACTCCTGCAACCCTGGATACAGTCTCCATGGAAGCAGTACACTGACATGTCTTAGCGGGGACAGGCGAGTCTGGGACAAACCACTTCCTTCCTGTATCGGTTAGTATGCCAATACATGTGTAGGTTCTATGAACATCAATAATTCAGAACTGCATGATCTGAATTATTAACCTCCGGGTGATTTTTCTTCATACCATTCAATAAGAAATATAGTAGGGAGAGGCTGCCGTCCAAAACTCAACGTGTCTGTTTCTAAGCTCCAGTAAGAGCACAATGCTTCAGAAGAGACAGTGAGTGAACAAGTGATTAGTCGAAAACAGGTGTATACTTTTAAAAGAGGGAATGGGGACTGATGAATGATGGGAAATATTTATAGTGGTGCTAATATACCTCTGTGTGTAAAAAAACAGCACTTGCTGATCCATCAACCGGTTTGTACAAGACTATCTGCATCTGGACAGCAGGATGCCACCAGGCATGAGATTTTAGTGCAGCAGGCGTCTGTGTATTTTAAGGATGGCATATTTAAGGTGCAAAAATAGGGGATGACTGTCTGAATTGAACTTTGATAAATTTATAATGTGAGCCAGACTACTTTCTTGTACCCTGAAGGTGTGCACAGTATTTTTTGCCAAGGACTTTGACAGAAGCCATATCTTTCTGTTCTATTCTCAGCATGCACAATAAATAGAATATTCTATCAGCAGAGACCTTTTTCAGATGCCAGAAAGTGATGTGATGTAAAAACAAAATTGGTTCATCTGAAATTGTTGAGTGATACTATTTTTTTTTTCAGATACTGGACAATACAGACTGGAATCAAAGTGCACCCATATGCTCTTTACTGTGACAAAACTGACGACTGCAGCCTGTCTCACTTTCAAAAGTTCTAATAATTAAATTCCTTTTCCTGTGAGCTTTTATGTCAGTATAGTCAAAGTAGTGACAATAATTGTACCTGGAGAAATGAAACTTTTCTCATCTAAACCGGTTTACTGTACAGCCACATACTGTACTGTACATATCACTACTGTGATATGATGACTAATTATGATTAAAACTTATTCTGGGAAAAGCAGTCAGATTTTAGGTCATTCTGACTCGTTCTTAAACAGAGGGCTGCAGAGTGCGATGACTAAGTAGCAATTTATTACAACTGTAAAGATATTACATGCCAGGCATGCATATGACTGGTATATTAATGACTTCATAAGGAAGACTGATGATTTTGAATGTGAATGTCATGCAGACACATTGAAAAAAGGAACATAAAAACAATTGTCATGTGGCCTCAAAGTCATATAAATTTTTAGTTGAAAGAACGCAACGCTGAGAAAATTCTGAGAACCGCCCGAAGCATAATGTAATAATCAGCCATTTATGTGACTCCTGCCGTGCACTCCCACAATATTAGCTTTTATTTTTCACGCAGAAAAAATGACAAAAATGGTTTCTCATTTGGCATATCTAGAATATATTTGAATGTTTCTGAGGTTTCGAGGCAGATAAGCTGCCACAGGGCAGATTTAGCTTTAGCTGGCACTTGGCAGCTCTTAATTAGGTCGGAGTGGAGTGTGCCAAACAATTCAGGTGCTTTGACATGGGGATTTTTTTCCCTTTGCCTATGGACCTGTGAAAGCTGTTTTGTGCTACAATGCGGCAAGTTCAGCTGGCCATTTTTATTCCTTATTGTCGTTCAGCAGCCACCAGTGAAGCATAAATTTGACGTTTGTTTGCTGCTATTGTTTCTAGTTTTAAAATCCCTAAAGCAAATTCGCAGTTTTTAAAGTCCACAATTTCTCTCGACCATAAATATTTTGTGGCTTTGCATATTTTACAAATTAAAGCACTTTCCCTGTAAGTATTTCTACCTTGCTGGCTAGACGTGGGCACCTGGCACATGTTAATTTGGAATTCCCTTCTGCCGAGCCAAACCTTGTGTCTTTCTAACCTGCCAGCACACCTGAGCTCTCTGAGGCGGGACATGGCCTGATGTGGTTGCTAATGGCAACTAAAAAGAATGTGTGCTCATCGGTGTGCGTGGTGAATGAATTATGTGGGTGTGAATGCGAATGAGTATGCGTTTTTGGCTGGGTGTGTGTGAATCTCCGTGTGTGTCCCTGAGTACCTCTGCAGTCAGTCATTAATTTGTAGCTGCTCTGTCGCTGCCTTATTTCAGGTAAGCCAGCAACCAGGAGAATACTTGCTGGCAGAGCCTTGGGCTAACTACCTCTATAGCTACCTTTGTATCTTCCTCCTTTGTGTGTCTGTTGGGGCGTTTGTCTTTGTGCCTCTCTGACTGTCTCCTTCTCTGTCTGGCTCAGTCCCATATCTGCATGTAGTAGCATGGAGATGAGGCGATGGCTTTGCTTCAGGCTGTTTATATACCGTCTTCCTCTCTCTTTCTCTTTTTCTCTTTTTCTTCTTTCTGTCCCACATTGTGTCAAACAGAGTAGTGGTCCACCTCTCTTTTTGCTTTTTGTCCTTTTTTTGGGGGGTTTGCTATTCATACAGTAAAGCTGTCTATCTTCTTCTCTATATGTGTGTGCCTGTTATTCTCTCTGTCTTTCTCTATCTTTGGAAATTGGAGTTGTCATTGGCCCTAAATAACTGTTTTTTTCCTCTCCTTGTGCATCTGTGCCTCTCCACCCTCTCTGCCTGCTTTTCATGATAAAACATATGAGAGTAGTTGCCTTTCTTCCTATGTTTTCTCTCACTGGGGACTGACACAACTGGCTATATTGTATAAGTATGTGTGGGTGTGTACATTCGTATGTGTGTACGTGTTTGCATACTGTAACTGCATAAGTGTTTTTAAGTGTGTTTCAGCCATTGTGTGTGAATGTGTCATTATCTTCTACTCCCTTTGTATTGGAGTGTACATGTGAAAATGTATTTGTGTGCATTCTGCCTAGGGTAACGCAGCAGTACAGCAGTAGGTTGTCACGGTATTGGAGATTGCAGAGCTGTGTTAATGGTGCCTTCTTAACCCACACAAACATACAGTGCACACACTGATGCAAAGCCTTTTCTCTTCCAAACCATTTTCTAATCAATCTGCTGGCTCAGTGGGGTACCATGTATACCATGCACTACCATGATGAGTTCAGATCTGCTCCCAGCCTTCTCGCCTGCTTCCTGTTATCTCCCCTGTTCCTCACCACTGACAACAATATAAAAATAACACAGAAAGCCAGTTCTCTCTTGTGCATTAAACCGATTTTTTTTTTCTTGAACTCTCAACACTATAGGGAGCTCCTTAAGGGAAAACAGCCATCAAAGTTAGTCACCAACCTTGAGACTGTATAACAGCATCTTGGATAATTCAAGGTTGATTTAATGATTCAAGCCCTTCTTAACTGATTCTCATTTAACTCAACCTTCACACCTCAGAGTAATTTACAGCAAAGTAGAGGAGCTGCCTCTTATACAGATGAACTGAAATGTTAATAGGGCTGGAAAGAAGACCAAGAAATGTGATGCAAAGAGTCTCTTTGTGTTGAGAGTAGAGATCTTGGTCCAAGATGTTGGACCTGATCCAAAACAGAAGACTTGGAAGACACACCCAAGCTTGAGGTGCATAAATGCATTTTTAAAAAAAGGGAGACCGAGGGGGGGACCTGAACACAGTCAGACCCGATCAGAATATACCTGAAGATAAGTTGACCCGATGCATAGTGTAGTCGACCTGAACAGACCCTAGAGAGCATCAATGCCAGCAGCTCTATCGATTAACAAGCCGCCGCTGTTAAAGAGAGCAGCATTATAATAATGTCCTGAGAACAAATGAAAAGTCATAGAAACTAATTCCAAATATATATAATATTGTATACAACAAAGCCTAATTTATAGAAATACTGAAAGTCACAATTTCTCTTTCGCCATTATACTGCAGCCATTTGGGCCATCGATAGACACAAGGTGGTCATTTTTTAATCAAGCTAATATCTGTGAATTTAATTCCCAAAAAATAATTGTCATTTAATGGCATACATTTTAACATATTTATAACTACTGCTTTCCCAAAATGTTTACTCAGTACCATGTGATCAGAGCTGCTGATGAGTACGCTCTGATCTATTCAGATCCACTCTAATATTTAACATATTTACGCACAGGGCTGTGGCAATAAAAAGAGAGCCTCCTCGGCCCAATTAGACGGACTATAATTTTAGCCCCGTCCATCTCAGGTCACATGTCGGGTCTCGGCTGTGAGACGCAGAGTAATGTTGTGAAGACCTGTAATAGAAAGAGATGCTACAAAAGGATGAACACATCATCCGGAACAGAGAGAGAAAGAGCTACTAATCCACAGAATTATTGCAGGCCTTGTACAAATCAGGTTGTGTTAAACAGGTTCAGATTCACTGTGACAAGGCAGGTGAATGAGTGTAACTTTGTAGGATTTATTTTCTTTATTTGCTGACCTTTTAAAAAGTGAATTCAACCACCCTGAAATCAGTTCAAATCTCTTTATTATTGAGATGTTAATATTATGATGTTAAGTGTGGATGTTATGGCTGCCGAGTTTGTAATTCATATTAACTCTGCAGTAATTCTAATGTATTGGTTTGCATGATCTGCCCACTTAAATGTGTGTATTACTATGCGCAGTAGTATATTACCTGCTGTGGCTTTATGTGTGTTTTGTTGATGTCGTTGAAAATGTGGTTCTGTTTGTGTTTCTGACTGGATGAGTATATTTTAATTGGTATTACCTCGAGCCTAAATAGGTAGAAGGGGAAAAACATTTTTTCCCCCCTGTGATGATCACCCCGTTGTCTCGTTGTCCTTGTAGCCGAGTGTGGAGGTCACATAACTGGAGCAGTGTCTGGACGGATTCTGTCTCCAGGATATCCTGCTCCATATGACAACAACCTCCACTGTACCTGGACTATAGAGGCTGATACAGGCAAGACTATCAGGTAATTATGAAGCAGTTGGATACACGCTGAAGCCACTGTGAGCGTGACGATGGCCTGCAGTTATCTGGAGGGTTGTTTTTGTTTTTTGCTTTTTTTGGTTTTGCACTAAAAGAAACTAGACAAGATTTTTTGTTCATGGAGAAAAAATACAACACACATACTAAGAAGTAACTGCAGAATGACTTACCTACTGGCTGAGCTTACTAGCTAACCTTATATTTAATAGGAGCACTAATGCAGCAGTAGCATTATAAAGGATGTGTCCCACATAACAACAGCCTTCACTCTACATGCACTGTAGAGGTAAAAACTCACAAGACTGTCGGGTAATGATATATTCACTAATTATAGATAAATGTTCTCTGTCAAAGCCACTGCTGTGTAGGAGAGTACACCACATTAGTCATTATGTCAGAATGGTGTTTCTGAGCACATTGTAGCCACTGCTGACATTCCTGTGTATGTGTGAGTGTGTGTGTGTGTGTGTGTGTGCGTGCGCGTGTGTGTCTTTGCATGTGTGTGTGCACACTCATGTGATTTGTCTGTTGCCACCTTTTATTGTTGACATGATTTTGGTGAAACTGCTGAGTAAAGAAAAGTTGTTCATGTTGTATTGGATCTCTGATCTCCTGTGGAATTCCTGTGTTTTCCTCAGCCTCCATTTCATCGTCTTTGACACTGAGGTCGGCCACGATATCCTGAGAGTTTGGGATGGTCCATCTGGGCCATCAGACGGGGGGATCCTGTTGAAAGAATGGTCAGGCCCAGCGTTACCTGAAGACATCCACTCGACTTTCAACATACTCACACTGCAGTTTGATTCTGATTATTTCATCAGCAAGCAAGGATTTTCTATCCAGTTCTCCAGTAAGTAGACTCATCTCTGAATCAGAATCATTCAACTTGGAATTCACATGGTAGAGGAAACGAATGAATGAAATAACTTAAAACTGGGCCAAGATTTTAATAAATCACTGATTTGGGTGGTCTGCCCCACTCTATCCCCCACATCCATTTATGAGGAAAAACAATTACTGAATTAGTAATTAAATTAGCTAATTAGCAAACTCATCACACATACAGTTTCTTAGTTATTATATAAACCTCATTTATGTTGGCTATGAGATAATTAATCGGGAAATAATGCTTCATTTAACAGGATTTCTGAAAAACCTTAAACCAGAGAATCAAATGAGAAATTTAATAGCTCACCCTGGGACCCAGGCTCAGTAAGTCCTGAAGGATCCCACCAGAGACCTGTGGCTGGATTTTGGTCGTATCCCACAGTTTAGGAATTTAACAGCATTGTGACATGTTTCTTAAAGAGACAGAAGTTTTGTGAAATTGAATAATGATAATAAATAATAATAATAAAAAATAAATAAATAATTTTAAATCTATATATCGTTTCAAAAGCTAACTAACAAAGTTGTTTCCATTCATTTTAGTCAGTTTGAACTCGTACAATGAACAACTGCAACTCTCAAAATTGTCTTTAAATATATTTATTTTTTGAAGATTTTAATTTTGTCATCAAACTAGAAGAGATGTCAGTAAACACAAACTATTTCTGTTGTTTCTTCCCATTTTTTTTAAAGAAACAGCAACCTGTACAATGCCTGTCCTCTTTCAGTGCATGAATGGCCTTTTCTGTTTAAGCCACTGGACCCAAAAATGTCTGTGCACCGTCGTCCTCTTACATTTGTTGGCCAAAGTCACTGCGATCCACTGTAGCAGCAAAATCAATCAACGGCACACTGAGTAGGAAAAGTTAGGAAGCAGGAGAACAGACAGACTGTCAAGACCCAAGACCATCTTACCTTTACAGCTGCTTATTCACATCAGCGCATCCACACACACACACACACACACATAAACAAGAGTCTGTTCAGCTTTACACAGCCATTTGTTACCGACACAATTCTTGCACAAGCACATACACCTCCACATACATCTGCATGCACAAGCATGCATGCACGCAAACTTCCACACACAGAACTTTTTCTTAAGAGATGCATATTTCCGCTCATGAATATTTACATCCAGTGCTCTCTGCCTCTCACTCTCTGTCTCCCTCACACATTTATTTTTTTCCTTTCTCCCCATATTTAAAACAATAAATATTTGCTCTCACTAACATGCTAATCAGAGCACTGTTATCCCATTACTATGGTAATGACTCCTTATGTTTGCCTCCATGTTGATTTAATAAAGCAAAGCTAGTGCTATTTACCACCATGCTCTAAAAAAGGTTTTATGGATTTGTTGAACAAGTGATTTTTAGGGGTGATGTTACTACACATGTCTTTCTTTTGTAGTTTTTTTTCTCTCTCTTTCGTCCCTGTGTCCCTGTCTGCCCACTGACCTGATGAATTAAACACTGTTTTGTTCAGGAAAGACATAATAAACGTGATGTTGTCATACTAGGTTTGGCTTCATGCCAGCTGGAATATTTGTGCAAAAATAATTTATACGTTCAGTGTGTGTTGTAATTCATAACGGCAGCCTCCATGCCCTCGTGTTCTGTTATTATTTTGGCCAGGGCTCTGCCAAGATCTGATCTATAATTTTCACTGAATCTGAAGCTTCATGACTAATTGTTGAGTCCATAGTATAATTAGTATTCAGGCAGTGGAAAACGCTGTCTTGCCCGTTCTTTGGCAGAAGACGTAGATCAGTTGTTTCCAACTTTTTTGGCTCGTGACCCATCGTCCACGCTTGCGTACTGTATGTCTACGGGTTACAAGCAAGTAGACCAGACAGTAAATGTAACTGAACGAGTCATTTTTAGAGGCCTAAAGGAAAACTTTAGAGGTACACAAAAATTACATTTAATTTTGAAGAGCAAATATTTGTATTTTTTTCTGCTTTCCTGTCTTTAGTTATCTCTACATGCAGTTGATGACAGATAGGAATGCATCTCGTTCTGATATGGATTAGAATGGTATATTAATTTGCCTAATTATTGCCTACTCAGATACTTATCGCATTCAGCACCAATGTTGATCAAAATATTTAGCATTTTGGCCTTTTTTGAGTCTTCCAACACTGATTAATCCACTACAGTATATTTAAACACAATACTGCCCAAAGCTGAAACCCCTGCACACAGAGGCCAACTACTGTGAATCCCTACTACGCACACTGCTTAGACTGAAGGGGGAGCCACTTAGTACTAAGCAGAAAGACAACACAAGGCCAAATTTGATTGAAGCTGGAGGGACGATCCATTTAGTTTGCCAACTGGTCAGGTTGAACTTGAGTTTCCACATGCAGCTAATAAATAGAATGATGTAGTGCGTCCATATACTGTGCAGTATGTGCATGTTTTCATTCTAATTTTCCAGCTGCCAGCGATGGCAGTACTGTTGTTTTTGTGTGTGTCTGTCTCACTGCCTCTCTGTCTGTCTTTCAGCAGTATGTCAATATCTGTCTCTGTCTGTTTCACACACTTCCAGCAACTACAGCCACAACCTGCAACGACCCAGGCATCCCTGTGAATGGTTCTCGGTATGGGGACAGTAAGGAGCCTGGCGACAGTATGACGTTCCAGTGTGATCCAGGCTACCAGCTGCAAGGCCAGGACACCATCACATGTGTACGGATGGATAACAGATTCTACTGGCAACCTGACCCTCCAACATGTATCGGTGGGTGTGCATTACTCTGTGGATTGGATGCTGTGGTCAGATGTTTATGAGGTGGAGACTTAAATATTGACCACTAAAAAAGAAACATATGAAAATGGCACCAGGTATTAAGACTTTCAGATACAGACATCAACACTTTCACCAACAACACATCAAAAAAATGGAAGACTAAAGCCTCCTGGAGGTGGAATGATTCCACAGCTGCATCTTAAGTCTGAAGTGTAGATAGTAAACACAAACATGACAGTTCAGGTCCCTTAGGTGCCCCTGTGTTGTTGTGCCACATCTGACAATCTTCTCTGGAGGCAAATCAACTGAGGCTTCCTGGTGAGGTGATGGCTAATCCCAAATGATGCTGCACTTGGAGCATCAGATGGTTTTCCATTCTGGAGACTTGCTCTTTAAGAGCACTGGGAAGTTGAACAGGTGCTGAGGAAACTGTGGTTGGGATAAGCATTGAACGCTGCTGCTCACAGGGATATTTAAGATCGATCACCAAAACCTGCTGAAGCGGGTTGCCTCTTTTTCTCTATTATCACCACCATCAGGCCCACCTGCTGCTCATAGCCCAGTGAGCTTCCACATCCCACTCCACACCTCATTCACACTAGTCTGCTGCAGTTTGTTTTTCACTCTCCCGCTTCCAGGTGTGCTTTCTTTCCTTTACTTTCCTACAATCTACAAATCTCAGTATGTTGGGGCGAAACAAGTCTGCAGCAAGTGCACAGATTTCTGTGACCAGCTGTCTGTAGGCAGCTGCTGAACTACTTACCTTTATTGGGGTTAAAAAATGCATGAAGTTCTTTTCTTGCACATAAAATATCATGTCAAGTTAGTCAGAGTAGATGGATGAGGAAAATCACCCGATATTATCATAATGGCACTTGGGATGCTGGATTTTTAATCATGTTAAGGACCAGGGCGAGGTATGACATCAGCTGAAGGTTGGATGTAAACAATGTGAGCAACCTTTTAAAAATTCCTGCAGCAAGTAGCAGGACTTTGCCTTCCTGTCGGATGCCACAGCTTCCCTTTATGTTGCCTTCTCTTTATCAGTCGGCACTATCGGGAAGTCCTCCGGCACGGTCACAGAGACCAGTAATTTGCCTTGTAACCACGCCTGTGAAACACATTATGCTTTGTTCCTGATATTGCCTCTGACTTTTTGCCAGTGACCTCACGTTTTGCACGACTGTCGATAAAATGCAGGGCTTTAAATCTCCCTCCGTTTTCTCTCAGCCCAGTCTGCATGGCCTCCCTCCCCTGCACTTTTCACCTCAGGTGGCGAATCCCTGCGTTCAAAAGCTCCTAAGATTAAACCAACATTATACTCAATAGTCTAGTGTGTAAGTGTGCTTCTTTCTGTGAGTGATTTGCAGCTGTTAATGCCTTTGTTTACCTCTATTTCACTGTTGATAATCCGTTCACACCCACCTGCCACCCCCAAGACACCTCTCCATGTTTCAGATTCTTCCTTCACATCACCAAATTGCTGCTTGAATGCATCTATCTGTCTCTCTTGCCAATATCTCTTTCCTGCACTCTGGCTTGTTGTGGGATAACAGGACCGCTAGGGGTGATTCTCTCCGCTAACTACCCCCAGACTTGCACTCTGTAACTAAATCTCACAGTCCCTTTCTATCTCTCTTTCACTCTTTCACCATCTCCAGATACCTGTGGAGAGGGTAAAAGAGCAATATCAATGGTCCACCAGGGGTAATTCTCTCTCTCCTAACCAATCCCCGCCATACTTCCCATCACTAACTAACTCTCTTCCGCTCTGCCTGCCTGTGGGGGTAATATGAGTGGTCAGTCAGGGGTGATTCTCTTTCCAAATTACCCCAAGCCCAGTGCTGTGTAATCATCTTTCTCTCTCCCTGTCTCTCATCGTCTGTTTGTCTCCAGCGACATGTGGGGGTAACGTCAGCGGCCCTTCTGGAGTAATTCTGTCTCCTAACTACCCCCAGCCTTACCCCCCTGGGAAAGAGTGTGATTGGAGAATCAGGGTCAACCCTGACTTTGTCATTGCCCTCATCTTCAAAAGGTAAGCCACTTAGATTTGAAGTATTGCTCTGTTTCTTTGTGTACACAACCACATGTTTCAGGGCAGAGAAATGGTCTCACTGATGATATAAAATTTTAATTAGTTTATCCAAATACCTGAGAAAACATTAAAAATTATAAGACTAAAGATTTATGGGACGTACGGGAGCCCCAAAACATTTTCTGAAATATGTTTTTTCTTCTGGCTGGAATTTAAAAATGTATCACCCTCCATGGATTTTGGTCATGAGTTTAGTTTCAGTATATTTTGAAGTGTCGACTTTGCATGAGTCACTGTGGCGCCACACAGGGTGAAAAAAAAAAACTAGCCGTGCTGCATAGACAGGGATCAAACCCAGTTTAGCCTGGTGTTAATTAACACGCAGTTAAGGATCAATAAGGTAACTAAGAAACCCATTTCGGCGGGGAGATGAGTCTGAAACACTACGGTGAAATCCACTTCAAACATAACCAAAGTAGCTTAGTGGTTAGTTTGTGGTGAGATGATCTTTAAAAGCTTCTGCTTCAAAACTGAGATTGGGATTGTTCTCGACCGCCAGACTTCTCTCGAGCAGCCATTTGGTAATTATCTCATAAACATTTGGTGTCCGTCTGTCCGTAGCTAATCTCACATACTACTGGACCAATCAGCCCAATAGTCTGTTCCAGGCCACATTTTGGCCTTTGTCATGGCTTAAAATTTGACCTCCTTACAAAAGTTAGCTCTCATCTTGAAGCAGAGCATCTGTAGATTAATTCCATAACCAATATATTATGATCCACAGAAGTCAGGCACTATACAAATGCAAGAATCCCTGTTATTGTTATGTTTGTTGCCATTTTGCCTGTGAGGGTCTAATCTGTAATCTCGACTGGTGGAGATCTGCACTTTACTGAGCGTGCTCTTCTTGTTTCCTATGCACCCTTGAAAACAAATTGGTTTGTCCAGGAACTTTTATAACCCTATATGTCGGCAGATACACTGTTCTTGCCTTGATTTGGAAAGCGAAATTCAAGAGTAAACGGAAGGGATTACTGACTGTTTCCACGTTTTGTTTTTTAGTAATAGGGCAGTGTTTATTTACATTTCGAGTCCTGATTGTGTCTCAGTGGTGAATATTTTACGAGGCACAGCGGTTAGGGGCTTATGACTGAAGCAAAAGTGAAGATTGGAGTTTCACATGTAGGAAAGGAGATAAAAGCAAAGCGGACTTTCTCCAGATTGCCAAAGGAGAAAAAATGACCCAATTTTAAGTTTCATGTTTTTCATCTGGAGAGATAATTCCCTTCTGTTGTAACAGTGAGACAGTTTTTATTTTACTTTTAATTACGTTGTTTCGATATTGGTTGTTTTGTGAATCTTGTATGTCATTTCTTTGTCATTATTTATCTAATTTTAGCCTAGTAATTGTGTTTTATAAACATAGCTCAAATAGACTTCTATTGACCCAATTAGTAATGACTCAGTATTTTGATCAGTCTTTGAATCAAAGTGTGCAGTTCTTTTTTCTTCAATGAACTATCATACAATCTATTTGTCTATAAATGTCTAGTGACTACTCACAGTCAGTGGAAAAGCTGCATTCTTCTCATGAAGAGTATGTTTTTGTGGCTGTATATTTGAAGACGTACAGTTCATTGCTAACAAACTAAAACACACCTCCTCAAGGTTGCACAAATGCGTTCAAGTCTTAACTCTCGACAGATTGTTGTGTTGCTCTTGTTTGCTCAGGAGAGGTTAAGATGCTGTCCCATTTCTGCTCAGTGAGATCTTTATGTTTTTTTATGACATTTAGTAGCTTTAGCATTCAGACCCAGAATGTATCACTAATGCAAAAGGTATTAGCACGGATCATTTTAATGCTTTGTCAGTGCAAAAGGGGCTTATGTGGAGTTAAGCCCATTCTGCACCAGATATAAACACAGGGCTTAAACTTGAGCATTCTTCACCCTTATTTTGACTTTGCCAATGATTACGTAAGGTTTTTTTTGGGAGTTCAACAATAGGAAAATATTGTTGTCAGCCAAATGTAACTAACACCTCCTTCAGCCAAAAAGATCGTCTTTTTGTGTCTTAAAGGAAAAGGACAGGTTTGAAAAAGTGAGGAACATGAGAGAATTGTGTAAGATTCATTTAGCATTTCTGGATTTCAATACTATAACATTTCAATTGATACAACATATTTTTTTTAGGATTGAAGATCTGATCACCTTTTAGGTCACATTTATGCAGAAATGCAGACAATTTTAGACAAAGTTTGAAATAAACTTTGTGCTGTAAATGTTGCTCTACAGCGCACCTGATGCTCTCCACAGGCCACCATAATGCAAGTTATTAATACTGCTGCACTGCAACATACATAACACACACACACACACACACACACACACATACACAGTAGGTTTCCATTACTTTTGGGGACATGACATAGACTTACATTCATTTCCTGGAGACTTACCCTAACTGTAGCCACAACTACTACTTGCCTAACCCTAATCTTAACCCAAGTCTCCTAAAATTTCGTGATTTACATTATGGGGACTTGCCACTTGGCCCCACAAGTAAGGTGAGACCCCACAATGTGGCTGCGTGAACAGATTTATGCTGCCACACACACGCACACACACAAACACACACACGGACACATTTGAGTCCTGTGACTTCCAGCCAAACACTGAACAGGATGTTTATGACATACGTGCACACTCTGATAACAATATATGTAATATATAACACAACCTCAGAGCGAACACTGAGACCTTGTGTGAGCGTGTGTGTGTGTGTTCTTATACTTTTACCCTCATGAGGACCAGATGCCTTTACAAATGTGTAGTGAGATGAGGAGGAGATGTCAAAGTGAAAACCATACAAAACTTCTGCAAAGAAACAAGCATTAGAAGTTACTGTAGTTTTAGGCTGCAGTTTCTGTGTTTAGATTGCACACAAACACATGCACTGACATCCTGAGGATGAACAGATCAAAATAGATCACGAAATGACCTTTCACGATGAGAGGACAGGATGATTTCTCTAAAACATCACTGAAATGTATGCATTGTTGTCTCAGATTTAAGAAGGAGAAGAAAACAACAAACCCATGGTTTTCATTTTTAATGCAGTAAACACATCCAGAAAACACGGCAAACATGTCAAAATGAAAGTAAGACAATTAATAGACGATCAAAAAAGAGAGATAGCACAAACTAATTGGCAGTCATTAAAGGAAGCAGTTTTTGAAATTAACACACATCACTGGATTAATTGTTTGGAGAACTGGAACAAGAATGCACACACGCACACACAAACTACACAATCTCACTAGATTCTTAGACCCAACTTTCTCTGTTTTGTTTTTTACCCCAGTTTCAACATGGAGCCAAGCTACGACTTCCTGCACATCTACGAGGGTGAAGACTCTAATGGGCCGTTACTTGCAAGTCTCCAAGGCAACCAGGCCCCAGAGCGAATAGAGAGCAGTGGTAACAGTCTCTTCCTGGCATTCAGATCTGATGCCTCACTGGGCATGTCTGGCTTCGCCATTGAATATAGAGGTAATTACACCCCAAAACTACTCCTTGATGTAATGTCCTCATAAGTTTTCCAGCAAGGTAATTTTAAGGTGGAATTCTTCTTAGACAATGACCTAATGTTTTAAATATAATCTGCAAGCCATTGATTAGTCACTTTAGTGAGTATTTGTAGTTTTTCTCAGGTGGCCAAAATACATGTTTTGTAATGAAAATCACCATGTTATTATTTCTTTTGTGAGCTTCGTGATCTCATACAAAATCCCACTGCTGGACCGTGCCTGTGAGCTCTCCTTCACTTGCATAGTGCATCCTGGAGGCTAGTCCTAGATTCAGCCCAGGACCTGACTGTGTAATGAGCGGCTGTCTAAGTAAATCCGTCACTGAATACACGCAGATCACAGCCGCACAGTCAGTGAAAGTCATAGCGCACGTTTGCACAATGCAATTTTTTTGTAAGTCTGACCCTGTATTTGATGAATACCTGGAATGGGTGTTCTGTACGCTGAAATAGAACAAAAAATCCCAGACACTAAATTCTGTAGTTCTGTCAAGTGTAATGAATAACATGTCAATACTTAAATGTTTCTTGCGCAGACAGGATAATATTTTAAGCAGCCTACTTTATTAATTTCACCCTTACTGTACATCAGAAGTGTTTTTTCAGTTGAAGGGGCATGCTGTTCCATGTCAGATCATGAGTTGTTTACTTTCACAGATTGTGACTCATCCTGGTCTTACAGATGCTGCTTGACTGGAGGTGATTTAACAGCTAGAGTTGATGTAGAGCTGATGATTAGATGTTCGACTGACTAAAGACTAGATCTGCTCTGTCAAGTTTTAGAAACTCTTTTTTTCCCTCTTGTTTCTCTTACACCATTTACCTCTAATTAAAAAAAGATTATCTCTGTCTCTGTTGTCTGTCTCCTCACGCTACCTCACACCTCTGTACTTTTGTCATTAATTCACTACCTTTCATCTGCCATCGCTCTAATTAAAATACAACCTTAATCATCTCCCTGTTTTACTTCCATCTTGCCCTCCACCTCTTCCTCTGTCTCCCTCTCTCTGTCAGTTCCCCTCTGTCAAGAGCCCAGTTTCTCATTGTAATTGGGCGATCACAGCTAAGCAAACAAGCTGGTCCAACGCAAGTCATAAAGATGCAAGACAGTTTTTGACCATGGTTGACTCCTCGTCTTTTTCTCATTTATTCCTGTCGTCTTCTTTCTCTTCATTCCTCTTTTACCGTTATTTGTTCCTCCCTCTCCCATGGGGGAAAATATATAAGAGGTTAATAGAGGCTATTCAAGCCTGTATTGGGGATCAGCAACAGCAGCCTGTCTACTAAATTTGTCCCAATATTCTCACAAAAATAGTTTTGCCCCATAATTAAATCTGAAAATGACCTTTATTGGGATGTGTAAATTATTTAGATCTGTTTTAGAAATGTACAGCTACAACTGTTAGTTGCTTTAACTATTTATTTAAATTCTAATGAAAGTATTTAGCATCAATAACAAATGATTCCAGTGCCTTTTCCTGTACTATGTGTCTGGTGCTCATATGAGATCCGATGAGCTTACCAGATGTTTTTCTCTTCATTCTCCACAGAAAAACCAAGAGAGGCTTGTTTTGACCCTGGTAACATTATGAACGCCAGTCGGACAGGTTATGACTACAAACTGGGATCTCAGGTCTCCTACAACTGCCACCATGGCTACACAACAGTGGGCGGTGATACCATCACCTGTGTCATGGGGCATGATGGGAAGCCGGTGTGGGACAAGGCTCTGCCGTCGTGTAAAGGTAGGAGAGAGACACATCAAGAACTGCATCCTTAAAGACACCATATGCATCGTGATGATGGAACACTCATGCGAGGCAAAACCTGCTTATGTTAATAGACTAAAAAACAACATGCTTGCACATACACTGAATGGCCACTTAACTGAGCACATCTGTACAATGTAATGCAAACCAATACAGCTGTTCTGCAGTAAAGATTACTTTCAGGATACCTATAATGTCCAGTTGTTACTGACACTGTCATAAAGGTGTTAATTTAATTCGTCATTTTAGCACTGAGGTTATAGTCAGTGATGTGTTGTGCTGGACTAACTATTCTAATTCTGATATTCATGCATACAAATGGCCACTGTGAAACTCCATGTACATAGCATTACCATGCAAATGTGTGTGTGTGTGTGTGTGTGTGCGCGGCGCGTTGTGTGTCAGAGACAGAGAGTCTGTCAGGGATTGGACGGCTGAACCGTCTAATTGATTGACAGCTCAGAGAGCCAAGGAAGTGGCACCTGCCAAACTGCCATTCAGAGTGTGTACTGTATGTGATTGTGTGTGTGTGTGTGTGTGTGTGTATGTATGTGTGTTCTCTAAGGTAACAGGGACCTGGCCAGGTGCCATATGGGTAAAAAATTCAAATAAGCCACAGAGCAAGGTGGCAATACAAGGGAGGAATTTTAAAATGAGCACAAAAGACGGACACATACGTGTACACACGCACACACACACACGCACACACCCTCATACAGAGAGCGAGAGAGAGAGAGAGAGACAATACACACTTATACCTCTTAACACTTTGAAAAAGGCTCCTGTGAAACCTCTGTGTCTGAGAGACAGTGGAGAGGGGCGGTTTGGGGTTGGGAGAGAATAAAAAATGAGATAATTGCACTCAGAGAACCTATTTGAGAACAGTGAGGAATAACAGGCAGCAAGGGAAAAATGATCATCAAGTCATTTTATCTCAGGTTCACATTCATCCAGTTTATTTCAAGATAATACCACCACTTATCAACTTCAGAAGTGTTATAGTTACTTAACCAATCACAAATCAGGAAATTTCTCTGTAACGCTCGTTCCTCCAGCTGTGGTGAAGATGCAATAGTCTGTTGTGCAGCAGCATCAAGCAAAGAAAAGCCGAATTCTCATTAAAAGAAAACAACTTTTTACTTTATTTTTTGCATATTTTGAGAAGGAAATCTCACTTGATGTATTAATAGAAAGAAAAAGTGGGTTGTGGTGCACCGTTGGTGTGCTTGAGTAACACTTGCAGTGTTTCCATCCAGTCAGCTAGCTAGTTGGCCACATAGTTAAGAATACCGGAAGTCAGTCATTGAGTCTATATTTTATCAGACAGTTGGTTGGTTATTTGGTCAGATAGTTAACCTTATTCACTGATCAGTGAATAGGTTACTCACAGCTGTTCTTGGATAGGCTAAATGGCGCTTGTATGAAAACACCTTCTTTGTTCTAACATAAAGAGTTTGTGTTCATTAGCATATAGGGGCGGCTGACATTGATTCAGTGTCATATTGAGATGCTTTCCCCCACAATAATGCATTTATGAACAGAAGCCAAGCATTGACATTTCAGTCACATTTGAAGTCTATTAATGGAAGAGTACATAATGGTCCTCTATCAAATAAAAAATGATCTGAAACTCTCAAAGGCCTTGAACTTCATCTAGCAATTGATTTATGTCTTCTTACTCTAATTTATTTTGACATTATTTTCCCATAAGGTGTGTTTCCTTTGGTCTGTTGCTGTGGTAAAATTAAGAATTCATTGCAGTTTTTTAAGTCCATATTAAGCTCATTTTAAGGCTCATAATTTTCTCCTAGGTGTCCACTAAAATAGGTTTACATGCTCTAATGTTCAAAAAACATGTTATTCTTCTCTCACTATTATTGCTGCAACACCACTTTTCACTCTGTTTGAAACGTTTTAGCTCCAGGCCTTCTTAAGGTCCCCTCCGGAATAGCCCACTCTGCTCTGATTGGCCAGTCCACACAGGCCTACGTAGGGACCACTCACCATGTTCTCATCAGCTCCGCTGGTGTTTTTGGCTTCCAGCTAGCTGCACTTAACACAATAACCGCTTCTGAAATAAAAAGTTCACCACCGCACATCTTTGAGTCTGTACTGGCATCAAATCCGCTACTCTTGTTCTTCAGTTAGCTTTAAATGCGGCTTAACGTTCACTCAGTTTATCTTGACTGTCCCTCAGTATTACATAACTAGTCCAACATCTTTCCCGGTCTCTGTCACATCAGCTGTAATACATGCTAGCCCCAAATTAAACAGGCAACCAACAAAATAAACAGCAAAGCAGTATAAAACATGGCAAAACTTCCAGCTTCAGTCAGGTCACAGACAGCCGGTACTGATCCATCCTTTAGCTTGTACTGTTAACTGGCACTTGTTGACAAAACACTCCGGTGGAGTAACAGTGAAATGCACACTGTTTTCCAGTTGTTGTGCGGACATTTGCATCAAGAGTACAGTTCATCGACTTGATCATGACACTCAGATCTAGACGGAGTGGCAGAGTAGACGAGAGAAGACTTTTTTGTCGGCTCTTGCAGCCAGCAACAGAGCAGTTCATGTGCTTAGCTATTAGCTTTGCACTGGCCCTCGAAAGAACAACACAAGTGTTTTCCAACCACATTTCTGTCACATTTCCATCAAAAATAAAGTTGTTCCACTGCATCTGTGCTCAGATTGGTGTGAGTGTATGAAGGCTTGTGTTAGGTCTTGCAATCAACAGCAAAGAAAGTGACTGCTTTTCTCACAACGTTACCTTCCACATCTTCATATAGCAACGGCAGACAGCGAGGTGGGTGGGACGGTCACCTAGGTGAAGGATGATCACTGAGCTGGAGGTGGTGCTATGTTACATAGTGACATACAAAAGACTATCAAGACTTTTTTTTTATGAAGTCTTTCTGGACATTTCACAATGCAGGGAAATAGTAAAATATTTCACAGGTGCATACTGTCAAAAACAAATTTTCTCACATTTCTTTCCAGACTTTGTTGTACATGTTGTTTTAAAAGTGCTTGATTGGCCCAGATTTCAACAATATTAGCCAGCTCTTCGTTGAATGAGCTGTTTTCTGTCTCGTCATAGTAACACAGGTCAGAGTTTGAGTTCGTCTGACTCCCAGATACATGGATTGACCTGCTGAGGTCGCTGTCACCGACACTGTAGGAGAACTCACATCTATCAAAGCCGAACAAGTTACTTAAATCCAGTGCTACCCAGTAATCTTGCTCTTTTCATTCTCTTGGCTCACATTGCACATTGAATTTTCTCCACATAGGGAAGTTCCTATGTCTGTCTCTATCTTTGGGCAGCTCCTGGGGCTTTTAGACCAAACTCATTAGACAGGGTGAGACCTCTTTAAATAATACATCTCCACTTACACTCCCTCTGTCTCCTCTCGTCTTCCCTTTCATCCCCCCTCACACTTTTCTCTTTCTCCTCTTTCTCTTTCTCTTTCTTTTTCTCCGTAAATACTTCTCTCTCCTCCTGTTTTTCTTCCTCTCTCTTCTCTTATTCTACCCTCCTGCCACCTCCTCTGTCTACGTCTGACTTACTCTAAATTTTTTTCTCACCATTTCTCTCTTGCTCTCTCTCTCCCTCTCTCTCTCTCACACACAGACATACACACACACCTCCCATCTTAAACCGCTCTTTTATTGGTTTCCATGGTAACTAAGAGCTGGTGCGAGAAAGAAGGAATTCTCCGTGACTGTTGATAGGGTTGTGTGTGTGTTGTGCCTGTATGTTGTGTGTGTGTGTGTATGTGTGTTAGAGAGAGAGAGAAAGAGAGACAGAGAGGTAAAGTGAGAGAGAGACACAGTTATTACAGAGTGCCGCCTAGAGGCAGTATTCACACACACACACCCTCACACAAACGCACACACCAAATACAGGATACCACTCATGCTTATACATGCAAACAGACTTGAATACTCAACCTTTGAATACAGTATACTGTACTGTGACTCTTTGAATATATATATAATAACATTTGCTGTTAACACAGGGTATTTTTCCAATTTTAAGTTTGGTTGAGTTGAATTCTCTTAGCCCTCCCTGACTGTGACAAAACGGGCGAGACTCTGATGTTTATTGTATGTAGCGTGTCAGCTGCTGTGCCAAGTGAAGATCGCAGCACAGTGGCTAATCGTAACCCCAGCTTGTGCTCCTCACCCATGGCTGCATAAATGTGCTGTATTCAGAGCTTAACTAGATATTAAGGATGGACCAACAGTAATGTTAACCAGCAGGATAAGCAGCATGGCTAAAGCTATGCACTGACACTGACCAAAGACACACACACACACACACACACACACACACACACACACACACACACACACACACACACACACACACACACACACCAGAGAGCCTTCTGTAGTAGAGTTGCCAGCACAGCTACACCACAAATACCCACACAGTAACTCTCTCTCAAAGGGCCATAAATGTGCTTCTAACGGCTGCCGAAGTGAAAGCAAAGTTTGTTTATTTTGCTTTGTTAGTTGACATTATATCATCGATATATTCTATACTCTATACTCTGAAACTGCCCTTTTGAATAGAGAGCCTATAGCTACGCACAATGCTTGTGTGTAATTTGAAGACTTTTATCATTTGCAGTCACAGTAGGTCAGGCAAAAATCCAAAACTTGATGTTTTTCGTCATCAGCTCCAGTCATTTCCTCTCAACAACATAATCAGTCATAGTATGATGATGCTCAAAACTCGGCTGCTTCTAATAGAGAGCTGAAGCCATGATGTCACTTTAAAACATTCATGACTTTATCAAACTTTAACAAAGATGACTTTGCTGGCTGGCATACAAAAAAAAAACAAAAAAAAAAACTACAGTTCTCCATGAAAGTGTACCATTGTGGCAGTCTGGGTTTTTGCATCATCCATATTTGTAAAATTCCACTCTTCAAAAGTAATTTTTCCAACTCTTGCTCTCATAGTAGACGTGTCTGACCTCACCACGACCCCCCGGCTTGCCCGCAGACTTGTCTCTTTTGTCGAGCCTTATCTTTTAACCTGCAGTGGTCTCGGGCTCATGGGAAATGACGTTCAAGCCCTTCCGGTGCACTGCTGTTACTTAACATGAAAAGCCATCCGGTGGCCAAAGGGCGTAATTCCTCACATCCCTGGTGGCTGCAGACTGCAGGGGATTCCACCCCTCCTCAATATTCTTTACCTGATCTTTATTTGCTCACACTGACCATGTCCCAATTAAAAATAAGGAATCTCAACTTTTATTTGAGTATTTATGATAGTATATTTATGTTATGACATGTATCCGGGATGTTTCTTGGTGCTGTTTGAATGTTCTGGCAGTGATCATTACCCCTGCTTGCACCTCGTCTCTCATGCTTATTCAGGTCCACCTGAGGTTTAGGAGGTCTTAGGAACCCAGATGTGTGTAGCCTCTTGTATAGGCTGGAGGGTTCAAGATTGTTTACAAGTTAAGAATAACACAGCGACTCTATGAAGAGCACATGTATATGTACATGAATAATTTTTATTAAGTTGATCTGGCAGTGACAGTCATCACATCTTAAATTCTGCAGTGTTTTACTCTTTCTGTGACACTGGTTTGTACATACACCTGGCGCATTAATTGCTTTTACTATTCTGAAAATCAGTTGTGTGGCAGGAGAAACCAGAGGGTTTGTTCTAGAAACAACATTCAGGGTTTACAGTATGTTTCACATGTTGTGTAGTAAAAATGGCAAAAACTGTTTTTCTAAGGTTTCTTATCCTCTCTGTGTTTCATGATCTATTGTCTATATGTTGCATTTTCTGTGGTTATTTACATTATTCACATAGTTTACATTGTTGTGATAAATCGACTCTCTGAAAAGTAGAACTCACTATAACTGCTCTGTTTATGGTTTTGAAAAAGCTCCTGGAAGAACTGCAACTCAACTATAAAAGTTTTTAGACGTTTTAGAAGTCTTTTCCTGTACTCGCACTACCACCCCAAAGCCCCGCTGTGTCAGTGTGTGTGTAAGAGAGAGAGAGGAACAGGAAAATGAGATGCATACAGTGAGAGGTAGGACTATAAAAGTGTTGTGTACGTGTGTGTTCTTGTGTGTGTACGGATGATCAAAGCGTATGGATGTGTGAGAGAAAGAGAGTGACTTGCATAGCATTTTTTTGCATTTATTTGTGTGTGTGTCAGAGGGTGTGAGTGATCAAAGCACGTGTGTGTGAAGGCTTTTGATAAGGCTGACACCTGAGCCTAGAGCAGCACCGCTGGGGGATTGTGGGTAGATCAAGACAAGACCTCTAGACCTGAGGGTTTGAATGCAGCAGCACAACAAGAATCAATCCAAAAAAAATATCAATCGATATCAGTGCGCGGGATCAGGAGAAGTGGAAACAAAGAGGGTGATTACTCTGATGCTTTAGGAAACAAGAAGAAAGTAGGAAGGGATGGGAGTGGGGAGGAGGAGGACGAGTGGGTGGGAGTACAACAACTGTCGAGCAAAGGACTAGAAACCAAACCAAGTTTTGCTGTATTTTTCATTCTGGGCATGTAAATCTGCTTTACCTAGCAAGGCTTAGCCAAGAATACGGGCCCAGCCTTAATGTCCACACTCACGGTCTTATAGACTTTGACATGTGTTCCTGATAAGTCCACAAGGGCTCAGGGCTGTCCCACTGTGAAATCAGATAGTGCTTCAGGGCTCTCCGGAGCACTTTTTGAGCCCTTTATGCACAGTTTCCACAGGACTGAAATGCTGAAGACTTTGCTCGAGGGAATTACCCGCAAGGGGATGTCCAAAATCGTCCCAAACAATTAACCCCAAACATTTTCATAGCACTAATGACTATTTCAAGTTTTAAATTTAAGTAAGGCAAGATAAAGACAATTTGATTTGATCAAACATTAAGGCCACAGACAAGCCAGGCCACATGTTAGACCGCAAAGCGCTGTCCCTTTTCTCATACAGCATTTTCAACCTTTGCACTCCCCTGCACTCACATTTTCACTGAGCGGAGAGGTGATGATAATTAAAGTCTGCTAGGGATCACAGCTGATACCGTGGGTGGACAGTGAGACTAGGCCGCAGAGATACGCACACTAGCAGAACAAGACAAGGAGAGAAGAGGCCAGGAGAGGTGAGAAAAGAAATGATAAGACTGCGCCATGATTGTGTTTGTGCGTGTGTGTGTGTGTGTGTGTGTATGTGTGTTGCAGGGATGACATTGACAGATGTGCTTGTTGCTGCTGTTTTCTACACATACACACACACACCCACACACCCACGCACACATTCACAGACACTTACACTAATTCCATTGACCTCTGCTGGCCTAACGTGCAGTATAAATGTGCACACGCCCACATACTGTTTGCACACAAGGTTTGTAACCCTCTTGGGGGGTGCTGAAGATGGATCAAGCTCCTGTTAGGGCTGCTTCTCGTGGGTCATGCAATGGTAGTAGGGATTAATAGGCTTTTTGAAATTGCCCTACGCTGATATCCCACACTGTGCTGTGGCTCAGCACCACATAAATTCATTCAGTAAAGTTTTTATCCTGCTGGGTTTTTGTGAAGGAGAAGCAACTGCTCTGAAGACGATGCAGCTGAACTGCCATCTCAGTTATGAGAAGCTCGTGCTGCTATGTGCATTTGATAAATAGTTACCAAGTGCTACTGTTGCATATTAGCTACTGCTGTGTGTGTTTGTTTGTGTGTGTGTGTCTGTGTGTGCGTGCGTGTGTGTGTGTGTGTGTGTTTTTGTTGCCATCGGTCAATCGAAGGCATCACTTCTTTTTGTTTTTTTAATGTCATTTTCACCCAATCCATCATAAAGTAACAACTGGAAAAATAAACTAGAGTTTGTTTAGATACACAGCGAGATCCTTGGTTGGACAATATTTGCACGCATAAATACGCATGGACACACATACACACAGAGATCAAAAGCACTATATTTTTACATTATATAACAAAGCCCTGGAGCCACAAGGGTCGAAGTGATATTTGGGGACAACATGAATTTTCTGCTAAACTAAACAACTTTTGAGCCAAATGCAGGCAGTTGGACTTTAAAACAAAAAAACAAAAAAACATAAGAATAACAGATTAGGGTAGTGATATGATCGCCAGCTTTGAGTGCAATGGGCATTGCTCCCAGCAGCGGGGGGGTGGGGAATGAAGAAGAGACACATGATTAAAATCTGAATGCTTCTTTTCAACATGATGTCTCTAAATGATTGAAGCAACAAAGCGGATGTAACTGTTGTTGACAGAAGAGTAGCTTGCTATATTGTTACCTTTGTTGTAAAGTAGACAATGACAATGATGTTAAAGTGGTACCTTCAGTGGTAACATACAGACAAGACAATCAAGGAGTGTCTTCTGATTGAACAGAGAAATGTGCCTCTCTGTTCAGTCACCCAGCGTCAATCTAGCTGATCATACTTCAGGAAACAAACGTTAAATGAAGCTGACTGCAGGGCACGCCAGGTGGGCATCACTAGGGAAGACGTGTATGCTGATATCTGTGGCCTTTAGATTTCAGTCACTCATTTATTTATTTTAACCTTTATTTATTCAGGAGAGTTTCTCTGAGAGCCAGGCTCTTCTTTTCAGGTACACGGTGATCATACACACACACACATAGTTGCACACTCTCAAACCAGAAGGCTGCCCAGTAAAACCACTACCTGTGTCTTTGGCTACAGCACCTGGGGGTTAAGGTGCAAGTATTTCTCCTCCCAGATTTATCCTACCGGTCCTAGGATCAGGACCTAAGTTTCTCCCAATTTGTTCAACATGTTGCAGTTGAGAAAGTAGATCTAGAAATTGCTGCAATCCTTATAAACTTTGCCTGATGTGAATGGAAACACGTTCAAATATTAGCTGAATGTCAGCTTTTCAACTTATTAGTCATTGTTTTAATTCAAATTCAATATGTCGGAGGACAAAAATGTGTCACTGTCCAAATTCAGTGCATACAGTATACCGTAGTATCTGCATCCATCCATTCTCTATATCCATTCATACTATTCAATGCTGTTAGCAGTTCCCAGCATGCACAAGGTGAGAGGCAGTTTAGTCCCTAGACAGGTTGGCAGTCTATCACAGGGCAAACACATACAGATATAGCAAATATTCCCACTCACATTCATGTCAATGGGCAATTCACAGTTTCCCAGTTCATGTAACTTGCACTGTTCAGTGGTTGGCACTAGGGTGAGCGACCCTATAAATCCCCTAATAAACATACCTAAACAAAGCTGGTTCTCACCAGCGCAGGCTAGATATAACCATCATGTCGGTACAGTATGTGTCGCCTTACAACATTTTCTGTGTGTACATGGAAGCAACTTTTTACTGAGCTTTTCATTCAATTTGTGCTTGCAGTCTGTGTGAAATTAAATCTGTGTTACAAAGGTAATAGCTTATTACACAGTAAGTGACTGGGACTGCCTTTTAGACACATTTTGTGAGAAGCACTCAGAGAGGTAGAGAGGCGCAGAGCAGAGTCTGAGGTCAGTAGGGTCACAAGATACCGAGATTAAAAAGGCTTTTTCTATGAAACTGGATTTTAGCATGTACCATTCAGAAAATTTCAAAAAGTGCTTTATTGAAGGGCTTGTAAACTTAAATCAGCCGTCAGTAAACTTGTAAAGAAATAAAAAGGGTGCATTTTAAATGAATACAGAAAATCCCAGTGTAACAAGTGGAGCGTGTGTAATGGTATTTATTGTTCCAATACAAAAACTCTTGATTGAATATCTAAAAAATAACAGCTACTGACAAATATTCCCTAAAACATCAGTAAATTACTTTTCAGTACTTTTTCGTCTGTAAGGCCACTGGGCTGCCAGCCTGGTAAAATGCTATATGAGATAGGACCAGTTAGACCTCACAAATTAAAAAGGAAAATTTAAAAAAGGAAATTTAAAGGAAATTAATTGATATTGGCAGATATTTAATGTTGTTATTTCAGTATTGATCTTCTAGATGATACAGCCAATGTCTCTGGCTAGAATCAGGTAACTGCAGCCATGTTCACATTTGTGATTGTCAAAAAAGTACAATCACCAAAGTGCATTAGTGACTCAGTGAGCATCAGTTTGAGTTCAAATGAAAGGACAACAGCACCATAACTCAGTAAGTTCTCAATATATCCGTAGCTGCCCAACACTTTGTTCATTTACTGCTTGCTCTATATTTCTCAAAAGCTGTTTTTTATTTTGAAAGTATTTCAGCATGGCTCTTTGCATCCTTAAATTATGTGTTTACCCTCTGTCTGTTGAGATTTCTATAGAATATATTGCAGGTTAATTAAATTATCTGTCTTCCCATTGCAGTCTTCTTTCAGTACATCTACACAGAGTTGCAGCTGCTCTTTAAAGATGACTAATTTCCCACATGTGGCCTTTGCAAATCGTGTGAACATTATTAAGCACTGGAGGGTCCACACTTATATCATCGTGCCGTTTCCACAGTCCTTCCCTAAATGCAAGTGCATAAAGAAAGGTGGCACCCCAACATGGCTCTACGTAACCTATAGATTTGTGCTGAAGGTGTAAAATACTATTGGTGAATTTAGCTGAACATTTTTTACATTAAAAACATGTAATTCCCTTTGTCTGTCTTTGTATAGCTCCATGTGGGGGACAGTATGGTGGATCTGAAGGAGTTGTTTTGTCTCCAAACTATCCTCTAAACTACACTACAAGACAGACCTGCTCCTACTACATCACTGTGTCCCCACAGTTTGGTCAGTACAGGCATGATCACGCCGTGCATGCTTACAATGGGGGTTGAGAATGAAACACAAACGCTAAAGCTAATAGAAAGCTGTAGATATTCTTTTTTGTGCAATACTTTTTCATTACTACTGTTTACTATTTTGCTATTTTATTATTATATATATATAATCTTTTTACTGCTTGCTATTTCGATATTTTATTATGTATAGTTTGTTCTTTATAGTCTTATTTCACAATTTTTCACTTATGTCACTGTGTGTAATGCTGCTGCTGCACTGCAATTTCCCAACTTGGGATCTATCTATCTATCTATCTATCTCCATCCATCCATCCATCCATCCATCCATCCATGCATCCATCCATCCATCCATCCATCTATCTAATTTTCTGTCTGTATTTCTTCTTCTTCAGTGGTGTTTGGTCAGTTTGCTGTTTTCCAGACAGCAATGAACGACTCTGTGGAGCTCTTTGATGGAGCCAATGAGAATGTCCGATTGCTCAGCTCTCTGGCTGGGTCACATTCAGGTGAGTCTCTCATTAGCTGATACTCCTGCTAAAGGAATACTACTGGGTTTTTTTTCCACTTATTGTTACCCAGCATGACATTATCTTTTTGAAAAGCTGCCATTTAGGTATAATGTTTATCCCTCGTCCGCCTTGTTTTGTGCTCCTGAGCACATCCTTGAAAGAGGTAAATAATGAAATCGTCAGTAAGAGAGCAGCTATTGGGGGCTGTAGAACACAATGCCAGTGGTCTATCACAATTTGTTTGACAGTGATGTATTTGGTGAAAATCCATTATGGGTTATCTTTACAGGAAGAACTCAGCAGTGGAAAGCATCTGAGTGGGGCCATACGATATACAGTAGCACTGATACACGACACAATCCTACGGCGCCGGCGAAGGCAAATGCGCTGCAACAGCACAAAATACTTCCATCAGGAGAAACGTGCTGCAGCTTCAGAAACAATGCCAGTTAAAAAAAACATCGAAAAATCCAAAACAAATATAACGCGCTGCAGATGAAAAAAGGCAGCATTCACTTTCTCTTGTGGTCTCTCTCTCAGGTTGAGAATCAAGCTGTTCCACTCAGCACTCCCTCTGCAGAACTTCAGTTGTGTTGACCGGATATGCAGCATATTTCTGTTACATTTCATGTAACTTCAGAGTCAGTGTGTTTTAGACTTTGCACAGTTTCTGTATTTGCTGCGTGCTTGCTGTTAATGTATTTGTCATTCTGCCGCCTGTTTCCGTTGCCCTGCTACTTTTAGATTTTCAGATGTGTTTTTGAACTGGCGTCGTTTCTGAAGCCGCAGTTTCTCCAAATGGAAATGTTGTGGCCTGCTGCAGCGCGTTTGCCTTTTGTCGGCCACCGTACAGTCCTCCCTGGGTTTCCTTATCCTCCAACTTTGAGTCATCCCTGCTCGTCAGCGTTTTGAGTCACCACACAGTAACCCACTCAGCACGGACGTAGACTGAAAGATGAGGCAAAATTGATGTAGATGACATAGTATGAAGAACTAGAAAATTCCCCCTGGGAAATTTTGAAAGGGACACGGGGTGCGTTCGAGCCGACAAAATTATCTACGTTTTAAAGTTTGAATGAAGTCTCTAGGAGAAACTATGGCGAAGCAGCGGACAATTGAAAAAGGCTGCAAATTGAGAAAACAGCAGATATCAGAGGTAGTCAGTCCCTGATTAATGAATTGCTCTCAGCTGTGTTTCTGTGGCTTTCTCCTTGTCTGTCTCTGTTGATCACCTCAGCTGTCTGTGTCTGCTTCTCTCCTCTGCTTCATGTCTCTGTTAACATGAATTAATGAACTGAATCAATAAACATGAATGGAGCTAATGCTAACGGAGCTAACAGAGCTAACACTAACTGAGCTAACAGCTAAAGGTGCGAATATAGCTAACGGCGCTAGCGCTAACAGAGCTAACGGTGCTAACAGAGCTAACAGAGCTAACGGCGTTAACAAGGGGGCGGGGGGATGGGGTTTTCATTATGCATTTGTCTGTGTGTGTGTGTTTATGTATCTGTCATTGTGTGTGACTGCGTATGTGTGTGTCTTCGTCTGTTTGTGTGTGTGTGTCTGCTTGAACTACACAAGCAGCCCAACCTGCTCCTACATGGAGATGTGTATGGTATATGTGTGTCTGAATGTGTGTGTGTGTGTGTGTGTGTGTGTGCGTGCGTGTGTGCCTGTGTAACTTCTGCCCCACCTGCTGATAATTACCTCTGCACCTCTCCCACTGTTTACCTGTTCCTGTTCAGTTTTGACGTGCTGTTTTTAATCACTTTTTAGCTGTTGGTTAGCCCTTTTTGTGTGTGTGTTTGTGTGACTACTGTCTCAACCTTTTTGCGAAACTGCTTTCTGAAGCTGAGTTTAACTGTTTGTTGGATGGAGATTGTTTTCAAACAATGCCCTTGTTTTGACTGAGCTCGTTAAGATAATCATTCTCAGGCTTGTTGTCCTGCAGATGTGTGTGCGTGGGTTATTGACCGGTGTGTGTGTAAATGACAGTTGCACCTGTTAAACTCCTCCCTTGAAAAGCGGCTTTTTCGCTGTCGGTTTCTTCCGAACAACTTGCGATTGTGTCAAAACCGTAGCTGCTATCAAAAAACCGATTACACTGTGAGATGCGGACAAGTCTGGGCCAGATGTACGTGTGTTTTATGTCCAGATATTCTTTAGAAAAATGACAAAATGGTCGACTTAAAAAGACTCTGCGACTCAGAGAACAGGAGTTTGTATTGTATGCAGTGAGATTTGGGTTCGGCGAACCTCCTGAACTAAATCCTCTGGTGAGAGAACCGTACCTCGTATCAGAGTGTACTATAGATCATCGGACTCCCGAGAACTTCCTGAGTCCGAATATCATCTCGTTTTATTCCTGAGACAACAACTTTTCGTTTTATGGCGATGTAAAGACAGGAGGCATTTATGCTTTTCTCACAAAACAGCTCTGAATTTTTACATTGGAGTCAATGGGAGAGCTAGAGGGAGGTGGCTACACAAAAAGCCTCACTATTTAAATTCAGTAAGTCTCTCGGCTTTTTCGAGGACATCACATGAAAGAGGACAAGTTTGTCTACAAAAGATCCCAAAATTATGTGTCTCCTATTCACCGTTTGTATTTTACGGCAATTTTAGAAACACATTTCAGGCGATTTTTCACCGGCTGTCTCACTCTAACTTATGACATCACCCACTGTAGAGGGAGAGATTCTGAGCATTTTTGTGAGAAACTTGATGGTCTTCAGATGGTCATAGCTCGAAAACCGTAAGAGATATCAAAAAATGTGCCGGTATTAATTTTGAGCTGACAAATTTATCTACGTTTTAAACTTTGAATGAAGTCTCTAGGACAAAGTATGGCCGAGCTGCGGACAATTGAAAAAGGCTGAAATTTGAGGAAATTTCCCCATTCATTTCTTATGGGAAAGTCTTCGCAGTTGTTCGCGTCTTACGTCGGCCTTCGATGGTCATAGTTCGAAAACCGTAAGAGATATCAAAATGTGCCGAGGGTCATTTGGAGCCGACAAAATTATCTACGTTTTAAAGTTCAAATGAAGTCTCTCGGTGAATGTATGCCTGAGCTACAGACGTTTGAAAAACTCCAATTTCCATCTTTTTTTTTTCGCCCGTCCCATTCATTCTTATGGGAAATTTATCGCAGTTTTTCGCGTCTTACGACGCGAAAAACTGCGATAAATTTGAGAAAAGTAATAGCACACCGATCCTGATCAAACCGCACGTTTTGATATATAATTTGCAAGGGTTTTCTCAAAGCTGCGGGGCGAGTTCAGGGACAAAAATTTGGAGGATGATGAAAAATAATAATAACTAGAAAATTCCCCCTGGGAAATTTTGGAAGGGACACGGGGTGTGTTGGAGCCGACAAAATTATCTACGTTTTAAAGTTTGAATGAAGTCTCTAGGACAAAGTATGGCCGAGCAGCGGACAATTGAAAAAGGCTGAAATTTGAGGAAATTTCCCCATTCATTTCTTATGGGAAATTTATCGCAGTTGTTTGCGTCTTACGTCGGCCTTCGATGGTCATAGCTCGAAAACCGTAAGAGATATCAAAATGTGCCGAGGGTCATTTTGAGCCGACAAAATTATCTACGTTTTAAAGTTTGAATGAAGTCTCTAGGAGAAACTATGGCGAAGCAGCGGACAATTGAAAAAGGCTGCAAATTGAGAAAACGGCAGATATCAGAGGTAGTCAGTCCCTGATTAATGAATTGCTCTCAGCTGTGTTTCTGTGGCTTTCTCCTTGTCTGTCTCTGTTGATCACCTCAGCTGTCTGTGTCTGCTTCTCTCCTCTGCTTCATGTCTCTGTTAACATGAATTAATGAACTGAATCAATAAACATGAATGGAGCTAATGCTAACGGAGCTAACAGAGCTAACACTAACTGAGCTAACAGCTAAAGGTGCGAATATAGCTAACGGCGCTAGCGCTAACAGAGCTAACTGTGCTAACAGAGCTAACAGAGCTAACGGCGTTAACAAGGGGGCGGGGGGATGGGGTTTTCATTATGCATTTGTCTGTGTGTGTGTGTTTATGTATCTGTCGTTGTGTGTGACTGCGTATGTGTGTGTCTTCGTCTGTTTGTGTGTGTGTGTCTGCTTGAACTACACAAGCAGCCCAACCAGCTCCTACATGGAGATGTGTCTGGTATATGTGTGTCTGAATGTGTGTGTGTGTGTGTGTTTGTTTGTGTGCGTGTGTAACTTCTGCCCCACCTGCTGATAATTACCTCTCTACCTCTCCCACTTTTTACCTGTTCCTGTTCAGTTTTGACGTGCTTGTTTTTAATCACTTTTTAGCTGTTGGTTAGCCCTGCTTGTGTGTGTGTTTGTGTGACTACTGTCTCAACCTTTTTGGCAAAGCGCTTTGTGAAGCTGAGTTTAACTGTTTGTTGGACGGAGATTGTTTTCAAACAATGCCCTTGTTTTGACTGAGCTCGTTAAGATAATCATCTCAGGCTTGTTGTCCTGCAGATGTGTGTGCGTGGGTTATTGACCGGTGTGTGTGTAAATGACAGTTGCACCTGTTAAACTCTTCCCTTGAAAAGCGGCTTTTTCGCTGTCGGTTTCTTCCGAACAACTTGCGATTGTGTCAAAACCGTAGCTGCTATCAAAAAACCGATTACACTGTGAGATGCGGACAAGTCTGGGCCAGATGTACGTGTGTTTTATGTCCAGATATTCTTTAGAAAAATGACAAAATGGTCGACTTAAAAAGACTCTGCGACTCAGAGAACAGGAGTTTGTATTGTATGCAGTGAGATTTGGGTTCGGCGAACCTCCTGAACTAAATCCTCTGGTGAGAGAACCGTACCTCGTATCAGAGTGTACTATAGATCATCGGACTCCCGAGAACTTCCTGAGTCCGGCCATCTCCTCGTTTTATTCCTGACACAACAACTTTTCGTTTTATGGCGATCTAAAGACAGGAGGCATTTCTGCTTTGCTCACAAAACAGCTCTGAATTTTAACATGGGACTTAATGGGAGAACAGGAGGGCGCTGGCTGCACAAAACGTCTCACTATTTAAATTCAGTAAGTCTCTCGGCTTTTTCGAGGACATCACACGAAAGAGGACAAGTTTGTCTACAAAATGAGCCCAAAATTATGCGTGTAGAGTGTAATTTGTGGCCGTAGCGACGAGAAAAAGAGAAGATTTTCAGATCGTTTTTAGACTCTGTGCCACTCTAGCACGCACTCTAGCACGAACATTCCGCGCAATACACACCCATTATAATCTCAAAATTTCCCGCCAAACGATCACTGTCATTGAACAGTGACTGATCAAAAACTATAGGACCAATCAAAATGTGGATGAACACACCAATAGACCAGACTTGGGTCTACATTTTAAAGTTGAAATGAAGTCTCTCGGTGAATGTATGCCTGAGCTACAGATGTTTGAAAAACTCCAATTTCAATCTTGTTTTTTTCACCGGTCCCATTCATTTCTTATGGGAAATTTATCGCAGTTTTTCGCGTCTTACGACGCGAAAAACTGCGATAAATTTGAGAAAAGTAATAGCACACCGATCCCGAACAATACGCACGTTTTGATATATAATTTGCGAGGGTTTTCTCAAAGCTGCGGGGCGAGTTTGAGGACGAAAACTTGGAGGAAGATGAAAAATAACTAGAAAATTCCCCCTGGGAAATTTTGAAAGGGACACGGGGTGCGTTCGAGCCGACAAAATTATCTACGTTTTAAAGTTTGAATGAAGTCTCTAGGAGAAACTATGGCGAAGCAGCGGACAATTGAAAAAGGCTGCAATGTGAGAAAACGGCAGATATCAGAGGCAGTCAGTCCCTGATTAATGAATTGCTCTCAGCTGTGTTTCTGTGGCTTTCTCCTTGTCTGTCTCTGTTGATCACCTCAGCTGTCTGTGTCTGCTTCTCTCCTCTGCTTCATGTCTCTGTTAACATGAATTAATGAACTGAATCAATAAACATGAATGGAGCTAATGCTAACGGAGCTAACAGAGCTAACACTAATGGAGCGAACAGCTAACGGTGCGAATAGAGCTAACGGCGCTAACGCAACCAGAGCTAACTGTGCTAACAGAGCTAATAGAGCTAGCGGCGTTAACAAGGGGGCGGGGGGATGGGGTTTTCATTATGCATTTGTCTGTGTGTGTGTGTTTATGTATCTGTCGTTGTGTGTGACTGCGTATGTGTGTGTCTTCGTCTGTTTCTGTGGCTTTCTCCTTGTCTGTCTCTTTTGATCACCTCAACTGTCTGTGTCTGCTTCTCTCCTCTGCTTCATGTCTCTGTTAACATGAATTAATGAACTGAATCAATAAGCATGAATGGAGTTAATGCTAACAGAGCTAACAGAGCTAACACTAACGGAGCTAACACTAACGGAGCTAACGGCTAACGGCGCGAATAGAGCTAACGGCGCTAACGCTAACAGAGCTAACTGTGCTAACAGAGCTAATAGAGCTAACGGTGTTAACAAGGGGGCGGGGGGATGGGGTTTTCATTATGCATTTGTCTGTGTGTGTGTGTTTATGTATCTGTCATTGTGTGTGACTGCGTATGTGTGTGTCTTCGTCTGTTTGTGTGTGTGTGTCTGCTTGAACTACACAAGCAGCCCAACCAGCTCCTACATGGAGATGTGTATAGTATATATGTGTCTGAATGTGTGTGTGTGTGTGTGTGTGTGTGCGTGTGTGCCTGTGTAACTTCTGCCCCACCTGCTGATAATTACCTCTCTACCTCTCCCACTTTTTACCTGTTCCTGTTCAGTTTTGACGTGCTGTTTTAAATCACTTTTTAGCTGTTGGTTAGCCCTGCTTGTGTGTGCATTTGTGTGACTACTGTCTCAACCTCTTTGGCAAAGAGCTTTGTGAAGCTGAGTTTAACTGCTTGTTGGACGGAGATTGTTTTCAAACAATGCCCTTGTTTTGACTGAGCTCGTTAAGATAATCATTCTCAGGCTTGTTGTCCTGCAGATGTGTGTGCGTGGGTTATTGACCGGTGTGTGTGTAAATGACAGTTACACCTGTTAACTGAAAAGCGGCTTTTTCGCTGTCGGTTTCTTCCGAACAACTTGCGATTGTGTCAAAACCGTAGCTGCTATCAAAAAAACGATTACACTGTGAGATGCGGACAAGTCTGGGCCAGATGTACGTGTGTTTTATGTCCAGATATTCTTTAGAAAAATGACAAAATGGTCGACTTAAAAAGACTCTGCGACTCAGAGAACAGGAGTTTGTATTGTATGCAGTGAGATTTGGGTTCGGCGAACCTCCCGAACTAAATCCTCTGGTGAGAGAACCGTACCTCGTATCAGAGTGTACTATAGATCATCGGACTCCCGAGAACTTCCTGAGTCCGAATATCATCTCGTTTTATTCCTGAGACAACAACTTTTCGTTTTATGGCGATGTAAAGACAGGAGGCATTTATGCTTTTCTCACAAAACAGCTCTGAATTTTTACATTGGAGTCAATGGGAGAGCTAGAGGGAGGTGGCTACACAAAAAGCCTCACTATTTAAATTCAGTAAGTCTCTCGGCTTTTTCGAGGACATCACATGAAAGAGGACAAGTTTGTCTACAAAAGATCCCAAAATTATGTGTCTCCTATTCACCGTTTGTATTTTACGGCAATTTTAGAAACACATTTCAGGCGATTTTTCACCGGCTGTCTCACTCTAACTTATGACATCACCCACTGTAGAGGGAGAGATTCTGAGCATTTTTGTGAGAAACTTGATGGTCTTCAGATGGTCATAGCTCGAAAACCGTAAGAGATATCAAAAAATGTGCCGGTATTAATTTTGAGCTGACAAATTTATCTACGTTTTAAACTTTGAATGAAGTCTCTAGGACAAAGTATGGCCGAGCTGCGGACAATTGAAAAAGGCTGAAATTTGAGGAAATTTCCCCATTCATTTCTTATGGGAAAGTCTTCGCAGTTGTTCGCGTCTTACGTCGGCCTTCGATGGTCATAGTTCGAAAACCGTAAGAGATATCAAAATGTGCCGAGGGTCATTTGGAGCCGACAAAATTATCTACGTTTTAAAGTTCAAATGAAGTCTCTCGGTGAATGTATGCCTGAGCTACAGACGTTTGAAAAACTCCAATTTCCATCTTTTTTTTTTCGCCCGTCCCATTCATTCTTATGGGAAATTTATCGCAGTTTTTCGCGTCTTACGACGCGAAAAACTGCGATAAATTTGAGAAAAGTAATAGCACACCGATCCTGATCAAACCGCACGTTTTGATATATAATTTGCAAGGGTTTTCTCAAAGCTGCGGGGCGAGTTCAGGGACAAAAATTTGGAGGATGATGAAAAATAATAATAACTAGAAAATTCCCCCTGGGAAATTTTGAAAGGGACACGGGGTGTGTTTGAGCCGACAAAATTATCTACGTTTTAAAGTTTGAATGAAGTCTCTAGGACAAAGTATGGCCGAGCAGCGGACAATTGAAAAAGGCTGAAATTTGAGGAAATTTCCCCATTCATTTCTTATGGGAAATTTATCGCAGTTGTTTGCGTCTTACGTCGGCCTTCGATGGTCATAGCTCGAAAACCGTAAGAGATATCAAAATGTGCCGAGGGTCATTTTGAGCCGACAAAATTATCTACGTTTTAAAGTTTGAATGAAGTCTCTAGGAGAAACTATGGCGAAGCAGCGGACAATTGAAAAAGGCTGCAATTTGAGAAAACAGCAGATATCAGAGGTAGTCAGTCCCTGATTAATGAACTGGTCCCAGCTGTGTTTCTGTGGCTTTCTCCTTGTCTGTCTCTGTTGATCACCTCAGCTGTCTGTGTCTGCTTCTCTCCTCTGCTTCATGTCTCTGTTAACATGAATTAATGAACTGAATCAATAAACATGAATGGAGCTAATGCTAACGGAGCTAACAGAGCTAACACTAACGGAGCTAACAGCTAACGGTGCGAATAGAGCTAACGGCGCTAACGCTAACAGAGCTAACTGTGCTAACAGAGCTAATAGAGCTAACGGCGTTAACAAGGGGGCGGGGGGATGGGGTTTTCATTATGCATTTGTCTGTGTGTGTGTGTTTATGTATCTGTCATTGTGTGTGACTGCGTATGTGTGTGTCTTCGTCTGTTTGTGTGTGTGTGTCTGCTTGAACTACACAAGCAGCCCAACCAGCTCCTACATGGAGATGTGTATGGTATATGTGTGTCTGAATGTGTGTGTGTGTGTGTGTGTGTGTGTGTGCGTGCGTGTGTGCCTGTGTAACTTCTGCCCCACCTGCTGATAATTACCTCTGCACCTCTCCCACTGTTTACCTGTTCCTGTTCAGTTTTGACGTGCTGTTTTTAATCACTTTTTAGCTGTTGGTTAGCCCTTTTTGTGTGTGTGTTTGTGTGACTACTGTCTCAACCTTTTTGCGAAACTGCTTTCTGAAGCTGAGTTTAACTGTTTGTTGGATGGAGATTGTTTTCAAACAATGCCCTTGTTTTGACTGAGCTCGTTAAGATAATCACTCTCAGGCTGGTTGTCCTGCAGATGTGTGTGCGTGGGTTATTGACCGGTGTGTGTGTAAATGACAGTTGCACCTGTTAAACTCTTCCCTTGAAAAGCGGCTTTTTCGCTGTCGGTTTCTTCCGAACAACTTGCGATTGTGTCAAAACCGTAGCTGCTATCAAAAAACCGATTACACTGTGAGATGCGGACAAGTCTGGGCCAGATGTACGTGTGTTTTATGTCCAGATATTCTTTAGAAAAATGACAAAATGGTCGACTTAAAAAGACTCTGCCACTCAGAGAACAGGAGTTTGTATTGTATGCAGTGAGATTTGGGTTCGGCGAACCTCCTGAACTAAATCCTCTGGTGAGAGAACCGTACCTCGTATCAGAGTGTACTATAGATCATCGGACTCCCGAGAACTTCCTGAGTCCGACCATCATCTCGTTTTATTCCTGACACAACAACTTTTCGTTTTATGGCGATCTAAAGACAGGAGGCATTTCTGCTTTGCTCACAAAACAGCTCTGAATTTTAACATGGGACTTAATGGGAGAACAGGAGGGCGCTGGCTGCACAAAACGTCTCACTATTTAAATTCAGTAAGTCTCTCGGCTTTTTCGAGGACATCACACGAAAGAGGACAAGTTTGTCTACAAACTGATCCCAAAATTATGCGTGTAGAGTGTAATTTGTGGCCGTAGCGACGAGAAAAAGAGAAGATTTCCAGATCGTTTTTAGACTCTGTGCCACTCTAGCACGCACTCTAGCACGAACATTCCGCGCAATACACACCCATTATAATCTCAAAATTTCCCGCCAAACGATCACTGTCATTGAACAGTGACTGATCAAAAACTATAGGACCAATCAAAATGTGGATGAACACACCAATAGACCAGACTTGGGTCTACATTTTAAAGTTGAAATGAAGTCTCTCGGTGAATGTATGCCTGAGCTACAGATGTTTGAAAAACTCCAATTTCAATCTTGTTTTTTTCGCCCGTCCCATTCATTTCTTATGGGAAATTTATCGCAGTTTTTCGCGTCTTACGACGCGAAAAACTGCGATAAATTTGAGAAAAGTAATAGCACACCGATCCCGAACAATACACACGTTTTGATATATAATTTGCGAGGGTTTTCTCAAAGCTGCGGGGCGAGTTTGAGGACGAAAACTTGGAGGAAGATGAAAAATAATAAGAAGAAGAAGAAGAAGAAGAAGAAGAAACGCGCGGGATAGTAATAAGTGACTCGGGGCTACGCCCCGAGTCACTGGCTCCTGCAGCTATGAAATAGCTGTAGGAGCCAGTGACTCGGGACGTTGCCCCGTGTCCCTAATAAGAAGAAACGCGCGGGATAGTAATAAGTGACTCGGGGCTACGCCCCGAGTCACTGGCTCCTGCAGCAGAGCTGCAGGAGCCAGTGCCTCGGAGCGTGCCCCGTGTCCCTAATAATAATAAGAAGAAGAAGAAACGCGCGGGATAGTAATAAGTGACTCGGGGCTACGCCCCGAGTCACTGGCTCCTGCAGCTATGAAATAGCTGTAGGAGCCAGTGACTCGGGACGTTGCCCCGTGTCCCTAATAAGAAGAAACACGCGGGATAGTAATAAGTGACTCGGGGCTATGCCCCGAGTCACTGGCTCCTGCAGCAGAGCTGCAGGAGCCAGTGCCTCGGAGCGTGCCCCGTGTCCCTAATGAAATATGAAGAAATATTGATGAACATAGTTGTTGGCAAAATGTGCTCTGGTTGCCTCAGAGTTTCGTGTTCTTCTGTTGTGTGTAATCGCCAGGGGGCATGCTGCAGGGGAATCCCGCTGGAATTGACATTTAGTTTCTTTCTATAGAAATAAGGGCTTTTTAAATATTTTCTTTGTAATGTTTATTCAGTAATGTGCATATAGAATTGTGAGTGGGAAAAATGAAGCTCTTTAATGAAGGACAAGCCTGGAACTGCCAATAATATTCTCTTTCCAGTATTGAATTACATCAGAGTTTGATAATAAAAACATCAATCATAATAGAGAGAACACAAACACATCTAGATATGGTAGTGCCTGGGGCCATTTCTTTATATTTTACACTAAGGGTTACATTTCTGCTTTTTGCACCTTCCTTTGCTGACTGGATCAGGGAGCTTATTTTAACATAATATTAAGTAAGAGGATGTGACAGGTTTCGTTTGGCTAAATGTAGCTGCACGCTGTGCAGGTTTTTTCTTTTCAACTACTATCCATCCAAGTTAGTTCAAAGAAAAGAGGCCTGGTTGTGTAAAGTAGAATGGGTGGCTTATTTCTTAAAGTTAATTTGGGTTTGAAATTCCCCTTTTGGCTACAACTGGCAGCAAAGAATGAAACACACCAGGCTTTATAAAATAATGTTAGCCGCATCATTACCCTATCACACACACACACACGCACGCACACACACACACACACAGTCAAACAGCTTTGTAGCACATTGTTCCAGCTAACAGACCGATTATCCCGACACACCAACATATTAACAGGCATACACACAAAGCAAACTTGCACATACGCACACACATCCCAGACACACTAATGATGGTTCTAAATGTCAGCCACACCAGACCATGTTTTCCTCATTTATCACTGTTACTTCTTTTGCTTGTTTACGTGTGCACATATAAATCTCTGTGTGTATGTGCCTGTGAGTCGGTGTGTGTGTGTGTGTGTGTGTGTGTGTGTGTGTGTGTGTGTGTGTGTGTGCTTCCTTGCAGTCTTATTTTTGTGAGGACCACATTTTACCACCAGGCAAAAATGAAGGCCAAACCCTGCTAATTACTAAGTTGTGAATGTAAATCCGAGCAGTTAAATGTATGGTTGTGAGTGTCTGCTGGGCAGACAGATTATGCATGTTTGCGTGTGTGTGCGTGTGTGTTCACATGAACCTGTGTCTTTGTTATGTTCTGTGTCTCAATTGTCTGCAATTTTGTCACAATAGGGGAAAAAAAAACAATGGCTGTGTGTTTTCAGGCGAGAAGGTTAAGCTGTTTTTAGCATTAACATTCATTTTGAAATCATTATGTATGTGTTTGTGTGTGTGTTTGTGTGTGTGTGTGTTATTGTGTGTCCCAGGAGAAACATTGCCATTGGCAACTTCCAATCAGATCATGCTGCGGTTCAATGCTAAGAGTGGCCAGTCAGCTAGAGGCTTTCATTTTGTCTACCAAGGTAACTCTCACTCTTTTGGTCTTGCTATCTCTCTCACATACACACACTTACACACAGTAAGTTGCATTGGATTCAAGCTCATAATGAAAATCTCTCCGCTGACAGTTATATTTCTGTTTTTTCCCTCCTTCTTCTTCTCATATTTTTTAATTGCGGTCATTGCTGTAGCTGTGCCTCGCACCAGTGACAGTCAGTGCAGTTCGGTGCCAGAGCCTCGGTACGGCAGGCGCATCGGTTCAGAGTTCTCAGCTGGCTCTGTGGTCCGCTTCGAGTGCAGCCCGGGGTATCTGCTGAAAGGATCCAGTGCTATCCGGTGCCAGGCCGTGCCAGGTGCCCTTGCTCAGTGGAACGCAACAACGCCGACCTGTATAGGTAAGGCTAACCGGTCATGACACGCGTAGAGAGTGTAACCAGCTAACATACGCAGCCAAAAAAAGGAAGAAAGAAATCAGTCATTTCTGCGAACCATCCGGCACTGTGAGGGCTGCGACTTTGACATTAATTCTAACAAACTAAATGTATGCCTGCGTGAAATCTCCCTCTGCTGAGAGCAAGTCTTTTGCAAACAGCTTCAACTGTCACCTCAGTTTATACCATAAATAATGTTTGCTATCATATTTTCTCTCTCTGGCTCCCTGTAGTGCTAATTTGAACACCATATTGTCTCTGGGTATGCAGAGCCATATTCCAACAACCTGTCCTATCTGTTAGCTATTTAGTTAATAAACTTTGCCAAGAAATCCATATTTTATGCCTTCGTTCCAGTTCCCTGCAGTGGCAATTTGACTGAGCGTCGTGGCACAATACTGTCCCCTGGCTTTCCCGAGCCCTACCCAAACAGTCTCAACTGTCTGTGGAGGATCCATGTCAGTGAAGGGGCCGGGATACAGGTACACATATGTATAAGGGAATATAGAATGTATGAACATTAACTATGGAAAATGCACATAAACTTGGAGGCCATTATGTTCGTTTATTTTCATTGTTTGCTTTTTAGATCCAAGTGATGACATTTGCTACCGAGCACAACTGGGACTCGCTAGAGATCTACGATGGAGGAGACATGACAGCTCCTAAATTAGGGTCATTTTCTGGTACGACAATATGCTCACATGCACGCCCACGAAAGCACAAACTTCTGCAAAGACACCCATGCACACAAACACTCCGGAGATCTATGATGAATGAGATATGACAGCTCCTAAACTATAGATACACACACGCACGCACGCACACACACACACACACACACACACACACATAGATTGACAGACATGAACACACACACACACACAAGATCTATGATGAATTGGATATGACAGGTCTTAAACTATAGAAACACACAAATATGACATACACTGGAGATCTATGATGGATGAGTTGTAATACCAGAAAACATGATATATATCGTAAATAAATAATAAATGTTTTTTAGACAGAGAATTCTTCCGATTTCCAGGCAGCCAGTGAAAGGAGGAGAAGAAAGGAGGAAGGGAGGGAGGGGAAGAGTTTCACTACAAGGTTGAGTGAAGGATGGAGGAAAGAGGAAGAGAGAGAAGACGGGGTGGGATAAAGAGTGATCTAACCTTTTACAATTTCCCAGTGGAGTTTCCCCTGTGACCTGCCCCAAGCACATACCTGTCACACACCTATCACACATAAAACATGCCGCCCATAGGGCAATATGCACACACACATACACACACACACACTCACAAATGACTGTGCCCTTCTCAAGAAGGCACACTGGGGAGCTGCCCACTGTAACCACAGTGATCTGGTGCTGGCCCGTGAGCAGCTTCACTGGGGCGGATGAGGATTGCTTCACATAAGGACACTAAAATGCTAGCTGTCCACGGAGGGCGGGGGGTCGTTCACCTTCTCTACACATAATTTCCCAGATGGTCTTAGGATTTAAACAAGACTTATGGTCGAAGTCTTGCCCGCTGAAAAAGCGTCTCTGTGTATTTCTTAACTTAAATTCCTTCCTGTATGCCCTGTGTTGTGATGCATAAATATGAACTTTTTGGTATTTTTATCATGTGGTGAACATTTACCTGCAAAACTCATCCACTGGTTCTGTCATGTGATTATCTCCATCTTTTACAGGAACCACAGCTCCCGCCCTCCTCAACTCAACATCCAATCAGCTCCTTCTGCACTTTCAGAGTGACATCAGTGTGGTGGCAGCAGGTTTTCACCTAGAATACAAGAGTAAGTTCAAGCTTTTCACAAAGATAGATAGATAGATAGATAGATAGATAGATAAGAAAGTAAGCGAATAAAAGACAGAATGAATGAATAAAAAGCCTTCTCACCAGAAACCACAAATGCACGGACACACACATACACTTCATCACAAACACACTCTCACACATCATTGCAGCCAAAACTTCAACATCAAATAACAAGAGTCAGTGACCTGAACTGGTACTGCCCGAAAGTATACACACATGCTGAGACCCACATTAGAGCGCTCACACACAAGCACACACCTAGAAGGGCATAAACAGAAACACGTAGAGTCAGACACATACATACACACACACATGTGCTTTTGCTTGTGTCATACAGGGACATAGTAAGCCCAAAAAAGGCACAAACAAACCCACCAATATGTAGACACACAAAGGTATAGACATGGATATTAACATCATGCATTTAAACACATGCACACCTGTCAGGGCATGGTTGTGTTTTTCAGTCCTTTGTAGTTGTTTTAGCTTAGAATCACTTCTACATCAATGAACATGTCCCCTTTTGTGATTGTGTGTGAAAGTACTAGTGTGTGTTTGCACATGCATTTGTGTGTGTGTGTGCGTGCGTGCGTGTAGGTAGGTGAGTGCACATAGTTGGCTCAATGGTTTGCATGGTCTTTTTGTTGGCTGTATGTGTCGACATGCCATCGCAAGGAATGACAACCCTGAAGGAGGTCGCTTTTGTAGCCAGTTCATTGTGTCTGTTTCTATATTTTTGCTTCAGCGTATTTCTGGTTTGGTCACGCCAATCTTTTTATTGCAGCTTTTATTACCAGATGTGCCACACTTGACACTTATATTTGAAATGAGTCCCCTCCTGTTCAGTGTATGAATAATATTCAGATAAAACTGGTACTCAGTATGGGTCAAGAAACTCTTCTATTTTTATGTTTTAGCATTTATTTTGCTCAGGCCTGCAACACATATATTATTGAGTTGGGAACAGTGCATGTGGTAGTCATTTGGGGATTTTTGGCTTTTCTTTTCTACGATGTTTCCTAGTTTCCATGGCAGGAGGATTTTTGGGTTGGTGGTAGGTTTTGATTAGAGGTCTTCATGGGTGCCCTCAGTTCTTTGTAACCAACTCGAGACCTGAGCCAAGCTGTGTCCAAGTTGCATTCAGTCTAGTCAGGTTGTGTCTTTGGTGTGTGACTACGTGTTATACCTGTGTGGATCCGAACATTCTTGGTATCAGCCCTGATCATACGGTGAATCGTAATCATAACTCAGTTTTTTTTTTAAAACAGATTTAGGATATGCATACAGTGTGTGGATTTTCTGGATATATTTTCCAACATCCATTTCAGGCCAGATCCAAAACTCTATATTTATGAAGACCTCTAGTTAGGATTTCCCAGGCTGTGCTTAGATTTCTCTATTTCTCTATTCTCTATTTAGATTTCTCTATTTCTCCATTTGACCAGGATCTGACCACCAGTTTGACCTCTAAATCTAAGATTGCACCACATAGACATGTCACTACATCTGACATCTAGTGTTTTTATTTGTGTGTGTGCATGCCTTTATATGCATACCATATATAGAACTTTAAATTTTGTATCTGTATGTATGCTTGCCTTTGCCAGTCCTTGTGTTTGTGTAGCTCAGCCTTGATGCTGGTGACCTCTACCTTTTCACAATGAAGTTGTAAAGCAGTCCAGGGGAGGAGAGAGGTAGACAGAAGGGCAGCCCGAAAGGGAGGAGGAGAGTGAAAGGCAGAGAGACAAAGAGAATCTTTTCTATTGTCTTTATTACAAAAAATAATCATGTCCCACTGGTGTAGCTGCCGTTTTGTGTAAATCGGTGTTTGCTATCATGTGGTCGAACCAACACAATGCATACAGTTTCATAACGTTAATCAGGAGCAAGCAGGCTATTTGCTGTTATCACAGAAACCAAGCCCAAGTACAGCATGCTGAGCATTGAAGTTTGTCCAAGATCACCTTCAAAAACTATATCATACATTACACCACCATAAGAGCTCTTGCAGGACTCAGATGGCCGCTCTGCTTATCTCAAAATGAGTGCCAACAATTTAATCTGTAGCAAAATTTGCTCCAAGTATGCCTCAGAGGTTCTTTACAGGAGGTCTTAATACAAAGTAGGTTTTTAACTTTTTCCATTAAACACAAAGTTGTGTGAAGACCTTTCAAATTACCCGTTCAATAGGTGATAAGAACAGAAACACCCAAATTATTATTTGCCCTCAGATGATTGTTCATTCTGATCCTCCTCACGATCACGCTTGTAAACCCATTTAGCACTACCCAAAAACGTCCTACACTACATCGCATGCTCTTGCTCATTCATAATGATCAATCTTTAAGTCAGAAAACCTGGAATAGTGGAATTATCTGGAAGAGCTGGTCTGTGTTGTGCACTGATTTCTCACTGTGCTGTCTTCTGTGTTCCACTGTGTTTCCAGCAGAAACAGGGAAAGCAAGAGCTGCCGTTAAACTGTGCTTGCGCTGCTAGGAGTTCCTTCTCAGTTTTGCAGTAATGTGGACAAAATCATCTGCTGGGGACACGTGAATGGTGATGATGTTGTCATCATTTTAAGCTGACTAAAGGGACTTTCCTTTAAAGGGCAGAGCGAGACATCTCTCTCCCTCGTCTGTCCTCACGTAAACTGAAACAGAAGTATAGTAAATCCAGTCAGTTAGACTTAAATGCTGACACTGTCTAGTTGTAGTCTAGTGGCCCTAGCGGGGTGGTTTGTGGTGCTGTCAGCATTTTAGAGAGCATCGCTGCTCTGTCATAACCCGGGGAAAGAGGGAGCAGTTTGCTAGCACAGAGAGAGAGAGAGAGAGAGAGAGGGAGAGATGGTCAGCCAAATGGAATAGTTTCATTGATCAGTTGTCCTGACAGCCTGCTGATGCTCTGCCTAATAATACGCTGTGTGTGCATGGGTGTATCTGCGAGTTACAGTCTCACGCAGCTATTTTACTTATGCTCCACCCTTCTCTGCAAACAAACACTCATGTAACAGTCTGTCACAAACACACTTAAAAATGTCAGACACTGCAGCTTGGCCACCTTCATGTGTGTGTGTGTGTGTGTGTGTGTGTGTGTGTGTGTGTGTGTGTGTGTGTGTGTGTGTGTGTGTGTGTGTGTGTGTGTGTTTGTGAGCTCAGTGGGATCACATCGTTTGCTGGTAGGAAGGTAGATAATGAACCAGCAAGACCAGAAGCAAACACACTCACGCACACACACACACACACACACAAACACTCACTCCTCTCTCTCCCCTTCTTTTACTCTCTATCCCTCTTCCACCCCTGTGTTGCCATGGTAACCGCTCTAGGGCAGTCTCCTGCGGAAGTTTCCAAGTGAAACACACAGGCAGACCCAAACACACAAACACACACACAAAAGTACAGATACACCCCTACTGATGCTGTTTGATAAAGGGCTGGCTGCTGTCAAACTTATTACGGATGTGTTTAACCTTTATTGGGAATGCACAACTAAAGTCATTATGCTACCTTCACATATTTTTAAGCACGTGTCAGAGGCTGCTGTCGCCGCTAACAACATACAAGCCTTTTTATGGTACTTGCTGTCAATTCAGAAAAGGGCTCTCAGATGTTAGAAAAAAATTTAAGAGCATTTCTAAATTAATCTGCCACATTAGTTCTTCGTCAAATGAATCGAAATATTGTAATTTTCTTTTATGTGTTGGAAAACTTTAAAGGGACAGTTCACCCCAGAATCAGAAGTCCATTTCTTTCCTCTTACCTGTGCTATGTATCTGTCTGGATTGTTTTGCTGTGAGTTGGATCTAATGTCATTTTAATATATAATAAAATGAATACAGTCGACTACGGTAAATTTGAGAATAAAGGTAATGGCAGCAATGTGTATTTAGCCGTCTACAACTTAAAGAAGGGATAATCATATCAGCAATGTTTATATGGAAAACTTAATGATAAAATGAATAATAGTAGTGACATAGTTCTTCATGTCTGTGTTTTTTTCCCCCCTCTGTTTATGTTTTTTTTTTCAAGCTGTTGGTCTTACCACCTGTCCAGAGCCAATGATCCCCGCCAATGGCATTAAAACAGGGGACAGATATATGGTCAATGAGGTGGTCGCATTCACCTGTGAACTGGGGTACACATTACAGGTAATGAACACAGCCATACAAACTCACCAATGAACACATGGGTCCATTGTCCATAGTTTTAGATACTAATTGCACTACTGGTTTTCACATAATTTGGGTAAAATTATGGGTAAACTGCTGTGTGTGACAATTCGGAAGCATGCAGTAAAATTTCCACACTGGCTACTGCATTGCCACATTTTTACTTTAATTAAATACACACCAAAATGATTGTATTAAAACTGCACAACTTTCTGCAAAAAGGAAACAAACTTGTGAAAAAATGAATGATGAATGAAAATGTGCCACTGTTCCTCTGAATATCTTAGTTTCTTGAACCTGTCCTTCTGTATTAACACTCTCAGGGCCATTCACACATTTCCTGCATGCCTGGGACTGTGCGTCGATGGAACTACCCACCTCCTCTTTGCATAGGTAAAACACACACACACACACACACACACACGCGCACACACACAGTGATCTGCTGTTACGTCTGATGAAATGTTCTCCAGGTGTACACAGCAAAGTGACAGAAGCATTTTAATTCATAAGAGATATGCAGAATGCATAAAAAACATCTGTTTATGGAAGTCATTGATTACGTGTCACCGTTAAATATGGCAGTTGAATATTTTTTTAAACGAGACTGCATCCACATGACATACTGCAGGAAAATTAATTCTGCATCAATTAAGTAAATAGTAATGACAAAATGAGAACATATAGTTCTGACATAATAGGTATATTTATTGTTATCATGTTTGTGGAAGAAAGCAGCTTCTTGACTGGCACAGGGTCAGTACTCTGTAGGATCAATATACCTGCTGGGTACAAACAGAATTTTGTACTTTGTACTGAGCCAAGTCTTTCTAACTATTGCAATAGTGTTAAGGAACCTTGATTACATTGATGTTTGTGTTTGGGTCTGAATAATTCAATCCTTGGTGAGAAATTGTAGCCAGTCTGGGAAGCCAGTCCCAGTTAAAGTCAACCTTGATATGTCAGGACTAACTAAACTCAGCCCTGCCACAGCCCCCTTCAGCATGTGTCAGATCCAGCATTTCCCATTTTAGTCTAAAATACTTGAAATAACAATGTGTCAATGGAGGGAGGCGCCATAAGATGTAAAATATACCGTGTGTCTGTAACTTGTTGTAGGATTTACAGAAATTCAGCACCCATGGTCTAAGCCCCAATAAAATTGATTTCATATACATACTCATTTCACATAGTCATTAACAAAAAATAAGTGAACCTAATGGCAGAGGGTTTTATTTTCATATTCCTAATGCACCATATTTGCTACAAGGTATTACTGTATCTAAACTTATCTGATACCTCAAAACTGAGATTACAGGACAAATAACAAAACAATCCATAACCCTAAACATTTGTCCCTTTACTTTTAAAAATAATGCCAGAGTTGAAATTTCAGTATGAACATGCACTTACTGGGCAGCTTTATTAGACACACGACCTACGATCTATTGCCATCCAGTGCAGCTCTTCTGTCATAAACTCTTTTTTTATTTACAACCCTGATTCCTAAAAGATTTGGACGCTATGTCAAACATAAATGAAAGCAGAATGTGACCATTTGCAAACAAACAGTTTTGACAACAGATTTATGAAGTGTTCCTGAGTCCATGTAGCAACATCCTTTATACAATCATGTGTTCACAAAGTGGTGAACCTCGCTCCATCCTCGCTTGTGAACGACTGAGCCTTTCCAGGATGCTGCTTTCATACCCAATCAAGATACAATCACCTGTTACCAATCAACCTGTTTACCTGTGGAATGCTCCAAACAGGTGTTTTTGGAGCATTCCACAACTTTCCCAGTCTTTGGTTGCTCCTGTTTGTTTGAAACATGTTGCTGCATCAAATTCAGAATAAGCACAAATTTACAAAAATGTTTTTTTTTGTCATAGAGGTGTTAATTCATTTGTATGTTTTAGCATCGAAGTGATAGTTTGTGGTGGTGCTGTACTACGTGTTTTTAATATTTGGCACCTTTCATGTATGTAAGTAGGGTGGGCAAAAAATAACAAACACCTTTGTAACCATGACCTCAGTTATGAACACGATTGAATTTGCACATTATCGACAATGTCACAGAAAACGAAACAAAAAATCTAGAAGTTCAAACCTTTTTGTTGCTGCCTGTGGCTGTATTTTTGGGGTTTTTGCTGTGGTGCAACCTTCTTTCTGTCAAAGCAAAGAGGATGAAGTGATGATTTCTGCTGTACGTTGCTCATGTGTTGCCTGTTTTAACTATGCGTTTTCTGTGCCTGTGTTGTCAGCTCGTTGTGGCGGGGTGTTCTCTGAGATGAGTGGTGTCATCCTTAGTCCAGGTTTCCCTGGCAACTACCCAGGCAACCTGGACTGCACCTGGCAAATCAGCCTGCCAACTGGATATGGTAAGTATTATGGGATGGAAGAGCATTCCTTAAAAGATTCTGTCACTTTCAGTGCATCTGTTGGTGTAGTTGGGAAACACAGACCTTCTTCTTTAGCACAGAGTCTGCAGCAGTAACACATGGTTGATTGAAGGCTTCACCACATGTTTAATTGGAGGCTGACACATGGTGTGTGCTGTTTAATGACTACAGTAACTGATGGTTTGAACAGGACGCAGTTTTTAGCTTTTTGTGTGCTTGGCAAACATATCCCTGTGTGTAATTATAGCTAATTTTAGTTGATATGGTATTAGAAATTATAATTGTATACTCAAATGACAACAAAACTAGATTCAAGACAGCTTTATTAATATTGTCTCAGACAACAGAACCTGCTTCACTGCTTCTATCTTTGGTGCAAGATATTAAAATACAAAAATAACAACATAAAAGTACCAAATAAAGATATGGTAATAAAAATAGATATGAGAGTGTGGAGTACTGTAAGTGTGGAGTACTATAAAATTAGTGAACTTGGTCTCTAGGCACACAGCGTCTCTCTATGTTGTATGCACACAAAGCAATGTAAACTCTCAGTAGTTCTCAGATTCATGAAATGTAGTCCACTTATATGACATGGACTTGAAGATCCATATGGCTATAAAAAATTCATATACTCTCAGATTTTTATGTATTGCATGCAGTCAGTTATTCTGTATTCTCCTTCATTCATTACCTCTGTTTGTTCACCATGTTTTGTCCTTGTTCTTAGCTGCATGTGTTTTCCTGTGCTTGTACAGTGACATGAATGAATTGTATGTGTACATATACCTGGCCAATAAAGCTAATTCTGATTATATTCTGTTTTTATTCTAGGAGCCCATATTCAGTTCCAAAACTTCTCATCTGAAGACAACCATGACTTCCTAGAGGTCAGGGCTGGACCACAGCACAGCTCTGCTCTTATTGGACAGTTTACTGGGTCGCAGATCCCACCGACTTTACTGAGCACGACCCACCTGACAATCATCCACTTCTACAGTGACCACTCAGAGAACAGGCCGGGTTTCAAACTGAACTATCAAGGTGAGACTATCAGTATCAGTATCACATGTGATTTGAGACCAAATGCTGATGACTGCAGACACAACAGGTCACAAACCCTGAGGTGTTACTGCAGGCGCTTCCAGTTGAAAGCTTTCCCTCAAGGGACACTGAGGAGACATACCTGTATTTAAATTCCCCCTACTGTTTAATTCCTTCAGATTTGGGGTAAGGAACACAAGATAGTTGCTTGAATGATTTAGAAAAAAAAGGGCTCTTCAAATGTTCTGAATAAATTAACATCCAAACCTAGTTGCCAAATTACAAAGCCTTCCCAACTCTAAGAAATGAGAGGTCGGATGAAAAAACATATTGCTATGAGGTTTTGAGCTTTGATCCGTGGATGAGTCATGCTAAAGACTTAAAAAACTTATGGCTTTCCTCTCATCATTAAAAGCAATGGATTGTTAGTAAGCCCCTGTGAGAGACTGGCATCTTGTCCAGCAGGCTTTACTCGTAGCCCTAAGTGCTTCACTTCAAAGACACAGGAGATGCACTGTGGGTCTATGTGCCAGCAGAACTAGAACAAGGCTCACTCACTTACACATAAGCTAACCCACATTCACATGCATGTAATCATTTTCCCCCCAATTGGCAATGGCTGAGTCCCCTAACACATCACTGCTAACGCCCACTGGAATGTGGATCTTGCGGACATTGTTTCCTCACATGAAGTGGCACCAGATGCCATTTTTCAAGTGACAGCAAAGTTATTCAGTGGGAGGATGCAATACACACAGAAATTCATGATGCTACCCTCGGCTGTGTTGAATGAATACAGTTGGTAGTGCCTGGGTGCATGCTTTCACCTCTGCCCCGCTCAGTGATACATGCTCAGACTCTGTACTCAAGGCCTAGGAGCTGAAGTGTGCACATTCACAAAACCTTAGTGGGATAAGTGCTGGGTGCCAAAAAAAAAAAATCAGTGTGAATGCAACAGAAAAATACCCGCACAATGGCGTTTCGATCCAAACGTCCATCCAAACGAAAGCTTAAGGGACACTCTGACATTGCTCCTTCTTGGTTGTAGTTTCACAGCTGCAAGTACTCCCACTACCACACTTTCCAAATTTTCCTCTAATTCAGCCCGTGATATTTCTGTATCCTCTTATGTTCCTTCCCCTTGATGCTGCCTTCACGTGGGACTTCTACATCTGTCACCACTTGTTTTTCTGTTCCTTCTTCATTTCCACAATGTCCAGTTAGCTTTGTCAATATTTGTTTACCTGTCGGGATCTAGAAGTCCCACAGGATCTTAGTTCTGACGTTCTTAAGTATCCTTTGTGGCATCTCCCATCTGGACTTGGGACTGTCTAGCCCATACTCATCTGCAGATGTTCCTGTGCATGTCGTGCGCCTGGATTGTGTTGTGTGCAGTTCCCTCCTACATTTTAGACCCTGGTACAACCAGCACAGACTGTCTCTGAAACCAAGTTGCTCAGTCCGCACCTCGAGTGCCGTCCGGTGCTGTTTGTTTTGACCTGGCACTGAGTGCCATCTTTCACTCTCACCTTTTTTAGCAACTTGTTTTCCAGAGTCACCAACCTCTGCTCTCTGTCAGTGGCATCTCTAAAGGGGAGGCTTAGCTTGCCATGGCACTCATGCAGAGTGAGATGTGCCCTAAATAGACCTGTGATACTGATTTTCCATCAAGCAAATGCTGGCATGCCATGCATAAATGTGCCAGATGACTGTGTAAGAGATAAAATCTATGTTGCTATCACTGTTGCTGCACTTACAACTAGTTACCTCTGTGGGTCATAGATTTTTTTATGCCCTTTCAAGTCCATTAGCTGTAAAATGGTTTCAATACAATGAATCACAGTTGTCATTTTGGAGCCACATTTTGGGAGGCAGGCATAAAATGTTACTGCGTAAGAAGACACAGCAGAATGCAGAGGAGCAAATGTACAGCTACATTGTATTTATGAATCTGAGTAAGAGCATCTGAATTTATTTTGCTGATGTCTTAAAAACCAGGTAAAATGGAGTATTTCCACACTGGCGATCATTTTTCTTCATCTCTCTTTAGCCTATCAGCTTCAAAATTGCCAGGACCCCTTTCCTTTCGCCAACGGTGACATCATCAACAGCGACTACAGCGCTGGCCAATCAGTGACTTTTCAGTGCTACCCTGGTTACGTTTTGATCGGGCACCCAGTGCTAACATGCCTGCACGGGACCAACCGGAAGTGGAACCACCCGTTTCCACGCTGTGAAGGTAAGGACAATTGCATTTGAATGTTGATTGATTGAAAATCACTCACATTAGCCTCTTCATGTGTCGTTGTTGTGTTGCTACACATGTTATGTCTCCACTTTTCCCCCAGAACATCCCCATCCCTCACATACAAATTGTATTTTAAAGTCTAGACATTTATAAAATGTTGTTATCCTAATTGAATTTCAGTAAATTTAATCTCATCTTTCATCGCTATCACAAGGCAGCAGTGTGAGCAGTTAAGTAGAAAGTAAATACTCCTGTGTCCCTTACTTTCATTAACTCCATACATCAGTAGCACAATCATTGATCTTATTACTACCACTGCTACTACAGCTGCTTGTACTTGTACTACTGCAAATAATGACGAAAATTTTATCCCTCACTGTCTACAGTTCGACAGTTATTCTTTTCTTCTTCCCCTTATCCTTGCCAGTCCAGCACATTAGAAGAAAGTGACAAATTTGCCAAGAGATAATCTTATAACTCTGCTTTTTACAGCTCCTTGTGGCTATAATGTCACGGCTGAAAACGGGACCATCTATTCACCTCAGTACCCCAATGAATACCCCAACTCCCAAGACTGTAGCTGGCTCATCACTGTTCCCCACGGACATGGAGTTTATATCAACTTTACATTATTGCAGACAGAGCCTGTCACTGATTACATCGCCGTCTGGTGAGTGTCGGCGCGCTCAAACTTGAACGTACATGCGCACACACACTCTCATACACACACAAATGCATAAGCTCCTTTTCAATGTTGCCCTTTATCCTGGGACTGATTGCATCACTGACGGGTAGGTTTTGAATGCACTTATAGCTCGTCTCCTCCCTGCACGCTAATAAGAAGATGGTGAAGTTGTATCAACTTTTACCTCTATTTTTTACTTCATCTCTTTCTGTCTCTTTCACGCAGACACACACACACACACATTCACTCACACAGACATTTTTGGATATATTTTATTCGGGATAACCTTATCCCTGGTATTGATTGCATTTCTATTTATTACATCCTTTATACAAAAGTATATATCAGTCTGTATCATCGTTTGTGCACACACACACACACAAAAGGCCATGTGTATCTGTATATGACATGGTTGATGCACAGGGATCACGGCTCCATAGATTCCTAAAACATAGACGCCTACATACTCTGTGCTGTGCATACACTGACTCCCCTGCAGTAATAATGGGATTCAGTGTGGAGGTAAGACTGTAATATAGGGAGCGTGAGAGTAATGCATTTACAATGGGACCACTGACCAATTCAATCTAACTCAGTGCCATGGCCATACGCAGACCCTGAGAGGGCTCAGGAACTCTGGCAGTAATGATGAGATTCAGTGGGGAGTGGGAAATGTAATGAAAGGACTGGTGGAACCTGGTTCGCAAATCCAACGGGACTCGGCTGGATCTGACAAGCATGGGTCGGTCCAAGAGAAATTTCTCGCCTAATAGTGTCAGTCAGCACTGTGTTTGCTGTCAAAAATAGTTTTGGACTGAACTTATGAGGAAGAAATTTAAGGGTCCCCATTTGATATTGGTTTGCTTCGGGTAAGAAATATCTGGCGTTTGGATGTGGTCAGTCTTTTATTTTCCTTTTATAGTTCCAGGGAGTGAGCAGCTGAAATGCACACAGTGGGAAAGTAATACATTCACTGTCAGTGACTACTTGCTTTCAATCTCGCCAGCCACCAGAGCCATGGATACAGCTGTGGAGAGGCACGGCGTCGGGTTATTTTGCAGTTGCAAATTGATTTTGGTGATTCATGTGTTTTTGGTGCGTTTCATGTGGAACAAAATTATAAAATCACATTCATAGATTGTAAGGCACCAAGAGACATCTGCAATGGGAGATCGGTGCACACATGATGGACTGTTGCGCCGCTCAGTCTAGCCACATCTCAAACACATGAATATGTTTGGGAATGACTGGGGGCTGACACTGAAGAGAGGAGTGCTTTTCTCAGACCCAGTGGGACATCATCTACCTTCCAGGGCCTTGAACGGATTTAGAGTGGGTGAGACAAAGGTCTACTGCTTCTGCATTACAGCCGTGTAAATAGCAGCATAGTTTTGAAACCCACATCAGTACACTCTTTATATTTGGTTAAAAGAAAGACTCATTTCAATACTCATAATATTTTACTGACTTTAATAACTGCAAACAATCTCCATTTTACTCTTTCTTTTTCTTTACTCCAGAGGGTTGTACTGATGTCAGCACATGGGAGACATCCAGAATTGTCTTCTAGTTGTTGGTCAGATCAAAGGTCGTTGCGTCGGTGTCTCTGGCCACCTTTTTCTTTTAACAGTGAATCTGTGCTTTAACAGATATTCTTTTCCATCTCATCCTTGTGGTGTGAGGCAGTGTTTTTCGGTTAGTCTTGGGTCCTTTGGACTTGCAACAAAGCAATGAATGCCCTTTTCATGTGGATGGTTGAAGCATTATAAGAGGTACAATGGGTGTACAGTGAATTAATGGCCTGCATTTAGATTATGGACACAGGCTTTCTGAAATACCCCTCTGGAGCCTTTTAATGACAGAGTTAGCAATTGGGATACTTTTAATTTTGTGCATCAGCAGCAAGCTGTTAATAAAACATGGTAACTGACATTACCTCATTGTACTCAGAAGATCTTAAGATTGAGGCCACTGCTTTTTTAGGATATGGGCATTTGACTGTTTGGATTTCTGAATTCAGTTGGACAGAATGGGAGAAGACACGATATGCCCTGTGTGAGCTGCCAGGCTAATAAGAAATTGATTGGGAGCATAATTTCAATTAAATACGGGACTTGGTTAACTTTAATAACGGTTAACTTTAAGAGTTTTGATCCCAAAATGAGTCATTCTTTGTGGACCAAAGAAAGCCTATTATTAATGAAAATGAAATTTGCAGAGGAAAGCCATCAGCCAAGATTTCACATAGTTACTGTCTATATAAAAAGTGTTTTATGTGTGCTACAAATGGTGAGCATTGCATTTGTGCAGTGCTATCAGTAAGAGCTGACTCTTACAATCACCAGTCACATTCAGACAAGACAGTGAGGTAGTTTTTACGATCCAAGGCGCCTCCAGCCTTTTTCGGCCCTTTCTGATCATTCATTGTACTGCTGCTGTCAGTGGTTTTGCTGATTTCCTCCTTCACCAGCCTCCTCCTGCTCTGGTTTCTCATCAATCAAACTTGCAAGGGATGTCTTTTGCCTTGTGCATTACTCTGTCCTGTACAATCCATATCTCAGTGATGTGTGTCTGCTGGTTTCTGCCCTGTATGCCCCTGGGGTTTATGTGATGGCAGGCTGCATCCAGATGTCAGGGAATGAAGCCAAACCATCTCTATGGTCTACCACCAGTTGTGTTTGGCTTATTGCCTAATATCACTGAACCATTTCTAACAGTGGGCTGTGGATCTAAGATGGAGCCACACATTGGTTTATGCTGATGCTGTGTACTCACTCACACTTGACAAAATCAAATACTGTTTTTTTAAAGCATTGGTTACCAATGGTGAAAATATTATGGGCACTATCTGTGCTTTTATACAATATTTAATCTATGGTAGTGCTGCATGTCTGTGAAAAAAAGCTCAGTGGAGAAATGATGAAAGTATATCAAGAAATTCATTGTTTATTTCACTCAGCGACAAAATGCTGCATAGTCATATGAGCTCAGAAAATTACAGCACTCATCTATAATGCAGCCTTTCAGAACAGGGAGAGGTAACATTTAAGATACATCACAAATGTTAATAAACAAAGGCCCAGACATATCTGCTCTTATTTCACAGGATTGTTGCTATAGCAGCATACTGTCTCTTCTGATTCTTCCACGTAGTCATATTACATCTCCAGCACAAAGACGTCAGTTTACATTGAAGAGGTTTTTGTGGGGGATCCGCTGTTCTCTCAGCCTCTATCAGTCTCTTAATGTATTCTTCCCAGTCACACCCTTTCCTCAGCCACACTTGTGTCAGTCCCCTGTAGTAGACAGAGTTGCTAAATATTAATGAATCAAACTTATTTTTAATCTTCATTTCTAGAGGCTCACTTCAAAGTGTGTGGGAAAATATCTTGTTCGCTCCACGTTGTTTCAGCAGGTGTTGAGATTCACACCAGCAGCTTGTCAGTCAGGACTGTTTTAGTTAAAGAATATTTATTGATTCTGCAAAAATTGTATCCCGTGCTTATTTGAAAAGCCTGGAGCAGGGGGAGCACCGCTCTGCTCTTCCATGTGCCGACGTGGAACGGCCAGAGCAGCAGCAGAGACCCCACAGAGAACCGAACAGAGCAGGCATCAGTGACAACAGAAATGACATTGATTAAGTCAGACATAGCATAAAAGGTGGCGCTAGGGTGGAGGTGGGTTGCAGAGGAAACAGAGAGGGTAAGCAGGCTAGGGCAGCTTAAAAAGGGCGCCCTGTTTGATATGCACCAATAGAGTGCGAAGCAGAGAGTCACCTGAGCTGTCTGCTGATGTGGGCTGGTTTGAGATCAGCCGAGCCATCAGTCAGTGAAGCTGGAGTACGAACTGAGCTCGACCTCCGCGGCCTGCCTGAACTTGCGCCATGCTTGGTTTTCGTTCGCACGCCAGCATCTTATGTCTTGCAGGTATTCACTTCATTAAATGGCTGTCACGGGAGCGCATAATCGACGGAAAGGTCACTGAGCTACGTTTCTCCCTGTGCTGTTGTATCAGAAATGTATCTCAGAAATATGTTTAGATTATAAATGCAGCCTCCCACATACATGTTTTAATAAATTAAATTGTATATGTTTTTTGGGCTGGGAAAAATATTCCCATTGGATTTGTGTGTTTTTCAGTAAGTAAAAACGGAGCCACAAAATCCTTACTCAGTTTTGATTTAAATGACCCAAATAGTACATTCTGATTCTCCAAATGAGCTCCAACACCTTCGGAAGACCTTGAATTATTGAGGAGCCAAGAGATCCCAGGCACTCTTCATGAATTAAAATTTTAAAACCCTTGTTTAATCCAATGGCATGTTCATTAAAAACCTAAAACTGGGCATTTAGGAACTTTAGAAAATGTAACCTTTCAACAACATTCAATATTTAATGAGTAAAGTTAAGCCTTTAATCCTTGGGCTTTGTTCAATGAACTTGTTTGAAATGGGTGAAAAAAAGCAAAGGAGTAAAAACTGAAATATTTTTTCTGCCCTTTTTAAATGAACAAGCATGTGGATCAGATATGTGCTTTATTTTATTAACAAAGGCTGCTTTTGGTTTCTCTTCCTCCCTGTAATTAAATCTGGTGAAATCAGACCAAATCTAAAACCAGCATTTCATATGAGGTTCGTACTAATCTTGACCCCTGACCTCCCATAAGAGCCGCAGCAAACATATATTTTAATCAGTATGATTTTAATAGTCAAATCACACCTGAATGTGGCCATTTAAGTTTTTAATCACTATTATGGATTTCCACTACGAGGAATCTACAGAGGCAGTTTTGGAGATAATTGTAGATTTGTCATTAAATATATTTAAGGTGAGGTTTTTGCACGCAAATCAATGAGAAAAATCTATATGGTTCTACACAGAATATAAGAGAAAATAACGGTTGCAAATAAACTAGTGGAGGTTGAACCTGGGCAGATATCATGCAGGATGAGTATATGCATACACTTACCCTGAGGTTACCTATATACTGTACATAAGTTGCAAGGTTATGAAGGGTAATTGTATTTTACAATGTAACCTGTTAATTCTTCCTTTAACATAACATGTTGACTGTGTCACATACTGGTTGTTGATTATGTTGATTATTTTACTCAGGGACGGCCCAGATACGTCCAGTCCTCAGCTGGGAGTCTTCAGTGGCAACACGGCTTTAGAGTCAGCCTACAGCACCAGCCTGAAGGTCCTGATCCGCTTTCACTCTGACTTTTCAACTGGAGGGTTCTTCATTCTCAACTTCCATGGTACAGATATACACATACACGCACACCACACACACACATTTACCTGTAGCATAAGTACCCTCAGAACACACAGGTGTAGCGACAGCCAAAACTTACTTCACTGAAGCCAGTCTGCTACTTAATGCAACACTTCAACATGCCATCTGGGTTTGCAAATACCAAACTAATATCCTCAATGAAAAATACATCTTGATTTAGGAATTGATATAGTCCTTAGTATGAATGTGCGTTGTGCCTTTCAGTAACCACTGGAAATTTGAGTTCCATAACCAGTGAGTAGTTATTAGAGATGAGATGCCTTTTGTGTGACCTTTTCTTCTTTCACGATTTTCTTTTGCTATCTTCATTACTCTGCCGCTATTCATTATTTTTAAGGATTCTGAATGGGTCCATCTCGTGGTCTTTTTCTGAGGAATCACAGGCAGCGTGTGCGCTCGGAGCTGTAGTTTGTGTTTTGTCACAATGATGCAGCCCCAGTGACAACTCTACTCCCTGTGTTTGAGGGACACATCTGAACTAGTTGCAACTGTGTTTTTAATTAAAAGTTTAGGATTTGATTTAAATGCTGCCTGCCGTTATTGGTTTCTTAAGGTCAAAATATGTTTTTATTAATGGAACCAGTGAATAATTATTTGAAAATAGAACAGATCGTCCATGTTTCAAAAACATTTTCCCATATTTTCACTTAGCTGTAGGAAACCAGATTTCTCCCTCAGTATCCAGGTAGAGAAACAGAAGAAATACACATGTTTACTTGTGGATTAAATCATGTACTGTGTCTTTGAACACACAAGGCCTCAAAGACTCACTCAGCCCTGTATGTGAGATTTTCTCTTCAGTTTACTGAATCTGTTCTTATTACGTTCATCCTAGATAATAATAGCATTTCAATTTGCCTTAAGCAGTAAGGTCACCATCTAGATTTCGTATGTGAAAGCCATGACCATACAAGCTGCACACAACATTTAAAGACCTTGTTCAGGGTTTGTGAACATAGGTCAGCCTTTACAGTTACATTCTGAAAGACAGACAGTAATACAGTAATACAGATCACAAATGTCATCCACTGTCCCGTTCTTCACGTGGATGCTCTTTCCAAGGAGGCAGCTGCATTGCTTGTTTCTAACGATGTCAGCAAACTCCTTCGCAATGATACAATGATGAAAAGTGAAACAGCATCTTTGTGTTTTGGTTCTCATTTCTTTGGTTCACGCGAAAAGACAAAAGATACTCATGTCAGTCACACTCTCACAAATCCCCCCCTCCCGTTATTACAGCTAGTAAAATATGTTGATGCCGCAGACTTCATTAGATTTTTTCAACTTGAAGGTGCTTTATTAATTTTTTTGCCCTTCTCTCCAGCCTACCGTCTGAAGAAATGCCCTCCTCCCCCTGTTGTGGAGAATGCAGAGGTGATCTATGAAGATGAAGACTTCCAGATAGGTAATCGTTTAATAAATGATTAAAAAAACGACCCTTTGATACGGTAAAACGCTGGTTGACCACAAAGAATAATATTAAATAATATAAAATGATAATCAATTACCACATATAATAACCTTCACAGCAATTTTATTGGTACCAAGACAGCTGAAACTGCATGAAAAATTGGGCTAATTTACCTTTTTTCAATAAGATATTGTTTCAGAAATGTTTAATAATTAGGAAACATTTTCAACTTTTGCTAGTTTTTTTTCTATCTTAAGATCAAAAGGACTTACCTGACAGCACTGACAAGCTCCCTGATCAGGCTTGTAGGAGGTCATTATTCCACTGATTGTAAATTACTCCACTAATGGGCAACATTTATCTAAATATAGCAGGCTAACGCTAGTGTGTCACTGCTCATTTTATTTCCTGTATTAGTGAAGCTGAGCTCAGTGTGCCACTGTGTGTGCATGTGCATCTGGGTCTGTGACACACTGAAGAGATGGATTCACAAAAGAAAATGATTGTATGCAAAATGGCTTATCATTCTTTTTTTTTTTGTATCATCTCTCAAGCAACAGGAGCACTACTCACTTGATTATTAAATGACAACTCTGTCAACTCTGGCAACCAAAAATATGACAGCTGACAGCCACATTAGTGAAATACTGGATACTGGATATTTTTACCTGTTCAGGCCTCTAAAATCCTTAAACTTAAACTCCAATTTAAGGAATGCAACATTTGGGGAAATTCTATGTGAGTTACATCTCTTTGCATCCAGTGCAGATGTGGAATGTGTTTAGTGTAGCTTAGCACAAACAGGTAAACAGCTGAATCCATCAATGCAGAAAATATCCCCAAATAAATACAAACCTCCAATAAAATCTCCAATGTGTGAAGCAGCACGAAGCTTCTGAAATGCTTTTTGTGGTCAATGAATAGCACTCTTGCATAAACCGCTTATTCAACCACAAAGTCTTGTTTTCTTTTCGTTTTGTGTGAATTGTGTTAAGCCAGGCTAAACACATCTTGGACCAGCCTGCACTGTGTTGAAATATACACCAAATATGTTATCCTGAGCTTTTCAAACACATCCATTTTGGAAGAAATAATCAGTTGTCAAGTCCTCCATTTTCCCTCTGCTCTGCGTGTTGTGATTTGCTCAAAGCATCATGCTCTAAGGTTCGGTGACCTTTTAGATCAGGAGCTGTAATTTTGAAAAAAGGGAGACATTTCATAAAACCCCAGCAAGATGAATTTACCCTGCCAGTGGTATGCACAGCCTAGATGCTTCTGGCAAAGTATGTAATTATTACTCTGCAGAAAACTTTCATTTTGAAATGTCAACATTTTATGAATCCAGAAAAGATGATCAGATTTTTGGGATTTTTTGGTTTTCGATTCTGTCAAGAAATATTTAGAGTGCGTTCGTTAAATTCCATGAAAGACCTTGTGAGCCCTCGCATTGATTGTAAAAATGAGATCATTAGTCATTAGATATAACGTTCAGAACAGGACACAGACAATAACAACAATGACCCAGAGAGTGATAACCCAGAGTGAGGTGATGTCAAATTATTAGCACTTTCACTACACCACAGGAGCACCAGGCCATTCTCTGGGACAGAGAAAAGACGGATGGGCTAGTTTAGGATAATCATACATAGAAGTCTTTTTACATTCACGACACCTGGCAGAACGGAGTACCTCAGAGGCATCGGCGGCTTTGTTGTCGGTCAGTCTAATAGCCAATTATACAATCTTTGAACAAGCTCAAGGAAAGGTTGGATATTCTTGTTTGTTCTGCTCAACAGTTTTAAACTCCGTGCAGCACACTGTGAGCTGTATGCCACAGTGTGCCTCCTGAGCAGAGTTTGAGGCGTGCATTACGTCTCCCTGACAGGTGGTAGATCTCCACCTCCTTTAAGATGGCAAGCCTGTCAAACTTTGCCTCTGAAAATGCAGCAACAAAAAGGATGTGTTAACTCTTTTGGAGCTCTGAAAGGACAGTTGTTGTGAGTATTGTATAAAGTCTTTCTTTATACAATACTCACATTACATTGAGTTGTACGTTGCTATAATTGTTCCCCCTGTCTGCACTAGCTGTAAAGGGATCCCCTGCTAACACATATCCGCAGTCTTCGTGCTGTGCAACGAAGTATTCTAAAGTTCAGGCAAAGACAATTTTAGGTTATATTTTCCAAAATCATTGTCTTTTAGTCCAAAATATCCTGCGTATGTGAGTATTAACATACACTTAAAAATCAGAACCTACATTTTAATAGAATTAATTGATGATTGGATTTTTTTCTCGTGCAATTGTCAAGACTCAACCCTGCAGGAACACTGCTGAAAAGTATAATCTGCAATGACTTCATCAAGGTTTTATTGTTTCCCCATGTTAGGTGACATCGTGAAGTATCGCTGCTTGCCTGGATACACGCTGGTTGGAAAGGCCGAGCTTATGTGTAAACTCAATTCCCATTTGATTTTTGAAGCCCCGGCCCCGACGTGTCAAGGTGAGACAAGACTCAGCCCGATCCATACACACGATGTACGGTACTCTGTATGTGCATGTCTGTGCGGAGGTCTGATCCTGATGCTTCGTCAAAATGAATCTGTAGTTATTTTAAGTTTTAAGTTTAGATAACCTGATTAAAATTATACATATTAATTTGAAAAGTTGCACCAAATGTTGTCGCGAAAACCCAGCTGAGGACAAGCCGCTCAGCTTCATGTCCAGCGGGCTGTCACGTTATTTTGAGAAATGTTAGTGAAGTACAATAGATTCTTTTCACAGCAGACATTTTGTCATCACAGGAAAAGCACAGGTGAAACAAATTTAGTTTACGATGGCTCAGTTCCGTCAAGCGTCCCAGGCGGCCATGCCACCGAGCCAACGTGCACAATAGCCGGAGCCTGGAACGAGCTCACCAACACTGTAGTCACAAGCCAGAAACTCTGTTTTCCCTGTTGGCATGTCTACACTGCAAAGTTTCTCAATATCTTCACCCTGGATTGATTTTTCCAAAGGCTCCGTTTTGAGTGACATAAAAGTGCATTGGTGCGTGGACAAAGTGCCAAAATGTGTAGCAAAAGCTACGTTTTGACGTTTTTGTGTGGACTCGACATTGAATGGAATGCGGCCGTTTTTAACACCTGTGGTTTTCCTGCAATGAGAAAGATCAGTTAGGCAGATTGAAGAATCAATACACCAAATAACTATTTAAAACACTTAAAATATATATAAATATTGTATCAATGTATTATGACAAACTACATATCACAAATGCATCTTGGAGAAGTTCACCCTATTGGCAGTTTTTCATAATCCAAAGCTTCTGGAGCCCTTTTCCACTTTGTCACTTCCTTATACAGTTCAAGAGTTGTTAAACTTTGCAGTACTGCAGTCATTACAGTGGGCACGTGGCTTTTAAGACTAAAGAGACCTCAGAGAGCAGGCACTTTCTGTTTTCAGTTAGCAACATTAAAACATCAGCATTGGGAAGTGCTGGTAGCCGCTCCTGGTATCTCAATGAGACGACTGATTTGAATATCTCTTTTGAGAAAATGCTTCTTTTTTTTTTTCCTGCCACAGCTGAGTGTTGAAGTGATGCTCTTTGCCATCATTTTGGATGAACAGAGTGTCCAATCCATTATAAAGCAGGAGAATAAGAAGCCGGCATTCTTATAAGCAGACATGCAAAGTGTTCTCCCACACACTTTCGAGTTCAGCTCCTTTTGTGTGAAATCCTGTTACCTACCAGTCATCACACAGAAGGACTCGAAGAGGCTTCCAGTGTCTCACTTGTGCTCAAGGCCATTAAATGGGCATGTTTTAAAGGCAGATTCCATACGTTCTGCTGAAGCAGTTGCCAGTGCAAGCAAGCTATATGAAACAGCAATTTCTTTTTTCATGTTTGTGTGGACAAATGACAGATAATGGAAGTGAGCAGATATGCAGAGAGAATGCAGAGAGGGGTGGGGGGAAGCAAATTGTAAAAGAGATTTGCGAGAATTCAAAAAATGTGCAAAAGAATCCTCAGAAAGGTTTTCACTTTTTTCATCAATCTCACTGGTTTTATCTATTACCCCTGCAGCCCAGTGCCCAGCCAATGAGGAGCGGTCTTCATCATCAGGGGTGATACTAAGCCCTGGGTTTCCTAGCAACTACCCCAACAGCCAGACATGCTCTTGGCTGCTACATATGGTTCCAGGTGTGTCCAGGGGGTGAAACCAGTATGTGCGGGGTTACGTGTGAGGGAGCAAAATAATCGTGTGTGAACATTTATATTTGTCTGCAATCAATCATAGATTCTATGTAGAGTGTATTGAACTGCTGGTATATGCAAAATACAGAATACGTCAAAGTGATTCTTACAAAGCTGTGTGTCCATATATGTATGTGCATTTGCTCTTTAAGAATAAATACAGGCATAAAGATGTGTGCATATCTCCATGCATGTGTATCTCTGTGTGTGTGTGGGTGTTTGTGTGTGCGTGCGTGCGTGCGTGTGTGCATACATGTGTGAATGTGTGATGGGTGTGTGTGTGGCATACATTTAATATTGCATATTTCAGATTTTTGGATGCGGTTGTAAATAATTATGTCTCATTTCCCAGGTTACACCATCAATATCTATGTAGAGATGTTTCACAGCGAGAAACAGTTTGATGAACTGGAGATTTTTGACGGTACGCAAAGCTTTTCCTCTCTGTTTTTGCTAGACTTTCACACGCACGCACGCACACACACGCACACACACACACACTCAGACACAGCTTAATTCATGTTTGTTTATGTAAAGTAGCACAACAGTTAATAAGATGCACAACACTTAATTCTCCTTTGTGGTGCCCCCCCCCCCCAGGAGTTTCAAGTCAGTTGTGTAACAGTAATTGTGAAAGTGTGCAGATCAGGTTGTGTGTGTGTGTGTGGAAGTTAACTTTCTTCTCGTTAGGCATTTTTTATTTACATTGTATATTAAGAATTTTATAGAACTTCGGAAAACTATATTGGAAACATGCGCCAAGTGACAATTAAAAATATTTTGTTAGAGTCGTTGCAAGATCAGAACTTCTTAAAATCATTAAGTCCATTCGGCTTAGTTTGTAAAACAGCAAACATCATAATAAAACACAAATGAGGCCCTACTAGCTTTTGAAATATGTGATTTGTATTGGAATCCACCAACAGGGATGAGAATATATGCTACTACTAATTTGCGTATCCTAGACAGCTGTGTCTGTTTTCTTATATTTGCCTGGTCCCAGACTGCAGCTGCCTGTGATGTTGCAGACAGCAATGTGGCATCATTGAGGAGTAGGCGGCTTATTTGTCGTAGCATCGTTAAAGGAATGAAATGTCAATAGGTGTCAGCTCTCCATCTGATTCAGTTTGTAAATGTTTATGTAGACGACGTAAAGAAAAGTTTGAAAGAAATGGTACATTTTTTATTATGTATAAATTAAATGTTATAAATGCATTCTGAATAGTTCATGCAAAGATGTGACTTTCTAAACATGAACAAACCCCTGCTTAGCTCAAACAACAGAAATAGCACAGGTGGAGGTTTTCGCTCTATAAACCTAAGATGGAGCTAAACAATATGCTTCTGTCAGAATACATGTACAACAAGTAATTTGGGGATGCTTAGCAGCTTAATGATGCTGTCACCCTCATGTGCTGCATGTCTAGGAAACAATAAAACACATTCTGACTGCAGCATATTGTTCATCTCCATCTCAGGTTCGGCTAATATTCATCTGGGAGACTGTAAGATTATTGGGGAGTGTGAATTCAGTGATTCATGCATGTGAAAGAAGTAATAATATGTCCAATTTTATCCGTGTGGTGGCCTACGTCCCCTGAACACACACACACACACGCACACACACACAGACCACCAAGCAAAATGACATATCGTTTGTGCATGCATGTATATGAGAACATGAAAACGTCCGGTAGCTCTTCACACTCGCTCATTTGTTTCTCTAGGGCCCTCGGGACAGAGCCCTTTGCTTGTTGCTCTAAGTGGAAACCACTCGTCTCAGCTGAACTTCACATCTAAAACAAACCAGCTCTATCTCCGATGGTCGACTGACCATGCAACCAACAAGAGGGGATTCAAAATTCGATACTCAGGTACATCCATTAGCTCTCATTTTCTGACATTCTGTTTGCTCTCTGTCTGTTTGACTGGGTTTCTAATCGTGATCATTAAAAGAATAATATCAGCAAACGCAAACACCAGCTAACTCTTTTTCTTTCTAAAAGCTTCAGCATATGACACACATATGTTTACTTTCTAGTCAGTCTAATTCTTTTCTCTGTTCTCTGTTCTTTTTTTTTCTCTTTCAATTTAAATTAAATGCAAATAACATTACTTGCATGCGAGGCAGGAAAGCTACAGGCAAACAAGGCTTAAACACACAGCGCATGACATTTTGCCCATCCCACTATGCTAATTTTGGCTGAAGTGGTTTGTCTCTGCTAGAATAAATAACCAAGCTCAACCTACGCCACATGAATTGATGAATCAAGTGTAGGTACCTGAGTCATGATCCTTTAAAGAACACTTCTAATTGGAAATGTTCTCTTTAAAGCGCCAGGCTAATTAAGAGCAAAAGAGAATTAGTAAATCCAATTCCAATTTGTTAATTTGACAATTTGTTTCAGAGCGTATTATCACCTCAGGTTCTTGCCAACGCTGTGGTGTTCTGACCATTAGCTTTGTTCGATTTCAGTTGCGAGGTTTTTCAGCCGCTCCTTAATCACGCCTTTTAACTTGTGGAGAATCTGCTGAAGATGACCACCAATCTCGGTCAAAGAAAATACAGTTTACGGTGACACTGATCCTGTTTGGGCTTGAGAGGAGTGAGTCACAAGGTCGGCCTCCTGGCTCTCCATACTAAAAAAAGTGATATATTTTAGTTTATGGGTTATATCAGCAGAATGGCCTGAAGTAATAGCATTGTCTTTTCCCCGTGGGGTTGTTCTGCCCTGACAACGGCAGCTATACAGAGAACAGACTTTTATAGAGGAGATTTTTCACCATACACTTATGGTACATAGATTAATGCTCCAGTGTGCTTTCTATTGAAGCACATCATATGTAGAATATGTATTGTATATGTACTGTATGTTTATTAGCTGTTTATAACATGGACCTCTTCTTTCCAGGGCTGTTTGAGGTTGAAGACTTTGCTCACAAGTGTTGTACAAATTTGTGTGTGTGTGTGTGTGTGTGTGTGTGTGTGTGTGTGTGTGTGTGTGTGTGTGTGTGTGTGTGCGTGTCACAATCACTGCTGTATTTATTCTTTACTGTCACAACCGAACTAGGACTTGAACCCAAATGCACGACTCAGGAGACAAAGTACAAATAAACAATCTGTAATGACAAAGTATCAAATTAAAGTCACTCTTACAGAGGAAAATACAAACTACACTAATAAACCAGGATCGCTCTCAAGGAAGAAAAACTGTAACCAAAACCACTCTTACGAGGAAGACAACGGTGAAAGGGAAAAAAGGTAAGGCAAAGTATCAAAGTAAAGCAAGGCAAGACTATGGCAGACAACAAGACAAAGTATCAAAGAAATACAAAACCTCAATACACAACGTGGCATGGACCGGCGTAGGTTCAGACTGCACGAGACAAGACAAACTGGCACAGGACAAAGGGAAATGCAGACTATATATACACATGAGGTAACAAGGAACAGGTGGAAACAATCAGGGCGGGGTAGACAATCAGACAAGGACACCAGGAAGTCGAGGGCCTGAAACGAGAGGAGAGTTAGGTTTCACAATAAAACAGGAAGCCACAAGACAACATAGACACAGGACAAAAACTAAACATAACAACAAGATTTCTTGGACATGACATTTACATTGTGCCTGCTTTAGCTCTGAAATGACCTTGTTGCCATTCTTGTTAGCTTGTAAATAAGTATCAGAGTTAGAAAGTTTTAAGTATGTATCAGCAATGATAGTAGCAACAATAATAAAGTATCTGACATTATTTTTACAGCGTATGTGATGACAATGCTATTATATTTTTCACATAAGCATTTAAGGTTTTGTATTAGTCAGGTAAGGCTATTTCAAAAGGAATCAAAGGCAGGGGAAACATTGTTGTTGGTAGCTATCACAGATGGGTAAAAAGATTATGACGAAATAAATGTGAAAGCAATCAGTATAATTATAAGATAGGCTTTCAGTTGATACTTCAGTAATCTAGTATGCATTTTATAGCAGAGTATGTCAAGGCCATGGAAATGACTTGAAATTTGAAAGACTAATGGAATTAAATATACAGTGATGGTGATTGGACAATTGAGATGAGGCGTTCAGATGAAGCTGATCAGATCAAACCAGCGGGACCAGCCACTGTAGTTTTGACGAAGCAGACACAGTGTAGATAAAAGGCAGGATCAAGCTGCCGAGTGTCTGCTCTTTACTTGAGAGAGAGTGGAATTCAAGGATATTATAAAGGTGCATCACTGTAGGTCAGAGGATGGCGTGGAAAAATTTCTGATATAACTCGTTGCTATTTGAAACGCTTGTGCAAGCGTATACAGTAAGCAGGGGTGAATGCTGGACTGCTGATCGGGACGTTGTCTGCGAATGAAACAAGTCAGGGGGCCAGCCAGTGTTGATCCGCCTGGCGGAAACACATACAGGTTGGGTGAAGCAACGGAGGGTCTTTGTGTGAGAGGAAGATTCACAAGCAGCTGAAAGCTACATGAGGTCAGGGCTAGACAATGATGTCGCTGTCAGAGGACTGTAGGTGTGACGGCACAGCCTGGTATCCAACATGAGCACAACCGTTGGTGCATTTCTGTGAGTATTGCTAAACTTATTGGCAGGCAAATGTCTGGTGCAGTTATTAATAATATCTGACAGCAGCCAGAGCAACAGCACTGATGCTTTGTGTCATTTTAACGGTAGAAATTGTATATTCCGTGTATACCAAACCATCACCATATTATCCAAGTATTTAGCAAGTGATCGTGGTATAAGCACAATAATATGCTGCAAGGTGCTCACGTGTATGCATTGTCCTTTATCCTGCAGCTGACAGACAAAGGCACGACTAAAACTGTGCTTCCCAGTATCGCACGTTGCACAAGACGTGTGACTTCACATGACAGGAAAGACTTCAGCTCGTACCTGATTTCTACATATGCACAATTAGAACAATCTCAGTGTATTTTTTGATAGGAATTTCTCTACAGCACTTCTGTCTTCAAAAGTTTCCCACTGGGATTAATAAAAGTACTGCATCCGATTTTCTGTTGTAACCCACTTAAGTATCAGTGTGATGTGCCCAGCATTGTGTGGAGGTTTTTTTTCAGAGGCAATTTGGGATTTTTCTTTATGCAGGCATTCAAATCTCGATGTTTTCTGCAGACTGGAAGGGAAGTCATTTCTACCCAGACAGCCCCAACAAAATTGCCACTGCAATTCAGTATTAAGCAACAACTGATCCTCTGATATGAAGGCTCTAAGATAAAATCTTATCGAAGAGGAGTTCATATCCCTCTATTAAAATTATAAACACTCAGTAGTGAGGAAGTGAAGAACTGGGCCTCCATCCCCTGGCTGAATATTTCTGCCACTGCAGAATGGTCCTGTTAGAGAGAAGTGCTCTGATAAGATATAAAATTAGTGGTGCCGATCGAACAGATTGATTTTAGAGCAGATAGTGAGCAAAAGAGAGGCCATGTAACTCATTGAAGAGAAGGAGACATGAGATACTTCTTGAAAAAAATAGATGAAATGGAAAATTACAGAGTGTCTCTGTGGTCCTGAGTTCCTGGAGTGGGAAAGTCATTCCTCCAGTGTGAAGCCAAAACCAGGTGGAGCAATGACCAGATCGGACAGAGAAGGGAGAGTCAAGTGGCCCATTGTGTTCTGCTGGATGTTTCTATGGTTCAACATACTCCAACAGCTTTGCTTTTACACTCGGCTGTTCCCAGAAAAACAAAAACATGGCATTACGTGTAAAAGTTTCAGATATAAGCACTTTATGTGCCCCCAGTATTCTGTTTGTGACTTGTTTTCAGGTTTGTGAATCGTTCTGTGTTGACTGAGCTCACTGATACTGCTGCCAGCTGTGATGCCAGGAGGGCCATACAGTAGATGAGAGTTGATGTGTTTTTTTAAAAATCCAAAATGCCTGATAATGGACGCATGAGTGCCTTCATGTTTCCAGACTCACCTTTTTTCTTTAAAAACCTAATGGAGCTAACTTTGTTGTCTCTCCTGCTTATATTCTCAGTGTAGAAAATGAATTAGATCAGACTGATAATTGGTAGAATTTCCCGTGAAGTGAGAACACAGGGAACCATTTTTATGTAACTTTTCTTCTTCTGCGTCTCTTTGTTTCTGTGTCTCCAGCTGCCTACTGTAGCATTAATGATCCTCCGGTGAACGGGGGCGTGGTCAACCGAACCAAACTCCGTCCAGGTAGCAGACTTCAGTTCTATTGTAACCGTGGTTACCGCCTGGTAGGCTCAAGCAATGCCACCTGCAGGCTCCACCCCAATGGGCTGTTCCAGTGGGATGCACCACCACCTTTTTGTCAAGGTAAAAAGTGTGAACACCTTGTAATGTTTCCCACAGAATCACATTCTGTTTATGGTGGTAGCTGACCACCATTCATTATTAAATGTATAAGGTGCTCCACTGCAAATATTTTAAATGCCAAGTATCTTGTTACAAATAAATGACTGAGCAATATATACAGATACATTGGCAGCATTGTGTCAATAACAGAGATAAATTTGTCAGAGTTCATCAGTTTTGGACAAATTTGTGCAGAGGTGTTCATGATACCAACCATTTGTGAACTCCAGACTGATTCTGTTGAAGAATTCAGTGCAGTCTTCTCTGCGGGTAAAGGCCAACAACAATCCTTCCTCCTGCGGACGAACGTGCTTTTAATTCAGAGTGAGCACAGGGGTGAGGGGCTTTTTCACTGATGAGTTTGTTGTCAATTTGTTTGTGAGAGAGAGAGAGAGGGGCAGGCAAGGAAGGGCTGAGTGAGTCAATGTGATGTGCGCAACTTTACGACAAAAAAGATTTTACCCATTTTAAATTAAAAAAAAAAAAAGATTATCAATATGTGGCGTCCAATAATGATATTGTAGTGGGTCACCACAAATAATACAACACAATCAGTGTATAGGAAACACTGCATTCTTCATCAAAGTTACTAGTTCTCACACTTTTTCTGGCAGCCAAAAAAAATTTCATGCCAATAATTTTTATCAACCATTAACAATGATATGGGAAGCAATTGGTAACAAAGGATCCAAGTTGAATTTTAGAAAAAGAAAGATCAGCAGGAGAGCATCACCAAAGTCTTATTTGTTTATTTTCCATACATAAATCATATTTATTCAACTTAGTCTCACCCCATATTTTTCCCTTGGACATCCACACTCCCCCTCCCAGGGAGGCCCGCCCCCCCCGTTTGAGAACCACTGATCCAAGTGATAATCACAGAAGTTGACACACAGTTTGAGAACGATTCCTCTACACCAACTTCTTTCTCTTTGTGATGCGACAGCTATCTCATGTGGAATCCCTCTGTCACCGGGCAACGGCAGCTTCCATGCTAACCAGTACACTGTTGGGAGCCAGGTCACCTTCCACTGTAACCATGGTTACCACCTGGACCCAGGTGTTCAGATGACAGCAGTGTGTTTAGAGGATGGTAGCTGGAGTAATGCTGCCTCCGCCCCCAGATGTCTACGTAAGTGTTTTTTAATTGTGATTTAAGGGCAGTCAAGAGTATGAGTTGAGAATCTTAGCTCAAGGTGAGCTGAGAGGCTTCTCAGTTTTCATGGTTGTCATGGAAAAAAAGCAATGGAAAACTCAAGGAAGAGGATCTTGCTGTCAGTGTGTGACAGTCGCCTGGAAGTTTTAACAATATTTTTTTGTGTATTAAATCAAAATGCAAATTATTGTGATGACGATTAGAAATTAGACATTACAAATAAATGTATACATTTTGATCTCTTCATCTGTACAATGTTTGTCTATAAGAAAAAACAACATGAAATAAAGGTTTGTGTTTTTTTGTTTTTTGTTTTCCAGCAATCCACTGCCCCAGCATTGAGGGCGCCTTGTTAGATCACATGACCTACCGCCTGCTTTCTGGTAGTTTGGGAGAGTTTGGCTCTATGGTGATGCTGGAATGCTCAACAGGGTACTATTTGGGTGTGGGGCATCGAACTCTTCGCTGCCTGGCCAACGGGACCTGGGAGGGGTCAGATGACCCAGCTACATGCAAGAGTAAGTAATGAAACAAACATGAACACCATCATGACTAGCTTGGTCAAAATAAATCACGGCTGCTATTGTCAGATTTATTTTGGTTGCCCTCATCCGACCCCTTCCCATCTGAACAAGTTAATAAAACTCCACTATGATATTATTTTTTGTGCGCTTGGTCACCTCCCTCGGCACTCGGTGACTTATAACTTTATTTATGACTCTACACAGACTTTGAGCCTTATCTAGAATTTTATTATGAGAGATTCCTTTTAAACTGAGTTGATACACGTACCCGCATGCATTCACATACATGAAGCTTCACACTCCTTTGTACTCTACACTGTGCAGATCATTTTTAACTTTTTATGATGTTAGAGAAATCAACAACTTTCATGGAGGGGGAAGAGAAACCACATGAACCAAAGGATGAAAAAGAAGCCTCGTGCACACACACAGACACACACACAGAGACACGCCTGCATGAGCAGGCAACATATGCGGGCAAAAACACTATCAAAAGAAGCAAACTGCATTGTACTCGCTGCCACAACCTGTCATGAATGAGTTATCAAAACAGCGTACCCACCCTGGGTCAGACAAAGTTATTCCCCTGATAGAGTTAGCTTCTTTGGTGCCAAGGAAGCGTGTGCTTTGCAATTGTTTTGAGTGGAAGCATGGCCGTGTATAATACTGGCTGCCACTGGTCTTCTAGGTTTGGTAGTAGGAAAGGGACAGCTTGAGAGGTAGCTACATTTCTGTGTGTGCATGTGTGTGTGCGTGTTTGTCCATTCCCCTTACTACTTTTTTTTTTTTCAGACGAGTTACCATCTTAACCGCTGCACGTTTTCTTGGGACTGTGATTTAAACATAATGCAGCCTGTGCTTTCTAAATGTGGGGTATATGTGGGTTACTCTGAAATGTGCCTTTGCTGCTCATTCCATAAAGGGAAGTTGTAAGAGACCGTTGTGACTTTGAAAACTTTCGAGTAGGCTACAGAATTTCTTAGCGTTATAATATATGGCATGCCAATGAAAAAGTGGAATGTGTACACTTGAAAAGTTCAAAAAACTATTAAGAATTGAAGTCTATCTTACATTAGACCCCTGCTTTTCAAACTTTACTGCATTTTCCATGTATTCCTTCTTTTTTTCATGCTCCAGTGTTTGAGTTGACCTACCTAACACTGCAGCAGCTCTGAGGGATTTGGTAATGTAACTGAAGTGTCTATTCTTCAAGTTGGCCAGTGGTTTGAAAACAGTGTCTCCAAGGATATTAAGGGAAAAAACAGATCTTAAATCTTCTGACCTAAATCTAATCCAGCCAGGTATTGTGCTGGAAAATCAAATTTACAGTGTTTAAATTTAGGATGACAAGTCGACGAAGACTTGGCAAAACAACCCGCTTCATATCCAGATTTTTGAAAACACAGAAAATTGTACCAATTGCCCTATAATGTTTGTAAAATCTTATTTCCGGTGTCTTTCTGTGACGACATGATCTTATTCTATTTATTTTATTATTTAGTCATCTCCTGTGGCGAGCTTCCTTCTCCACCCTTTGGGACCAAACTGGGGACCTTGACCACATTCGGAGCAACTGCAATCTTTATGTGTAACCATGGCTACACGCTGGTGGGGTCACACGTCAGGGAGTGTGGCGCTAACGGGCTGTGGAGTGGCGCGGAGACCAGGTGTCTAGGTAAGGTCCATTAGATATAATAGGATGTACGTTGTGCTGCGGTCTGTCCAAGGCCACTTTAGGAAAGAAAAAGGATAATCTGATTAGTAATGAAAGTGCACTCAGCAGGTGGAATGGTGTGACTGATTGAAAGCAGGAGAAAAGACACATTGATTGGGAATGAAATGTAGTAAGTTGCTATAGAAAAAAATCTCATCTTGCTTTTAAGGTCTCTTGTACAATTTCTGTACATTTCTGTATGACATCCAATCTGATAAGTGCCTGGTATCAACAGTCAGACCGGCAGTGTTTAAGTTCATACATAATCTAGCATCCATTGTTTATTCTTAAAGTGCAATGTCATTTTAAAGGCCAGTATGTGCAAAATATGAAAGGAATATAATGTGATGATATAATGTGATGAAAAATCTATTTTTCTGACGTGAGCAGTAGTATCACTGTATCTTGTACAACTGCTGTAGATAAGGCTGAGCTGAATGTTGGCATTGTGTCAAGGACTTTTTTGTAAAGACTCAATTTTTAATGGAAATGTGAGAACATTTTACACCTACACCTTATTAATACATGGGGTTGCTACAGGTGTCTAGGTAAGGTCCTTGGAAATTAGACCAGCAGTAAGTAAGATAAACTGTGCACATGCCTCAGTAACTCAGATGATCTACTACTGAGACATTTTATTACTTAATACATTAAGGGCTTGATGTAGACCTTCAGGTAGCAGTGGCCAGAAATGATTCATCCTGATTTCACATGCACACTCTACTCCAGTGATTCCGCCTTGGAGTTACATGCCTGAATAAGACCCACATTTTCTATGATGAATGTATAAATCAAGGCGTGCCCACCTCCACATTATTACTCTGAGATTCTGATGCTAACAAGGGTAGGCAAAATATACCCACAAGTTAATGCAAGAAGAGTTTAAGTCATTGAATCACAATTTATAGTCAGTAAATCACTGCTACAAATGTGGGCTTTATGTGTTTAAATGCCACTTAGCCGCACTGCATTTGTCAACACAGACAGTAGCTGCACTGGGTCAGGGTTTGGATTGAATACTGCACATCCGAATGTTTTTTTATCACGGGTGGTAAAATCTTTAGCCTTGATGGTATGATTGTAATTAAGTTATGTCAAGTCCCTTCTCGCCACCGAATGATTGGATACTACTAGTCTCAGGCTGGCATGAAAAACATAAAGGTTTCTAGTGAATAGACTATACAATCAATTATTTTCACACTGTACTACTTGTATTAAAATATCCATAATCCTTTTATACTCAAAATCAGACTTTGTAGACTTTGCTTTGTATCATTTATTGAAGAAATGTGTCTCTTTAAAGAAAGCAAAATGTGTTCCTCATGATTTGCAAAAGCTCTAATTTGCAGTATTTCAGTGTGCAACGTTTCACACATTCTTCTATGTATATTCAGGAAGGATGGTTATTGATGACACAATAAACAGTTTGCTTCAGAAGAACCCTCAGACATGTTTACTTCTGTAAACAGTTTTAGTATTCATGATAGAAGCCTTTTATATCTGGTCTGTCCGAGTGGTTTCATAAAATGAGACATCTTGGGTAATGATCTTGAGAAGATGGTGTTTAGAAAAGTGGTAGAAGTATCTGCATTACATCAACAGTAATCTCCAATGAGTTTTGCAGAAATAATCAATGTGTTAGATGCCTATTTTTGCAACATTACTCACCATTTCATACAGAAAGTGTATTAGATTATTTGAGAAGAAACTGCACTAAATGTCAAATAGATCAAAAAGTACTGGGCCTCAGTTTCGAGTTCACAGAAACAAGAAGCAAGGGATTGACTGCGAAATGTGGTCGATTAGTCTCTTAATAGCTGAAATGCTATTGAATACAATTCAGTGATTCTCCACACCTAAGCTCTCAAGATGCGTCCTGCAATTTGTGCGCTCAAGTTTTAAGAAGTCAGGAAAGGAAGTGGTACTTCAAGGCCTCTTAGTGAGCGCAGACAGATCGTTTAAGATGTGCTGATTTTAACAGACCTTTAGTGCATCTGTAATTGCTGCATGATTAGGACTGCAGTCACGGAGCTGCGCTGTCTTTTCAACATTGATTTGACGACTTCACTCCCCTGACATTCAGAACTTTAAGTATTGAGACAACTCCTGCACCTTTTGGCAGTCAAACTGACAATAAAGCCCCAGAAAGGGAGAGTGAGGACTGGAGTCTGAGGCCTGTCAGCAGTTTTCTGGTAGTTTGACATGCCTTGACATACTTACATAATT